>NC_060066.1:103802781-104435410 GCF_922984935.1 Meles meles
TGGGTAGGGAATGGGGAGGAATTGGTCAGAATGACCTTGTGGGTGCTCTGATCAAGGATTTAGAGTATCAGGTGGGATGCTTTCATAAAAGCCATAAATTCTGTTGAAACAAACCTTAAATTTTTTTTAAATTTTTATTCTCAAGAAACACTTGTGTAGAGCAATAGCATTATCTTTGTGAAATGATTTCTAACCAGCTCAGAAATATAATTGCTTATTAATTATTGTTGTGCTACATGTCTAAGCTAATTAAAAAAAAAATTAAGCATGTTCTCAAAATACTCATTCCTGAATATATTTTGTAAAAAGAAGCTCAAGAAGCTGTACAGAAAAAAAAAAAAAAAAAAGTAAAAAATCTAAACATTTGCAATCAATGCACTTGGAGACAAAAACCTTCCCTTACCTTATTTCACATGCTCACTTGCCAACTAACTTCACAACAGCCCTATGAGACCCTATTGGGCAATAGTGTTGTTGGTACATACACCAAAGAATTGCCATTTTAATAACTAGTAAGAAAATTTCTGTCTTTATACTTTGGAAAGCTATCTAAAATCTTGACCACATGTGAAAATGACCTGCCAGGAGTCCAAATATTAAAATGAATACTGTCACACACATTAATTCGGACAAGTCACGATCACAAAACAGTCAAACTGAATTTTCCTAGTTATTGTAGAATTATAATTTAGTTTCTAAGGATTGGTGTTCAGATGAGAAACAAAACAAGTTGCTATAATAAATTGTTGTAAATAAGTTGTTAGTAATAAATTGTTTGTAAATTGTCCCTAGGGTTACAAAATATATTTGCCAGAATATGACACAGTATTTGGAAGTTCATCTAAAGCTATGTCCTTTTGAAATTACACAGTTGTGAATAAGGCATTGCTCCCTTTTCCAAGTGAGGAATAAATGAGCCAGAATGAATGATTCCCTGTGTGTTCTTTGTTCTTCATATTGGCTCTTTCATGTTCCCACTGATAGGTATAAAAAGCACATTTCAAGCAGCAGTGTTCTACTCAGCAGTGGCATTCCTGTGATTGTGGGCCATGGTCCCAGTTGCATGTGAAATAAGGTGCACTGCTCCTGCTATGGGGAGAGGGATGTCACTGCTCAGGATATTTGTTTTTCTGACTTCCCTGAATGCAGTTAGAGTTACTTCTGAAATATCATTTCAGCCTGATGAGACACAGACATCTTGTGTAAGCTCTTCCTTGCTCTGGTTCCCAAAAGACTTGCATGCTCATCCATGAGCCTGTCAGGGCTGGGTTCAGAGCTTATTCCAGTGGAGCAGACCCACAAGTGCACACTCCATCAGTCATATGGCAGGGTGGAGGCCTGGGTCAAGTGTCCACTGAGGAGACAATGAGGATAAAAAGAGAAGGGCAAGAGTGTGCAACTCTGGGGTCCATAGTCCTCTGGAGGTGGATGGCACTACCACTCCTGAGCTTATTCCCCTTGCTCTCCACATTTGTGGGATATGTCTGGTGATACAGAGAAGAGGTACCTAAAGTCCTGCCTCTCAATTTCAGGCTAGGTTTAGAAGTGTTTAAGGTATCTGATCTCACAGACTTTCAAAATAACTGCATTGCTTGCAGATTTTAAATTCTTTTAAAAATCGTTTTAGGATTTCAAATGTTGGGTAACCAATTGTTTGCCCTCCTGGTCTCAGATGAAAGATTATGAAGAAAAGTGAGAAAAGGCAGGGGTAGGAGGTGATTGAAATGACTCAGGTAACAGAAGAAGATGAGTTAGTCTGATCCCTGAATTAATACTTCAGGGTTATGCAGAAGCATTTTCTTTCCTTACTTCTCCTGCTTAAATTCAGAATTTTTACCTCTCTAAAAAAGTACTTAAAATCCTTTTATTTCCATATTCGTCTTATATTTCATGATCATTATTCTTTTCAATTGGAAATAATTTTACTTCAATTTTCAACTTGCTTCCCATCCATTGTTTCATTGAATGTATTTTGAGAACTATCATATATTATTTTGAGAGGATTCTTTTTTATTTTCCATCAACTAATTTTTAATGATTTATTTTTCTGACAGTCAACCAATTTGCATTTGCATTGTTTGCCTTATAATTGCTCCCTTTTTTTTCACTTCATGTTCATCTTATTTTCATTCTTCTTACTTTTCCCTAAAGATGTTTCAAGCTATATTTGTCCAATATTAAAAGATGGTATCTCCTCAGGTTAAGATTAATCATATTTCCAGTATCTTTGGATTTAAAGCTGTTACCGTTATTTTTAAAACACAAGTGAATCCTAAATGTAATAGAAATTCTTAGCAGAAGCTTACAAATATTAAATACACTGGCAAGAGTGTAAGTTGATATTGTACTTAAAAACTACATGAGGGCAGGACTTCTGGGATGGAGGAATCACAAGTCAATGCATACACTTTCACATAAAAAGCAACAAAATACTAAGTAAATTAACAAATCATTTTTTACAGAACTATGGAAATGAACCAAAGGCCTACAACAATTTTAAGAGCATTTATTGAGGAAAAACTACCAAACCTCAATAGGAACAGGGAGGTTTATAGCATTTTAATTGTTCACTTTCCATTTCTCCTCTCCCTGCTCCTTAGCTGTCTTGAGAACTAGGAGCCTGGTAGCACAGGATGGGACAGGCCAGGCCTGGAACACTTGAAAACCCCTATCCCCAGAGTATTGCTACTATTTGACCTGTTGAAGCTCCTTAGAAAATCTACATTCACATAGTGTTTTCATTATTTGATCTGACTCAGAGTTTGGCCTTTTGAAAAGCTTTGTCCCTGGGGCAATTTTTGAAAAAATTCAGCTGCAGTTGTTTAACACTGGCAGCTGCCTAAGGCCAATACCAGTTTGTGCAAACAAGTGCACAGCCAAAAATTTTAAAGAATGATCTGGGGAAAGAGATGTTCAAAGAGGGCTTTTTAAAATGCAAATACATTCCTGGGGTATAGAAGGCCATGTGCATATACAAGAAAGTCCTGAGCAGCCCCCGTCACCTCTAGCTGACCTTGAGGCTTGGTTTAAGCAAACTTGAAATTTAAGGAGTAATTGTCAAAAGTACTTGAATGTCAGATCTCTAGCTCTGTCTCAAACACACATAAGCACACTCACACCACCTTGGAAAGGAGTAGAAGACTCACTGGTCCTAGGCATCTAAGGAAATCACTGAGCAATCATTAACTAAAAACGAGGCTAACTGAGCAGAGATGTGAATGATCATATAAGACAGGGAATGCAGACATCATAGACTTAACCTAAGAAAGTCAATAAAGAAAAATAATAAAACAGCAATAACCACAAAATCCTGCAGGGGTATGTGTGTGTGTTTGTGGGGAAGAGGTGCATGGGAATTTAATTTCCAGAGTTACAACATTATGTTATCTAAATGTCTGATTTTCAACAAAATATTTTAAGACACACAAAGAAATAAACATTATGGCTTCCAGACAGCAAAAGTGGCAGTTGGCAAAGATGTAAAAGGAGAATATTATAAACCAGCATGAACTGATAAACACCTTAGGGCCCTCCAGCCAGTAGCAGGGTATATAATATTTTCCAGTACACATGGAATAGTCCCAGTATAGACCATTCAACTAGGCCATAAACCAAGTCCTAATACAGGTAAAAGGAGCTAAACCGTTTACGAAAGGCTGCCCTGGCATTTGGTTTCCTGGACCTGCTCAAAGGGGTGGCTGGCATGCTAGAAAGGGAGTGCACGCTGCTGCCCGACACAGCGCACCCGGACGCCGCCTTCCAGCTGACCCATGCTGCCCAGCAGCTCAAGCTAGCCAGCACGGGCACCTCTGAGTATGCCGGCTACGAGCACAACATCACGCCTTTGCATACAGACTTCTCCGGGAGCAGCACTGAAAGAATGTGAAACTGACTTTGGGAGCCTTCCTGCTTTCTTTCATGACAGGTGAAAAGGATTTAGGGTAAAAATTTTCTAGTTTGTTCACCTCTGCAAGAGCTCACCCTCCCCCCAAGACTTCCCTGAGGCTGCCTCCGAAGCACCACTTGCTGATTTCAGTGACTCTCCTAGAATCTGAGGAGGGTTCTGAAGGCTGTGCTGCTTGGGCTTTGACCTTGGTTTCCTGGAGTTGAGTCTTTAAGCCCCAAAAAACTAATGTTGCTTCCACAATGGGCACACCTAAAGGACTGGTGAATACAGAGCTCTCCCCACTTCCTCCTAATCAGCGGGGGTTCTCGGCATTCCTAAAGGTACCTCCTCTCTTCTTCCCACCGTAAGGACATTTTCCAGCTTCTGTCCTTGGAATGAGCAACCCAGCCCAGACTGTCTGGGATTTGCTAAATGTGAGTCCAACACCATTAAGTTTCAGAACTGTCCTTAGAACTTGGGCAAAAACTTGATGGTAACCCTTTGGTGTAGTATGTCTTGAGATACAGACTTAAACAGCAGCTATAAATGTATAAAATGATTCCTACTTCAAGTTTTGGTTTTGTTTTGTTTTTTAATGAAAATAAAATACTTGATTTTCTAAAAAAAAAAAATTGAAATTATACAAAATATATAAATATATTCTAATAGAATTAAATTAGAAATCAATAACAGAGGGCAATTTGGGGAGAGCATAAATATTTGGAAATTAAACAGTAGTTTTTTAAGCAACACAAACCACACATGAGTGAAAGACGAAATTGCCAGATAGATAAGAAGCTTTTATTTAAATGAGAGCAAAATACAACATATCAACATTTAGGGTATATGTCTGAAGCAGGATTAGTTTTTCTAAAATGCTTTAAATGTCTATATTAGAAATGAAGAAAGATCTCAAATCAATAATCTGCCCCCTTTAGAATATTGATGAATGGCTAAATAAATTGTGTTATATCATTATAATGAAATATTATATGGCTATAAAAAAATAAAGTACTGCTGCATGTTATAAGATTGATGAACTTCAAAATCATTTAGGTAAATTGACTGAAACCAGATACAAGAGACAACATATGGTATGAGTCCACTTAAATGAAATGTCCATAAATGAAGATTTACAGAGACCAAAAGTAGATTAGTGATAGCTTGGGGAGAGGAATACAAACAGATAGTACCTGTACATTAACATGAGAGATCTTGTTACGGGGATGGAAATGTTCTAAAACTGATTTACGATATGGTTGTAGCACTCAGTAAAGTTTCTAAAAATCATTGAATCATACATTTTAAAGTAATTAATTTTATAAAATATGAAATATACCTCAATAAAGCTGTTTAAAAAAAGCTACTTACATCTATGAAAAGATAGATAGTACCCGTAGTGTCACTTCTAGGTGTCTCCCTCTAAAAATACTTTTTTTTTTTTAATGGAAATGTAACTCTGTCGACAATAATTAGTTAACAACCATTCCCTTGAGTACATTATGATGTGTAAGGGTAGATTTTTAAAAAAAATAGTTAATCGGGGTGCTTTGGTGGCTCAGTGGGTTAAAGTCTCTGCCTTCGGCTCAGGTAATGATCTCAGGGTCCTGGGATCAAGTCCCACATTGGGCTCTCTGCTCATCAGGGAGCCTGTTTCCTTCTTTCTCTCTCTCTCTCTCTGCCGACTTATGATCTCTGTCAAATGAATAAATAAAATTGCCTGGTAGAGTATATAGAGTATACTACAATTCTTATACAAAATAATAAACAACAAGATAATCAAAATTTTGAAATCTTCAAATTGTTTTTCATTTTTGTATTCATTATTTATTGCTGCATATGAAACCTACCTACACACCAACCTCTCATTTCTTTAAGGAATGTTCATGCACGGCTTCCATGGAATGGCCACGTTACTCAAAATTGCACCACTTCCAAAATCACCAATTCCAGAATTCCGCTCTCTGATTACAAACCTCCATCCTTTCAACTCTTTTGCTTATCTGATTCCTTAGATCTGTTCTTAAATCTTAAAAGATTTTGATTTATTGAGTCTTCTGAGTTCTCCCTTCCACCAGCCTTCTTATTTCTTTTCTCTAGAATTGTCATTGGTCATTATTTCAATAATATATCTGTTGTACTAGTAAAGATTAGGTTTAGATTGATATATTAAAAATAAAAATAACGACATGATAGTTGTTTATTTTTCTCTGTTTAAAAAAAAGACAATTAAAAAAAAGTTTTTCCAGTGTTCCAAAATTCATTGTTTATAAATTGTTACACACCCAGTGCTCCATGCAATACATGCCCTCCATAATATGCACCACCAGGCTCATCCACCACCCCCCAGCACCCACAGTTTGTAACTGAGAAATAAAATCACTGCCAACATAAAATTCTATGCACAGCACAAATGCCATTCAAAAAAAAAAAAAGTTAAGTGAATTGCATCAAAAAGAATAAAACATCTAGGAATAAATGTAATCAAGGAGGTAAAAGACCTGTACACTGAAAACTATAAGACACTGATGAAAAAAATTGAAGAAGACACAAATAAATGGAAAGGTACCCCATGCTTGTGAATTAGAAGACATAATAGTGTAAAGATGTCCATACTACCTAAGGCAATCTACAGAGTCAATGCAATTCCTATCAAAATTCCAATAGCAATTTCCATAGAAATAGAACAAAAATCATAAAATTTATATGAAACCACAAAAGATGACAAATACCCAAAACAATCCTGAGAAAGAACAAGGCTAGAGGTATCACGCTTTCTGATTTCAAACTACAAAATCTTAGTAATCAAAACAGTACATTATTGGCATAAAAACAGACAGATTAGTGGAACACAATAGAAATAAACCCAAGTATATACGGTCAATTAATTTATGACATAGGACCCAAAAATAGACAATAGGAAAGGACAGTCTCATCAATAAGTGGTTTTGTGAAAACTGGTCAGCTACATGCAAAAGAATGAAACTAAACCTCTATTTTGCACCACACACAAAAATCAACTCAAGAGGGATTGAAGACATTAATGTAAAGCCTGAAACCAAAAAATTCCTGGAAGAAAACATAGGCAGTAACCTCCTTAACATAAGTCTTGGAGATAATTTTTTGGATCTGAATTCAAAAGCAAAAGCAACAAAAACCAAAGTAAACAAGTGAAAGAAAACCATTAACAAAATGAAAAGTCAAGACATGAAGATATTTGATGAGAGAATCAAATGGGAGAAAATACTTACAAATCACATATTTGATAACAAGTTAATATCCAAAATATATAAAGAACTTATATAACTCAACAACAAAAACAATCTGATTAAAAAATAGGCAGAAGATCTGACTAGACTTTATTCCAAAGAAGACATACAAATGGCCAACAGGTACATGAAAAGAAAGGACTAAAAAGGGATTTTTTAATATGATAAATGCATCAATTCAGAACGAGCACTTAACAGCCCTAAATGCTGTACATTATAATAGAGTTTCAAAATACATGAAGCAAAAAGTATAGAAGTAAAAGGAAACAGACATACCTACAATCATCACTGAAAATGTCAACACTCTTTCTTTCAGTAATTGATAGAAAAAATAGAGATTCAGTAAGGATGTATAGGCTTGAACAATACAAACAGTTCACTTGACTTAATTGATGTTTATAGATGTTTATACCCAATAGAAGACAAATTCTTTCCAAGTACATGTGGAGACTTCATTAAAAAAAAAATTCTGATGATTGAAACCTGAACATGAAGGTTAAACTAGAAATTAGGCAGGGAAAGATAATTGGAAAATAAGCAACATGCGAATAAAACAATAGGTTACAGAAGAAATCACAAGGAAATTATAAAAGGTTTTGATCTGAATGATAATATACATTGTATCGAAATGTTTAAAATAGATTTTTAACAATGCCAAGAGGTAAATTTAAAGCATTAAATGCTTACATTAGAAGAGAAAAAAGGTCTCAAATCAATCATATAAGTTTTTAACTTAAGAAACCAGAAGTGAAGAAGAGCAAATTTAACATAGAAACCAAATGGAATAATTCATATTCTTTCATGAGCTAGGATGAAATAATGACATTTTTCAGACAAAAAATACTGTTTTATATCATAGAGAGACAGCTTTACAAAATAGACTTAAAGAATGCTCTTAAGATGAAGAAAAAAAGTGATTCTATAAGAATCTAGAATCCATCTATAGATCTAGAATCCAAGAAAAAATAGGGAACGAAATAACAGAGTAAATATATAAGCAGTCAATGCCTGGACCACGCGTGCCTTTAGAGCTCAGACCCACAATCTCGGCAGCAACTATTTCTAGAAACCTAACAACCTCTGCAGAAATTGTGCCAGACCCCATCGACCATCGACTGACCACACACTCTACATCACACCTTTCAACTCAGGACCAGGCAGAGAAAGCAAAATTTGCTCCTCAAACCAATTACATAAGGTATCCTGCTTCTAGTTACCCCACTTCCACCTTCCTTATGTCAACAACTTCCAGTCAGAGAACAAAAGAAGACTTCCTTTCTTTCACTGTAACCCTTTCCCACTTGCCTGCCTGCCTTTGAGTATCTGCCAAATCTAAATGATGATGACCAACTCCCTTGCTACAGCAGACTCTGAGTAAATAGCTGTGGTTTGTTCTCATTTGGGTGATCTTCATTATTACCATAAAAGAATGGTAAATATTTAGATGAATATAAATAAGAATTAATTTTATAGTATATTAATAATTATATCTAATTTTCACGTTCAAAACAAATAAGAAGAGACCTAAATAAATGGAGAGATGTACCATCTCTCTCTGCCTGCCTGTGATCTGTCTGTCAAATAAATAAATAAAATCTTACAAAAAAAATAGAGAGATATAACATGGTCACAGATTGGAAGTCCCAATATAATAAAGATGTCAGTTTTTCCCAAATTAATTTATAGGTTTAATGCAATTCCCTTTAAAATCTCAGCAAGGGGGGCACCCCGGTAGTTTAGTCATGATCCTGGAGTCTCAGCATTGAGCCCCATGTTGGGCTCCTTGTTCAGCAGGGAGACTGCTTCTCCCTCTTCCTCTGCTCCTCCCCTCTTATGTTCTTTCTCACATGCTCACTCTTTCTCTCAAATAAGTGGGTAAAATCTTAAAAAAAGAAAAAAAAGGCAAGGTTTTTGTTTTTCTTTTTGTTTTCTTTATGTAAAAAGTTATAAATCTTCATGACAAAGGACATTCCAGAAAATTACAGACTTTATCTTAAATTTTTAGTATGTGCAAGACTGTATGACATTAATCTTATGCGGACTACAGAGATTGTATTCTTTTTTGGTTATTCCTTTTAGTAATTAATTAATTAATACTTTATATTAAAAGTATTCCTTTTTGGTTATTATTGTTATTTTTTTTAATGAAGCAGATGCACAATTTTTGCTCAGGGAAGAAATAGAGCTGCTTCTTTGAAGTTTTGCCTTGTCATTTTAACCTTGGCAAATATTAAAGTATAGCTCACCTGGTAGCCCAGAAACAGGGCCCACAAACATTACATGTTGAAATTTTCTTTTATTATTTCTGCCTTTGATCAATAATCTTTCCAAAAGTATTGATGATCAACTTTATATTTTTATGTACCTCTTACCAAGGTGACGGACTGGTCTGTTTTGGGTCCATTGGGTTCTTCATGGCTAGGTGTGAATATGTATGTGTGTATGTATACACACACACACACACATATATATACACACACACACATGCACATTTATATCTTAAAAAATTATTTATTTAAATATATTAAATATTTATATAAATATATAAATTTATGTCATATAAATTTATATATAAATATATATTCTTAATATGTCTAAATATATATTTCTATTTATACATATATATTTTATATATGTGATATATTATATGTTATATTTATACATATATATTCATCATGTATGTGAGTGAGAGAAAGAATATGCATGACTGGTGGGGAGGGGCAGAGAGAGAGGGAGAAGCAGGCTCCCTGCTGAAGAGGGAGCCCAATGTGGGACTCAGTCTCAAGATCCTGGGATTATGACCTGAGCCACAGGCAGACAGTTAACTGACTGAACCACCCAGGCACCCAAGACCATGCTTAAGTTTTAACATGAAGTTATAAAACAAACAAAAATTTAAATTTAAAACCCAACATCAAAAATTGGTGGTGACAGAGGAAGAAAAGTAATCCCCTGTCCTTTCAGTCCCTGCTTTCATGATGGGGCACCAATGGATACTGCTTAACATTAATAAATTAAGGAATATTATTTGAACCCATGGAGAGAACTTCCAACAATTTACAGAGATAATAACAGTGATGCCTCTGAGGAGTAGTAAGGTTGAAGACATTTACTTTTATATTTATCAATGTAGACTGCTTGAAAGGTGGTTTAATTCTAAAATATGAGTATTTTATAATGAAATGTCAACATACATGTTTACACACAAAATTTCCTCTGCGATCTTCCCATTTATCATTGAATAAAGATGATGTCTTCAACATGGCCAGCCATAGCCTGCTAGACTCAACCTCTCTTCCTCAGCCTCATTTTACAACACTTATCCTCTGTCCCTTCTGAGCTAACACAGGGGCCTCTTTCGGTTTCCGGGTATTCATCAGGTTCCCATCCATTTATAATTCCTTCTATCTGGGATGTCTCCCAGCACCTTGCAGTCAGCTAATATTTACTCAACCTTCTGAACTCCATTCAAATATCACTTCATCACAGTGTCCTGATGCCCAAGAAGAACTGATTTCTTGTTAAATGTAGCATCTTTTACACATCTCCATTCCCCTAATCTGTAGTTCATATTTTTAGAAGCAATAAGTCTCCCTTTCCTCTATGAACTGTAAACTCCATGAGCTCAGGGCTATGTCTGTTTTGCTCAATATGGTTCCCCCAGTGTCTAGCACATGGTCTTGTACAAACTGGACATTTGATAAACATTTGTTGAATAAATAGTGAAAATATATAAATCTAGCTTTCTAAAGTCCTGTACACATCCTTGTACAGAATGTATGAATGCCAGGTAATTATCCTTGAAGGTAAGAGTAAAGGGGAAATTAAATCTCTCTCTTCCCTCCCACACTCCATTTACGTCAGCCACATGCTTTTCAATACATTTTAAGCCATTGCAGTGTAACAGACTTGATTCGAGCAATGCACTCAGTTATAACACCTTCATACTTTATAACTCTAGTCCCAAGAAATAGGACTAATACCTGTATTATAGGCTCACCATATTATTTAAGATTTTGGCAGGTGTCCTTGTTAATTTTGGAAGACTTAGGTTGACTGGCAATGAATCCAAATCTGCAGATGAGTCATGTCTTAACAAGGATCTACTGTACTGTTAAATTTTGGCTGGGGAGTGACAGAAGGTCAATAGCTTGCCTTGGCTCAGATCCACTGCCCTCTTATGCAGTAACAAACAACACCAACCTAAGAACTAGCAGTAGCCAGAGTACAAGCAGGACTTTTTTTTTTTTTTTTTTTTAAAGAAGTCTTAGAGTTGCTTCTACCTCAACCTGTCTTAAGATGCTTCAAAGCAAAACAGAGCAAAAAGGTACTAAGTGTCTCCTAGAATGATAGCAACAAAGGTCAACAGCAGTGTTTCTGAAATACAACTGTTGTTGGATTTTTAAATTGCTAATGACGTTTCTTTTAAAAATGCTTTCATAACAAAAAATGATGTCACTTAAGGGTGTCATATTATTGCTGATAACAAGAGTTATCATTACTTGATTCTTCTGCTAGAGGTCTTGGAGTAGGAGAATCTCTGGAACAAAACAGATGAAAACAGGTGTTCTGGAGCCAGGTTAACTGAATTTGACTTTTGTCTGTACGACCTATGGGTGATTATGTGGGCAATCCATGTACAAAATGCAATTTCATCAGGACTGAGTTAAAGAGGTTGTAAGAGAATTAAATAAAATAAAACCTGTTAAATTGCTTAGCATAGCACCTAGCACAGAGTAAGCACTTAATAAAGGGTAGTTCTTTTTATAGTGCTATATGCTGGGTACTATAGTTAGCAATTTACAGATATCATGTCAAATCCACAGAACAACTCTGCAAGATAATCATAAATATTCCCATTTCACCAGTAAGTAAATGGAATTTATCTATTTATTTATTTATTTATTTTTATTGTGTTATGTTTGTCACCATACAGTAGTACATCATTAGTTTTTGATGTAGTATTTCATGACTCATTCTTTGCACATAACACCCAGTGCTCCATGCAATCAGTGCCGTCTTTAATATCCATCACTGGGATCACCCATCTCCCCACACCCCACCCTTCTAAAACTCTCTGTTTTTCAGAGTCCATAGCCTTTCATGGCTCATCTCCCACTCTGATTTCTCCCCCTTCATTTTTCCCTTCTCCTAATATCCTTCATGCTATTCCTTATGTTCCACAAGTAAGTGAAACCATATGATAATTGACTTTCTCTGCTTGACTTATTTCACTCAGCATAATCTCCTCCAGGCCCATCCAAGTTGATGCAAAAGTTGGGTATTCAACCTTTCTGATGGCTGAGTAACATTTCCATTGTGTATATGGACAACATCTTCTTCATCCATTCATCTGTTGAAGGGTATCTTGGTTCTTTCTACATTTTGGCTATTGTGGACATTGCTGCTATGAACATTGGGGTGAATATGGCCCTTCTTTAAATAATTAGCTTGAGGTCAATTAGCTGGTGACACTAGTCACTATTCAAATCCAATCCTATTGAACTTTGAAGTCTGCAATCATTACAGACCTCTGAAATTGCATGATTTAATGGGCATTTAGATTACATCATGTTATTCTTTATTATATCCTTAACCAAACACAATTACCCCAGTCTGCATAAGGGCTGTAATTGTTTGATTTACTAATAGTTGGAGGGCAATAAATGACTGTTCTCCTAATATCATTTTAAAAACCAATAGACTTAGAGTTAGAATGACAGCTAATATATGTGCATTCTAGGTCTCTGTGGCATCAGTTGTAAAGTGATAAATTATACCTGTCTTTGAGAGTTGCTATGAGATTTAAGTAAGATTAATAAAAAAAAAAATATTACAAATCTTAGTTCCAGGTTGGCACTCAGTGTTTATTGAAAAAATGTTATATATAACATTATTCATATAACATATATATGCATGTGCTTTTTTAAAAAAAAAAAAAGATTTATTTGAACTGTTAGTTCTTGGGAGTGAGCAGAGGGAGACACAGAGGAAGAGGGAGAGAATCTCAAGCAGACTGATTGCTGATCGAGGAGTCCCATGCACCACAGGACTCCATCTCATGACCCTGAGAACACAACCTGAGCCAAAATCAAGAATCAGAGTCAGATACTTATCCAACTGAGCCACCAAGAAGCCCAATATATATGCATGTACTTCTAAGAACATAAAATGAAAAAGAGAATTAAAGGAATGAAGAAAAGAGGGAAGAAAGAGCTGGAAGTCCTTGCAACTTGAAAACTAATTACTTCTACCTAAATTGAGAGTATAGACCACCTTCACACCTATTTACACCCCTTCATTTTCAGGTGAAAATGGTTCAGAAAAACTATAAGCAGTGCCCATATGGCTGTGTGGGTAACTGTATTACCTTTCAGAATGTCTAGTAGTGAAAAAGTAAAGAGGAAACAAGTGTATAGTTTTTAAACTCCATTAATCCCAGAGCTGAAGGGCACAGAAGCCTCATTGATGATGGTTTGAGTGTGACAAGGGGAAGGTCTACTCTTCTGGGTGCTCACCAACCAGCAATAGTTCTCAGTTTCCTATTCTGTATATAACAGGATTTTCAACTGACTGACCTAGGTTAGGTTCATCCTGGCATTTAACCACCAGGGAATGTCTGCTGGATGGGGGGAGATCACTCCTCAGGTAGTATTTGTATAAAAGACCAAGAAGCTTTCTAGCAAAAACTGAATCAATGGGTGCAAATTGAAGACAACTGGTTAGTTTGCATTGAGCTTAGCATTTGTCACTTCTGTTGTACTCTGAGTAAGTTTCCATGGCCTCACTTCTTGTTCCTATGTTCTAGAATGAGGGGCTAAAATAAAGTGTAAGCAAAAAGTGTGAGGCTATGTAAGAAAGACCTTGAGGCCATGCAGATGCTGTATTCAATGATCTGTGTAGCTGAGAACAGGGCAAGTCTGGTGTGAGAGTTTCTCTCCCTTTTGAGGGCTGGAGCACATTGGAGGGCCAAGACCAGAGTCTGAGCAAGATGCATCTGCATTTAGAAACCAAGCCAGTGGGAGTATTCTCCTCCAGGGACTTCATGCAAGTTTTCTGATAGCATTGATAACTTGCACCAGATGTTTAGCAGCTCTGGTGGCTGTGGAAGTCCTGACACAGGGCCAGGAAAGGAGATTGACATTAACATGGCTATCAAGATGGGTGAGTGAAATGGTGCACTGAGGACCCTAGGCAGGAGTTGGGTAAAACCTGAGAAGGGTGGTCTTTCTACAAAGCTAGTGGGACTAAGCAGAACCATTCATCAGAACTATTCATCAACTGATTTTATTTATTGTACCTTCTTTATTTAGGGTGATAGCTTAAGAAATATCAAGTTGCCTATAAAAACGTATTTATAATAAATCATTTTTAATTTTCCTTTCTAAATCAAAAATTGAGCCATTCTTCACATAATTATTAGCAAACATGTTGATGCTCATTTGAGTGGTTCATCTACCCAAACTGACTATAGTCTTATCTGGTAAATAACTTGAAAATATATAATTTAAGTGTTCTTATGATGAATTATGATAATAATGATAACAATGATCATAATGAAGGACATAACAGTTCCTAAAATTTCCAGATTATTATCAAACAAATAAATAAATAAAAATAAATAAAGGAAGTATTGCAATCGATTGCTAAGGTCCCCAGCTCTAACAGTCTATGATTTTATTCTGTCTCAGTTTCCTCTTAAGACTCAAATCTCTTTACATTGCTCTGAAGGATAATTGCTGGTTCTGGATCATCTTTCACTCATCATCAATGTAATTCCAAGATTCAAGAGACTTTGAAAGTTTGGGATTATTCTCATGCCCTTCCGTCCATAATCACTTTCAAATGATTCATGGTGTCTTCAGCTTTCTCTTTCAAAGTGCAATAATGAATTCCACCCCTCAAAAGAGTTTGAGACCCTGTGGCTATGCTGGAGAGGGAAGGAAGTCATCTCTGTCTGGGGATACACAATGACAAAGGAACCCACCAGCCCAGCTCTTAGAAGGGTTTCCACATCTGCAATCAGCCAATTACCTCTAATTGCTGGCAAGAGTTCTATTAAGAATGACTTCAGTGTTAGATCTGAATTCTCTTCAGCTGCCAGCTATGCTGGATGGCTACTTCACTTGTGAATTGGTCAACTGGGGCCAATTGTCCTTTAGTGCCAGCAAAAGGTTTATATTCAAGGACAGGGTATTAAGGTCCAAAGGGATAAGTAAGCACAGTATTTATTTCCCATTATCATACTAAGACTTTAATTTTTAAATGCAAGCCAAAGAGCACTTCTAGAAAAGATCAGTCTACCTATGTATCTGGAGATATGTTTCTTTTTAAATAACCATGGTATAATTTAGGAAAATGTCTACTTAAAAAAAAAAAAATCACAGTGTATGAAATGACATTTCTGTCCAGGCAAAAATCCAGATATTTCTATCTCTTCACCAGTGCTGATTCCAAATACCCACAAGGGTCTGCCTGACCAGGCTCTTGATCTTTTTTTTCTGGGGGCCTGCTCTAACTGGTTTGACTGGTGGTGAAAGTCATGTATCTGAAGCAGAGAAAAGTAACAAAGTTCTTGCCGATGGCTAGAAAGCTCTCACAAGCCCTATATTCTTGGACAGAGGTACATTTTGGAAAAAAGCACACCAAGTTTGTGACCCAAGACCTCAATTAGGGAGAGAATCATAAATATGGCACAATTTAGAGTTTGCTTCTCTAAATAGTCTTGGAAAGTTTCAAAGTCTGCTGTTTTAAGGAATTTCGATTTCAATGTCCAGAATAGATGTGTTGATGATTCAGATCTGAGGCAAAGAAATAGACGAGGCACTAAGTGAGGGCATTTCTGACTCGGAGTCCATGTGAGTAGGGGTATGAGCCCACGTGTGGCTCGCTGTCCCTAACTTGGTGTAAAAGTGACACCTGTGTTTCCTGCCAATGAATAGGACCTGAGCACACTGGAAAGTCATTTGGGAATCCCACAAAGCAGTCCCTCATGGTCTTCAGGGCAAGCGTTCAGTTTCCAAGTAGAATACAAAACATTCTTCCTCGTCCTACTTCTGTCTCTCTCTGAAATGTGCTGCCACGTGTTCCAGGCACCTTTTCTGCAAGGAAGAACTACTCCCCTGCAGGCACTCCCCTGACTGCACTGAGAACCAGAGTATCTAGCAGGCCCTTGTGTTCTCACAGGGCAGCACCTCCACTCCCACTGGTACCTCACATGTCTCAAACACTACCAATACCTGTTGGCGTGCCTGCCACTACAGCTAATGCCCTGGCCCCTGTGGTTATCAATACTTTGTAGTGCTCCACTGTCGGGGATGGCAGATACTCTCATGAGCCAGGTGTTTTTTGTTTGTTTGTTTGTTTTTGTTTTTTGTTTTGTTTTTTAAATTGCCTCTGTCTTAGATATTCCACAGCAATATTGTCTACCCTGTAAAGATTAACAGCATTCTAGTGAATCCATATTTCAGGTTCACTTTCTAGGCCCTACCCAAGTTGAAGCACAGAACCCTAGCATGCTTAGCCAAAAAAGACATTGGAGTGACAGGTGCAGAGCTGTACTCAGAAGCAACTCACCTCTTTGGGTCCTTACAGGATCAACTTGCCGAGCCTGGCTCCCTGTTCTTCTGGAGGAAGGACTGCAAGTCCTGCTTATAAATGAATGTGGACCAATCTACCCTACCAAACATGCTCATTCATACATGAGCCAATGGAGGCTTATGCTCAGAGTGAGGCAGTCATAAGACACAAGTATATGCACACACATATGCACATGCATACACACACACACACACACACACACACACACACGGAGAGAGAAAGAGACACTTCCCAATGGTAGAACTCCTCTGTTATATTTGTACATATTGACTCTTGACCTATGGGTTTATTTCCCCCCACATAATCCCAGAATGGTTAGCGGTTGTCTCCCTTGGCAGACCAAAAGACCATGGCAGCTACTCACTTAAACACTGAGCATTCTAGTCCACATGTCTTCTCAGAAGTCACATCCAACACCTGGAGGTAAATGGTATCAAGTCTGAAACCATGACCTCATGTTACTGAGGCAAAAAGGGAGACACAGCAGAGATGATGGAGGATGGGACAGACATGGAAACAGAAGCTCCACACACTATAGATTCTAAACTCCATGTGCAAGTATTCTCCGAGTGCGGAAGAAAGCAGCAAGGCATATTTTCAGAGAGGCCATGTTTTGCAATTGGTCATGAATCTAATTCAATCCTATGGTTAGAAATTATAGTCATAACAAAGTGGTGAAATGAGTATGATTTGAAATAAAATCCCTACTTCCACCTGTTCTTTGCCAGCAGTATGATTTGATCAAGATATTTCATTTGTGTCATCATTTCCTCATCTCCAAACATGGAAGACAATATCTACTTTGAAGGATTAGCCAATTTGGGGGGTCAACTAAAGCAGTTATGTATGGACTGCTTAGAATACTAGCCAGTTCATATTAAACATTCACAAATGGTAGCTAGTAGCATTACCCATAACTCCACAAACTGCCTGGTACTGGGTACCTTCAGCCTACTTTATAAACCACAGTAGTGTGGCAGAGCCCAGCAACAAGGTGCATAACCCTGTGACAGGCCCACTGAGCAGATATCCCTGGCTCCATCACCTTCATTTTGAATGTTCCTGGAACACCTTGCTCCCCACCTTCAAAACTCTACCTTGTAGAGATCATATGAGGAAAAAGGGAACAAGTCACTGGAGGTTCTTACTAATTTTGAATCTAACACTTTTATTTTTGCCTATGTCTTTCTTCGTAACTGCACAAATTGAAGAACACCATAAATTTTCTTTACTTACCTATCTTGAAATGCCAATGTAATTTGTTGTAAGGTATCATTTGTTTCTACAAATATAAGTCATTTGTAACTAAGAATAAATTAAAAATTCAGCATTTAAATGGCATACCTCTGAAACTGGGCCAATTACCACATAACTTAATGCTCTGAGTCCAGTCAAATCATCCATTTTCCACAAGGTGGCAGACCTTGTTAAAAAGTTATGGAAAAGAATAACAGAAAAAGAAAGCCATGTGTTTTCCAAAGTTGACCAGTAGGTGTCTCTTTGCAACCACATATCCCTGAGTTGTTGTTTAAACTAAAAGTCAACATCCTGAACAGTCTTCTTCCTCATTTAATAAGATCACCAACACTTTCCACAAGGTACAAATAGAACACTGAAGAGATTAAAAAAGCCACTCAAAGGCAAATGGGATTATAAAACCATAACTAGAAATAAGATTCTGAATACAAATGACACAAAATAAATCTCATCAAAATGCTGGCCCCATGTTAAACAGGGTTTTCTGTTAGAAATCATCTTAATATTTGGTGATTCTATATGATTGACACTGAGCAAATAGTATTAGAACTAACTCCAGACAGACACACAACACTAATGTGGCCCTGCAAAAGAATGGAAATTCTTAAGCAGCAGAGGGACATCCTGGTATCATTTTTGAGATCATTTTTCACCCCAATTCTCTCTCTCTCTCTCACACACACACACGTGCGCGCACGCAGGCATACATGTACACCTTCACATTTGGCTCTGTTGAAATCACTGAGTAGATACACTTATGTATGTCAAGTGTCTATGTGAGTTTCATGCACATCCCCAGAGAAAAGGGGTCTGTCTCCTTGTTATGAAGCTCAGAACACAGAAGCAGACTCTTATGTTCACTCTAATTATTTTCCCTTTTATACTGGGAAATAGTTGTTCCTAAATCATTCTAAAAGAGACAAGGGAAAAATATTAAACATAATTTACGGATAGACAAACCAAGGAAACACTTCTCTTTTAGAGATTGGTTTATCTTATCTGAGGTTGAATTAAATTATGAATTAGGAATATAAATACAAATATATTAAGAAATAAAGACAAATACAGATATATACAAATCATGAGATGATATCATGTCTTTGTCATTCACACTTCAAAGTTACATATAATAAACATTTTGCTATTATGTAAATAGTTTTATAAAGTAGTAATGTATTATAATATTTTTCAGATATCACAAACTAATGATATTCCATAACTGCGTATCTTTCAAGGGAGTTAATTCCTCCCCTGCCCACTCCAGGGCGATCCTGCCACAACGAAAGCTAGAAAGAGAAGCCATTCATTTTAGGAGACCAGGCCCAGCACAAGATGGGAGTTTCTGCCTCTGCCAAGCCACGGTTTCTTCTGGTGCTAGATTTACTCTATTTACTAAACTAAGTAGTCAGTCCACACTGATTTTTACATACCTACATACCTAAATGTACACAAATCTCTGTGCAAAGTAAATAAATCTGAGGTGCATTTCCAAACCTCATAAATCTAATTTATTTCCCTATCTGGCAAGGCAAGAATAATGTCTTTCATGAAAAAACTGTCTCCAGGAGAAATCCCATCAGTGCAGGGGAGCCTGTGGAGAAGGGCCGGCCTTCCCACGAGGACCCAGGACATAAATTTACAAAGTTTTCCACCAATTATCTTCGTCAACTTCTTCAGAGAAAAAGAGGAAATAAGGGACTGTCAGATAAGTCACCTCAAGTCACACCTAATAAAATTCATGACAATTCAGAAATTAGACAGCATGGGCTTCTAACATCCCACGTTCCCCACAGAAGATCAATGAAAGGAGGGACCCTCTAGTGCACTCCACAGCAGGGTTATTTTTAAGCCCTCACCTTCCCCATGATCCGAATTACGCTGACCATGGATGGAATCAAGGCCAATGAGCCCGGAAACTGCCCATGGGAAGTAATTTACCTCCTTATCTCATTTCTCTCTACCTCATTCACCTGTCAGGAGCCTGTGGCTGAGCCTTGTGTCTTCCTTGTATTGTGTATGACCTGTGCCCACCAGCTTCACCCTAGCTGGGGTGTATACACACTAACATCTCAGGATAAACATCTTTTCCCACTATTCCAATGAACCTAATTATGTGAACCTAAGACCTAATTTCTTGTAATAGCAAAACACACTGGAATTCGTTTTGCCCAAATGGAATATTTTCAACTTGGTGTCATTGTCTCAGCAAAGATTTCTGTCCCTTGGCAAGACAATCTTTTAGCCAGCGACCAAAGCTAGCTTCTCTATATCATCCCTCTGGCTTGCAGGACAGGAACCTTCCATCTTGTCTTAGCAGAGTCTTAGCAGCTGGACTTTGGGTGGGGATTTTACTTCTCTTCCCCTGTTTTTACCACACTGTTCTGGCGCCAAATGCCCTCTGCTGTGTCTGAGCAGAGCACCTGTGCAGTCTGACTCATGCTATCAGCGTGCAGGCTCTCCCTCTCCTGACAGCAGACCAGACCTCACACAGGTCTACGTGTGACTAGTTACCACGCAGACCTGTGTAATGACATGCCTCATACACGATCCTGAACACTATCTGCTCATCCCAGTAGGTGCGGTAACATGTCCTGACTCTGATCTGTATCATGTGTGATGAGCCCCCCTGGACATGTGGTGGGGAGCTCAGTTCAGTTATGCATCTGTAATCCAAATTCAAGATTTTTTTCAAGCATAGTGAATTATTGTTAAACTTTTTAAGTGGATTTTTAAAATATACACTTCAGCAGGTTATCTTGTATAATAACTACCAAAAAATCAATACCAAAATGTTCTCTAGTACTCTTTAACTAATGTCAATTAACAGTGTAGAGTGAAAGGAAGAAATATAAGCAATTTACCTTTTCTCAACTATATTATGTTTCTAACAAAATGTGTCTTTTGCAGAAAATGGAGCAGAAAGGGCAAGGAGGAATCCTGTTCCAATAAACCAGGTGCAAGCAACAAGCTCAGAAAACTTGCCCTGAATATACTCTAGTTTATAGTTTGCAGATGAATCTAATGCATATTCACATTTTCCTGTCTGCTACAAATACTATTCCTTTTAAAATAAAGTTTCATCTAAATTCATTTCTTTGGCATTTAAATTATGACTGTTGGAAGAAAAAAATAGAATCATTGAAATTGGCTCAGAAACTTTTTAGTGCCTCCACTTTAGTCCTCCCCCCTCTCCCCAAAACACAAGCTTGCTTTCCTCTCCCAAGATTAAGAAGTTATGCAGCCTGACAATGCATTTTCCTCTTACAAGTCTTGACTTCACCACTATTATTTTCTTTTTCACTTTTTTCTTCTAGCACCTGTTAGAAACAAGAGGAGGGTGCTTGTTGCAATTTGTTCTTTCCTCGGTCTTTAAGCAAAAGGTAGGGAGAAAAACCTGTAATGGTCTGAGATGCTTGAAAATATGATTGAAATTTTACTTTTAAAATTACCCACCTTGGAGGATTTTTAGATTTAATACCATATACAAAAAAAAAAATCAAAGTATGTTTGCTGGTTATTAGACTAGCTCCTTAGAACTTTAACCAGGCAGTAGACATAATGGCATCCTTTCTTTCAAAATACAACCCAGGAAACTGGCAGATACCAAGATGAATTTTGATGACTTTATACTGAAGAAAATAGTACCATATAAAAGCCGATAAATATTTGAAATGAAATAATTGTCTCTAAGTCCCATTATATATATATATAAAATATATATATAATATATATAAACACTCTAAAAACACTATATATATACATAGTGTTATACATATAACATCATACACACACACACACACACACACACACACATAGAGATAGAGATACATTTTCCATGGTTCTTAATGACAGTTTACATACTGTCCCCTCTCTCTGTGTAGCGTTCTTTCTTTGTTGTGTCCCAGTTCTTCCAATAAGCACGTCTTTCATGGGCTACAAAGCATTTCTTTCAAGCCACCATAGCTAATATGGTGACATGATTACTTAATTTCCACGAGGAAGTGCAGCCTCTGGCTTTGCTGAGCCTTTAAAGACATGAAGTGCATTCCCAGCATTCAGAACACTCACGGCATGTGGCTCAGCCTCTTTTGCAGAGCAGGGAAGCCCCCACTGTGAGGGCGCCCTCCTCACTCACAGGGGCTTTTGTCTTGACGCTGCTACCTACCTTTTTCAAAAGCCAAGAGTTAATTGTTCAGTCCCTGCACAAGTAAAACCTCTCCGAATGCCACTTCCAAATATAGGCTCTCTAATACAAGAGGCTGACCTGGGATCCTGTAGGACACCCTTTCCTTCCTCCAGCGAACATTTTGTCCCATTGCGTTTGCTTTACCCGACATCTGGAAGCCAGGCCCGCTTAGAAATCACACTTCCTAGGACTTATCTAGCTCTCTGAGAGCAGGAATAACTGGCAACTAAAGAAGTAAAATTACCTCTCTTGAAAATACTTAAGCACTTTTTTCCCTCTCCACTGAAATCCCGAAGAACAGCCCATTTTGAACCAGAATAATTTAGTCTGACAACAGATTCTTCCTCTGTTCACAGCTGTCCCAGAGGGAGGAGCTGAAATCTGAACCTCTCCTCTGTGATTGGATCCTTCTTGCAAAAGAGAGGAAAAAAAAAACCCTCCCAGCCAAAACGGGCTCAGTTCGTAAAGAAGCCAGGCGACTTCAGAGGCGCCGGCCCGTCCGCCTGCCGCACCTGAGCGCGGCCCCAGCCCGAGCCCCGCCGGCCGCGATGCTCTAGGGACCGGCCGCGTCCTCCCGCCGGACCGTTATCCGCGCCGGGCGCCCGCCGGACTCGCCGGCAAGATGCCGCGCTCTTTCCTGGTCAAGAAGCATTTCAACGCCTCCAAGAAGCCTAACTACAGCGAACTGGACACACACACAGGTAAAAAATAAATAAATAAATAAATAAAATTTAAAAAAGGAAATTATCTCTATCTATCTACCTATCCATCTCTCTGTATGTCTAGAAATCTGTTGATACGTGTTACAACTCAAATATTATTACAAAAGAACCAAAGACAAAGTTGTTTTCCTTTCAAACAGTGTCCTAAAAGAGAGTTCAGATTATTTTGATAATTTCGGGTAAGTTTTAATTCAAAACTTTTACAGCTCCTAACTGACAAGGAAAACTTCATTCAACTCTTGCAACTTCATTTTCTGAAGCTTGTATATACATGCATAATGAGTACATGTAGGATGAGTAACACAATACGTAAATGTTGAGTTACTGCTTTTTTCATGTAATAAGGCTCCTTTCCTTCAGAAAGCAGCTTGATCTACACATATCTTTGTACTCACAAAGAACCTGCAAATAACCCATGCATAAAATGGAAAACAACTTTTTTTTTTTTGTATCTTTAAAATAATCTATAAATTTTTCCTCCTCAGTGCAGACTGTGAAGGCACCCATTTGGCTGCACTCCTTCACTGCACAGCATGTTATAGTTCCTGTCACACTATGTATGCAGAGGCATAGATGTGCATTAAAGCACAATAACTATTTAGCAGCAAGGGTGGAAACGAATGTTTTGCCAATGCCTATGTCTTTCCTAAATGAGTCTATTTACTTCATTATAAAGTCCTGTGTGTGGGTGTTGCAAAGTAGCTCCTTAGTGTGTTTTCAAAGTTATTTTTTTTACCTTAATCTTCTTTCCTTTCCTTTTCTTTCCACTAGTGATTATTTCCCCATATCTCTATGAGAGTTACCCCATGCCTGTCATACCACAACCAGAGATCCTCAGCTCGGGAGCATACAGCCCCATTACCGTGTGGACTACAGCAGCTCCATTCCACTCCCCACTACCCAATGGCCTCTCTTCTCTTTCTGGATACCCCTCATCCTTGGGGCGAGTGAGTCCCCCTCCTCCATCTGACACTTCGTCCAAGGACCACAGTGGCTCAGAAAGCCCCATTAGTGATGAAGAGGAAAGACTACAATCCAAGCTTTCAGACCCCCATGCCATTGAAGCTGAAAAGTTTCAGTGCAATTTATGCAATAAAACCTATTCAACTTTTTCTGGGCTGGCCAAACATAAGCAGTTGCACTGTGACGCCCAGTCTAGGAAATCTTTCAGCTGTAAATACTGTGACAAGGAATATGTGAGCCTGGGCGCCCTTAAGATGCACATTCGGACCCACACTTTACCCTGTGTCTGCAAGATCTGTGGCAAGGCGTTTTCCAGGCCCTGGTTACTTCAAGGACACATTAGAACTCACACTGGTAAGAGAAAAACGTAGACAGGAATGTGACTGTCTGATAGAATGAAGCTCTGGGCTGCCTGTTGAATTTGCATTAAGTAGTGGCACAGTGTTTTTAATGATGGATGATCATTTATAGCGACTTCCTGATGACTCAAAAATGTGTTAAAGCAGAGTTCTCCATTTCTTGTTAACAACCTCTGCTCCAGAGACTGCAAACGGCATTTAGACTTTGGAAAGTAGAGTCAGAAAGTTTGGTCTCAAAGATCAGTTAGAAAATCAGGAAAGATGTACTTGAATGTGTGTTCTATGAAACTGCTCCCAATATTCAGCGAACACAGATGTTGCTATCTTCATCAGCTGGTTTGGAGATATGTGAAGGGTTTACCTATAGTTTTCTGTTGGTTACATTCTTGCCGTGGTATCTATCACCCCATAGCAAGTTAGAGAGTTAGAACTGAATTTACTCTCTAGTGTTTTATTATGTTTTGTTTTTTGCTGCTTAATATTTTATTCCTAGCACAAACTCATCCTGCAGGGACCCAAGGCATTTATCCAACCTTAGTCATAATACAGAAGGAGGGAAAAGGGGAAATATTAGGAAATGTTGGGAGGAGCTCAACATTAGCTGCACCTGCTGAAGCAGAAAGCTTTAATAAGTGAAAGTCCTAGAACTACATGAAATATTTCTGCATGAGTGGCAGCAGTAACAATATTCTTAGTGTGATTTTTTTAATGCAATATTCAAATTTATCTTAAAGGGCCAGATACGAAAATAAGTATCTGTTATGGGGAATTTTAATCAAGTTCTGTTTTTTTGTTTTGTTTTGTTTTGTTTTTACAAAATGTGATTGTTATTCACAATAACTTTATCTGACTTTATGTTTCCTCTAAAAACACTGACTGTCTTTCTTTCCCAACCCCCCACCCCCACCCCCAGGGGAGAAGCCTTTTTCTTGCCCTCACTGCAACAGAGCATTTGCAGACAGGTCAAATCTGAGGGCTCATCTGCAGACCCACTCGGATGTAAAGAAATACCAGTGCAAAAACTGCTCCAAAACCTTCTCCAGAATGTCTCTTCTGCACAAACATGAGGAATCTGGCTGCTGTGTAGCACACTGAGTTACGCAATCAATGTTTACTCGAACAGAATGCATTTCTTCACTCCGACTCCAAATGACAAATAAAAGTCCAAAGGCATTTTCTCTTGTGCTTACCGACCAGATAATGTGTATAGGCGCGCACGCGCACACACACACACACACACACACAAACAGGCGCATGCAGACACACCACACACACTAAAAGCTGCAAGAGCACGAAACCCATGTGTTCAAAGTTAATCCTTTCCATGTGAAGTTTGAAATTACTATATATTTACTGACAGCTAGATTGAGAGGATAAAAGACAAGAATCTTTCTCTTCAAAAGATGAAGCAAAAAGCACATTGCATCTTTTCTCACTAAGAAAGAATGCAAAGATTTACATTGCTGCCAAATCATTTCAACTGAAAAGAACAGTATTGCTTTTGTAATAGAGTTTGTAATAGAATTTCCTATAGGAAGAGAATTTGCCAGACGCTATCTCAGGTGCCTTATAAAGTATTTCAAGTTTACTTCATTACATGTCTGATGTCTGGTTATCATTATTGAACTAAAGCCTTTTTTGATTACCTGTAATGCTTTAAACTGTATTTTTAAGAGAAAGACCGAGAAAGACAAAAAAAAAGAACAGGAACAAAACACGGGAGAATGTATTGAGAGTGTTTTGTTTTTGTTTTTGTTTTTGCCAATCAAGAGTATGCTCCTTGGGGGAGGAGAGAAAATAGCTTTGAACATTCCTGGTGCATGCTCTATGTCTTACCTTTTAAAAGAACTTTTAATGATTTTCTAAAATGAATTAAAGATGGGAATAAGTGCAAGAAAGGGTTCTTAGAAACTCAGTAATGTACTTAAACTATTTTAAATGCATATGACAAATGCAATTCACACAGCACCCTTCCAAGTGCCTTTTAAAAGTAATTGTATAGATGATGAGTCAATGTAAATTTGTGTTTATTTTTATATGATTGAATGAGTTTTTTGTATGAAAGTGAGATGTTGTCTATAGTTGATGCTTATAAACAACCTGAAGATTTGTGAATCAATGTTTCTTTTTTAAAAAACAATTTTTAAAGGTCCTTTTTTACAATAAACATTTTTGATTTAAAATCCATTGTTTGTATACTATTTTCGGAGACTTTACTTACTTCATGATTAGTATCAAAGTGCTATACAAAGAAATTTTTTCTTAAGAGAAAAAGTGAATAGCATTTTTATGAACATCAAGTGTTATTTTTATGTATTAGATTATAATAAAGTATAGTACTAGTAGTATTTTTTTCTTTACTTTTAAGATAATACTGTCACATTCAAAAAGATCACAATAGTAGTAGTTCTAAGTATATACATTCAACAAAAATTTACACTTTCTGAGGGCTAAAACATTCATATTATTAATACTCAAGAATACTTTTCAGAACTTGTTATTTATGATGACTTTATTAGGTTGCTCTATGCAATCAAATTATAATTACTCATTGTAATGAGTGATTATCATGTAGACCCTGGAATAGTCGATGAGGTTTTTTTTTTAAAGATTTTATTTATTTATTTGACACAAGTAGGCAGAGAGGCAGGCAGAGAGAGAGAGGGAAGCAGGCTCCCTGCGGAGCAGAGAGCCTGATGTGGGGCTCAATCACAGGACCCTGGGATTGTCACCTAAGCCAAAGGCAGAGGCTTAACCTACTGAGCTACCCAAGTGTCCCATAGTTGATGAGTTTTAAAAGAAATATCACTTAATGAGATATAAGAGAAAAAAATAGAAAATCTTCATGAAAAGATCAGGAAAAATGGATTTATGAGAAATTACACAAGTTGGAAAATGAAACCATGGAAAGAAAATTTAGTGATATAAAAGAAAGGATAGGTTTGATGGGAGCAGCGCTAAATAATACAAAGTTAAGTTTTCCATTTATAGTTTTATGAACTAGCCCCCACCCAAGCCCAAGATATACTTCATAAAATATAGTATGAGCAGCCACTCTATATACAAGCACATGTTTACCAAATGCTTGGAAACTAACTCATATGTAAAAATGCTAACATAACCCTAGTGACAATACCAATGTATATTTGAATCCAAACTCCAAACCCACTATGAAGATAGTTTCTGCTAACGTTAAGCACTTCTTGTATACTCAGAGCTTGCAGAATTATTATCCCTTCTAATGTCCTTGTGATACAAATAAAGGCCAGAACTAGTATCTTAAAGATATTAGTTATAGACCATTAGTAAGTGACCTAAAATACCAATACTATTCCCTTAATATTCACACATTCCACTGTATGTTATATTTAAATTTTTGGCCAAAATATAAAAGGTGTGCATTTGACTAAAAAAAGGAAAAACATATATATATATATATATATATATATATATATATATATATATATAGTACAAAAGTGATTGCCTGTAAGTTTCCAGGCCACCTAATATGTAGAAGTTTCTTACAAGGGCAAATGGGAGTGAGTTAAGCATTCTCAAATTTATCTGCTTAGCTAACCCAGGAACCACATCTACCCACATTTCCCTCATGTGTAGATCTACAGGCAAGTCATTTCTTGGTCTCCAAAAATTAAAACAGATCATTTTCTAAAAGAGTCTGTTCATTGATTTAATTTCTTAGTGAAGAGTTAGTAATAATAATGTTATAATATATTGCCAATTGATCCTTGCCATTCTAACTTCATTCATCCTTAAAATATTTTACTTTCATCAAGGTAACATGAGTTTGAATTGCAGTACATAAGACATGAAGATTTTCTGTAATATGGCTCAGTAATCATTTAACACTTTTAGTGTTTTTACCAAGGTCTTCAACTAGATACCTGCTCTTCTGCAACACATAAGACCTGGCTCAAATGTTATTGACTCTGAAATACTTTTCCAAATTTGCTCTTTCTGGGAGATTTGTGTCATTTATAAAGAGTACTTATTTCACCACATTGTAATTTTTTGTTGATACCCTTATTTTTCACCAGACAGAGCATTGTTCAAACATACATTCCCAGTACTCAAAACATCATCTGGAACACAGACATCAACAAATGTTTGTTGAATGAATAAATGGATAAAATAAGAGAAATTGGTGAAAAATAGCTTGCAGATCTAAAATAAATCCAATGTATTCCCCTTTAATGAAAAGGGTGTTGATATTTTTGAGAAATCCTCCAAGCAAACTTACTAATATGTCCCTAATATAGTGATGACAACTTACCCCCCACCCCCGCCAAAAAAAGAAGAGAAGAGAGCAAGTACAGTGTATGTGGGCCAGATTTGTTAGGCGTTCTGAGAGCCTGAACTTTGAAAACTTTGGATTTTAATAATAAGCATATAGGCTGATAAGCATTCTCAGTATCCTCAATTTGTTTCCTATAATATGAGACAGGGTGATCTAGTAAAAAGAGGACCAGCTTTTAAATGCAACATATGAGAAGATATTGCTGCAGTTTATATAACCACCAGCAGTGGTGGATTTTCCCACATTCTTTGGTAATAAAATATTTAAGTGTCAAAAAAAATAATAAATAAATGCAACATATGTGTTCTCTGAATCACTGCCTTCAACTTATTAGCTTTATGTCCTTATGCAACTTAATTAACCCCTCAGTGTCCGCACTTCCCAAGTGTAAAATAGAAATAGATTCTCTATAGCATCACAATAAAGTAATACACAGTCCTTGTAGATAATATCAGGTACCCAGTGCTATATCAAATGCTTAGTGTGCGCCAGCTCTTGTATTAGGAAACCTATATATGTCATCTTCAATGGGAAAAAATGTATCTATGAAGTTGGTATTTTACAGATAAAGACATTAAACTCAGAGATAATGGAGCCAAGATAGGAAAGGCAGTGAATTGCAAAATTGAAATCAAACCCAAATTCTTCTGGCTCCAAAGACCCTACTTCTTCCACTGCACCCAGAGAGTGGAGAGGTGGCTAACCTACACTCAGCATGGTGACTTATAAGTTGTAGGCACGTTGGGAGAGTTGCTGAAAAGGACAATGATAATGTGCCCTGAAATTAAATATTTTAAGGGTGAATTTAGGAACCATCATTACTAAGGAATTATGCAGTTGCATACAACAATCTTCAAGGCCATTCCAATTTCCTTCTAGAAATCCTGTTGGCTTCACTTCCTCAAGTATGGATGCTCTCTGTCATGACATGTTCACTTACAGCCCCCCTAAGTTCTCCTGGTGCCTGGGAGCCCATTTCCTCTGGTCTGCTCTCTGTGGAGATGAAAAGCAGCTGGTCTCCATCCTCTGTACATTAACACTTCATCTTCTGAAGGCCACTGTTACTCCCTCACACACACACACTCCTCACCCAGGCTTTTATCTTCCTGGCCTAAAAAGTCTTCCAAGCTAAACAGTCATTTCTTTCACCACTAAAACGTGGACACTCTGGTGTAATGAGGCAATTATAATTTTGAAAAGTCTAAGGCTTCCCTGGCTGAGAGCCACATCCAAGAAAATGTTCCTACTTTAGATATGAGAAACATTTTGAGCAAAACTAATTTGAGAATGAGTGTTCTGTCATCTAGGGAAGTAACAACTCTCAAAAAAAGATGAATTTTCTTTCATTCTTGTCGAGAATCTCATTAGAAGCAGATGAAGTACAAAAGTATCCCCTATACCTGAGATGGACACACAGGAGGGAAAAAACTTTCATCTATATTTTAGTAGTAAATGTAGAGAATCTACAACCATAGGAGTAAATCTCTGGCTAAAGTTAGATTTAGTTAGCCGCTCAGCCCTCCAGGAAGTAATAATTACTTTGTGGACAGCGTGCATGTAAAAAAGCAACAAGCATGGCAACTTTTCCGTTGTGGCACTTAGCCAGACCCCCAAACAATGAGAGATTAGCAAAGGAAATGGCAGCATATCCATGTCCACAAACTCCAAAGGGACTGGTGAGGTATTTATAGCAGTGAGTGGGAGAGCTGCTGTGAATATAGGATGGTACATTTATATATTTTCTGTACTAGCTCATTTAATTAAGCTCCTCTGGTTAGGACAGTCAGTTTAAGCCATTCAGCCAGTTCTTTTGGACATTTGCAGAGAAAACTGTGAGGCCCTTTGAAGTATCACTAAGCAGTTTTTGTAGACAATGGCCAGAGACATGAATCAGTCATACACTGAATTTAGCAGTTGGAATGGAGGTCTCTGTCTGTAAATTCACTCTGGAGCTAGAATTTACTCCCCATGCCAGATAAGGAGCACCACTTATTCTACTTCTTCTACACACACTTAGGGGGTAGCAATATTTAATTTAAGGAGTGGAAAGGACATAACTAGATTGAATAAAATTGTGACATTCCCTTATGAAAAAATGTGTGGCAATTACATTTCCTGTGAGTTCCAACGTGTCTGCCTACTTATCCATCATATGTATAGAGGTTTAAAGATTTCCCATATTAAGACTTTGCTTTAGATTTGTCAGAAAGGACAATGAACATGGCTATCAGCTTTAGCATATGCTGTATCACTGACTTGCAGGATCTGAGATCCTGTCATGGCCCCAGGCTTGCTAAGTCTCAGTGTGCACAGGATCGCCTGTGGGTCTTGTTGACATCTTGGTTTGGTGGGTCTGGAGACAGTTGTGAGAGTCTGCAATTCTAGCCAGCTCCCGGGGGGATGTCCATGCTGCTGATCCTTGTATCTCACTTTAACTAACCAAGCTCTAACCTCAAGCTTCACTCTTAGCCCCATGCTTTTCCCACCCAACCTGAGTTCCTCGTCTGAAGCAAGCCAAAATGTCCAGAGGGCAGCGGTATACTGCAGACAGATTAGTCAGCAGGTGGGTCTGGAATATGCCTGCACTCCAAGTCTGCCTAGGTGAAGGCAGGATCAGGAGGAGACAGGACAAGACAGACTTCTACCAAAGCCAACTTCCTTTTCTCCGCACCTCTCTGATCCCTACAAGTCACCTGATACCCTAATCCCTGATCTACCTAACAAGCTGACCTGATCATGCTTTGGTTTTCATATCTCTACTCCAACTTTCTTTTTTTAAAAATTTTTTATTAACATATCACAGCACTCACCATAGCACATATCTTCCCCAATGTCCATAACCCAACCACATCTCCCTATCCCCCTGCCCCCGGCAACCCTCAGCTTTTTTTTTGTAAGATTAAGAGTCTCTTATGGTTTTTCTTCCTGATCCCATCTTGTTTCATTTTTTCCTTACCTACCCCTCAAGCCCCCCATTTTGCCTCTCCACTTCCTCATATCAGGGAGATATGATAATTATCTTTCTCTGATTAACTTATTTTGCTCAGCATAATACCCTCTAGTTCCATCCACGTCATCGCAAATGGAAAGATTCCATTCCTTTTGATGGCTACATAGTATTCCTGTGAGAGAGAGAGAGAGAGTGTGTGTGTGTGTGTGTGTGTGTGTGTGTGTGTGTGTCACATCTTCTTTATCCATTCATCTGTTGATGGACATCTAGGTTCTTTCCATAGTTTGGCTATTGTGGACATTTCTGCTATAAACATTCAGGTGCATGTGCCCCTTCGGATCACTGCATTTGTATATTTAGGGTAAATACCCAGAAGTGCAATTGCTGGGTTGTAGGGTAGCTCTATTTTCAACTGTTTGAGGAACCTCCATGCTGTCTTCCAGAGTGGCTGCACCAGCTTGCATTCCTACCAACAGTGTTAGGAGGGTTCCCCTTTCTCTCCATCCTCGCCAGCATCTGTCTTTCCCTGATTTGTTAATTTTAGCCATTCTGACTGGTGTAAGGTGGTATCTCATTGTGGTTTTGATTTGAATTTCCCTGATGCTGAGTGATATGGACACTTTTTCATGTTTCTGTTGGCCATCTGGATGTCTTCTTTGCAGAAATGTCTGTTCATGTCCTCTGCCCATTTCTTGATTGGATTCTTTGTTCTTTGGGTGTTGAGTTTGATAAGTTCGTTATAGATTTTGGATACTAGCCCTTAATCTGATATGTCATTTGCAAATATCTTCTCCCATTCTGTCAGTTGTCTTTTGGTTTTGTTAACTGTTTCCTTTGCTGTGCAAAAGCTTTTGATCTTGATGGCGTCCCAATAGTTCATTTTTGCCCTTGATTCCGTTGCCTTTGGCAATGTTTCTAGGAAGAAGGTGCTGAGGCTGAGGTCAAAGAGGTTACTGCCTGTGTTCCCCTCAAGGATTTTGATGGACTCCTTTCTCACATTGAGGTCTATCATTCATTTGGAGTCTATTTTTGTGTGAGGTATAAGGAAATGGTCCAGTTTCATTTTTCTGCATGTGGCTGTCCAATTTTCCCAACATCATTTGTTGAGGAGACTTTTTTTTCCATTGGACATTCTTTCCTGCTTTGTCAAAAATTAGTTGACCATAGGGACGCCTGGGTGGCTCAGTGGGTTAAAGCCTCTGCCTTTGGCTCAGGTCATGATCTCAGAGTCCTGGGATCGAGCCCCACATCAGGCTCTCCACTCAGGGCGGAGCCTGCTTCCCTTCCTCTCTCTCTCTGCCTGCCTCTCTGCCTACTTGTGATCTCTGTCAAATAAATAAAAAAATAAATAAATAAATAAATAAAAATAAAAAAAATAATTAGTTGACCATAGAGTTAAGGGTCTATTTCTGGGCTCTCTGTTCTATTCCACTGATCTTTGTGTCTGGTTTTGTGCCAGTACCATACTGTCTTAATGATGACAGCTTTGTCATAGAGCTTGAAGTCTGGAATTGTGATGCCACCAACTTTGGCTTTCTTTTTCAACATTCCTCTGGCTATTAGAGGTCTTTTCTGGTTCCATATAAATTTTAGGATTATTTGTTCTATTTCTTTGAAAAAAAAGATGATATTTTGATAGGGATTGCATTAAACGTATAGGTTGCTTTAGGTATCATAGACATTTTCACAATATTTGTTCTTCCAATATGTGAGCATGGAACAAACACTTTTCCATTTCTTTGTGCCCTCCTCAATTTATTTCATGAGTACTTTATAGTTTTCTGAATACAGACTCTTTGACTTTTTGGTTAGGTTTATTCCTAGACATTTTATGGTTTGGGGTGCAATTGTAAATGGGATTGACCCCTTAATTTCTCTTTCTTCTGTTTTATTGTTGGTGTAAAGAAATGCAACTGATTTCTGTGCATTGATTTTATAGCCTGACACTTTACTGAATTCCTGTACAAGTTCTAGCAGATTTGGAGTGGAGTATTTTGGGTTTTCCACATAAAGTATCATATCATCTGCAAAGTGATAGTTTGACTTCTTCTTTGCCGAATTGGATGCCTTTAATTTCTTTTTGTTCTCTGATTGCTGAGGCTAGGACTTCTAGTACTATATTAAATAGCAGTGGTGATAATGGACATGCCTGCCATATTCCTGACATTAGCAGAAAAGCTCTCAGTTTTTCACCATTGAGAATTATATTCGCTGTGGGTTTTTCATAGATGGCTTTGATGATACTGAGGTATGGACCCTCTATCCCTAAATTCAAAGAGGTTTGATCAAGAAATGATGCTGTACTTTGTTAAATGCTTTTTTGGTGTCTATTGAGAGTATCATATGGTTCTTGTTCTTTCTTTTATTAATGTTTGTATCGCATTGATTGATTTGCAGATGTTGAACCAACCTTGCAGCCCTGGAATAAATCCCACTTGGTCGTGGTGAATAATCCTTTTAATGTACTGTTGGATCCTATTGGCTAGTAGTTTGGTGGGAATTTTCCCATCTGTGTTCATCGAAGATATTGGTCTGTAATTCTCTTTTTTGATGGGGTCTTTGTCTGGCTTTGGGATCAAGGTAATGCTGGCCTCATAAAATGAGTTTGGAAGTTTTCCTTCCATTTCTAGTTTTTGGAACAGTTTCAGGAGGATAGGAATTAATTCTTTTTAAATGCTTGGTAGAATTCCCATGGGAAGCCGTCTGGCCCTGGGCTTTTGTTTGTTTGGAGACTTCTAATGACTGCTTCAATCTCCTTACTTGTTATGGGTCTGTTCAGGTTTTCTATTTCTTTCTGGTTCAGTTTTGGTAGTTTATACGTTTTTTGGAATACATCCAATTCTTCCAGATTGTCAAATTTGCTGGCATATAGTTGCTTATAATATGTTCTTATAATTGTTTTTATTTCTTTGGCGTTGGTTGTGATTTCTCCTCTTTCATTCATGATTTTATTTATTTGGGTCCTTTCTCTTTTGTTTTTTATAAGTCTGGCCAGGGGTTTGTCAATCTTATTAATTCTTTCCAAAGTATTAGCTTCTAGTTTTGTTGATTTATTCTATTGGTTTTTTGGTTTCTATTTCATTGATTTCTGCTCTGATCTTTATTATTTCTCTTCTCCTGCTGGGTTTAGGCTTTCTTTGTTGTTCTTTCTCCAGCTCCTTAGGTGTAGGGTTAGGTTGTGTATTTGAGAACTTTCTTGTTTCTTGAGAAAGGCTTGTATCACTATATATTTTCCTCTCAGGACTGCCTTTGCTGTGCCCCACAGATTTTGAACAGCTGTGTTTTCATTATCATTTGTTTCCATGAATTTTTTTAAAAATTCTTCTTTAATTTTCTGCTTGACCCATTCATTCTTTAGTAGGATGCTCTTTAACCTCCTTTAGTAGGATGCTCTTTAGCCTCTTTGGGGTTCTTTCCAAGTTTCCTCTTGTGGTTGAGTTCTAGTTTCAGAATACTGTGGTCTGAAAATATGAAGGGAATGATCCCAATCTTTTGGTACCAGCTGAGACCATCACCCAGGATGTGATCTATTCTGGACAATGTTCCTCTACCAGTTTTCTAAGTACTTCTCCAAACTTGGTCAATCCTCACCCACTTTTGGAGGGCCCAGAAATGGATACTGGCTCTTTCTAGTCCACTTACACCAAGGAGTCTTTTCCCTTATCTCTGCAGAGAAGCTTAAAAATGCAATTTTACTCTGAACTGAAAGGACTACCCACACTGATGAGACTGACCATGAGGGCGGAGGGGTTGGGGTTTAGTGCTGAGAGGTCTCTTGTTCCTCCCCTCCATCACCTCTCAGGATCTGGGGCTTCCCTTGTTGCAGAGATGTTCCTACCTAAACACCTCATGGGCTTCTCTCAGGGATGTCTTTGGCTACCTTGGGTGAGCAAGGTGCTTAGGCTTTTCCTACACTATTATTTTTAAAAATATTTAACATTTTTCCAAGTGAGAGTTATCTGATGTATTTTTTCCTATAATTCTTTAATTTTTTCATGTCATTTTAACAATTTATTATTTATTAATATTATTCCTGCAGAGTTACAAATAGGAATTCTTAGAAGAAAATTATTTTCTCTGAATTGATAACAAGTAACCTCTCTTTCTCTCTGTGTGTCTGTGTGTGTGTGTGTGTGTGTGTGTGCACATGTGCATGTGTGAAGCCTCTGATATTGCTCCTTTAAGTGTGCCAGCCTGGGCACGGGAACATGGCTTTGGCAGGGCTCTCCTTGACTATCTTGTTTCCTCAACTCTCTCTTAGTTGTCTTATTTTGTTTGTATCAAACTCATATGTTACTGTCCACTAATTGCTGCATGTTTATTGCTTACAACAAAGTCCTAGGACATAAACTTTTCCACAGTTTAAATGCAGGTCCACTTTTCAAGGATGGTTTGTCCAACCAGTCTTTGAGGTTTGTTCCTACACCAGGTGATTTCCTCATGCCTGCATTTTTCTGTGGTTCTCTCTGATAAACTAGCTTGTTTATGGCTTAGCTTATTGCTCTCATGAAGCTACCAGTCTCCTATTAATTGCTTGCCACCAAAATCTATTGCCTTTGAGAGTGTCTTTAGGCTTGAGCTCCCCTATATTCTGTTTCCAATAAAGTCATGGGCAGAACTTGGAAGTTCTTTGTTCTTATGGCTTGTCTGTCCCCCTGGGCAAAATCTCTGGACCACTGCTCCATAGTAGGTGGTGAGGACAGTGGTTCAATTTCCCAGAGTGACACCCTTGCTTTATGGGCCGAACACAGGGGTGGAGGAGAGGAGGGGATTGTAACCTGGCCTCTCCCAGTGTAGAACTGCCACCTTTGAGTGAGCTTGGGTGAGATGATCAGGACCCCTCCCTCTCTTTTAAATGTTTTTATTTTATAATAGTTAAAGTTATTCAAAATCCAATAAAAGGATAATAGATTACTAAATTGAGTGTCATTTTACTTAAGTGTTATTGAAAGATTGCCCTATTTCTTATAGTACAATTTGGTGAAATTATTTCACATTATTGACAATGTACCAATCAGATTATATTCTATTATTTTATAATGTGAGCTTATTTTAAAATCATGTTTATTAAAACAAAGTAAGATGGACATCACTACATCCTAAATGTACAAAATCTAAATGAAGTGAAGTCCTAGAATATAATAAAGGGAATTCAGCAGGAATTCACACACACAAAAAAAATAGGTAAGAAACAAGGTAAGATCTTGGGATAAATACAGTACAAAATGCCAAAAATCAGCACTTTAGCATCTGTTTCTAAGTGTCCACATTGGACTAGTGTAGACTTCCTTTTCAATGTGGCCACCTATCAAGTTCAATTAGCTTAGTCCTCCTTCATGTGGTGGTTTATTTAGACATGGTAACCACCTTTCTGGATGTTTACTAGGAGATCTAGCCACACTGAGCCTCTATAGGGTAGAGCACTCTGAGCGGACCTAAAGGCGGTAGGCAGTGTCAGCACCTGTGGTATCTGTTTTTGCCCTTCTCCCAACGTGACTTTCCAGTATGTTTCAGGGGTTTGCTTATGTTTAGGGGCAAACTGGTCATAATTATAAGTTATATATATGCACATATATACTGTCTTCTGAGTACAGGCCAACAACACACAACTAGTTCCCCACTGAAGCATTAGTGACTAATGGTCCCCTTCCCATCTGTCTACTGCAGCAAGAATGAGGATTATGCCCTTGATCCACCTTAGCCAAGCAGGGACTAGAGACTCTTCCAGCCTTCTTGTGTTCTGAAGATAAAAGCAGAAACAGAGAAGCCTAGACCATCTCACTCCCTCTGACAGCCAGGATTATGTGGATGGATGTAGTCGTGGTGCCGCCAGAGAGCAAGAAGAGAGGCTCCAGAGGGCATGGGTGAGGGGAAAAGAAAACAATGGTGCAAGGATGCACTTGCGTCATTGGCTCTCAAACTTCAGAGAGTCAGAATCAGCTAGAAGCTTGGTTAAAACACAAATTGCTAGGTCCCACCCTCAGAGTTTCTGGATTAGAAGGTTTGTAGTGGGTCTAAGACTTTGCACTTCTAACATGGTTGAGGTGAGGCTGCTGCAGCGGGTCTGTGGACAACACTCTGAGAAGGACAGAATGACAACCATGGGAGATTGGGGTGGGGGCCTGAGACTCAGCTGTCATGGTTAATGATCAGCTGAGTTGTAAATCATAAGTTGTATAGGAATTTAGAGTCCCTTCTCTGTTTCTACTATTCAGAAGAAAGCTGGGGTGGCAATCCTTATATCAGATCAATTAGATTTTAAGCCAAAGACTATAATAAGAGATGAGGAAGGACACTATATCCTACTCAAAGGGTCTGTCCAACAAGAAGATCTAAAAATTTTAAATATCTATGCCCCTAACGTGGGAGCAGCCAACTATATCAACCAATTAATAACAAAATTAAAGAAACACATCAATAATAATACAATAATAGTAGGGGACTTGAACACTCCCCTCACTGAAATGGACAGATCATCCAAGCAAAAGATCAACAAGGAAATAAAGGCCTTAAATGACACACTGGACCAGATGGACATCACAGATATATTCAGAACATTTCATCCCAAAGCAACAGAATACACATTCTTCTCTAGTGCACATGGAACCTTCTCCAGAATAGATCACATCCTGGGTCACAAATCAGGTCTCAACCGGTATCAAAAGATTAGGATTATTCCCTGCATATTTTCAGACCACAATGCTCTGAAGCTAGAACTCAATCACAAGAAGAAAGCTGGAAAGAACCCAAATACATGGAGACTAAACAGCATCCTTCTAAAGAATGAATGGGTTAACCAGGAAATTAAAGAAGAATTGAAAAAATTCATGGAAACAAATGATAATGAAAACACAACAGTTCAAAATCTGTGGGACACAGCAAAGGCAGTCTTGAGAGGAAAATATATAGCGGTACAAGCCTTTCTCAAGAAACAAGAAAGGTCTCAAGTACACAACCTAACCCTACGCGTAAAGGAGCTGGAGAAAGAACAAGAAAGAAACCCTAAACCCAGCAGGAGAAGAGAAATCATAAAGATCAGAGCAGAAATCAACGAAATAGAAACCAAAAAAACAATAGAAAAAATCAATGAAACTAGGAGCTGGTTCTTTGAAAGAATCAATAAGATTGATAAACCCCTGGCCAGACTCATCAAAAAGAAAAGAGAAAGGACCCAAATCAATAAAATCATGAATGAAAGAGGAGAGATCACAACTAACACCAAAGAAATACAGACAATTATAAGAACATACTATGAGCAACTCTACGCCAACAAATTGGACAATCTGGAAGAAATGGATGCATTCCTAGAGACATATAAACTACCACAACTGAACCAGGAAGAAATAGAAAACCTGAACAGGCCCATAACCAGTAAGGAGATTGAAACAGTCATCAAAAATCTCCAAACAAACAAAAGCCCAGGGCCAGACGGCTTCCCAGGGGAATTCTACCGAACATTTAAAGAAGAACTCATTCCTATTCTCCTGATACTATTCATTGCATTGGACTGCTTGCCAGTCCATCGCTGTATTAGCCACTCAATGGAAAGAAGTATTGAATAAGACTTCTTAGTGGAAAAAAAATGTAAAAGGAAAGAGCATGCACCTTTTTTAAAGCTTCCAAATTCTTTATAAATTCCTTTAACAAATTAGTTTATAGCACAGGGACTTTAAAAGAGTTTGGAGGGATATGCCATAAAATACAGAGTGGTGAAAGGAGGGGACTTCCCTGAACAATGAAAAACTATTTTCTGTGATGAAAGAGAAAGAAATTATAACTTCTATAGCTATAATGATTTCTTTATAAATTTAAATTGGGTGACAATCCAGCAATTTGCTTAATATATTAGGAATTTTGAAATCACTTTCTTGAATTTATAAGCTAAAAATCAACAAATTTGTTTGCTATAATAGGGCTCTTACTTGCCAGATGAACACAGATCACCTACAGTTTTTCCTCCATGAACATAGCTAGACAAGCCCCTTTTGGATTCTGCATTTTAAATCAAAAGATGTAAAAGGATCTTTTGTGTTATTGCTTTCCTGAGGCAATAAGAAGGCAATAAAAAAAGAATTAGAAGAAAAGATGATTCTAAAATGTAACTTTTAGATTTTTACAATTTAGGAAAATCTTGACAACTCCAGGGCTGAGCTCTTGCCAGTGGGTGTTGGCCGGACTTGGGCCGGGTGTGTGCCTCTTCAGGGGATGCCAGCTCCCTCCTCTGCTCCTGCCAACCATGAAACAGCCCAGGTAATTTTCCATGGAGGTGTCCTGATTGATTTTAAAGGCAGCTACTCTTCTTATTCTCCTTTTTTTTCCCCCCAATTTCAAATCTTCAACAAGAAGGGTCCTGCATTTTTTGTTTGTCCTAAAAAATTGCTGTTGGGCTATTTGAAATAATGGTGAACAATAAAAATATGTATGATGCTTTTTTTTTTTAAATAACTAATCAATGCAGCCTCAGTCCATTCAGGTTTTTTATGTCAGCACAGAGTGTAGTATGAAAACTCTAATCAGATTGACCAGGATTCAAAGTGCAGTTTTACCACCTATGTTATCAGTGAGGAGAGCTGTGCTCAGTCTCATCTTGTGTATGGTGGGGATACTTCCTGAGTCCAGGTGGAGGCAAAGATAATGCAAAAATCTATGACAAGCACATGGCACAGTGTTGCACAGAATGGAGCTCAATGTATATATTTTTTTCCTTAAAGGTGAAACTGGCTTTAAATCTACACATACCAATACTCAGGTGAAAGATAAAAATGTACTGGTTACCCGAGGAAACATTATTTTCTCTTTGTCTATTGGAAAGAGGCATTCCCTCGCTATCAGTCTATCACTGACCCCCTGTCACCATTAAACAGAAAATCACCTAAAATGGGTATGATCAGAGAACCAACTATGTTATCATAACAGATTAAGATATCTAGATAGTATGCCCATAGCTTCAGTGTCTCATCCAGAACAATGCAGAAAGCTGAAAAAGTAAAAATGATGTTCCTCAGACTTACAAACCACTAAAATATTCTAAAAGATCTTCACCATCCAATTGGTTTGGTAAGAGCTTTGAAAATTTCACCCTCTATGTAATGCATTTATGTAATATGCATGCATATAAGGAAGTATAAATTACTTCTGGAACCAGAAAAAAAATTAAAAATCAAAGGACAGAGTACTTTGTTTATCTCCCATTCTATGCCCAAAGTTTGACTCATACTGTTTTGTTCTCTCTCTATCCCCTTTATCTGGGTCTCTATCAAGGATCAAATAATTTTAAAAACCAAAACAATTTTCATTCAATCAGGGGGATTAAAATGACATGCAAATGAAAATATTTATTTATTTGAGTACACGAATGGGGGAGGGGCAGAGGAAGAGGGAGAGGAATAATCTCAAGCAGACTCCCCACTGGGCTGGAGCTCACTACAAGCCATGGAGTGGAATCCCACAACCCTGAGATCACAACCTGAGCAGAAACCAAGAGTTGGTCACTCAACCAACTGAGTCATCCAGGCACCCCAAGAAGAAAAATATTTTGAAACTGAATTGAAAAGGAAGATAGAGGGGTGCCTGGGTGGCTCAGTGGGTTAAAGCCTCTGCCTTTCGCTCAGGTCATGATCCCAGAGTCCTGGGATCGAGCCCCGCATCGGGCTCTCCCCTTGGCAGGGAGCCTGCTTCCTCCTCTCTCTTTCTCTGCCTGCTTCTCTCCCTACTTGTGATCTCTATCTGTCAAATAAATAAATAAAATCTTTAAAAAAAAAAGAAAAGGAACATAGAAATAGGATTTTCACTTTTTTTTTTTTTGTAAATACATTTCCCGCTGACACCCATGAATTCTTCCTGCCAAAACTCTCTGCTGTGTCTGGACACAACATAAAGGCAATACTTACTAGAACACATTAACCCTTTGGTGGATAGTAAACAAATGCTTGGCTGCCACGTGCACTGATATTTCCAGGGGTCCTCCGCAAGAATGATAATGCCCCTACTCATTTAGGTGCCAGAAAAGCCAAGCCAAGAGGAGACATGTGTAGGGGGGCTGGCCTTAGCCTGCGGCTCTGAGATACTTGGCTTCCAGAAAATGGATTATATGCCACCTATGGACCACTGTCTTTTTCCCCAGTCAAGAATACCCTTCAAAAGTGTCACATTGAAAATCATGTGAGGTCAAAAGATCACATTTAAGACCTTTTAAAATGCAGTGATAGCCTTTTGCTCTTCAGAAACATATTTTCACCCCCATGTAAATTATAACACTTAAAATTCTAAATCACCTGAAATCCAAAATTATTTTTTAAATTTTTTTTTACTTATTTACTTTATTTATTATTTATTAACATATAATGTATTATTTGTTTCAGGGGTACAGGCCTGTGATTCATCAGTCTTACCACAATTCACAGCACTCATCATAGTACATACCCTCCCCAAAGTCCATCACTCAGCCACCCTATCCCTCCCACCTCCCACCCCTCCAGCAGTCTCCCTCTCTGGTTTCATCTTGTGAAATCTAAAATTCTCCATCTAGGAAATTGAAAAATAGAATGTCTAAACCAAACTGAGGTATTTTCTTGAAAATACTACTTAACATTAAATAGAACATAGATAGCTTTTAGGTTTTCTGCCTGAGTGGAAGTTGGGTTTGAAAGCTGGTGTCCCATTGGTGCTGAGCATATAGGTTTTTTTTTTTTTTTTTCCATTTTATTTATTTTTTCAGCGTAACAGTATTCATTGTTTTTGCACAACACCCAGTGCTCCATGCAAAACGTGCCCTCCCCATTACCCACCACCTGTTCCCCCAACCTCCCACCCCTGACCCTTCAAAACCCTCAGGCTGCTTTTCAGAGGAGCATATAGTTTTTATTATGAATGTTCTTAACCCCCTCTGTGAGTGACTCAAACACAGATGTCACAACTCTCCAGAGCCAGTCTGTATGGTAACCAGATTAGTTTCTAAACCCAGACTCCTCAATAACTGAATTAACTCAAATTAAAATAACAAGAAATTTAAAATACTTATAAACAACCAAAAAAATTAAGCTGAATACTGGTAGCAAGGTCACTTTAGAGGCTGACCTCTGATGTCCCTTAGTACCCACCTCAGCACTTTCCTATCAGCCAGTGAGATACCAAAGCACCAATCCTTTTATCACTTACAAAAGGAAAGAGAAAAATTTGATTATATTTAATAAAGTACCATATTTTTTACTCTCTTTTCCATAACAAATAAAAACATGAAAATAAAAAATAAATAAAACAATTACTGGGATTTTACATTTAGGTATAGTCCCCGCTCAGCATTATCAACCATAGATCTCATTAAACAGAGTGTTTAATCGCAACTTAATATTCAGCTAACTCATCTATGGAGGGCATCAGAAAAAAGAAAATCTCAGTAAAACATATTGAAACTTCCACATTTTTCTTACTGGCCTTTTTATATCTAGTAATCACAAGATTATATTTGGTTAGGTTATAGGTAAACACTCAGAAGAAATTAAGAGATGATTAAGAGATGTTTCTGGTGTTCCATTTAATTTATTTCCTATTACAAATATTTTTTTCCTTAAATGTGTGTAAGGAGAACCCAGGAAACTGACTTTTCTACCAGAAAACACCATGGCCAATTCATTAGCTACATTAAATAATTTGTTTCCCAATGGCTGTTCATCCCCCAACACACAAGGAAAGGGTGGGAGAAGTTGCACTGGAGGATCAATGGGTCTTAGAAATTCAGAAAGTGTCTATTTGAGGAGCATGTATAGACTTTCAAATAATTCTGACCAAATTAAAATTCTGACCAAAAAACCTCAACTTCTCTGAGTAAGAATATATGGTATGGCTGTGGCTCTAGGCTGAGTCCTTGATGAATGAGGAAAAATTAATGAGAGGATTTCTGGCCCACTGGCTCAACTCCAAGAGAAACATAATATTATTGGATAAGCAATCATGTCTTTGCATTGCTTTCATGGAAATATCCCACCCTTCTCTTTCAACCAGGATAAAAGATGACAGAACAGTCACAAAACAGAGTTCTAGCTTTCCATCTTTAAAACATAGCAAAATCTTGCAAAATAAAGTAATTTAAGCCAAAACACTTTCTTAGCACATGATACTAAAAGTAATTTTGTGCATGTTAATATTACTCAAACCTATAAGCTTTTGTTGTTGATTCCTCAATGAATAAATTGTTTTGCTTTATATTTCTTGCACACTTCAGAAATAATGGAACAATTTATAGTTTCCTAAACCAACTAAATTCTTACATATACTGTGCCTTCTGTCACTAGTGCCCATTCTACCTATATCTATGTAGCTACTTCCTATATATTCTTAAAATCTTATTCAACTGCTGCCTCCTCTAAGAATTCTGCCCAACTTTCCTAGGTCTATATAATTTCTTATCCATATCCCACTGCACATCATACACAAATTATGTTAGCAGTCATTTGCCTATGTGCCTAACTCCTCACTAGACTGTGAATTCTAAACTTAAGGGTAGAGTCAGAGATCATACTTTTACCCCACAATGCCTTGCATAATCCCGGGACCTAATAGAAGAACAGAACATTTCTATTGAGTGAATAACCCAAAGCAGACATGATTTAGTCAATTGTGGGAATAATTTAACTTTTCAATGTAAATATTTAAAGGTAGTATAGAACACCTCAAGGTTGAAACAATGTAAAGCACAGATGTATCTCTATACATAATCAAATAGCCCTTCCCCATAAAGCAGTTAAGCGAAGTGTCACTACAATAATGCATTTTTCAAATCCTTATGCTCTGGCCACCATTTCCACATCTCCCCAGAGAGAAGTTAAAGGCATGATTAAAACAACAATAACAATGATTCTAACAAAAACCATATTGCCAACTTTGTGAGACTTCTTTGTCTCTATTTCTGTCTCTCTCTCTCTATCTCTCTCTTTTCTTTTTTTTCTCTCTCCCCTATATATTAGGGGAGGAGGACATAGATGGGATTTTCCTATGGTGTGGTGTGTGCTTGTGATGTTTCTTATAGGTTGCCTTCCTGATTTCTTGTGGTCTCAGAAACCACCCTTCAGAGTGACTCACCTACCACTCAGTGCTCTGGGTTGTTTAAGACTCTTTCATATCCTTAACAGTTCTACATATAAGGCAGTTGCCTATTATCTATGTCTAACTGTGATCTGTCACTAGTCGAAGAAGAAAAATTGTGATTCATCTCAGATGACCTTTGTTAATGCATACATTTATGTCACTGTCTACATTTATGGTATGTGTGTGTCTCTGTGTGTGTGTGTGTGAGACAGACAGACAACACACACACACACACACACACACAGAAGCACCATGATTGTGTATAGTCCTTTAGGCTGGAAGGCTTGATGCAATGTTCAGTCTTTGAAAATCCCTATTTGGAACATTAGAAACATCTGGAGAAACCACATTTCCATGTTGAAATAAAGATAAGTTGTCATTTCTGCTACTCATTTTGAATTTATCCCACAGCCTGATGAGAGAATTTTGCCCAGAGCAAGTTATAGAGTATGTAACTAAAAAAGAAAAAAGAAATTAGTAAAAGAAAAAAGAAAGGGAAAAAAAAAAAACCTACAGAGGTTAGGAAACTGATTTTATAGCATTATACCAGAGGTTTCTTTAACTATGCCTCCAAATATCCTTGGATATTTTTAACAGATTCTATTTATTAATTGAGAGGCGAGAGAGCTGGGGAGGGAGAGAGAGCATGCAGAGGCAAGGGGAGGAGAAGAGGAATAAGCAGACTCCCTGCCGAGCCAATAGCAGGACATGGGGCTGGATCCCAGGACCCAGAGTTCGTGACCTGAACCAAAGTCATACACTCAATCAACTAAGCCACACAGGAGCCCCTAAATTTAAATAATAATTTAGACTTATGCTTAATAATGCATGTATTTGGTCTGAAATTTTAGGAAAATACAGTATAAATATGAGGTCCTAGGTTGATGCTCAAGAATCATGTTTTCTATTTCATACTTGAGAGCTTGTCTTCTTGGGCTTATGATTAAACATCACAATTTTTAATGTGTCTTATCCAGAGAAAGAGATGCAGTTTTGTAAAAGTCCATTGTAAAAGTCCATCCAACTGGAGCTAGCCCTGAAATGCAGCTTTCCTATGTTGCAGGAGGCCATTGTGGTGAATTCAGGGACTTTACAGCCTCTGCCCAGGACAGCCTCATGCTCATCTGAGTGTCCAGCTAATGAACTACATGGGGAATTTATACATAAATCAAGAGAACTGCCTTCATCTTTCTTTCCTTCTCTTGAGCTCCCACAGTGATCTCCCACTAAGAGGGAGTTCTTTCATTTGCTCATGGTTCTAACGCACTTGTGGGAAAAAATATCAGACATTTTTGGCTTTTGGATTTCATACTCAAGTTTGAATATGTGGTTGCATTCCAAAAATACCATAAGAAAGTCTGAGGAGTAGCAAAGCCAGGGGGAAAAAATAGCTGACATTGAGATTCAGTCTTGAATATCCACAAATATTTCTAGAATCCTTTTTTTGGGGGGGGGGGTGGTCAAGGAGACCTTTATTCAAAGAAAAGCTTAGTCACTGAAAAGCCAGATATAAAAAAGAAATAAGTAAGAAAGACTCTTTTTGGAACAGGCCTGAATCCTCCCTCTTTCTTGAAAGAGGCCTGAATCCTCTCTCTTTGCTTCTTTTCAAAGTTTCTCCAAGGCATTCAACAAGTAAGTTTGAAAATCAGTACCTGACTCTGGTTTCCAAACTGTGCTCCAGAAAATATGAATCTTTTCAGATGTTCCCAAAGACCTCTCTGGTCAGAATTCTGTCACATACTGTCTACCATATCCTCCTCTTGCAGTCTCAAAGTTTTCTTGAATACAGGAAGACTCCAGGGAGTTCTCATACAAAAGGATTTAACACCCCATGGAATCTTTAGGTCATGGGCACTGCCTTATACTCTAGACTGCCAGCCCATGGTGTTTCCCCTGGTTCCCTTAAAACACTCACGGGAGGGGGGTGGCGCCTGGGTGGCTCAGTGGATTGAGCCGCTGCCTTCGGCTCAGGTCATGATCTCAGGGTCCTGGGATCGAGCCCCGCATCGGGCTCTCTGCTCCGTGGGGAGCCTGCTTCCTCCTCTCTCTCTGCCTGCCTCTCTGCCTACTTGTGATCTCTCTCTGTCAAATAAATAAATAAAATCTTTAAAAAAAAAAAACAAAACAAAACACTCACAGGGGGAAGCCCTTTGGGGGAGAACTTCCACCTGACTTACTGGACTACTTTCTGCAGGAGTCAGCTCTGAGTAGTGGTTGGGATGGTGGAGAGGCACAAGTAACTCTGTGGGGCCCAGAGTGCAGAGTAGAGAATGTAAACAAGGGGTATAAACACAGCGTTTATGTCAATTGGAGTAAATGTCATATCCTCTCTCTGTTTCTCTCCATGTAGACCAAAATTCCGATGGAGAACCCTCTCCTGCCATTCTTCCATTTCCTCCCGAATCCCTCACCAACCTCTGAAAACCGTAAGGCATGGCAGCAAAGCATATCAAACAATGGGTGTCTCTGCCTCTCTGAAAAAAAATCCTCAAATGAATTTAAATATTTGCTTATTAGTCTATTTCTAGTTCTTTAATGGCTTCAATTTCCTTACAAATATGTATACCTAAGTGATTTCTGAGGAATGACACAAAGAACAAGCAGTGAAAAACACAAAACAAAAAACTAGAAAGATTTGTCACATGGCTCACACAGATCGTGCTAAATCAATGAATATAAATTTTACAAATTGATGCTCCTTATCTTGCTTGTCAAAATAGATTAACAACTTTTTTTTTTCTTCTTATAAGTTTTCATTTCCTTTTTCTTTTCCTTTTTCTGTAAAGGAATGAATGAAATGCTTTTGGTAAACAGGTAAACCAAAAAATCATTCTGAGCCATGACCTCAGCCATCAGCTGTCCCCATATTTTCTAATATCCTGAAATTTTCCATTCGACTTGGGTGGCTGATTTCGCATTTTTTTCCTGGACCTCTGTACCCTGTGGAGTTTGGGACACCACCAAAGACAGGGAGTGAGCCTGACACCTGCCTGTGGTCTCCAGGCTCCTGCCCTGTGTAGCGCAAACGAGAGTGGGGGGGGGGGGTGTTGGGGGGGTGGTGACAAGCCTGAAGGTCACGCTACCCTCCCACACAGACTAGAGAAGGATGCTGGAGGATGAGAAAATTATCTCTGGGAAACGTTTAAAGGAAAAAATAATTATGAACCAAAGATTTGCTTCAGATGCAAATGGAGAAGGTTTAACTAAGCTTTACTTTTTCCCATTAGATTGTGAATATTTGGATTCACTTGAAAAATATTTTCTTACCCTCTCAAAACAGATCTGAGCCAGAGATAAACATATTAAAATCCTAATTGTGAAAGCAAATAAAAAGATGTCCTTCATGGGAGGTTTTACCATCATAGTTTCAAACTTCAGTATAATGGAGAGTTTACAGCACCTGTTGGATACTCATCTGGGAGATACGACTCTCAATCTAAAGTTTGCTTTGAGAAAAGTGCTCAGAAATGAATGAGACACATGCAATCACTCTGAGTTATTACTTTGGAAGAAATAACATTTGTTTTCTGAAGATTCTCATTCGGTATTTTTTATAGGACTGTTGTTCTTACATACTAATATGGTCCTTTTCTTTTGGGAAATTGTTAGTTATGAAATAGAACTGACTATCCTGCCAGCATCTATGTTAAAAGAACAGGGGGCAGGGAAGGTAGTCTCTGTTTGGAACCCTTCACCTTGAAAGGGGCCTCTGTTCTTAACTAATTAATGTAGAAACCACGCTGATCTGCCTGAGATAGCCAGTGCCAATGACCATTTTTATACTAGGAGAAGCAATAATAAAGCAGGACAAATCTAGCATCATTACCAGCATATGCCTTCCTCTTACCTACATTCTAATCCTATGAAAAAATTTTCAGTAATTTCCTGACATTTCCTGACAAATTTCTAGCAGGCACTAGAAGTTTGGAGGTTGCCCTCCATTTCATTTGTCACCTTCAACATGAGCTCTTTATGAAGTGCAGGTAATAAGCAACTGCACAGAGCCATACCTGAGTGTTTCAGCAGCCTGTTTCCACATATCATGCTCTACATAGAGTCACATGTGACATGGATTAAATCATAACTCCCAAAGCAATAATACTGTCAAAGCTCAATATAATATAACAACTGAATTTCTATCTCTGCAAATCATTAAAAAGGCAGTTGTGCTATGCTACCATTTTCTATAAAAACAGATAACCATGTCCATCCTGACATTTTTATCCTAAATGTAACATACTATTTATCTAATGGGGAAAATCCACCCCATACCTACTTTTTTTTTATCTTCTTTTTTTTCCATTTTATTTATTTTTTTCAGCATAACAGTATTCATTGTTTTTGCACAACACCCAGTGCTCCATGCAAAACGTGCCCTCCCTATTACCCACCACCTGTTCCCCCAACCTCCCACCCCTGACCCTTCAAAACCCTCAAGTTGTTTTTCAGAGTCCATAGTCTCTTCTGCCCATACCTACTTTTATTCCTTATAATGTGTACTCTTTCCATATAAATACTCTAAACATTAATATTTAGTAAAGATCTTATTTTCTATACAGGTATCAAAAATAGTTTTCTTGCCCTTATGACTTATATTTTCACTTAATTTTGAATTATATATCTTAATGAACAAGTAGCTTAAAACCCCTCTGTGGACAAAAAACAAGAACAAGGTTTTGAGATTATAAAAGGTCAATACATTTGCAAACATTAAGTGACTCTTCATATAATACCTCTTTGCAAAAGAATTTCCCTGGTAATAATATCCAAGTCTCCAGAGATTTCCCTGGCCTTAATTCTGCAATCTAGTTTGGATCAGTACTATGCATTATGCTGGCCTTATTTTCTTCTCTACAATGATGACTCAAAACCATCAGAAAAGCAAGTTTCCTTTTTCATATTACTTCAGATTGGGTGCTGTGGAAATCGAGGAATAGTGGCACCTTTGGCATCTCCAAGATTACTAGGACCTTTGCCACCACATGTAATCTGCAGAGATACAGGAGCTCTTGGTCTGTGAAGGCTCCACTGGAGACCACTGAACCCTGGTTATCACCCTCTTTGGAGCCACCATATTGGTGATTACTCCTGGACTGAGCAAGGAGGAAGAAACTCTGCAAAAGAAATTCAACAAGCTCAAGGAAAAGAAAAAGGTAGTGCTGGCTCTGAAGAAATAAACTAGTAGCAGCAGAGCCAGTCAAGGCAACCAGCTGGTGAAGTCAGGAGCCATCAGTGCCTTCAAGGCTAAGACCAAGAACTCAGGCTTCATTTGTCACCTCCTGTTCTTGAACCTTAGTGGGGAAGTTAATGGACCCTGAGAAGGGTCCAGTCCCCACTTTCCAGCTGTTCCAAAAGAGCATGTATGCCCCAGAGGAAATCTCTGAGAGTTTTGGGTCTTCCAGTGACAGGCTTCAGGACTTGGGGTCAGTTGAAGAAGAGGCAGAGGGCCTAGGGGCTGGTGAGTTTCCTGCTCAGAGTTTTGACTGGCCCTCTGAAAAATGGGCTAGTGCCCGCTCCTCAGCCTCCCCTCCTCAACCACAGTTATGAGCAGAATGGGAAGAAAGACAGGGACCTCTATCAAAAACCAGAAGGCCCTTTCCACAGGTTGGACTCGTTCCCTGAATGTAGTGCTCCTCAGAAAGGGAACACCCTCTGATGCCCACTGTTTTCCGTGGGGCCTTCTCTCCCTTTGGAAACATCATTGACCTTTCCATGGATGCACCCAGAACCTGTGCCTTTGTCACCTATGAAAAGATGGCATCATCAGATCAGGCCTTTGCTGAGCTCAATGGGATGCAGGTAGAATTGGTACAGTTCAAAGTCAGTATTGCCTGCAAACAGCCCATGCTGGATCCTGCCACTAGCAAATCTGTCTGGGGCTCCCTTCCTGTCTAGAACAGCCCTAAAGGTTGCCACCAGGACAAGAGGACCCAGATTGTCTACACCTGATGATGTCTACATGGAAAACCTTGTAGATGGCTTTCCTTGGATGTGGATGGCTTGTGGATGGCTTCTAGGAAATGGAGCTCAACTTGTGGGCCTCATATGTACCAACACTGGTCTCAGCAAAGCATTGAGGTAGAAGCTCAACAACAACAATAACGGCAAAAATCAAAACAAACAAAGATACAGGAGCTCTTTCTTTCCCCCCAATTTTATTGAGAAATTTTTGACATGCATCACCTCATATGTATAATGCATATGGCTTGAGGTGAGGGTTTAATTTACACACATGGTGAAATGATTATCGTAATAGGTTCAACTAACATCCATCTTCTCATGTAGATACAATAAAAAGAAAAAAAGAAAAAAAATGTCCTTGTGATGAAAAAGAAAGAAAATACTCTCCTTAGGATTTACTCTCTTAACAACTTTCCTGTATGCCATAGAGCAGTGTTAGTTGTAGCCATCATGCTGTACTTTACATCTCTAGTACTTATTGGCCTTCTAACTCTAAATTTGTTCCTTTGACCATCTTTCTTCCAACTCCCCTCTCCCCATCCCCTCTGGTAACCACAAGACTGATCTCTTTCTTGGAGTTTGTTTTGCTTTTAGGTTCCACCTATATCTGTGATCATACAACATTTCTCTTTCTCTGAATGTATTTCATTTAGCATAATGCCAATAAGGTCTATCCATGTTGTCACAAATGATGGAATTTCCACATTTTTTATGGCTGAATAAGATTTCCACAATTTTCTTTACCCACTCCTCTATCAATGGGCACTTGTTTCTGTGTCTCAAGTATTGTAAATGCTGCAGTGAACATGGGGGTGCTGATATCTTTGGAATTCTTTTTTGTTGTTTGTTTCCTTCAGATATATTCCCCAAGTGAAATTGCTGGATCATATGGGGATTTATTTTAATTGAGGTTCTCCAAACTGTTTTCCATAGTTGTATCAGTTTACATTCCTACAGTTAGAATGGCCATCCTCGAGAAGACAAGAGATAACACATGCTGTCATGGACATTCTTAACTTCCAAGGCCTGCCGACTGGGGTATGACTGACCAGCATGTGCCACTGTGACCAGTGAGTGGAACCAATGAAATTACCCATCCTGTGGCCAGGGGCCATCATCTCCCACTGTGCAGCCTCAGAGGGCCCTGAAGGAGGCCCCACTTACAATGAATGTGTTGTTTGCCAGGCACTTCTTTTACTCCCACTAGGAGGGCTACCCATAGACAGAATGAGCCCTGCTACTGATTCTACTGACACCATTTTACATTCAATTACCCCAGTGTTCTAACAGAAAGCCTTTTTAAAGTCTCCAGTAGCAAACAACCTTGAAAATGATTAGGAATGTGTGTTCAAACTAGGTTTTTTTGTCCCCACGAAAGATGATAGAACCTGGCTTCAGCACTATGTCAGACAGTGATGGGTGAGCTCCCATGCTGGGCCCAAAGCCCGGAAACAGCAAAGACCTAACTTGTATACATGATATGCTAATCTGTTTGCATAAAGTAAGTTGCTTATTCTTCAGCCCTACATCTTGCATTACCAAATATAGCCATATGCTTAATTTAGAAGTGATATATTAACCTGCCTCAAAGGGAAAAGATCTCTGACCAACTTCCTGCTCCCTCCCTTCAGCCCCATACAGTGATGGTCATTCCCCTTAGAATCAGTGGAAGCTTTCCTGTTTCTGAGCTTACAAGCTAACCGCCTGTGTCCTTGAGTGCTTACCACACACTGACTCACAGCATCTTAACTTAAGGGGCTATAGCAGGGAAGCGGGCGACATCAACAACCCAGCACCATCAGGACATTCAACACAAGTGGGGGCCAATTTATCCAACCACAAATTGTAAGCCTAATAATCAAATCTTACCCCACCCCACTCCAGATGCACATGCTCTAGATTTATGTGACTGAAAGCAATCTCTACAAACCCTCATAACTCTTCAAACTGAGTTTGCATGAGCACTGTACATGGTCTCGTTCCCAGGCACTTTGCATGGTGAACAAATAGTGTCCAATGATTCACCCATGGACTCACTTAAGAACAAAAGCACAGGAGAGCAAATTATAGCAGTCAGAATGAGGCAAAGTGCTCACTGATCCACTAAAATAAGTGATTGAATTGTTTCTAGCAGGACATGTGTGTGTGCTGTATGTGTGAGTGTGAGAGTGTGTGTTTATAAGTCACATATTGATAAGGAATGTCAGCCTATGCAATTACAGACTATAAAGTAAGTCATAAGCAAAATGGCACCATGTTTTACATTCATTTTCTCACTTACTCATCTATTCAGCAAATACTTATTCAACAAATATGGGCGACTGCCTACATCACAATAAAGAAGTAATAATGTGCTAATTTTCAAACATGGTTCAAAGAACCTTAATAAAATAACTTGCTTTATTCTCATGAAAATCCTTGGAAGTGGAGCTGTTACTATTTCCCTTATATGGAGGAGAAAACTGAACACTAAGTCACTTGCCAGGCCATGGAGCTGGGACAAGCCAGAAGTAGCAGAGCCAGAGCCCCACTCCCTGCATGACATCAGGCTGTCTCCCCATGCAGCTGGCTTGAGAGAAACAGCATGGAAATCAGGCCAAACCTTCCTCCCCACCTGCTGTTGTGAGCCCAAGGAGAGAGGACATGTCCTAACCAAGAGTGTCCCTTTGACCTCCTTTCCTCAGAGTTAGACTGTAACCCAGGCCGTATGTTTTTGGAAAAACATATGGAATATTATAATTTTATAGGTACATACTAAAATATTTGTTTCTCTTAAATGAAATACCAAGAATAAAGCTTTTGGTGTTCCATGACTAGCAAAAAAGAGCGAGGCAGCATCTGGCTGGGTGTGAGGACGTACTCTACCAAAAGGGAATGCATGCCCAGAGGAAGACCTGGAACAAGCCACTCTAAGACTTCTGGAGAAAACCAGCCATCTGATAGAAGGCCAGGTGAGTAGCTTTGCTCTATGATCCCACATTCAGACCTCCTGTGAGTTGTGCACCTGCAGTGCTGCCTGAACAGAGAACAGTGGAACTTGCACCCTAAGTCTTGTCTGAGTCTCTAGACCAGGACCCCATAGGAAGAGCGGTAACCATCAGAGGCTACTAGGAAAGATCCTTCTGTACTGGTGAAAGCTTCCTAATGACCACTACACAGAAGCCAATCCTGACCTTAATCCTGCCACTAAACACTTCCGAAACTCCTCAACAGCTCCAGATTGCTTGGGGAAAATGTAGGACGCCTTCCCTTGCAACACAGATGCTAAGTGCTCACCTAGTACTCCTATCTTACTGAGTTGACCACCATCACGTACATATGACTTGCCTCCATGCTTAGGTCATACCATATCCTACCTGACCTTTCCCTACCACATAAGCCCCGATTCACCTCCACAACTCAGCTGAGACAGCACTGCCTGGAAATCACTCTTCACTCTCCCCCTTGGCCTCCAGGCCCAGTCAGACCCATTTCATTCCTTCCTGTTGCTATGTGTTATCCTTCTGGGTAAGGGTATACTTGACAAGGAGGTCCAATTCAAAGCTGAAATAAAGTTTAATTACCTGTAATTATGAATTATCAATCTAGTAGTCCAGTGTTTTCCAAAATGGGCTTTGTTGTCCCTAGAAAATGTGAGTTCTAGAACAGTATTAATGTATTTCACTCTTAATTATAATAAAAATATACTTTATCCATTATAAAAACTTCTCTGTCACAGTGAAATTTTGACTTGAAAGATATATTCATAGGATAAAAGTTTAGTTTCTTAAGTAAATGACTCTCAAATTAGTTTTTAAAATAATTAGGATCCTAACCCCTGAGAGATCTTCAAACCATGGGTTATTCACATTTTTCCTTTAAAACGAAAATCCTGGATATTATCCAAGCTTTGAAAAATATTGGAACTCTAAGTATGACCTTAACTATGTAAAATGTATTCACAGGAAAAATCTGAAAAGGAACATAATAAATAGCTAACACTGGATATTTCCAAAGGGAGACAGGAGTAATTTGTTATTTTCATGCTATAATATGTCCATGATTTATTTTTATCTGAGGGAAAAAAAGTAAACATATATCAATAATATGTGGACACCATTAAAAATGATATTCTGAATTTAGCAATCAAGTTACCAAGTAAAAATCTAAAAACACTTATCATTGATGTGAAAAAAATTAAGGTATGGACATTTTTGGAGGTTTCCTAAAGTTCTGTGATTCATATATTCCTATAAATGGATATAGGTCTGAAATTATTCATATTGGAGAATTTTTAAAGGCTATATATTAGATTATTTAAAAAATAACAAAAACATAGCCTCCAGCACATTCATAGGATATAGTACATCATAGTTAAAGGATCACACTCCTGCTGTCTCAGGTATATTTCCTAGTGACCGTGGTGGGAGAGGAAGGACAGGCAAGTAAGCAGGGACATAGGAAAATAAAATGGGCAATGTTGATGCTACATGTTAGGTAAATCAGGTTTATTTTACTATTCTCTTTACTTTTCGTATGTGTTTAAAAATGTCCATAATAAACATTTTTTAAAAAAACTACAAAACCTATCAAAATTTACCACTCAGTGGGATACTATTATCCACCCATCAGAATGGCTATAAAAAAGATTGATAATACCAATTGTGTCTTAAAGCTCTTAAAAATCATATCTGTTTAGGAGACAAAATCTCTTTATAGTGAAGCCTATAGTTTTCAAACATAGATTGAATAAAAACAGTATGGGTTTATTATTTCTTCCAAGCCTGATTCTTTCTGTGCCTTGATAAATGTTCATGTTTGAATCATGTATGCATTTACTTGGAGATAATATTCATGTGTGTGTATGTGTGTGTGTGTAAAACTGGCTACACAAAAAGCGTACCCTCCTACCCTTTCTAGACATGATGAATTTGGCTCAAGCCAAAAACTACATGAAGCTAGGCAAAGACTTGCTGATAAGCATGCATCAGTGCCATAGCACAGAATGTTGACCTTGTTATCACACTGTATATATCACAGATCTCTATATTAACATGCCCTTTAGGATTTTCAAACATTGAAAGAGTTTTTATTCAAAACATTCAATTCAATTCAAAACATTGAAAGTTTTTTATTCCATAAAATTCAAAAGTAATAGAGTCACCAGCAGTTTACTGTATTTCCTAATTAAGAATGTTGTCTTTTGGAACACTGAAAAGAAATAATATAAAATAAAATGAAAAAAAATTTAAAATGTTGCCTAAAAAATAAAGGAGATGAGAGTGCAATGTTGTGTTATAACAGTTCCAAAGTTTTCATTCAACTACAGTACATCATGACCATCATTCTAGAGCTGATGATTTATATTGCACTATGAGGTTTAAATATTCTCTTAGCTCAATAATTATGACTTTTTTCTAATCTTTTAAGTCTAACATTGTATAGACAGCTTTTGTTTTCACAAGAAAAAATATGCAGGGGCGCCTGGGTGGCTCAGTGGATTAAGCCGCTGCCTTCGGCTCAGGTCATGATCTCAGGGTCCTGGGATCGAGCCCCACATCGGGCTCTCTGCTCCGCAGGGAGCCTGCTTCCTCCTCTCTCTCTGCCTGCTGCTCTGCCTACTTGTGATCTCTCTCTCTGTCAAATAAATAAATAAAATCTTTAAAAAAAAAGAAAAAATATGCATAAAACACTAGAATATTATTTATTAAAAAAGCGTGTTAAGGCACAGAGGCATGAAAAAAGACAAATAGATATGAATTGAGATAGAGATAGAAATAAGGATAGGGAGATGGGAGAGAGGGAGAAGGAGGGAGAACACAGGGGTGAGGGAAGAAGGGAAGGAGAAGAAGGGAGAGTGGAGAAGAGGGAGAGAGGGAGAGTGGGGAAATGAAAACTTCTGTGACCACTACCACATAAAGAAAGGGGCTAGGAGCCCAGAAATTCCGGTTGTGATTTGCCCAATCATTATGAACCCCCTTCTCACCAAAAGTAACCACAATGCAGACTTCTAACACTAGTTTGTTTTTTTAACCTTATATAAATAGAATCATAGTGTATATATTCTCTTGTATCTGGCTTCTTATTTCAACTTTAAGTTTGTGACTCACCCTGCTGCTGAATGTATCTATTGTTCACTCTATTTCAGTGTTCTTTAGAACTCATTGCACACATGTACCACAAAACACATATCTATTTCTCTGTAACGGACATCTGAGTAGTTTCCAAAACAAGCTAGCATAAATAATGTTGCTGTGAATATTCTTGAACAAATCTCTGTGTTCCACGTGTTTACATTTCTGTGGGGTATATACACCAAGGAGAGAAATTTCTGAGTTTTTGTAGGTAATGCTTTTTCCCAAGTGACTCCTATTGAAAGAAAAAAAATGTGGAACAACTCATTTCTTGCCTACCCACAAGTGCCAGGAAACTAATTTAAGAACAATGTATTTAACAAACAAATCTGAGAGTAATTTACTTAAGAAACAAAATTTTATTCTATGAATATATTTTTCCCTTTGAAATTTATCACTATAAAAGAAAAGTTTTTATAACTGAATTTTCTAGTTTCTCAGTGTGGGTGCAATCAAATTATCTGCTAAACCTTGAATTCCCCAGATTTCTAATATGGCAAATGATGCCTTACAGCAAGCTTTCTTTTCTAAACATTCAAAAAAATACATAAAATCACATTAGTGTGAGATGTGACCTGGTAATGAGACGATATTTAAGTTTACACATCCAAATCACTGCTGTTCCTTTAAATTGGCCATTTGGGAAAGCTAGGCATTTATAAAAAGAGGAAAGCCTCAGTTAAATAGTGATGCATGCAGAGTCCCCAGGATACATTCACAGTGGGCATGTGGCCATGCACAGTGGGCATGCACAGGCACAGTGGCCTGACCCACCTTCCTGCAGCCCCATCTCCCTCCATGCTGCTACCACAGCAGCCCTCTGGAAAGCAAAGCCAGTATCTTTCCTCCATTGGATAAGACTTTCAGTGTCTTCCCTCTTAACCAGGTCCTAGTCTGAGGACATTTGCCTGGCCCATAAAACTTCAATAACTTGTCTTCAGCATGCATAGCCAGGGTGGTTTTTGTTCAAGCTCACTGCATAAAATGTCACGTGCCTGGCACTCTTTGAAGTGAGTGACAAGTATTAATTCACTTAATCCTCATGTCAACCTATGAAATGGGCACCATTATTTTTTTTTAAGATTTTATTTATTTATTTGACAGACACAGATCACAAGTAGGCAGAGAGGCAGGCAAAGAGAGGAGGAAGCAGGCTCCCTCTGAGCAGAGAGCCCATGTGGGGCTTGAACCCAGGACCCTGAGATCATGACCTGAGCCGAAGGCAAAGTCTTTAACCCACTGAGCCACCCAGGTGTGGGCACCATTATTTACACCCCATCTTTATAGATGAGGAAATTGAAGTATGAGGAGGAAAATGCCATAGCTCAAGTCACACCACAAGGACAGCACACCCAGCCCATGTGACTCTGGGACCGGGCTTGCAGCCTCTGTCCTTGCCTGTCACCACTGCTCCTCACTCATACTCTGCAGTCATGCTGCACCCTGATCTTCTTAACACTTCATCCCTGGCTTCCTCTCCTGCCCATGCTCGTGCTTGTCCTGACGGGCCTCTCCCACTGGCATCCACCTCAGGGTCAGCTTTTGTTCATCTTTGATCCTCTTTGGGCCCCTATACTTGGGACTTTATACTTATCTCTTTGTTAATTTGCCTGTTTTAACAAAATTATTATTTTTCACGTCTGTGTCCTCTATTAGAGTGGGAATTTGTTGAGAAATAAAGTGACATTGTATCCAAAATTTCAAGAGTCTGCCTGGGTACTTGGATCACTTTAGCAATTCAATAAAAAAATTGTTGACTGATTTGATAGAAAGGAAGGAAGGCAAGCAAGAAAAAAGAAGGGAAGAAGGAGCTAAGTTGGAGGTTCAGTAGTGGAAAGTTGAGCCAGAAATGCCTGGGTTTGAATTCCCGTTTCAAATACTCATTAGCAATGAAACTAATAACTAAATCTCCCTGAAGCTTCATTTCCAAATGGTATAATAAGTATTAAGATGACTATTTTTGCAGAATTATTCTAAGAATCAGAGATTATGAAAAGTGACTTGCACACAATAAAAACTATTATCATTACTATTACTATTTGTAATGCCATTTATGCTGCATAGTGACATTTTATCTCTCTGTGATCTATGTCCTAGATGATGTAAAATCAATTCGGCTCACCTTCAGGAAGAGCAGGACAATCTCTTCTGTGCCAATAATGCACCATATGCCTAATGCTTTTGTAACTTCACAAGATATTTCAATTGCTTAAGCACATGCTGCCAGGAGCTGGACATTGAGAACATGTGAAAGTTGCTCTATGTTACTCAAGACACTAGAAGGCTGCACCATTCACTGTGTAATGTTGCAGTTCTCAACTCGAATGCTCATAATTAAAAGGTCAGACCCAAACAGATCCTACACTCAGAGAACCTGGCACATGATACTGCATGTGATGAGGAACGGTCACTTGTCTCTCCTCCTTGAGGCCCCAGGCAAGCCCAGGGCCCTGGAAGGAACTGCACACAGTGCAGAGCTGAGCATGTATTATCTTAGAACACTGCTGTGTTGTTCCTACCTTCCTATAAAATGAAGACAAAGCTTATTTTTCTAGGAAACCTCTAGCCCATAAAACACGTGACTACTCATGATTCATTTTGTCATGTTACCAGAATCCACGAGTTCCTTAACATCACTCCTTAAGCAACTGAAATTTCTATTTGGCAGCAAACAATTGGGAGTAAAATACTCTTAAGTAAGGAATGCACTTGAAGTGCTTCTATACTAGTAATTATACATTTGGTGTAAACACAGTTTCAGCTCTTTCCAAAAACTTGATTTATTGTTCGTACTTCCACCTGTGAGAGACAAGTGCTTACAGGAAAATCCTTGATAAATTTTATTCACCCACGTAGGTGTATATGACATCTCTGGTGGAAAAGTGTATGTGAAGAACAGATGCAATGTTGAGTCCTCACTGTGGCAACTCCTATGCAAATATGCATCACAAATGTTACAAGGTTAATCATTAAAATAACTGCAACCTCTTCGACCTCAGCTGTAGCAACATCTTCCTAGGAACAACGGCAAAGTCAAGGGAAGCAAGGGCAAAAATGAACTATTGGGATTTCATCAAGATCAAAAGCTTTTGCACAGCAAAGGAAACAGTTAACAAAACCAAAAGACAACTGACAGAATGGGAGAAGATATTTGCAAACGACATATCAGATAAAGGGCTAGTATCCAAAATCTATAAGGAACTTAGCAAACTCAACACCCAAAGAACAAACAATCCAATCAAGAAATGGGCAGAGGACATGAACAGACATTTCTGCAAAGAAGACATCCAGATGGCCAACAGACACATGAAAAAGTGCTCCACGTCGCTCGGCATCAGGGAAATACAAATCAAAACCACAATGAGATATCACCTACACCAGTCAGAATGGCTAAAATTAACAAGTCAGGAAATGACAGATGCTGGCGAGGATGCGGAGAAAGGGGAACCCTCCTCCACTGTTGGTGGGAATGCAAGCTGGTGCAACCACTCTGGAAAACAGCATGGAGGTTCCTCAAAATGTTGAAAATAGAACTATCCTATGACCCAGCAATTGCACTACCGGGTATTTACCCTAAAGATACAAACATAGTGATCCGAAGGGGCACGTGTACCCGAATGTTTATAGAAGCAATGTCTACAATAGCCAAACTATGGAAAGAACCTAGATGTCCATCAACAGATGAATGGATAAAGAAGAAGTGGTATATATACACAATGGAATACTATGCAGCCATCAAAAGAAATGAAATCTTGCCATTTGGGACGACGTGGATGGAACTAGAGCGTATCATGCTTAGTGAAATAAGTCAATCGGAGAAAGACAACTATCATATGATCTCCCTGATAGGAGGACATGGAGAAGTAACATGGGGGGTTAGGGGGATAGGAGAAGAATGAATGAAACAAGATGGGATTGGGAGGGAGACAAACCATAAATGACTCTTAATCTCACAAAACAAACTGGGGGTTGCTGGGGGGAGGTGGGATTGGGAGAGGGGGAGGGGGCTATGGACATTGGGGAGGGTATGTGCTATCGTGAGTGCTGTGAAGTGTGTAAACCTGGCGATCCACAGACCTGTACCCCTGGGGATAAAAATACATTATATGTTTATAAAAAAAAAATTTGGAAGGGGAGGCGAACCATAAGAGACTATGGACTCTGAAAAACAACCTGAGGGGGAGGAGTCAAGATGGCGGAGAAGTAGCAGGCTGAAACTACATCAGGTAGCAGGAGATCAGCTCGATAGCTTATCTAAACATTGCAAACACCTACAAATCCAATGGGAGATCGAAGAGAAGAAGAACAGCAACTCTAGAAACAGAAAATCAACCACTTTCTGAAAGGTAGGACTGGCGGAGAAGTGAATCTAAAACCACGGGAAGATAGACTGTGGGGGGAGGGGCTGGCTCCCGGCAAGCGGTGGAGGAACGGAGCACAAAATCAGGACCTTTAAAAGTCTGTTCCACCGAGGGACATTGCTCCAGAGGCTAAACCAGGGTGAAGCCCACGCGGGGTCAGCGTGGCCGCAGGTCCCGCAGGGTCACAGAAGGATCGGGGGTGTCAGAGTGTCACAGAGCTCACAGGTATTAGAACGGAGAAGCCGGCTGCAGAGACAGAGCCGAGGACTGAACTCTCAGCTCAGGGTTACCTTGAACTGGTCGCGGGCTGGGTGAGCTCGGAGCGCGGCTAGAGGCTGGGGATACGGGAGTGATTGGGTGCTGTCCTCTGGGGGCGCACTGAGGAGTGGGGCCCCAGGCTCATGGCTCCTCCGGGCCGGAGACTAGGAGGCCGCCATTTTCATTCCCGTCCTCTGGAACTCTACAGAAAGTGTTCAGGGAACAGCAGCTCCCAAAAGCGAACCCGAGCCGATTACTTAGTCCGGCCGCCGGTAAGGGCGATGCAATCCCGCCTCGGGCAAAGACACTTGAGAGTCACTACAACAGGCCCCTCCCCCAGAAGATCAACAAAATATCCAGCCAGGACGAAGTTTATCTATCAAGGAAAGTAGGTTCAACTCCTAAGAAAGCAGTGCAATTCCAGAGGAGGAGAAAGCAAAGCACGGAACTCATGGCTATCTCCCCATGATTCTTTAGTCTTGCGGCTACTTCAATTTTTTTTTTCTTTTTTCTTTTTTCAATTTTTTTTCTTTTTTCTTCTTCTGCTAAATTTTTTAAAACTTTCACTCTTTTCTTTTTTAACGTTTTTTGACTAGTTTATCTAAATATATATATTTTTTCTTTCTTTTTTATATTTTTTCTTTATTTGTTTTATTTTTAAAATTTTTTTCTTTTTTTTTTCCTGAACCTCTTTTTATCCCCTTTCTCCCCCCCAAAATTTGGGGTCTCTTCTCATTTGGTTACAGCGCATTTTTCTGGGGTCTTTGCCACCCTTTTATAATTTATTTGCTCCTTCATATCCTCTTATCTGGACAAAATGACAAGGCGGAAAAAATCACCACAAACAAAAGAACAAGAGACAGTACCGAAGGCTAGGGACCTAATCAACACAGACATTGGTAATATGTCAGATCAAGAGTTCAGAATGACGATTCTGAACATTCTAGCCGGGCTCGAAAAAGGCATGGAAGATATTAGAGAAACCCTCTCTGGAGATATTAAAGCCCTTTCTGGAGAAATTAAAGAACTAAAATCTAACCAAGTTGAAATCAAAAAAGCTATTAATGAGGTGCAATCAAAAATGGAGGCTCTCACTGCTAGGATAAATGAGGCAGAAGAAAGAATTAGTGATCTAGAAGACCAAATGACAGAGAATAAAGAAGCCGAGCAAAAGAGGGACAAACAGCTACTGGACCATGAGGGGAGAATTCGAGAGATAAGTGACACCATAAGACGAAACAACATTAGAATAATTGGGATTCCAGAAGAAGAAGAAACAGAGAGGGGAGCAGAAGGTCTATTGGAGAGAATCATTGGAGAGAATTTCCCTACTATGGCAAAGGGAACAAGCATCAAAATCCAGGAGATGCAGAGAACCCCCCTCAAAGTCAACAAGAATAGGTCCACACCCCGTCACATAATAGTAAAATTTACAAGTCTTAGTGACAAAGAGAAAATCCTGAAAGCAGCCTGAGAAAAGAAGTCTGTAACATACAATGGTAAAAATATTAGATTGGCAGCAGACTTATCCACAGAGACCTGGCAGGCCAGGAAGAGCTGGCATGATATATTCAGAGCACTAAACGAGAAAAACATGCAGCCAAGAATACTCTATCCAGCTAGGCTATCATTGAAAATAGAAGGAGAGATCAAAAGCTTCCAGGACAAACAAAAACTGAAAGAATTTGCAAACACCAAACCAGCTCTACAGGAAATATTGAAAGGCGTCCTCTAAGCAAAGAGAGAGCCTAAAAGTAGTAGATCAGAAAGGTACAGAGACAATATACTATAACAGTCACCTTACAGGCTAATAATGGCACTAAATTCATATCTCTCAATAGTTACCCTGAATGTTATGGGCTAAATGCCCCAATCAAAAGACACAGGGTATCAGAACGGATTAAAAAAAACAAAACCCATCAGTATGTTGCCTACAAGAAACTCATTTTAGACGCGAAGACACCTCCAGATTTAAAGTGAAGGGGTGGAAAACAATTTACCATGCTAATGGGCATCAGAAGAAAGCTGGGGTGCCAATCCTTATATGAGATCAATTAGATTTTAAGCCAAAGACTATAATAAGCACTATATCCTACTGAAAGTGTCTGTCCAACAAGAAGATCTAACAATTTTAAATATCTATGCCCCTAACGTGGGAGCAACCAACTATATCAACCAATTAATAACAAAATCAAAGAAACACATCAATAAAAATACAATAATAGTAGGGGACTTGAACACTCCCCTCACTGAAATGGACAGATCATCCAAGCAACTGGACCAGATGGACATCACAGATATATTCAGAACATTCCATCCCAAGGCAACAGAATACACATTCTTCTCTAGTGCACATGGAACCTTCTCCAGAATAGATCACATTCTGGGTCACAAATCATGTCTCAACTGGTATCAAAAGATTGGGATCATTCCCTGCATATTTTCAGACCACAATGCTCTGAAGCTAGAACTCAATCACAAGAGGAAAGCTGGAAAGAACCCAAATACATGGAGACTAAACAGCATCCTTTTAAAGAATGAATGGGTCAACCAGGAAATTAAAGAAGAATTGAAAAAATTCATGGAAACAAATGATAATGAAAACACAACAGTTCAAAATCTATGGGACACAGCAAAGGCAGTCCTGAGAGGAAAATATATAGCGGTACAAGCCTTTCTCAAGAAACAAGAAAGGTCTCAAGTACACAACCTAACCCTACACGTAAAGGAGCTGGAGAAAGAACAAGAAAGAAACCCTAAACCCAGCAGGAGAAGAGAAATCATAAAGATCAGAGCAGAAATCAATGAAATAGAAACCAAAAAAACAATAGAAAAAATCAATGAAACTAGGAGCTGGTTCTTTGAAAGAATCAATAAGATTGATAAACCCCTGGCCAGACTCATCAAAAAGAAAAGAGAAAGGACCCAAATCAATAAAATCATGAATGAAAGAGGAGAGACCACAACTAACACCAAAGAAATACAGACAATTGTGAGAACATACTATGAGCAACTCTACGCCAACAAATTGGACAATCTGGAAGAAATGGATGCATTCCTAGAGACATATAAACTACCACAACTGAACCAGGAAGAAATAGAAAACCTGAACAGGCACATAACCAGTAAGGAGATTGAAACAGTCATCAAAAATCTCCAAACAAACAAAAGCCCAGGGCCAGACGGCTTCCCAGGGGAATTCTACCAAACATTTAAAGAAGAACTCATTCCTATTCTCCTGAAACTGTTCCAAAAAATAGAAATGGAAGGAAAACTTCCAAACTCATTCTATGAGGCCAGCATCACCTTGATCCCAAAACCAGACAAGGATCCCACCAAAAAAGAGAACTACAGACCAATATCCTTGATGAACACAGACGCAAAAATTTTTGCCAAAATACTAGCCAATAGGATTCAACAGGACATTAAAAGGATTATTCACCACGATCGAGTGGGATTTATTCCAGGGCTGCAGGGTTGGTTCAACATCCGCAAATCAATCAATGTGATACAACACATTAATAAAAGAAAGAACAAGAACCATATGATACTCTCAATAGATGCTGAAAAAGCATTTGACAAAGTACAGCATCCCTTCCTGATCAAAACTCTTCAAAGTGTAGGGATAGAGGGCACATACCTCAATATTATCAAAGCCATCTATGAAAAACCCACTGCAAATATCATTCTCAATGGAGAAAAACTGAAAGCTTTTCCGCTAAGGTCAGGAACACGGCAGGGATGTCCATTATCACCACTGCTATTCAACATAGTACTAGAAGTCCTAGCCTCAGCAATCAGACAACAAAAAGAAATTAAAGGCATCCAAATCAGTAAAGAAGAAGTCAAACTATCACTCTTCGCAGATGATATGATACTATATGTGGAAAACCCAAAAGACTCCACTCCAAAACTGCTAGAACTTGTACAGGAATTCAGTAAAGTGTCAGGATATAAAATCAATGCACAGAAATCAGTTGCATTTCTGTACACCAACAACAAGACAGAAGAAAGAGAAATTAAGGAGTCAATCCCATTTACAATTGTACCCAAAACTATAAGATACCTAGGAATAAATCTAACCAAAGAGGCTAAGAATCTATACACAGAAAATTATAAAGTACTCATGAAAGAAATTGAGGAAGACACAAAGAAATGGAAAAATGTTCCATGCTCCTGGATTGGAAGAATAAATATTGTGAAAATGTCCATGCTACCTAAAGCAATCTACACATTTAATGCAATCCCTATCAAAATACCATCCATTTTTTTCAAAGAAATGGAACAAATAATCCTAAAATTTATATGGAACCAGAAAAGACCTCGAATAGCCAAAGGAATATTGAAAAAGAAAGCCAAAGTTGGTAGCATCACAATTCCGGACTTCAAGCTCTATTACAAAGCCGTCATCATCAAGACAACATGGTACTGGCACATAAACAGACACATAGATCAATGGAACAGAATAGAGCTCCCAGAAATCGACCCTCAACTCTATGGTCAACTAATCTTCGACAAAGCAGGAAAGAATGTCCAATGGAAAAAGACAGCCTCTTCAATAAATGGTGCTGGGAAAATTGGACAGCCACATGCAGAAAAATGAAATTGGACCACTTCCTTACACCACACACGAAAATAGACTCCAAATGGATGAAGGACCTCAATGTGAGAAAGGAATCCATCAAAATCCTTGAGGAGAATGCAGGCAGCAACTTCTTCGACCTCAGCCGTAGCAACATCTTCCTAGGAACAACAGCAAAGGCAAGGGAAGCAAGGGCAAAAATGAACTATTGGGATTTCATCAAGATCAAAAGCTTTTGCACAGCAAAGGAAACAGTTAACAAAACCAAAAGACAACTGACAGAATGGGAGAAGATATTTGCAAATGACATATCAGATAAAGGGCTAGTATCCAAAATCTATAAGGAACTTAGCAAACTCAACACCCAAAGAACAAACAATCCAATCAAGAAATGGGCAGAGGACATGAACAGACATTTCTGCAAAGAAGACATCCAGATGGCCAACAGACACATGAAAAAGTGCTCCACGTCAGTCAGCATCAGGGAAATACAAATCAAATCCACAATGAGATATCACCTCACACCAGTCAGAATGGCTAAAATCAACAAGTCAGGAAATGACAGATGCTGGAGAGGATGCGGAGAAAGGGGAACCCTCCTCCACTGTTGGTGGGAATGCAAGCTGGTGCAACCACTCTGGAAAACAGCATGGAGGTTCCTCAAAATGTTGAAAATAGAACTACCCTATGACCCAGCAATTGCACTACTGGGTATTTACCCTAAAGATACAAACATAGTGATCCGAAGGGGCACGTGTACCCGAATGTTTATAGCAACAATGTATACAATAGCCAAACTATGGAAAGAACCTAGATGTCCATCAACAGATGAATGGATAAAGAAGAAGTGGTATATATACACAACGGAATACTATGCAGCCATCAAAATAAATGAAATCTTGCCATTTGCGACGATGTGGATTGAACTCGAGCGTATCATGCTTAGTGAAATAAGTCAATCGGAGAAAGACAACTATCATATGATCTCCCTGATATGAGGACATGGAGAAGCAACATGGGGGGTTAGGGGGATAGGAGAAGAATAAATGAAACAAGATGGGATTGGGAGGGAGACAAACCATAAATGACTCTTAATCTCACAAAACAAACTGGGGGTTGCTGGGGGGAGGTGGGATTGGGAGAGGGGGAGGGGGCTATGGACATTGGGGAGGAGAGGCGAACCATGAGAGACTATGGACTCTGAAAAACAACCTGAGGGTTTTGAAGGGTCAGGGGTGGGAGGTTGGGGGAACAGGTGGTGGTTAATAGGGAGGGCACGTTTTGCATGGAGCACTGGGTGTTGTGCAAAAACAATGAATACTGTTATGCTGAAAAAAATAAATAAAATGGGAAAAAAAAAAAACAACCTGAGGGTTTTGAAGGGTCAGGGGTGGGAGGTTGGGAGAACAGGTGGTGGGTAATAGGGAGGGCACGTTTTGCATGGAGCACTGGGTGTTTGCAAAAACAGTGAATACTGTTATGCTGAAAAAATAAATAAAATGGAAAAAAAATCTAAAAAAAAAAATAGCTGCAGAAATTCCAAGAGTGATTTTTAAGCATTGGCCATGGATTCGATATAGCATTTAGTTTAGAATGCATAGGCCAATTATTTTATAACATAAATGTGTCTGGGAAAAACCAAAAACAAAAACAGAAACAAAAACAAAAACGTATTTGCTAAGGACTTTCAAATTGGCAACTTTGTACCAATAACATGAGACTTACATGAAAAGGAGAAGTATCTATTACTTTTTAATGGGGAGTTCATAAAGTCTCTCTCTCTCTCTCTCTCTCTCTCTCTTTTAATTTAACACCCAAATGAACATGACTTTCTGAATTGCTTGTGAATTCGTGAACAAGTCCTTATCAGGGTGAATTAGAGAAGCTGGAGGAAAATGAAAAAGCAGAGAAGAAAAAAAGAAATAAAGAAGAAAGAAAAGGTAAGGGGGCGCCCGGGTGGCTCAGTGGATTAAGCCGCTGCCTTCGGCTCAGGTCATGATCTCAGGGTCCTGGGATCGAGCCCCGCATCGGGCTCTCTGCTCTGCAGGGAGCCTGCTTCCTCCTCTCTCTCTGCCTACTTGTGATCTCTCTCTGTGTCAAATAAATAAATAAAATCTTTAAAAAAAAAAAAAAGAAAAGGTAAGACTGGCAGGCAGGTCAGGAAGGAACTGAAGGTGGTGTCTGGGTGCCCATGGATCCCCTGCCTAGAGGTCTGCATGCAGTAGCACCAGGGGCATCTACAGTGTGGAGTGGTCACAAGGAATGTTAATTTAGAGTAAATCCCCAAGGGGAGAGCAAATTCGAAGGAAACTTTTGAGAAGGCAATGACAGGGGAGGTCAAAATTGTCTGATCAAAGAGTCAGGAGGCAAAAGGGGAACACAGGCTACCCAAGAAAGTTACAAGGACATCCAGGAAAATATTTGACCCATAGGTGCTTGGGTAAGAACACCTCTTATGTATTCTCTTATAGTGAAGTTCAGTTCTATCTAAAAGACTAAAAATTAGGCACTCAGGTTCTACCTATTATCTGTCCTTTGTTTATGGACATTATAAGCTGGCCTAACTAAAGCACTAATTAGTTCTAAGGTATTAGTCAATAAAGAAACCTAAAAAGGATGAAGAAAGTGCTCATTTTTTGTAGTAAGACAGAACTTAGTTTGAAGTTCAGCACTACCGTTTCCATTGCCAAGTAAAGACATTAATCTTCAAACTAAGTTCTGAGGGGTGTCTGGGTGGCTCAGTTGGTTAAGCATTTGCCTTGGGCTCAGGTCATGATTCCAGGGTTCTGGGACTCTGCTTGGCAGGGAGCCTGATTTTCCCTGTGCTTGCCGCTCCCCCTGCTTGTGTTCTCTCTCTCTCTCTCTCTCCCAAATAAATAAATAAAATCTTAAAAAAATATATAAGTTCTGAAAGTGACCTACCTCATGGTGTCCATGATTAGTCAATGAGTGCCCAGCACACACTGCATGTCAAAAAATTTCTAATAAACTTGACTTAAAACCCTATCTATCTCTATATCTATGTCTATCTCTATATCTCTATTTCTATTTACTATGAGAGAAAGAGAGACAGAGACAGAGAATGAAATAGAGAGACTGAGATTCATGTCTTCTTATTCACAGTAGTTGTGTTCTATAAAGACACCATGAATACTAAATAGTGAATATTGAACCACTGTTTCTAAGGAAGATACAAAGTTAGGGTCCAGTGAGTCTCTGGTCACAATATTTTATCAACATATCAATACATACCTGATTTATGTGTGTTTCTGTTTAGACACTTATTTAATATATATTATTGATTCATTAATTTTGTACTCAAAGCCAGCAGCACTATAACTCGTGCCTGAATGAAGTTTTCTAACACAGGTATATTCTTGTAGCGCACATCATAGCTGTCCTGACCTTGAGACACTCCACAACAAGTTGGCACTATGTTTGGGGGCCATTTTACACATGAAAATCTTCAACAAAAAAAACACAAAAATGAAAAAAAAATTAAAAATGGAACTAGGAAGACCACGAAGAGGAGACTAGTTGGCATTCTGAGTGTGGGATTATGAAGTCAAGTTTGCCTCTTTCACCTCAACTTGGAACATATATATCAGTCAAGTCAAAGCTTTGCCACTCACCAAACATCCCCAATGACCTTTATTTGTAACCAGTTACCTTCAGTATATTCTTGGAAAATAGTTTTGTTTTGTTCCTCATCTAGAGCAAATTTCCATGGTCTCAATAAAAATGTAGTATAGCCACACAATATTTGATTCTTGGTACATGTTAAAGGTGCAGTTTAGGGGTGCCTGGGTGGTTCAGTTGGTTAAGCATATGATTCTTGGTTTTGGCTCAGGTCATGATCTCATGGGTGGAGAGATGGAGCCCCACCTTGGGCTCTGCACTCAGTGGCAAGTCTGCTTGAAGTTTCCCTTCCGCTGTACCTCCCCACACTCTCTTTCTCATGCACTTGTGCTTTCTCTAAGATAAATAAATAAATCTTTAAAAAAATAAAATAAAAGTACAGTCTATCTGTAAAATGGTGTGGCAATTTCTAGAGTTAGTAATAACAATAGTCTTAGGGAGGTGAGTGGGCAGAAGCAATCTATAAGGAGGTACTCTCTGCACAATGCCCATACATTCACGCTGTTTCCTCCATTCTTCCAATGCCTAAGATACAGCCACATGGCCCCTTATGATCCCTTAAAAACTCATGTAGTGCCACTTCAATCACATGCTGAGTCAGAACAATCTCAAGCTTACTGGGATCCACACAGAGGGAATATAGACCCTACCTTTCAATAAGAAGGGTGTCAAGGTCACATTATAACAATATGGGTCAGATAAGAAATATTGTTGCGGGCATCTCTGGAAAATTAGTCTGCCACAAGTATTTTCAAGACAGTTAAAGAAAGATGTGTCTCAAATAGGAGTTAATGATCACCTATGCCAAGTGTAACTGTTAACCTGCTAGATAAGAACTGAGACTTAACTATTAACATTTTGCCGAGTGGGATTTATTGGTGACCCAGACAAGAGCTGCTTAGAGTGGAGTAGTCAAAAGAGGGCATGGGAGGAATGAAACTGGAGACAGTGAACACAAAAAACTCTGTTAGGACTTTGCTTTAAAGGACAGAAAAAGGAAGGGATAAATAGTAGCTAAATGAAAGTTTGATTTTGATTTTTTTTTTTTTTGAGATGGGAGATATTACAAGATGCTTCTGAAGGGCTTAATACAGTATTAAGGGAAGATTTGTTGATATGGGACTAAGATAATCTTTGCAATTTTTTCTTGAGTATGTGAGAAAAGACAATATCTAATGCACATGTGGAAGGAATATTGTTTTATATGAACATTTATCCATAGCTACAAGAGAGCAGGAAAAGAACATGGACACGTGTAGGCAGACTGGTAGATATAGTGGTGGGGGCAGGTGGATGTTTTCTTTTCTCAGTAAAAAGTCATCAACTGACAATGAGGTATTAGCAATTTGAAAAAAGAAGAAAAGGTATAACACACACATCTAGAGAAATGTAATATAATTTCTAGTTTGTAGAGAGTCACCTAAAATTGTTGGTTGTTTTCCTCCTTCCTTACTGAGGTGCCCTGGTAAAGACATGGACTAGGTAGAACTGGATACAACCAGGCTTAGGGGTTAGCCAGAGCAATATGAAGATGAGAAAGAGCAAGGAGACTAATAGTGGATAAAAATAAGAATAATTATAATGGTGGATTACAGAATTTAAACTGGTTATGAAAGGAAAGGACATTCAGATGGTGAGTCAGAATGAAAGATAATAGAATCAGTGGATTTTAAACCCTAGTAGAGCCAAAGTAACCAGAATGGAAATTCTTCGGCAGCATATGTTAGAAAGATTAAACAGGTAGAGGGAAAGTAGGATTCTTGAACTTCAGATAATGGGAGGTGTTCAACAGACCTAGATATGGGCATCAGAGGCAGAGGAGGAGTGAAAACAGGATCACTAGAGGATCTGAGGAGCCAGAATGTTTGAGTCATCATCCATGTGGATTCTGAAACCCAAAGTAATGATGACTGTTGTGGTGTCAGGATTGACTATAGGTTAGGGGTTAACATCTTCAAGGACCAGGATAGGTGCATGACTAGAGAGACTGTAGCTTGCTGAAATGAGGATTAGAGAGGAAATAAAATAACTTGATGACAATGTCCAAAGCCTAAGCTTTACCACTATAAGAGTGGTAAGAGTGACAGTACTCTGAAAGTGGCAATGAGGAGAAGGGGAAACATTTAACATTTGATACAAATATGCAAATGTGTATATAATAAGCAATGTAAGTCATGGAAAACACATTTGTCTTTAGTGTCCTTTACAGTGTCCTCTACCCTTCCTTTTCTTAGGTCTGATAACCCCCTTGAGGTAACAATGATCAAAGCCATCAGAATGTGCACTTTACACCTCTGAAAGTCTTAATAGGTCAGTCTATTGAACAGGGTCATAATGCTTACCCGTATAGAATGCACTGGTGAACTGATTGATTGACTGATTGATTGATTCCACAGTTATCACTGAAGTTTTCATGGATGTTAGGCACATTTGAGGCACATAGACAGGGCAGTAAAAGTTAAGGGATAGTGCTATACTCATGGAACTTATATCCTAGTTGTGGAAACCACACTCTACAAATGTAAAGACAAAAGTAAGCAAATAATATAAATTTAGATTGTGATGAAGAGTGCTAGGAAGAAATTAAATAAGAAACTGTAATGGAGAACAGCACTTGAAGTGGACTTACACGGGATTCAGGGAAAGAATTTTCAAGCAGGTGACACTTTTACAATAAATGAATTACAATTGCTGAAATACAATAGATAAATAGATTAAAGCTGTATAGATAATATAATGTATATAATGTTGCAATGTATATAATGTTGGTTACCTACTTATACTGTGTTTTATTTTATTTATTTTTTTATCAGAGGGGGAGATGAACCATGATAGACTGTGGACCCTGAGAAACAAACTGAGGGTTTTAGAGGGGAGGGGGTGGGGGATGGGTGAGCCTGGTGGTGGGTATTAAGGAGGGCATGTATTGCATGGAGCACTGAGTGTGGTACATAAAGAATGAAGCTTGGAACACTGAAAAAATAAAATAAAATTAAAAAATAAATAAAGATTTCATTTATTTATTTGACACAGAGAGAGATAACGAAAGAGGGAATACAAGTAGGGGAAGCAGGAGAGGGAGAAGCAGGCTTCCTGCTGAGCAGGGAACCCAATGCGGGGCTCAATCCCAGGACCCTGGGATCATGACCTGAGCCAAAAGCAGACACTTAATGACTAAGGTATCCAGGTGCCCCTATATTGTGTTTTAAAGTGTAATAGACTTTTAAATGACACTAAAGTAAACAACCTTAGTTTTACATATCATTTTACATTTATAAAAATTAATATAAAAAATCAAACTTTAAGCAGAGGTGATGCTGTACCTAAAGTTCCATCATGAAAGCTTGAGTTTTCCTTAAATTACCATGTCCAGTTTATTCATGCCTAATACCATTTTCTCTCTCAGAGCAGCAGACTGTATTAGAACTTTTTTTTTATATTCTGAGACTGCTAAATCTTACTTAAGGCAATTAAGAACATCACTAAAGACTTTAATAGAAAAAGTTGCTGAAAAGTGGAAGCAGGGTAAGAACCCCCTCAATAAACCTGGCATGCATCATTCTGTTACCACATCAGTGTCCTCTTTTTCCTTTTAGTTTTCCTCTTGAGCATAAAAATATGTGTGCTGCCACTGGCTGGGCCTCACACTAAGAGGAATTCCTGTGAGTTTAACAACACTCAACCTAAATACTATTGACTAGTGACTACCAGAGAGAGGTAATACCTAGATTAATGATACTAGTTCTGTGAGCTCAGTTATTTTATATTTTTTCATGTGTATAAACACCAAAATGTGTAATTACAAGATGGACTATATGTAAACATCTCTCTTGTTCTTGTTAACTCCTAAATGTCTGGGAGTTGCTCTGTTTAGTGAGACAGACTTAATACTAAAGGGCAGAATGTGAATTTTCCCTTCACCTTAACTCAACAAAACATGGTCATCTCCAATCATTAGAGGATGGCCAAGTGTAGGTCCCCATTTCTTATTTATATTCATCCTAACTAACATTTGCCAGCTTTAACTTGTCTGTAAAACTATTATAATATTGGTTTGCATGAGCTTTTCATCCTGTGGTTGGAGCTTTGTTTATCTTGGCTTCTGAAGTCTCACCTCCAACTGGCACTTTGCAAAGAGGAAGCATGTTCTTTACCCACATAACGACAGGTGGACAAATGGCTTCCCCATTCCACTCCCCCATTCAACTATAGAACTGAAATGATTGCAAAACTTTCCAGAATTTAGTACATTATATGTTCTACCTGATTGAATGACATCACAATAGTATATCAGAATAGTCAGTTAATCAAAATTAAAATGGAACTCACAAAATAGGTCCAAAGGTGACCTCCAGTTATTTCAAGCTAGAATAGCTCTATTCTACCAGGCCCTCCCCTTTACAACTAAAACCAAACCAAACCAAAACAAAACAAAAACAAAAACAAAAACAGAACTTAGTCTTAACACAAAAAAACAAGCATATGTAGACTCTGAGAGATGAAAAGAAGAAAGACACTCTAAGAAGATCAGCACTTGAAGAAAAACACAGCAAAGAGTCCACTTGGTTTCCTGATTGCCCCCCATATATTTTAGGGTGTTATAGAAGCTTCCAATCCAATCCAAAACCAGTGGTAACAGAAAAAGACTTCTAGGATAGCTTGTTTTCCTGGCCAAAGAGCCAGGAAGAGGGTGGCCTAAAAGAAAACTTTTTTGATAATATGTCCTCTACTGCAGGTATACACCAGTAAAGAACCATACCCTTTTTCTCTCCCTCTATTTCCACGTTTTCAGTAGGACAAAAGAGGGTTTGAAATTCCATATCCCTTCCTACTTTGTGGTACTCAAATTCCCCTGCTGGGGCAGTGTCAGCTGGACTAACTAGGGAGAGAAACTTCCATTCCCCACCAGGGAATTAATCTCAGGAACAAGGCAGAACACAGCATAGGTCCAACATCTGTGTTGTCAGAACTTGAGAAGGAGAAGAGTAAGGAAGTGGGGCTAGAAGAGTATCAAAGAAATAATAGATGCAGACTTCCCAAGTGTAGGAGGTGAAAGATATAAACTATATTTTCAAAAAGCTGAGCCAACCTCCAATAGGACAAACCCATGGGAACCCATGCCAATTCACCTCATAATTAAATGTCTGAAAACAAAAGGCAAAGAAGAAATTGTTAAGAGCAACCAAATAAATGACTTATCTCTGTAGAAGAACCCCAACTTGAATGACATCATATTTCTTATTCCAAACCATGGAGATTAAAAGGAATGGATACAATATTTATCTAAGTATTGGGGAAAAAAGAAAAGAAATGTCAACCATCAATTCAATATCCAGTGAAAATGTCCTTCAACAATGAAGGGGAAAGAAGCACTCTCTCACAAAGTAAGACAAAGAGAACCTGCTGCTAGCAAACTGGCCCTTGAAGAATAGAGAAAGGAAGTTCTCTACACAGTAAAGAAATATCAGACTGCTCATAGCTTCAGAAAGGAATGAAAACCAGTGGAATGAGTAAAAATTGGGGTAAATATAAAAGAATTTCTTAAATCATATTTGATGTTTAAATCAAAATAGGTAATACCATCTGAAGTGGCCCTAAGTGTGTATGGAAAAATACTTAAGTTTCTTGCTTTTTAAGAATATAAAGTGTAGGAGCCCCTGGGTGGCTCAGTCAGTTAAGCATCTGCCTTCAGCTTGGGTCATGATCCCAGGGACCTGAGGTGGAGCCCTGGATCAGGCTCCCTGCTGGGTGGGGAACCTGCTTCTCCCTCTCTCTCTCCCTCTGTGGTTTCCCCTGCCTGTGCTTGCTCTCTTTTTCTCTTTCTCTAATTAATAAATAAAATCTTAAAAAAAAAAAAAAAACGACTGTAAAGGTTCATGTATGGGACCTAAATGGAAATATGGTTGCTACACTTCATTTGGGGTAAAAGATCAATACCAGTAGATATATTATGTGTATTGTAATACCTAAAGCAACCACTAATTAAAATGTGAGATGTGACTTACTCAAAAACTGACCTATAAATAAAAGTGGAATCTTTAAAGTTTTTGCAACACCCACAAAAAATCAAGAAAATAGAAACCAAGGAATGAGAAAGGGAAACAAACAGAAAACAAGTAATGAAATGGCCTAGTTGAAACCTAACATTCCAGTAGTAACCTTCAAGTGTCTTAAATATACCTAATCAAAAGAGAGAAATTAGCAAGAAAGGACACAAAAAATATATAATATTTTTTTTGTCTTTATATAATATATGCTGTCTTCAAGAAATTTGTCTCCTGCTCCCAGAATTTATAAGGGCAAGAGCTGTCGAGTGTTTCCCCTGAGTGCAGGATCTGCAAGTTAGGTAGCTGCTCTGGGTCTTCCTCATTTCTGTGGGATTGCTGGGGACCTTAGCAGGAAAGACCTGGAGACAGACCACCAGATTCCTGTGGTGCTGCAGAGAGATTAAGACACTCACCAAGACAGACATGTGTCTCTTCACATCAAGGAAGAGAAGGGGAAGAACACTAGAGAAGAATGTTCCAGAGAACCCATCAAAGCTGCCCATTAAAGAAAAGTTCTGCTTAAAACACTGGCAGGACCTAGAGAGTTCAAAAGAGCTTATAACACTGCTCTACAGGTGGTACATATGAAAACTGCATGGGTGGCTCAGTAGGTTAAAGCCTCTGCCTTCGGCTCCGGTCATGATCCCAGAGTCCTGGGATCGAGCCCCACATCGGGCTCTTTGCTGGGCAGGGACCCTGCTTCCCTTCCTCTCTCTCTGCCTGCCTCTCTGCCTACTTGTGATCTCTGTCTGTCAAATAAATAAAATCTTAAAAAAGAAAAGAAAAGAAAAGAAAACTGCATGGGGAAACTGTCTTCATTTTCTTGGGAAGTCTGGAATTACCCCAAGAATCTGAACGCAAATGTCAAAGGGCATGATGTGTGAAGCGCTCCTTTCCACAAGATTTTAGCTTGAGAGAAACAACCAAAGAGCTGAGTAGTGATGTGATGCAGGTCTCAGATAGGGGTTGTTCCTTTAGCTTGTAGTTTCTAGAATGAAGATACAGGGAGCAGAGCCACAAGAAATAAACACTTGTTGCTGCTTGGACACATAACTTGCATTGGCCAATGGAACATGAGAAGAAGTTGTGTGTGCTATTCCTAGCAGAGGATTCGAGAGTCATTGCTGCTTCCAGTTCTGTACCTTTATTCCTGATAGCAACATGTCTTTATTAGCAGTCTGGAACCCAAATTGAAGAAGATACATGGGGCAATGCCATAGCCAGCCCATAGCCAAAATGTCCTATGAATGATCAGTAAATCTTTATTGTTAGAAGCCAAAGAAGAAAAAGGAAGGAAGGAAGGAAGGAAGGAAGGAAGGAAGGAAGGAAGGAAGAAAGAATACAGTAGAATAGAATAGAATTACACTTCAATACAATGACAAAGGGAGTTGAAAGTTAAAGGGTGGTTAAAGATTTACCATGCAACACTAAGAACAAAAGAAAAGAGTAGGAGTGGCCACATTAACATATAATACAGTATATGTCAGGGAAAAAGAAAATGATTAGAGGCAAAGAAGGGTATGACATATGGCTTGTTATGGATTGAATTATGACCACTTTCAAAAAGATAGAATCAAATCCTCATATTTGATACCTGTGAATGTGACCTTATTTGGAAATGAGATCTTTGCAGGTATAATCGACTTAGGAGATGGTATTTCTGGGGTGCTTGGTTGCCTTTGCTCAGGTCATGATCCCAGGGTTCTGGGACAAAGCTTGTGTCCATCTTCCTACTACTACTACTGCTAAGTAGTATTAGTACTACTGCTAAGAAGCAGACTTCCTGCTTCTCCCTCTTCCTATGCACTCCCCATCCTCACTGTCACTTTCACTCTCCTAAATAAATAAATAAATCTAAGACAGAGAGATAGAGAGAGATGGTGTTTCTGAATTAAGAAGGATTTAATCCAATGTGACTGGTATCCCTATAAGAACAGGGAAATTTAGACACAGACAGACACACATGGAAAATACCAAGTGACAGCAGAGGCAGACATCAAAGTGATGAATGCACAACTCAAGGAACTTCAGCCACTGGCAACCGTTTGAGAGACAGAAGGAAAGCAGGGAAAGATTCTTTCTGACAGCCTTCAGAGGGAGCACAGCATGCCAACCATTTGGTTTTGGACTCCTAACCCTCAGGACTTTGAAAAATACATCTCTGTTTTTTAAGCCACTAGTTTGTGGGAGTTTGTTATGCAGCCCTAGGAAACTGATATACTGATAAAAAGTTCAATACATGGATCCAAAATATATATGCACCAAACAACGGAGCCTCAAATTCATGAGGCAAAAAACCACAGAGTCCTCCGTCTACATAATTTTGTTCATTTCAAGAATGTTATAAGCATTGATTCAAACAGTATGCAACTTTCTCTTTTACCCACCATTCATCAGCTGGATCTATCTCGTCATTTGGATCTGACCTAGTCACTTCTCAGCATTGCAGCGGTAAATGTGGGCTGCTCCCAACATCCATATTTTTCAGTCACACAACTGATTTTATTTGTGAATAGTATAATTCCCTTTTGAAAATCCACATTCAAGTCTCTATTGGCTGATAGAAGCACACCAAATAATAATTGCATATGTCTATCTGGGCACATAGGATATTCCAAATAAATAATTAAAAATTTTTCTGTGGATTAAAATATTCTTTGGATAACCTAGCTGCTAAATAGGTTATTCTAAAGTCCGCATTCAAGCATGTTGTCTGAAACTAATAGCCCTCCCAAAGAATATGTATGTATTTAAATTTTAAATATTTAATATTTTGAAGTTCTTACCTAAATTATGTTTCAAGAAGTATTGCTGTATCTACAAAGTATAGAATAGTAGCTGACACATAAATGCTCACATTAATACTTGATGAATATATGAATGAAAACGAGAATGGATTGCATTAATAATTTTTAAGTGTAATACTATTCTTCAGTGACATACTTGATGGGATTCAGATTTATTTTCTTTTACTTACTAAGTGTAATATGTTCATAAATCTCTTAAATTAGACTGCCTTTGATTAGAATGTGCTGTTAAATATAATCAGTAATATTAACATTATTAAGAAAGTTTATAAAATAACTATTGAGAGCTTACCATATGTCAGTTCAGTTTTCAGTACTTATGTTCATTATCTCATCTAATCCTTACAACAATCCAAGGAAATAGTAATATCATTATGCCCAGTTTATATGAAAATATCAAGATTTTAAGTGTTTGACTAAATTGTTCCAAGTCACACAGCAAGTAAATGGCAGAGCTTTTTATGTATGGTAGTTGTATGTTCAATTTTATAAGAAACTGCCAACCTGTTTTGTAGAGTGGTCATATCACTTTGCATTCCCACCAGCAATGCATGAGTGATCCAATTTCTCTCTGTCATCACAAGCACTTGATGTTGTTACCATTTTTCATTCTAAAGGCAAAGAAGGGTATGACATACTGCTTATTATGGGTTGAATTATGATGCTCCCCCAAAAGATATAATCTAGTCCTAATGCCTGGTACCTGCGAATGTGATCTATTATAAAAGTGAGCGATGTTGAACATCCTAGCATGTGCTTATCTGCCATCTGCATATCCTCTTTATTGAAATGGTCTATTCGTATCTTTTACCAATTGTCTAGTGGATTGTCTATTTTATTGTTGTGCTTTGAGAGTTCTTTATATATTTTAGATATGAATCCTTTGCTGGATATATACTGGATACTCATTTTTTTGGAATCTAATCCTTTGTTGCAAATATTATCTCCAAGTTGGTAGCCTGTTTTATGTTTTTTGTTTGTTTGTTTGTTTTTTCCCATGATTTTCATAGGGTCTTTTATGGAGGAAAAGTTCTTAATTTTTATGAAGCCTAATTCATCAATTCCATCGTGATGTCTTTATAGTGAGTTTTAGGATGTTGCTTCATATGTTTTTCTTAGTCATTGCTGCAAGTATTGTAGTATGTATACATGCAGAAGTTATCACAGTCTACTGGTATTGATATTTTACCAACTCTAGTGAAGTTTTTTTTTTTTTTAAGATTTTATTTATTTACTTGACAGAAAGAGATCACAAGTAGGCAGAGAGAGTGAGAGGGAAGCAGGCTCCCCGCCGAGCAGAGAGCCTGATGTGGGACTCGATCCCAGGACCCTGAGATCATGACCTGAGCCGAAGGCAGCGGCTTAACCCACTGAGCTACCCAGGCACCCCCAACTCTAGTGAAGTTTAAAAACCATATATCCACCTAGGTCTCTCAACTCACTCACTTTTTCAATACAATTCCCTTAGGTATTTCTTCAACATATAGTGAACATCATTCAGATGGTTTTATAAATTTTGCCTCACTTATCAAATATGATTTAGGTAAATCATAAGAAGAGTCTACTATATTGTATGGTTCTTCTTTCTGAAGTTCTGAGAACTGCTTAACAGTACTTTCTCTCTGCTTAGAGAACTTCTAGTGCTCATTCTCTAAGGGCTGGTTTGCTAGCTACAAATGATCTTAATTTTCTTCTTTCCCTCTTTCTTTCTTGAATGATGTTTTTGCCAGGTATAGAATTTATAGTTTACAATTCTTTTCCTTCAGTAGTTATAAAGGTTGGAGCACTTCTTTCTGGCCTCCATGTTTTCAGACATGGAGAAATTTGCTGTCAAAGTGGTGTTTCCTCTGGCTGGTTTTTAAGATTTATCTTTTCTTTGCCTTTCATTTTCAGACATTTGATTATGAGGTGTATTGTCATGGATTTCCATGGTTCATCCTGTTGAAGTTTGGCTCAGCTTTTTGAAAATGTAGTTTATGTCTTTCACCTTTCATATTTAGGAAGTCTGCATCCATTATTTCTTTGAAACTCTTTCAGCCCACTCTCTTACTCCTCTCCTTCTGGGACTCTGATAACACAGATGTTGGACCTTCACTATTTTCTGCCTCATTCCTGAGATCTTTCCCTTTTACCCCCTATTTTTCTCTTCTTTGTTCAGATTGGGCAAATACTATTGATCTGTCATTAAGTGCAGTAATTCTATCTTCTGCCATCTCCAGACTGATATTGAACCCAACCTATGTGTTTTTATTTTTGCTGTTGTATTTTTCAGTTTTATAATTTCCATTTGGTTCTTTCTAAAACTGTTCTTCTTTTTGCTTCTATAATTTCTACTTCTATTTCTCATTTATTTCAAAAGCATTTTAAATTGCAAGTTAAAGCATTTTTATGCTGGCTATTTTAGAGCTTTTTTCAGCTAATCCCAAGGTTTAATTCAGTTCCATGTTCATTCTGTTGACCACCTTTATTCATTCTGTTATTTTTCTTGCGTCTTTGTCTAACGGGTGATTTTTTAATCATATCCTGATTGTTTGTCTAGTTATTGGGGGTTTCTAGGTCCTATTCAAATCCTCCATTTTGACAAGAAGTCACTCCTTCTAGGCTAACTAGCAGGTCCTAGATAATTTTGTGGGCTGTGGCTCCAGTGACAATTTAAGTTCAGAGACCTTGTGGTGTTATTTTGGTCTGGTTGGCTAGTCTGGGATCACTGGTGCTCCATCACAGATCCCTTATGGTGCTTGCTGAGTGTTCAGAATAAGCCCCCTAGACTAAGAAGCATGGGATCTCTAGAAGGGGATGAAGTCTCAGGTCTCTGGGACAAAGAACACTTCCCAGGCTAGTGCTTATTATGACAAAATAGCTCCACTGATTCTCCCTTATTCCTAAGGAGGAAAGAGAAGTCTCAAGTTTAGTCTGGCAGAGAGTATTATCCCCAGTGAGTGCCTTCTTATCATGGTTGAATCAATTGTTTGTTGGCTGTCTAGTTGCCTAGTGTGTGCATTGGTGGAAGGAAGTCCTGCCCTTGGGCTTGAAGAGTGGTTCTGGGTGTGGGCATCTGTTGTAGTGGTTCTGCCTGGCCCCGCAGTGCCTCTAGCAAAGGAGAGAGGGTTTCCAGGTTGGGTGGGGGTGTCTTCATCCTGTGAGGATAAAGAGCGTTTGCTGACATCTTATCTGTTGGTGCCTTCCACTGGGGCAAGGAGGAGGTCTCAGGCCCATTGGGAAGGAGAGCCTGTCTCCTGTCCTCTCAGTGTCAGTAGGGTTCTTCAAAGACACACTTGTAGGTACCATGGGCTGATGTGTCATCCAGGAAGGAAGTAGCACACGTGGGTCTCTTTCTGTTGGGTGGGGTCCTAAGCTCCCTGCACGGGCTACTCTGGAGCCCTGTGTCCCAGACCAATCTGTTTCTCTCTTTCTACTCTAAAGTTCTCCTGTGACTGCATTTGTGTTGCTTCTAGAGTTTATAGTTGAATTTGTGGACATGAGCAGGGATGCTCTCTTGTCTAGACCAGAAGACCTGGAATTCAGTTTTAAACATTTAGAAATTAAAATTTAATATAGCCATGCTATGGGAGATGTCAAAATTGCTGCTAAGAAGATAAGGCATTAAAGTAGTGAGTGTCTGTGAAACCAAAAATGAATATTTGGAAACTCTCTGCATAGAGGTGGTACTGAAGTCATGTTTCCATTAAAGGTCTTAGTCACTAAGGAAAAGATGGAACACAGAATCCCAGAAAGATGACACACCGTGAGCAAATAGTATACATTATCATTATTTTAAGCATATGTATTATACACAATGAATTTGTAATAGCTCATTTAATTAAAAAATTACAAAGATCATGTGGAGCATAAGGGAAGTGGACACATTTTTCTTATATGCCCACCAATATTACCTTTATCAAATGCATATCAAGGAAGAGAGAGGCTGCTTCCCATCTCCATGGATCTCTGGTTAGACCAGGACAATATATTACAGGAAAATAGAAGAAAATCTTGGTCTACCCAACGAAGCAAATTTAAACCAAAGTCAACCCTATGTATATCTTTCTGAGTTTAGTAATTCCTTCTCTATCTTGCTGAGTGGAAAAGGTGTTTATACAGAAAGCAACAGTTACAAAGGAAGCAATAAAAAGTACACACATTTCTAAATGCATATGGCACTCATCGGTCCAGCAGCTTACACTCAGTATATGCCCTAAACAGACTAAAAGATATGGCATGATGTCAGCTGACTTTTGCAGACACTGCCTTATCATGTGTCCCATGAGAAACTAAAAACATTTATGGAGTACAACCATAGTCTGGTTTCTAACACAGATTCTTGCTTGATTATTACAGTCTGAACCTTGGGATTTCCATCTCTAACAAGCTTGTGGTTCATGATTCCATCCAGTCCTTATCTGTTATGGAAAGTTTGACAAAAGTATCAGGCATACAATAGCTGCAAACACATCTTCTGGAGCTCCCTTTCAGTGTCCCAGAACCTCAAGAGCTCTGTGGAAATTTCCAGACATGGGATGTTTTCCACTATTACTTACAACCCACAGTATTCACTGTACAGAAGGCTATATATGATGAAATACCTTGTCATTTCCACACATGCCCAATCACTGCCCTCTGGGTATCATATAGGTATCTAATAAATTAGAGCGTGACAAGAAATAATTGTTATTGTAGAACACTTTTAGCAGCATGTTAAAATATGTTTGATCATTTATGTTTGACAAGAATTTTTGCTTTAATTTTCTAACAGGTAAATTCATTTTCCTCTTTTCTCTCTAATCATTTCCAAATCTGGGGTGGGGGCAGGGGGTGGGGAAGGAGAAAGGTATGTGGATAACCAGCACCCACCACACTGTAGTACCCCTGTTTCCAGGGATGTTCTTCATAGAGAATGGAGGCAGGTGGGGAGAGGGAGGGAATAGAGAGAAAGGGGTTTGGGAGATGTTCTCCCTTCTCTTCAGAGCCTGTACCTGCTGTTGTGTGGCAGTCAATACCACAGCTGACCTGTCTAAACACCTTCCCTCAAGTGTTCACTTCACACAAGGAAATCGTTAAAGCAAGACCCACGAGAGCATTTGTTTTGAAAACAGAATGACAGAGCTCACCACTGGCCAAAAGCCCTTTAGACACTAAGCTCTTTATTTACCTGTTGCTCTGACTAACTGAGAGGCGGGGCGCTGCCCACTTTAGGATAACATGACTAACGGGGCGTCCTGCCTGGACTTGAAGCCTCATACCTGTTTTCCTCTCTCCACATACTTGTGTGCCCCCCGCCCCGCCCGCACGCCAGGCCTCTGCTAGACGGTCTGCGGAGGCAGGATGCCCACTGGGCGAGCAGAGGAAACAAAGCCTGCTCAGAGAGGACCGCCGCCCCGGGCCGCCTAATTACAAGTCCCTGCACTGCCTGACGTTCCTCAGCTGACAAGCCCGGACTGTGCTGAGACCTTCAAGTGAACCGCGCGCAAAGGCGCGTGTCACATGGCTCACACTAGGAGAGACCAGCCCAGTCCTCCGTGCCCCCGCCCTGAGGCTGGCAACCTGGGGGCCAGAGGAGGGTAGGCACAAGGAGGACAGAGCACTTTGTTCCTCTAGATGATCACGCTTTTGCTCAGGATTTATTTAGCTCTGGTAGAATCCTCGGAAGGGGTTCAGAGCATGCATTTCAATTCTCCTTCATTAACAGGCAAGTGCAGATCAGAACCCTTCTAGGAGTTCTTTGCATACTGAAATTTACTTTAGCAACTTGCTCTTGCCTTTTTGCTTCTGTATCAGCTGTGTAGACTTTTAGACACATCGGATACTCACACAATTTAGAATAGACAGTTAAAGCAAAATTCTCTGTTAAGATATGTAGACCACCCGAATCATATTTGTCTGATTTTTGGTACTTTGGAAATCATGAAAACTGATTAGCAGATATAAACATCAGAGCAGTTAGTTAACCAGGTCCTTTCCCAAATTTATTACCTAAATTCTACATCTAATATCTCCATAAACAAGTTGGTTTAGTAAGAGATATAGATATTATTTTAAATATCTTTAAATTTTTTTTTCGATCCTCATAGGATTCCTTTTGAGATATGCAGCAAAGAACAAGTATTTTCTCCAGAAAGTGAGGCTTAAAGAGATTACACTTATGTGTCCAAAAATACTTCACCTATGCCTAGTGTGGGTAGGTATAAAACATCCTCATGATTAGGGCATCTCAAAATCCTAATACAACATAGAGATTATTGACACTGGTCACCATGGTTCAGTGGAGAAAATCAACATTGATATGAAAAGGCTCTGTTGCAGGATATTTGACTTAGAAATGATGTGGAACACTCAAACATCACTGGAGTACTACCTGTATCCCTTCTTCCAATCCCCGATCCTGTCCCAATCCTATAACCAGAGCCCTCACATTGCTTTCTGTACATACAGGGCCACCTCTATATCCCTCTTCCCTCTTGTTCACAACAGTAGATAACTTCTGCCCTGGTTCTCTCACTCCCAAAGTCACTGCCACCAGGAGAGCCCCATTGTAGGATTCTACCCCTCCCCAACTTCCTACTTGACTGCTTCCAAAATCTAGTTCTATTAATGGTTGGATAGTTGCCTGGCTTCCAGAACTTCTATCTGGTTCCCTACCTCCTTTCTCACTCTCCTAATCACTGCTGGTTTTGGAGCTTGGAGAGTTATGGGCTCACAAGAATCTGAGTCACTGGACTATAGCTGGGAATACAGCCTTGTTATACTGTGGGTTAAACAAGATTGTATGGGCTACTCTGACAATACAACCACAATCAACAGTATCATTTCTATGAGAAAATAAATTCTAACTTTGAAACAACCAACTCATCAATTAACTTTGAGATCACAATGTGTTTGTAAACTGTAAAATCCCTGTGATTAAAACTGAATAAATATCTTAGCTCAGCAAAGCTGACTGCTTTTTAAATTACTTGTTGAAAAAAAGGTCCTGTCCTAAAGGAGCTAGATGTTATGGGCATATTTTCCTTGCTAATTCTTATGTTAGCTGTTTTTGTGTGAAATGGGATCTCCATGACTCTGTTTCCCTTCTTCCTTTTGGACTGAAATACCAAATCAATTGGTTGGTGCTGATTTGAAAACCCTATGAGGATCCAGCTTAACTACTGAACAGGTTAAGCATATTTTTCTGTATGTTTACTGAACAAGAATAGTGAAGGCAAGCTTAAATATGTCTGGAAATATAAAGTCCCCTTATTGGTAATTAAATAACAACAACAACAAAAAGAGCTGGACTTGAATATTCATCTGAAGATCCTGCTCTGTAAATTCTACAAATTAACATCCATTAAGTAATCACATATGACATCATCCCAAGATCTATTGGACCCCACAAAGTTTCTGCCTAACTACAGAAAAGAAAAATGGCTGCAGGAGCCACTGATGGGAAAAATAATGGGTAAAATGACCTTGTGCCATGTGCACATTTTTCTACTAAACTAAAACCTACTTATTCACGTGCAACAGTAGGGGGAAGCATTTTGGAAATTTGAATTGAACTGATTAAGAATCCATTCCATTTGGACAAATTTTATCAGTGTTTCCTAAAGCCAACTGATTCTAACAAGTATAAATCTACTGAAAAACCTAAGGAAAATAATTTTATTCAACAAAATATATGACCCCAATCTCCTCAAATGTGACGAGAATGCAAGCTAGTGTTTAGAAATTTACTGGTGGTTGTTTCCAACCCCCTACCATAATAAGGGAAATTGTGTCAAGCTGACACTAATGTCAAGAGTGTACCCAGTCTGCTGATGCATTGCTCTATACCAACAGCTACAATCTACCACTCATTTAAAAGCCCTGTGGCGTTTTGACCAAAATCCCATTCCCCACCTCAGTGGGTTCCTATGAAATCAAAGTCAAGTGTTACTGCAGGAAGGAAGCCCATGGTGTTCTGAGTCATCTGTGAGTTTCTTTCTAACATAAAGTTTAATTTTAGTGTTACTATTTAGAAAATAATTTTTAAGCAACATATGGACACAGCTGTTTCTGTTTGGTATAGTTTTGAACTTGAAGTGAATTACGTCTTCCTTTAAAAGGGGGCAACTTTCTGCTCCTTTGTTAAAGCAGAAGTCAAATAATTACAAATTGATAATAAACATGTCTAGAACTCCTTCTCCAACCTAAAAACCAAGAGATACTGTCCATGACCTCTGCTCTTATTTGGTCTTCCATTTTTTAGGAGACAACTTTCATCTGCTCCAAAGTATGAACTTAATGCATAAACATTGTTGAGGTTTTAACACGCTTCATTTGGTCTGATAAACAAGAAGGGGGAAAAAAAGGAAAATGCTTCCAAAATTGAGTGGCTCAGTCTTTAGCCAGAAAAATTTTCTATAAGCCAATCTACCAATTGTGTGACATTAAAAATGAAAATGAATATATTAAAATATATATTTAGGGTGCTGGATGTGGAAATTTTTGTCTGTTTTACACCTTTAAAAGCTCATGATATACACTGACCTTTAAATATATGACAAAGCTTCCCAATTGTCCAACTGAACTTCTTGCAGTGATGGGGATGTTCTCTAGTCAGGGCTGACCAGTATGGTAGCCATTAGCCACACATGGCCACTGAACACATAAATTGAATCTAATCTCACTGAGGAAATAAATTTTAATTTAATTACATTTTAATTTATTTAAAACTAAACAGCCAACTATGGTTAGCAGCCACCATATTGAAGAGTCCATCTATGTAGTATAATGGGGCAACAAAAGGGATCAATAATCTGTATGGCTCAGGTGTGATGAAACTATATAAAAAAGAAACAAGAAACAGGAGGTATGAGTAGAAATGAGGGTAAGGACAGATTAAAATCAAGTTAACAAATACTTCTTGACACTTAAGCCAGATGATAATGGAAGGTGTCTTGTAATAGAGCCTGCCCTGAAACACAGCACATGTGATGGCATTTTAACCTGCACGGCTTAATTAGTAGACCAAAGGCAATGGAAAATAGATCACAAACAAGGTAATGCCTTACAATTTGCCAAACAGAATAAGTGTGTGGGAAGAAACTAAGGAACACTTGGGGTTAAAAAACAAAAATCCCATGTGGTGGATACATGTCATCATACATTTGTCCAAAACCTATGGAATGTACAACACTAAAAATGAACCCTAATATAAACTAGTATATGAACCCTAGTAAACCCTAGTATAAACTATGAACTTGGGGTAACTATGATGCATTAATGTAGGTTCATGGATTATAACAAATGTATGTCCTATGGGATATTGATTGCGGAAGAAACTGTGTTCAGAGGGTGTGCAGGAGGTACATGGGAAATCCCTGCATCTTCCTCTCAATTTTGATATGAACCTAAGAATATTCTAAAAAATAAAGTCTGTGAAAAAATTTCAGAAGGGTGAAGGAGGTGATCAACTCTTCAGATATGGTGGGAGGAGATTCCACACAGTAGAACAAAGCAGAGTGAGCCCAAGTGCAGAGAGGAGGGGTCAAAGGAGTCAGGCCAACAACTGGTGTGCTGGAAGGTGGGAAGGACAGGTGGGCCAGGCAGAGCAGGGCGTGGAATATGTTAAGGAGTTGCACATTTCTCTTGCAGCCATATGAAAGGCATCAAGTTCAGTATTTTGAGAAATATGTATCTAATATAATGGCTACTAGCGGATTTATCAGAAGTGGCATTAGAAACAGCCTGGGTATCTGAAGAACTGCTTTGTTATCTCTTATTTAGAAAATTAACTTATGTCATGATACCCTTTGATAAAGGAAACCATTCCCTTTTTAAAGTCTGTGCAATCCTCTTTTTTTTTTTAAAGATTTTATTTATTTATTTGACAGAGAGAGATCATAAGCAGGCAGAGAGGCAGGTAGAGAGAGAGAGAGAGGGAAGCAGGCTCCTTGCCGAGCAGAGAGCCCAATGTGGGACTCGATCCCAGGACCCCGAGATCATGACCTGAGCCGAAGGCAGCGGCTTAACCCACTGAGCCACCCAGGTGCCCCCAATCCTCTTAAGGCCTCTCAGTTTTTAGCTCCTGTAATCCTCCTTGTTTTACACATTCCTTTTGTTACTGTTTTCTCCATGTATATAAACTGATGTTCCTTTTTAAAATCTGTATTGGATGCAATGATAACTAAAGTTGCATTGCTAAAGCTGGGCAATGTGGACAGCATCTTCTTATAGACGGAAGCATCTGGGTGAAGGAAAAAAGGGTCCACATCCATGAAGCTGTGTGGTAGATGTTAGCCTGACATTGACAAGAGGACAAAACAATACAATCATCAGGAAGATATCCTCCTCTGCTGAAAAAAACAAACAGCTGCTTGCCCAAGGACACAGAGCTCATTAGTACCAAAGCTGGAACTAGAATTCAGATTAATTGGATAGATCCCACTGTCAGCTTCAGCAAAGGGTATAGGCTCTACTACTGCTCCCTTCTAGGATGAGTGCAATATAACCTAGAGTGTTGGTATGAGCTCACTTGCACTCACATACCCCAGAAGAGTGTCACAAGCATCCATCAAAGCCAGTGCCATCCAGGCCCTCTCAGGCCTTCTGACTTCTAATGAGACAGGCATGTGTATGCACATAGAGTTTGCTGAACCACAAATAGATGTCCAAGAAAGGTCATTGTTTTTTGTTTTTTTATTCTGATATAATCAGAAATGAAAAAATAAAATCATCAAAATCCATGGGGGAACACATTTTAGTCCTTCTCAGTAGAAATCCCCTGAATCCCCATGTTTTCATACCCCTATTATCTCCCACAGAAATGTAATGTGAGGCTCAACCCACATGCTCAGCTCCCAGTCCTTCCCCTCAGGGTGAGGCAGCCAATAGGGCTATTTTGAGCTGTACTCAGACCTAGAAGACATTTGTCTGGAAGAGCAGGCCATCCACCCCCACCCAGAGCACAGGCCAAGGTACAGCCTGCAGCAAGCGCAGCTACGGTGACCATGCACTCAGGAATGCAGACACCTGCAAGAGCAGGAACGGAGAATAACAGTCACCTGTCCAGCCTGATCCACCCAGCTGGAAAGGGTGTGTGTGGGCATGACTGTGAGTTTGGCTTTGGCCTGTGGAGCAGAGGGAAGGAAGCCGGCACCTGCAGGGTGGAATGCAGCCTGCTCCTCCCCATTAAGGCTAGTTCCTCTGACAAAGGGCTCTCTCCTCCTCTGTGACCCTCCTTTCTCACTGCAATTGAATGTGCCCCGAGGAAAATCCTGTTTGCTTGCACATGGATGCCACTTTGCCTGTTTAGAGCCCTGCTCTGTTACTCCCAAGGAATCTGAGACTTATGGCTCCATCTTTTCTCCTCAGGAAGAACAGTCAATGATGGAAATTGCTAAAGGGAAAAAGGGGATGTGCCTTTAGTTATTCTATGGAGTCTCTCTCCATGATCTCTTTGGCTGCAGAGCTTTCCTATATAAACAGTACATGGGCAAAAATAATAAATCTATACACACAAACATATATACATACACATACACACACTCATACATACTGTACCTATGTACAACCCCACTTAAAACTCCCAAAGGTGCCATCACTTGTGTGGTGGAGGAAAGAAGGAAAGCTTATGAACCACTGGAGGGGGACACCCTGTTAAAAGCAGGTGGAGCAGGCACCCCTTTCTGCCCCACACTGCAGGGTTGGGCATGTGGAATGGAGGCTACTCGGGGACGGGTGGTGCTGGGTAGTGTTGGGGACTTGGCATTGCCACCAGTTTTTCATACCCTCTGGCAAGTAGAGCCCCCTGGAACATGCCCCCCCCCCCCCAGGCTACATGTAGACCCAGGGCTCCCCGACTCTTGCTATCAATGTAACCTTTGCGTGAACTTTGGCATTGCCCTCAGTTGTCATTTTTTTCTCAGCTATTTCTTGAACAAATCATTATGCTGGTAAAATGTCAAATGCTGTTTTCCTTGGCAGATACAGAGCCTGGGGGGAAAGAAAGCACATTCCTACCACTCTTTTTAAGCATTGCAAGGGATAATTGGGACGTTAACCCAGACGTCACAGGCGGGGATTCTAAGTGCAGTCCTAGCTGTCCAAGGTGCCCTGTCAGCCACACAGGGACATTTCTCTCACTTGAGACAGCAATGTCCAGTACCTGCTTCCTTCCCTCATTGCAGCATGATTCCTCCAAGGAACCACTAGTCCTCCAGGCACCATAAGGATTTTCCCCCACCCTCTGGACTTTAAAATCTCAAATCTCTAGAAGCCCAGACTGCAAGCAGGTCTGAAAGTGCTTGAATGGTGGTGATGCCCAGCCCTGATCTGAGTGGCACTGCAAACTGTGGGCATTGATTTGGTGCCCAGAGTCATGTAGGATGTTTCTGGGGGTGGGGTGTGTGTTTAGGGAAGGAAGGAGGGTATTGTCCAGGATCATGTAGCCCCATGTGCCCTGCTCACCACATGTTTTGTTGCTCATGCCTCAAGGCATTGTAAAACTCCTTGGCCCTCTGTCCTTCTGCACGAGTGTTCCTCAAGGGAATTTGCACTTCCTGTGCACCCCTCAGAAGTTCAGGGAAAATCTCTTTTACTGCCTGTAACAAGTTCAAGTACAAAGTCAGCCTTGGAAATATTCTTACAAACTTTTCTGAATAGCTGTTTTATTATTGGCAATACACACCCTCTGCCCTGTAAAGAGAAGGATGGTCCTGCCATTCTTCTGAATGTGTTCAGAAGAGGGTGAAGTCACAGCCTAGAGATGCGGCTTCCTCCTGGTAGACACTTCTCTCCCCTACTCAGGTCTGGCAGCTCAGGAGATGGAAGGCCCTCCCAATCCCACTCCTCCATCACCACTCACAGCAGATTACGCAGATGGCAAGTGTTTACACCCATTTTACAAGATGTTAATGAGAGGCGAGGCATCAGACCTGACCTAACTGTGGTCACCTGCGTGGGAGGCATGGAGAAGAACAATCACATGAAGACACAGACTTCAAAGAGGCCCATTAACTCCTGCAAAGTGCTGAAATACCCTTCTCAAAGATTCACAAACACAAGTGCAAGGCTGACAAGAAAATGCCATGAGATGTGTGCTCATGAAGGAAACATTCTGCTGGAGACAGGTTTATCTTTCATGGCATCTGCTCTTGTGGCAGGACTCTTTTTCTTTGTCTCTTGCATGGAGCTACAAACACTCATTTGGAAGCGGGATAGACCTGTGAGACCCTTCCTATCAGAGCAGGCTTTGTTAGTCTGTCAAGAACCTGTAACATGCTACAAGCCAACCTCTGCAGCTCTTCAGAACACACGAAGCAAGACTACAAATATCTTTGTCTGGGACTTTGTTTGGGACTTCAGAGTTCCCTCCCCCTCCCCTTTTGCTGTTTCTTCACCCAAGCCACTGGTGCGGCAGGGTGATAATTCCAAAGCAGTTGGTAAATTCTATGTTTTTCGAAAAGGGCAAATTACAGGGGTCAAAAATCATGAACATTTTTCTCGGCCACATGCTCATCTCACACGAGGAAGGGATGGCAGCTACTTAGGCTTGGTTGTACTGAGACACAATCACAGCAGGGGTAAGGCAAACCATTTTGTACAGGGCTGTGAGAGCAACGATGCAGAAATGTCTTCGAGGACATGCAAGATACTGTGTGAACTTCAGTGTGGTGCCCAGAGCAGTAGTGCAAACAGCATCTGGATACTCAACATTGAGAGGTGGCTTGCTGTCATTCCTGATGTGCTTCCTGGAACAAGGGAACACAAGCACCAGCTGGGGCACCCAATCCTGTACTCTATGCCCTTCTAATCACAGGATGGTTCATGGAAGAGCAAGGAGGTATCACCTGGGATATGTAATACCCTGCTGAAAATCTAGTATTCCCATAATACTGGGTCTGTGGGTGCCTCCCATGGTACACAGATCTAGACAGCCACCAAGTACAGTGAGCACCTTGGAAGGCAGCATCATTGTCACCTGGGACATCCACCACAGGCTCTCATATCTTTACCACGTCATCCCTGAGTTCAGCACAGTTTCACGTGGGACATCCCACTCACACTGTCCTCTATACCCTCAAAGTCACAGTGTACTTCATGGATAAGCACCATCAACACCATCTGGATGCCAAACACTGTGCTATGACCCATAGTAACATAGAATGATCCATAAAACAGAGTGACAGTATCTCATGCTAACACAACATTGTGGTGTAGCCAGGACTCATAGTATGACCACATGCATCTCTTGGGTTCCTGACCCTGTGACCTCTATCCCAGTTCCTCACAGGGCAGTTTGTAGATGACCCCCTTTATGCTGACATGCAGCAAGACCCACATCCTAGGGACCCCCACACTGCACCCACACTTGAGTCACATGGTGCCATGACAGATCAGCAAGGGCACTCTCCGGGTTTTACCCTTTATTCCTTCCACACCCACCACTGACCTCAGAATCTGGAGAATAGTATGATGGCCAGCCCTGGCTTCAAATTCTGCCACTCTATGATTCAGGGAGAGGGAGGATGTTTACCTGGAACACACATCTCCACACTCCATGGCCCACCCTCACAAGGTGCCTGTGAGACAGCTGCACGGGACTCTCCAAGGCTACCCAACACCATAGTTACCTTTCAGGGTTCTCCAGAGAAATAGAACCAACAGATATTTATATGTAGAGAGGAACAGATTTATTTCAAGAGATTGGTTCACAGTGCCAGAGATAGCCAATACCAATTCTGTAGCAGTACAGAGATCTAGAGAAGAACTGATATTGCAGCATAAGTCTGAAAGCTGTCTGGAGCAGAATTCCCTTTTATCTGGGGGACCACATGCTTTTTTCCTCTAAAGGGTCTTCAACTGATTGGATGATGCCCACCCACATTATGGAAGGTAATCTGCTGTCTACTGATGTTAAACACTGATCACATTTTTCAAATACCTTCACAGCAAAATCTCATCTGATATTTGACCAAATATCTCCATACTATGAGTTTTCCAAATATATAAAATTGACCATTACAGTGTCCTAAGACCCTGTCTTTATTATAGGCTCTGTGGAATAGCCAAGTCTTTTGAAAGGCACTGTGCTCTCTATCCATACCCACAGCAGGTCAGGTGTTATGACTCTCACTTGCGACACCCCAGCACTTTGTACCACCCCCAGATCCTTAGTGTAATCACTTTGCAAGGACATAAGCAACATTGAAGACACCAAGCCCTATGCTATAAAACCCCAGCATGACCACATATATGCCACATAGGCAGCACAGATGCCGAAAATAGAGGTGGGCTCTGCTCTTCCAAATCTCAGTGTGGACTTCTCAGTGGAAACCTATATTGCATACACACTGGTCATGTACTCCACAGTACAGCAGCACTGTCACCACTGGGGACCCAATGCTGTGCTCCCATCCTCCCTGCTCACTGCTGGCTTGAGGACCAGCATGCTGGCACCTGCTGGGACACCCTACAGAGCTCTCTATAAGCCCAACTAGTAGAAACATCACATGGATCCCTAAACCACATGCCCAGCACCCCGCCTATCAAAAGGGTGTTAGGAACAGCAGCCAGGAATCACCTGGAATGCCCTCTAGTATACAATCCTCCAGCCCCATCACAGGGTGTAGGACCTGTGGACCTGCAGCCAGACATTGCTGATATACCCCCATTTCAACACTCTACCAGCAATTCTCACTTTACTCAGACAGGCTCCATGGGCCAGCACCATTGCCATCATCCAGCAGCGTGTCATTGGGATGAATCCCAGACCCTGCTGAAAGCTAGTGAATTCCATTTTACCAAAGCCCAGGTCACGTCCTAAAGCAGAGGCCCACTCCTCTCTCAAGTTCTTAGATTGTTTAAACTCCTGAGAACATATTGCATGGGATTTTCCATAAGAATGTTAAAATACTGTAAAGAAAGTCTACCTTCAGCCAATTGTTATTCACAGTCTAACAGGGTGGAATTTTTAAAGACAGCAAATTCTCATCAAAGATATTTTACCCTCTATCTTCTGATAAATCAGATTGTCCAATTAGACTAAAAATAAGCCAGGGATTTTGCATGTGGGGTCTGAAGATGCACTGTCAGTACCACTTGGCAATGAAATCTTACCCACCTTTGGTGGAACATTTTTCCCCTAACACCTCTCACCTACACAGTTACATGCACATGCATTACCCATCAGCAGTCTCTTATAGAGCTCATGTGCATCACACCAAGCTGGCTAGGTCATCGCCCTTCTCTCCTCCCCACAACAGCTCTATATTTTACAGAATAAGAAACTGGGGTAAAGAATTATCATGCTTCTCTCTTTTGCATTTTGGTGTTCATAACCTTTTTGCTGTTGTTGTTGTAGTCAACTTATTCAAGTTACCTATCTCTCAAGAGGGTAGGGTTCCAGTAGGCAAGGGGAGGAGGCTTAAGATGGTTCAGCAGTAATGCAGTGAAAGAAAGCTGAATGTAGCTCATACTCAACTTCTGGCAAGTACAACAGCACTTCACAGGAGGACAAGGGTCTTGAAAGTCAGTGAACATGTCCCATACCTCTAGAACCTCTCAAGAACTCCAACCCAGGTCCTCCCTGGCATCACAGATCAGGGAACTCACCAGGCCTGAACCTTCAAGTTGAAGAGCTAATAATCCACACACTGGTTTAACAGGAAAATGAGAACAGAGGCGCCTGAGTGGCTCAGTTGGTTGAGCATCCTACTCTCGATTTCACCTCAGGTCTTGATCTCAGGATCATGAGTTCAAGCCCTGCATTACATAAAAAAAAGACAATGAAAAAGAAAGAAAAAAAAAAAGAAAAGAAAGCAAAGAAAAAAGAGAACAAAGTCAGAAAGACTCAAATCATAGTGTTCATTTTATTGAGTAAAGGTGATAAATATCCCGGTTATGATTCTCAGCTGCCAGGCCAAAGTAGGAGGAAGAAGTTGGGCCTCTCATGGAGCCTGGCGATTTCCATTTCCCTTATCTAGGCTTGCTCTGGTAGAAGGGTCAGCTTGGAGCAACTTTCAGATAACCAAGGGGAATTCAGAGGGCAAAGATGCTTTTCTGCCTAACGTTCAGGGCTCCGGAAGGAGACCGCCTATCAAGCCACCCACCACCTCATCCACAAAAAAACAAAATCACATTCAAAATGAAGTAAGGCATAATGAGATATGAGGAAGGATGGCTATGAGTGGTTAGTTTTCCCCTTTTAGTTACCATGTGGCAGAGATAAGAGCCAGAAATTCCCAGAGGGCCCTACAATGAATTAGGGGAAGTAGAAGACTGGAAAGCAAGGAGGGGCTTTAAGGTAGGGACCATGTGACCTTGCCGTATATGTACACACAGGTATAATAAATATATTGTGTCTTTATAGTAATGACTGTGTTGGCAGGTAGATCTGTTTCTATGTACTCTATTTGATCCCCTAGTGCCTCTAGTTCATAGAATATAGTATACTAGATGTTCAATAAATATTTCCAGTTAATGCATTTTTTATTTATTAGTAAAAAATTTCATTTCTTCCTATCCCACTAGAAATACACACACACACACACACACACGTGTGTGTGTGTAAAAGATTTAAACAAACCATATCAATTTCAAAGATTACCAAGTTATTTGCTGCCTTAGACCACACCAAATAATTCTGGCTCTAGCATGAATTAAAGGTTGTTACTATCAATAGGACTTTTAAAAATGTAGTTATACAATGGTTGCATGTAATTAAAGACCTCTTCACCACAGTACATGGTAAAATCCAGCTCGTGTGTTCCATCAATCCAAATGTTCAGGTGTTCACTTTGATGGCAGTGCAGTGGTATTGCGGACCCCTCCCAGTTATGCCAATTCCTTTTGCTCCCCCTCTCCTTCCCCACTTCTCCACGACTCCTCTCAGCCTGTCCTCACACACTCGTGTGCTGGCCAAATATCACAACCTTCTATCAGTACACACCTTGGCTTGCCCATTTGCAAACTGCACCCCTAATTCTGAAGAGAGCCAGTATGGTTGGTCAAAGATGGTGCATTCAGCCTGAATTTTCCTACCATGCCCGTGAACTCCATCTGGTCCCAACGCCCACCCTGCACTCCAAACTGTGAAGCTCTGTTCCGTATCTGAACCTACACTCTTTCAATTACTGTATTCATGTTCTGTGGCTGCCAGAACAAAGTACCACAAACTAGGGGTTGAAGCAATACACATTTTTTTTTTATCTCGCAGTTCTGGAGAAAGCTGTGGACTAAAATCCATGTGTTGGCAGGGCTGCTGCTTCTGGAGGTTCTGGAGGAGAATCCATCTCCTGTCATTCCTGGTTCTTAGAGAGCACAGCATTCATTCCTGAACTCCTGGCCCCTCCCCCCATCTTCAAAGTCAGCAGTAGTGAGCTGAGTCCCCTCATTCTTTAAATTCCTACCGCCCCCCTTTTCTGGTTTCCCGTCATTCTCTTTCACTGGGAAAGGCTCTCTGCTTTTAAGGATGTGATTAGATTGGGCTCATGAGGATAATCCAGAAAAATATCTCTTTTTCAAGAGATTGAGTTGTAACTACATCTTAAAAGTCCCCTTTGCCATGTAAGACAACATATTTACAGTTTTCCCAGCACCATTTATTGAACAGACTGTCTTTTTTCCATTGTATATTTTTTCCTGTTTTGTCAAAGATTATTTGAACATAGAGTTGAGGGTCTATATCTGGGCTCTCCACTCTGTTCCACTGGTCAATGTGTCGGTTTTTATGCCAGTACCACACTGTCTTGGTGATTACAGCTTTGTAGTAAAGCTTGAAATCGGGTAACATGATGCCGCCAGTTTTGTTTTTGTTTTTCAACATTTCCTTAGCAATTCGGGGTCTCTTCTGATTCCATACAAATTTTAGGATTATTTGCTCCAGCTCTTTGAAAAATACTGGTGGAATTTTGATCGGAATGGCATTAAAAGTATAGATTGCTCTAGGCAGTATAGACATTTTAACAATGTTTATTCTTCCAATCCAAGAGCATGGAACGGTCTTCCATCTTTTTGTGTCTTCTTCAATTTCTTTCATGAGTGTTCTGTAGTTCCTCGAGTACAGGTCCTTTAATTCTTTGGTTAGGTTTATGCCGAGGTATCTTATGGTTCTTGGTGCTATAGTAAATGGAATCGATTCTCTAATTTCCCTTTCTGTATTTTCATTGTTGGTGTATAAGAAAGCCACTGATTTCTGTACATTGACTTTGTATCCTGCCACGTTACTGAATTGCTGTATGAGTTCTAGTAGTTTGGGGGTGGAGTCTTTGGGGTTTTCCATATAAAGAATCATGTCATCTGCAAAGAGAGAGAGTTTGACTTCTTCCTTGCTAATTTGGATACTTTTTATTTCTCTTTGTTGTCTGATTGCCATTGCTGGGACTTCTAATACTATATTGAACAAGAGTGGTGAGAGTGGGCATCCTTGACATGTTCCTGATCTCAACGGGAAGGCTGCAAGCTTTTTCCCATTGAGGATGATATTTGCTGTGGGTTTTTCATAGATAGATTTTATGAAGTTCAGGAATATTCCCTCTATCTCTATACTTTGAAGCGTTTTCATCAGGAACAGATGCTGGATTTTGTCAAATGCTTTTTCTTTTTTTTTTATATTTATTTTTATTTGTTTATTTACAGCATAACAGTGTTCATTGTTTTGGCATCACACCCAGTGCTCCATGCAGTACGTGCCCTCCATATTACCCACCACCTGGTTCCTCAACCTCCCACCCCCCCCACCCCCCTGCCGCCCCTTCATAACCCTCTGGTTGTTTTTCAGAGTCCATAGTCTCTCATGGTTCATCTCCCCTTCCAGTTTCCCTCAACTCCCTCTCCTCTCCATCTCCCCATGTCCTCCATGTTATTTGTTATGCTCCACAAATAAGTGAGACCATATGATACTTGACTCTCTCTGCTTGACTTATTTCGCTCAGCATAATCTCTTCCAGTCACGTCCATGTTGCTACAAAAGTTGGGTATTCGTCCTTTCTGATGGAGGCATAATACTCCATCGTGTATATGGACCACATCTTCCTTATCCATTCATCCGTTGAAGGGCATCTTGGTTCTTTCCACAGTTTGGTGACCGTAGCCATTGCTGCAATAAACATTGGGGTACAAATGGCCCTTCTTTTCACTACATCTGTATCTTTGGGGTCAATACCCAGCAGTGCAATTGAAGGGTCATAGGGAAGCTCTATTCTTAATTTCTTCAGGAATCTCCACACTGTTCTCCAAAGTGGCTGCACTAACTTGCATTCCCACCAACAGTGTAAGAGGGTTCCCCTTTCTCCACATCCTCTCCAACACACGTTGTTTCCTTTCTTGCTAATTTTGGCCATTCTAACTGGTGTTAGGTGGTATCTCAATGTTGTTTTAATTTGAATCTCCCTGATGGCTAGTGATGATGAACATTTTTTCATGTGTCTGATAGCCATTTGTATGTCTTCATTGGAGAAGTGTCTGTTCATATCTTCTGCCCATTTTTTGATATGATTATCTGTTTTGTGTGTGTTGAGTTTGAGAAGTTCTTTATAGATCCTGGATATCAACCTTTTGTCTGTACTGTCATTTGCAAATATCTTCTCCCATTCTGTGGGTTGCCTCTTTGTTTTGTTGACTGTTTCCTTTGCTGTGCAGAAGCTTTTGATCTTGATGAAGTCCCAAAAGTTCATTTTTGCTTTTGTTTCCTTTGCCTTTGGAGACATATCTTGAAAGAAGTTGCTGTGGCTGATATCGAAGAGGTTACTGCCTATGTTCTCCTCTAGGATTCTGATGGATTCCTGTCTCACGTTGAGGTCTTTTATCCATTTTGAGTTTATCTTTGTGTACGGTGTAAGAGAATGGTCGAGTTTCATTCTTCTACATATCGCTGTCCAGTTTTCCCAGCACCATTTATTGAAGAGACTGTCTTTTTTCCACTGTATAATTTTCCTGTTTTGTCGAAGATTATTTGACCATAGAGTTGAGGGTCCATATCTGGGCTCTCCACTCTGTTCCACTGGTCTATGTGTCTGTTTTTATGCCAGTACCACGCTGTCTTGGTGATCACAGCTTTGTAGTAAAGCTTGAAATCGGGTAACGTGATGCCGCCAGTTTTGTTTTTGTTTTTCAACATTTCCTTAGCAATTCGGGGTCTCTTCTGGCTCCATACAAATTTTAGGATTATTTGCTCCAGCTCTTTGAAAAATATCGGTGGAATTTTGATCGGAATGCCATTAAAAGTATAGATTGCTCTAGGCAGTATAGACATTTTAACAATGTTTATTCTTCCAATCCAAGAGCATGGAACAGTTTTCCATCTTTTTGTGTCTTCTTCAATTTCTTTCATGAGTGTTCTGTAGTTCCTCGAGTACAGGTCCTTTAATTCTTTGGTTAGGTTTATGCCGAGGTATCTTATGGTTCTTGGTGCTATAGTAAATGGAATCGATTCTCTAATTTCCCTTTCTGTATTTTCATTGTTGGTGTATAAGAAAGCCACTGATTTCTGTACATTGACTTTGTATCCTGCCACGTTACTGAATTGCTGTACGAGTTCTAGTAGTTTGGGGGTGGAGTCTTTGGGGTTTTCCATATAAAGAATCATGTCATCTGCGAAGAGAGAGAGTTTGACTTCTTCCTTGCCAATGTGGATACCTTTTATTTCTCTTTGTTGTCTGATTGCCGTTGCTAGGACTTCTAATACTATGTTGAACAAGAGTGGTGAGAGTGGGCATCCTTGTCGTGTTCCTGATCTCAATGGGAAGGCTGCAAACTTTTTCCCATTGAAGAGGATATTTGCTGTGGGTCTTTCATAGATAGATTTTATGAAGTTCAGGAATGTTCCCTCTATCCCTATACTTTGAAGTGTTTTCATCAGGAACGGATGCTGGATTTTGTCAAATGCTTTTTCTGCATCAAATGAGAGGACCATGTGGTTCTTCTCTCTTCTCTTATTGATGTGTTCTATCACACTGATTGATTTGCGAATGTTGAACCAACCTTGCAACCCAGGGATGAATCCCACCTGGTCATGGTGGATAATCTTTTGAATGTGCTGCTGGATCCTGTTTGCTAGGATCTTGTTGAGAATCTTTGCATCCATATTCATCAGTGATATTGGTCTGAAATTCTCCTTTTTGGTAGGGTCTTTGCCTGGTTTGGGGATCAGGGTAATGCTGGCTTCATAAAAAGAGTCTGGAAGTTTTCCTTCTGCTTCAATTTTTTGGAACAGCTTCAGGAGAATTGGTGTTATTTCTTCTTTGAAAGTTTGGTAGAATTCCCCAGGGAATCCGTCAGGTCCTGGGCTCTTGTTTTTTGGGAGGTTTTTGATCACTGCTTCAATCTCATTACTAGATATCGCTCTATTCAGGTTGTCAATTTCTTCCTGGTTCAATTTTGGGAGTTTGTAGTTTTCCAGGAATGCATCCATTTCATCTAGGTTGCTTAGCTTATTGGCATATAACTGTTGGTAATAATTTCTGATGATTGTTTCTATTTCCTTGGTGTTAGTTGTGATCTCTCCCTTTTCATTCATAATTTTATTAATTTGGGCTTTCTCTCTTTTCTTTTGGATTAGTGTGGCCAAAGGTTTATCGATCTTATTGATTCTTTCAAAAAACCAGCTTCTAGTTTCATTGATACGTTCTACTCTATCTCTGGTTTCTACCTTATTGATCTCTGCTCTAATCTTGATTATTTCCCTTCTTGCATGTGGAGTTGGTTTGATTTGTTGTTGATTCTCCAGTTCTTTAAGGTGTAGAGACAGCTGGTGTATTCTGGATTTTTCAATTTTTTTGAGGGAGTCTTGGATGGCTATGTATTTCCCCCTTAGAACCGACTTTGCTGTATCCCATAGGTTTTGGACCAAAGTGTCTTCATTCTCATTGGTTTCCATGAATTGTTTAAGTTCATCTTTGATCTCCTGGTTGATCCAAGCATTCTTAAGCAAGATGGTCTTTAGATTCCAGGTGTTTGAGTTCCTTCTGAATTTTCCTTGTGATTGAGTTCCAGTTTCAAAGCATTGTGATCTGAGAATATGCAGGGACTTATGTCAGTCTTTTGGTATCGGTTGAGTCCTGCTTTGTGACCCAGTATGTGGTCTATTCTGGAGAAGGTTCCATGTGCACTTGAGAAGAATGAGTATTCTGTTGTTTTAGGGTGGAATGTTCTGTATAAGTCTATGAGTTCCATCTGGTCCAACGTTTCATTCAATGCTCTTATTTCTTTATTAATTTTCTCCTTCGATGATCTGTCTATTTCTGACAGAGGCGTATTAAGAGCTCCTACTATTATTGTATTCATATCAATATGACTCTTTATCTTGATTAATAGTTTTCTTATGTAATTGGGTGCTCCCATATTGGGGGCATAGATATTTATAATTGTTAGATCATCTTGGTGGAAAAAAGACAGTCTCTTCAATAAATGGTGCTGGGAAAACTGGACAGCGATATGTAGAAGAATGAAACTCGACCATTCTCTTACACCGTACACAAAGATAAACTCAAAATGGATAAAAGACCTCAACGTGAGACAGGAATCCATCAGAATCCTAGAGGAGAACATAGGCAGTAACCTCTTCGATATCAGCCACAGCAACTTCTTTCAAGATATGTCTCCAAAGGCAAAGGAAACAAAAGCAAAAATGAACTTTTGGGACTTCATCAAGATCAAAAGCTTCTGCACAGCAAAGGAAACAGTCAACAAAACAAAGAGGCAACCCACAGAATGGGAGAAGATATTTGCAAATGACAGTACAGACAAAAGGTTGATATCCAGGATCTATAAAGAACTTCTCAAACTCAACACACACAAAACAGATAATCATATCAAAAAATGGGCAGAAGATATGAACAGACACTTCTCCAATGAAGACATACAAATGGCTATCAGACACATGAAAAAATGTTCATCATCACTAGCCATCAGGGAGATTCAAATTAAAACTGCATTGAGATACCACCTGACACCAGTTAGGATGGCCAAAATTAGCAAGCCAGGAAACAACATGTTTTGGAGAGGATGTGGAGAAAGGGGAACCCTCTTACACTGTTGGTGGGAATGCAATTTGTTACAGCCACTTTGGAGAACAGTGTGGAGATTCCTGAAGAAATTAAGAATAGAGCTTCCCTATGACCCTGCAATTGCACTGCTGGGTATTTACCCCAAAGATACAGATGTAGTGAAAAGAAGAGCCATCTGTACCCCAATGTTTATTGCAGCAATGGGCATGGTCACCAAACTGTGGAAAGAACCAAGATGCCCTTCAACAGATGAATGGATAAGGAAGATGTGGTACATATACACGATGGAGTGTTATGCCTCCATCAGAAAGGATGAATACCCAACTTTTGTAGCAACATGGACGGGACTGGAAGAGATTATGCTGAGCGAAATAAGTCAAGCAGAGAGAGTCAAGTATCATATGGTCTCACTTATTTGTGGAGCATACAAAGAACACGGTGGACATGGGGAGATGGAGAGGAGAGGGAGTTGAGGGAAATTGGAAGGGGAGATGAACCATGAGAGACTATGGACTCTGAAAAACAACCAGAGGGCTTTGAAGGGGAGGGGGTGGGTGGGGGGTTGAGGAACTAGGTGGTGGGTAATAGGGAGGGCAGGTACTGCATGGAGCACTGGGTGTGGTGCAAAAACAATGAACACTGTTACCCTGAAAATAAACAAACAAACAAACAAAAAAAAGACAACATATTCACAGGTTCTGAGGATCAGGTTGCGGATGTCTATGATGGCCATTATTCTGCCCACGAGGATGACCAAAACCTCTCTCTTTTATTTGCTTATTCTTTGACAGGTCTTCCCAGCTTGTTTCAGTCTCTGATTTGTCGCAAGGATGGTACAAAGGCTTCAAGGGGTTAAATGTAAGATATAGTTCTCCTCTCCATTTCCTGATCTTTCTTAAATATTGTAGAAGCCAATCAATGGCAGCACAGACAAATTCACAGAAGACACATGAAAGGATAGATGGACGGAAGCAATTTTTAATAAAAACCTAATTTCCTTTAACTATAATTTTGACTGCTCTCATGTACATTATTTCATTTATTTGTAAAGATAGGTCTTATCCTCTATATTTTGCAGATGAGGAAATTAAAGTTCAGAGTTTTAAGTTGATGGGGTCATACAGCTTGCTTGTGATAGGGGTGGATCATTTGTGTGGCCTGACCTTGAATCCAGATGGACCTGCCCTTTTCACAAATGCACAATTCACTTTTTTCTCTTTTACCCTAGACTATCAGAAATCAATGGAAAATAGCCCAGGTTTCTGTGCTAGAGTCTGGCATGGAAAAACATTAAAGGGAAAGATGAATAGTATGATGTTAACTTACTCTAGAGACAAAGAAATGGAAGACTCGTTATTAAGCATTGCCATGGATTATTGATTATAGTTATTATTGATGTGGTAGGAAAACAAAATGTCTTATTATAACTACCTCCTATTTACTGAGGCTTATGATGCCTCAGTATCTTTGCTTAACAATTCATAGGTATTATAAACCCAGCAAGATATCATCTCATTTTAGAATGAAGAAGCCGAGGCACAAATAGTTTAAGCAACTTGCCCACGCTCACACAAAATGTCAGCTGCTGATCCAGGAGCCCAGCTCAGATGTGTCCTGGTTCTGTGGCCAGGGCTTTTTACAGCTGTGTTGTACCTCCCACTTCCGAAATTATTCGAAAATCTGAACACACATTGTATCTTACCAAAATGAATCCATGATATACAAAACACAATGGGTTATCTTAAGATAGCAAGTTTTCTTGTGGACTATCGAAATGATTTTTACAGAGAATGAAAATTCTTGGGCACCTAGGTGGCTCAGTCAGTTAAGCTTCTGCCTTAGGCTCAGGTCATGCTCTCAGGGTCCTGGAATCGAGTCCCTCATTGGGCTCCCTGCTCAGCAGAGAATCTTCTTCTCCCTCAGCCCATCACCCTGCTCTTGTGCTCTCTCTCACTCTCTTAATCTGTCAAATAAATAAATACAATCTTAAGGAAAATTATGAGATCATTTCCAAATACCTTATATTGTTACATCATGAAGAATTACAATAATTCTCCTTTATGTTATGTTTTACTTTCAGTCACTTTGCTATATATCATATTCTTGCTGGTGACACCAACCTCCTCCTTTTGGAGCAGCTATTATACTAATAACAGCTGAAATGTTAATCAGTATTTATATAATACCAAACCATTAAAAAAGAATCCTGGCCCTGAGGGTGAGCCATGTAAAGGTGTCAAGCTGGAGAAACCCAGGGAAAATGCCCAGGGCATGTGTAGCTCTGGAGCAATTATCTTGGTATCAGACAGCTAGCTATTCAGGGATTGAAAGAGGAAAAGTGCTTGAGAGAAATTTCATGAAAATCATCCCACACCCCAAGTTTTCCAAGCAAAAGGTGGAGAGGTTGACAGAGGAAAGAGTTCTCTATAGACTATGTGGACAGTTCTGTACCACGTAGACCACCCTTAGGCTCTATGACCCCAGAATCTTGGCAGGGGAGCAGCAATATTATACCATCTGGGCTAGAAAGCCCCATCAACAGACACATGTTCTGCTGCAAAGGCATGAGTATCCTTAATTGCTCCCCATCAGAGTATTGCTTTGAGAAGTCTCCACATTGCCATTTTTTGTTATAGTTCAGGCAAAGAGTAATAACATTTGCTTTTGTTATTTCCTATTTACATTCAGTCTTGGCCCCCAGCCTTGATACCATTAGAAACAAGCCTATAATGTTTAATTATTTTCAATTCACATCCTTATATGTGCCATATTGTGTCATTTCATAGTGACCACTCAGAAAACCCTACTAGACATATCCATGAGAGTTAAAGATCTATAGACCAACAGAAAACACTTGCCATTGTCAATGGCAATGACAATAATCTTGAAAGCAATGTTTTCTATGACAAAATCCATACAACATCAGTCAGTGCAGGAATCTTATATGTAGACCCTTAGTTTACTCTCTGACCACCTATGTCCTCATTGTTCATATTCCTGCTGACTTGAAGCCTCAGGTCCCCACATCTCTGTCAAGAGGATACTGTGAGTATGTTCTGCTTCACCAAACCCACCCATTCTTATCCTGGGAATGTTACTGAGACCTTTTGTTTGCAGGTGAGCTTCTCTGCCCAAGCTCTGGCCCTGCCCTTCACCAGGACCTTTTCTATTACTATCTCATTTCTTTTCCCTCCTCTGCTGCCAGTATGGTGGAGTCTCAGGAAGAATCAGAAGTAAAAACATGTGCCTAGCCTGACATTTTAAGCCATATTCCCTTGCCTTTAGATTCTAACATTGGGTTTATCATTTCTACTACCTCAAGCAGTTCAGTTTATACATATATAAAGAAATCAATCTAGATCTAGCTCTCTCATAATTCCACAGGAGAAAAGGAAAAAAATTTTCATTGACAAAATATTCACGTTAACTTTTACTTTATCTTTTAGTTCTCCAATTAAATTTCATACGAACACAGTCAACATTAGTGGAGTGCTAACCACACATCTGCAGTTAATGCACTTAATTCCAATTCGTGTATCTTATCTTTTCATTAACTAAATCTGTAATTGTTTTGTGTGCAAACATCTCTAAATTCCCTCTGATTAGACATTAATATTTCAGAATGGTAGAATGTGTGTGTGTATACACAAACACACACACTCCCTATTTTATATATTAATATAAATATAATGTATGTATAGTTTGGAAATCTGATTATTAAATTAAGCAACATAATCTAATAGTATGAAAGCGATTTTCTTCTGTCCCATCAATATAAGATATTTTTAAAAATATAAATGCAATTGCAGGGTCATAGAGTAGCTCTATCTTTAAATTCTTTTTTTTAATTTTTATTTATTTTTTTTAATTTATTTTCAGTGTTCCAGAATTCATTGTTTATGCACCACACCCAGTGCTCCATGCAATACGTGCCCTCCATAATACCCACCACCAACCTCACCCAACCTCCCACCTCAGATTGTTTTTCAGAGTCCACAGTCTTTCATGGTTTGTCTCCCCCTCCAATTTCCCCCAACTCCCTTCTCCTCTCCATCTCCCCATATCCTCCATGTTATTCCTTATGCTCCACAAATAAGCAAAACCACATGATAATTTACTCTCTCTGCTTGACTTATTTCACTCAGCATAATCTCTTCCAGTCCCGTACATGTTAATACAAAATCTTCCTTATCCATTCATCCATTGAAGGGCATCTTTGTTCTTTCCACAGTTTGGTGAGTGTAGCCATTGCTGCTATGAACATTGGGGTACAGATGGCCCTTCTTTTCACTAAATCTGTATCTTTGGGGTAAATACCCAGTAGGGCAATTGCAGAGTCATAGGGAAGCTCTATTTTTAATTCTTTAAGGAATCTCCACACTGTTTTCCAAAGTGGTTGCACCAACTTGCATTCCCACCAACAGTGTAAGAAGATTCCCCTTTCTCCACATCCTCTCCAACACTTATTGTTTACTGTCTTATTAATTTTGGCCATTCTAACTGGTGTAAGGTGGTATCTGGTATCTCAATGTGGCTTTGATTTGAATCTCCCTGATGGCTAATGATGATGAACATTTTGTATTTGTATGTCTTCATTGGAGAAGTGTCTGTTCATGTCTTCTGCCCATTTTTTGACGTGATTATCTGTTTTGTGTGTTTGAGTTTGAGAAGTTCTTTATAGATCCTGGATATCAGCCCTTTGTCTGTATTGTCATTTGCGACTATCTTCTCCCATTCAGTGGGTTGTATCTTTGTTTTGTTGACTGTTTCCTTTGCTGTGCAGAATCTTTTGATCTTGACAAAGTCCCAAAAGTTCATTTTTGCTTTTGTTTCTTTTGCCTTTGGAGACGTGTCTTAAAAGAAGTTGCTGTGGCCAATGCTGAAGAGGTTACTGCCTATGTTCTTCTTCAAGATTTTGATAGATTCCTGCCTCACATTGAGGTCTTTTATTCATTTCGAGTTTATCTTTGTGTATGGTGTAAGAGAATGGTCGATTTTCATTCTTCTACACATAGCTGTCAAATTTTCCCAGCACCATTTATTGAAGAAACTGTTTTTTTTTTTCCACTGGCTATTTTTCCTGCTTTGTCAAAGATTATCTGACTATAAAGTTGAGGGTCCAGGCTCTCTACTCTGTTCCACTAGTCTGTGTCTGTTTTTGTGCCAGTACCATGCTGTCTTTGTGACCATAGCTTTGTAGTTAAGCTTGAAATCGGGTAACGTGATGCTGCCAGTTTTATTTTTCTTTTTCAACATTTCCTTAGCAATTCAGGTTCTCTCCTGGTTCCATACAAATTTTAGGATTGTTTGCTCTAGCTCTTTGAAAAATGCTGGTGGAATTTTGATCAGAATGACTTTGAAAGTATAGATTGCTTTAGGCAGTATAGACATTTTAGCAATGCTTATTCTTTGGATCTATGAGCATGGGATGGTCCTCCACCTTTTTGTGTCTTCTTCAATTTCTTTCATGAGTGTTCTGTAATTCCTTGAGTACAGATCCTTTACCTCTTTGGTTAGGTTTATTCCCAGGTATCTTATGGTTCTTGGTGCTATAGTAAATGGAATTGATTCTCTAATTTCCCTTTCTGTATTTTCCTTGTTAGTGTATAAGAAAGCAACTGATTTCTGCACATTGATTTTGTATCCTGCCACATTACTGAATTGCTGTATAAGTTCTAGTAGTTTGGGCGTGGAGTCTTTTGGGTTTACCATATAGTTTGATTCCATAAAGTATCATTTCATTTGTGAAGAGACAGAGTTTGACTTCTTCATTGCCAATTTGAATACCTTTTATTTCTCTTTGTTGTCTGATTGCTGTTGCTAGGACTTCTAATACTATGTTGAACAAGAGTGGTAAGAATGCTGGGTATTTACCCCAAAGATGCAGATGTAGTGAAAAGAAGGGCCATCTGTACCCCATTGTTCATAGCAGCAATGGCCACAGTCACCAAACTTTGGAAACAACCAAAATGCCCTTCAATGGATGAATGAATAAAGAAGATATGGTCCATATATATATTGGAGTATTATGCCTCCATCAGAAAGGTTGAATACCCAATTTTTGTATCAACATGGACAGAACTGGAAGAGATTATGAAGAGTGAAATAAGTCAAGCAGAGAGAGTCAATTATCATATGGTTTTGCTTATTTGTGGAGCATAAGGAGTAACACGGAGGACATGAGGAGATGGAGAGGAGAAGTTAGTTGGGGGAAACTGGAGAGGGAGACAAACCATGAGAGACTGTGGACTCTGAGAAACAAACGGAGGTTTTTGGAGGGGGGGGTGTGGGAGGTTGGGTGAGGCTGGTAGTGGGTATTATGGAGGGCACATATTGCATGGAGCACTGGGTGTGGTGCATAAACAATGAATTCTGGAACACTGAAAATAAGTTTGAAAAATAAATAAAAATTAAAAAAAGAAAGATACGTATATATGCATATATATGCAAGTTTGAACTTCAATATTGTCTATTACAGGATTTAAAGATTTACAGTGCAGAGTGGGCTTCTGGAAGAGACTATAGTTAATTGTATTACTATGAGTATACTGAACGTGCTTGTAATGCAGTATCAATTAACACATGGCATTTCTTGCTAGAATCATAATATAAGTGATATTAATAACTATCTCATATTGAGTATTATACCATACTTTGAATCCTATGAGGTAGAGATCTTATCTTGTTTTGCAGATAAGGACACAGAGGCCTGGATGGGGCTAAGAATTTGTCTAAAGTTCTAGAGTGAATAAAGGGGGAAATCTACTTACTATGTTTTGCGACCAAAGTGCTAAATACTGCAAGAGGGACTTGAAATATAATCAACACAGAGAAAAGCTACGTTAATCGTCTAGGCAGAAATTGAGACCAGGAGTTGTTCTTACTCCAGGTTTGTGATTCCAGCTGTTCTTTTGACTTGCTGAAACTTTTGGAAGGGGGCCACCAGGCTTCAGCTTTTAAGCTTGGAGCTACATTCATGGTGTTTGGTCTTCCGGCTTTTTATGCGAGGGTGGAGGGGGTGCTGACATAAGCACCAGTTCAAATTGGGCTCAACCCGGGTCAGTTACAACTTTCTTATTAGGTCTCTGAGTCATTACTAACTGCATGCCAAACACTAAAAGACATTTTGGAAAGGGACTGTTGGTAGCAAGGCACTATTTCCTGAAACAAATACTTTACAATCGGCAATGGCAAAAAAAAAAAAAAAAAAAAAAAGTAAGGATCTGCTTAAGACATTCTGTCAAAATAACGTTGACTCATCCAGAGCCAAGTGCAGGCTGCAGTGCCAAAATCAAGATGGCCACTTCTTAATGACTGCCCTCCTTCCAAATGCCTTCAGGAACATTAATCCTGTGAAACACTTGAAAACCAAGTCTGCACATTTGAAAAAATTCCTGAAAAGGAAACCTAGACTTAACCATACAAAATTTGTTTACTGACACTATTTTAGGACCTACCTATAAGTTTTCAGAAACTTGGCTTAGGGCAGAATTTGGGTTAATGCAATTGATATAAAGTCATTACTTTGAAAAAGTACATAATAGCATAGAACAATCAGTCCATGGAATATGCTGAAAATGAAAACTGAAAAAAATATAAATGATCTAAATCGTCTCAAGTTGCCATTCAAGCATGAATCCTGAGACCAAGGTAAGTAAAGCAATACATTTTAAGGTTAGTTTTACAATTGCGCTTTGCAACTCAATTGTCCACCACATAGATTGGAAGTGAATTACAAATGCTCAAAAGACTCTCCTACTCATTTTTCTCCTGCTGTATTATCCTATCTTGTATTATCATGATCAATTCAATTTCTTCCAGATCTTACCCTTTATTTGTGAAGAATCAGAATGCCTAACTATTTTAAGTTAAATATTCTCTAAGTTTTCTTAAATAGGGACATGTAAATTTCATCCTGTCTCAAGATTTTAAGCTTTTTATGGACAAGAACTATAATTTTTACGGTTCTTAACAGTGACTATAGGGCCTATAGCTGTTGTCTCAAAAACTGCTTATTTCACTGAATTCAATAGAAATAATAATCCCTCCATGAATCTGAACTAGTGATGGAAAAATATACTGATACTGGACCTGCCAGTTCTATTTTTCTGGCAGCAGTTCTCTGAGGAAAGTTGACAAAATTAAACTACTCACATATTCACAAGTAAAGAAACTAGAAGGAAACTTATCACCTCCTTTTCAGAATGATAGTAATATGAGTATCATCTTCTTAGACCATTTCCAAGGAAAGATAGTCCCTCCCAGTGAAAATGGAACATTGTAGAGAATAACACACAGAATATACACACACAGAGACCAAAAGACAGACAGACACACACACACCCCAAATAATTTAAATTTAAACACCAAATAAACACATGGCAATATATCTAGACTTTAATAACTCATACTTATGTGATTAAGGTTTATTTTTTACTCCAAGCTTAACAATACTGCTTCTACACACACAGCCAAAGAGCTGAATCTTTAAAATACATGTAGTTTTTCAGAATATGGAGGCTACAACATTCTCCAGTTAGCCTACAACATGTTCCTTATACCAAACTCAACAAGACACATCATGCCCGCGTGGTGGACATCATACAGTTTAAATTTGCGTAACACCTGATTAAAACAAATGTCTATTCTTTCCCTCTGTATCTCATGGTTCAGTTAATTACCACTTCTTGGCATGTTGTCTAGCATAGCACTAAAAAAGGCATCAAATAACTTTATTAAATCAGTGAGAGCCAAATGAACTTTAAGCCTTTTTAACTGATCTTTGAAGAATTGTAGAGGAGCAAAAATTTTAACATTTTTCCAAATATTGCTCATTGCCCATTATAAGTCATAACTTGTGCCTCAAATAAATTATCTGGATGCTCTCTGCACTCTACATTATCAACAGATATTTACTATCTTTCTTGAGGCCAGTGAAGAAAACATATTTTGCAATGTCTGTACTCATGCTAACAGGTACCCAGCCATTTTAACCAGTTTTGCATTCCATGAAAGGGAATATAAGATAGATGGAGAGAGACAGAGGCAGTAATCATTGGTGCTGCCCTTAATTAGTTTATTTCTTTCCCCTTGCAGGATTATACTTCCAATACTCTATTGGGTAGATGAGACCTGTAATTGTTCTACCCTAGAGTTATGAGTGGAATTGATGTATGTCATTTCCCAACCAAAAAAGAAATTTCTAATGCAAGACTTCCAAGAGTTCTCTCACCCTGTGACCCACAGCTACTGACATTCAAGGTCATAGTTCCACTGGCCTGGTTTCTGAGCCACAACAATAAGCACAATCTCCTACTGAACTGCAGCAGGCATACACTACATCTGAGGATAAACTGCCATTTCCCAGCAATGGGATTTGGGCTGACAGTTCGTCCCCGCAGCATAGCATAACTTAACATGCTTAACATAGAATAACCCAACATGCACCTTGTTACTCTGTGAGACACTTGGGCTGCCTCTCCTGGTCTAACCTGGTGCCAGTTCTGCATGTATGTGTGTTTCTCGGACATATCAACCCATCCAGTGTGAGCTCCAGGCCACCTGGCTAAGAAAGACTGCAGTCACTGGAAGATGGGTGACATTATTATAAGCACCTTGCCGCTTTTACAGATGCAGCTGCCAGTTATCCAGAGGATTTTCCATCTTTGTGATAATTTATCTACAAGCGCTGGGTAAGAGTTTTTTGTTTTTGTTTTTAATTTCTCCCCTTGACCTCAGAGTGCTGGCAGCTGCTGAACTTTTAAGTCACAAAAGAAAAAATCTCAGTGATTTGAGATTCTACTTCCTTCATCTGGGAAAAATAGAGCATATCCTTCTCTCTACCAACAGGACTCCAAGTAAACTGCTTCAAAGAGTAGGCTACCAAAAAAATCCAGAAAAAGACATGTCATAACACTTTTTAACAAGGTATTTAACAGTCTTGATAGCTGATAAATGCTTCTTAATGTCTAACTGGCTCTTCTCTGCTAAAATGTAAAATCATTTACCAGTATTCTGGGTTTTATGGACCTTAAAGCCACCCCAACTGCCATCTGAATATATTAATTCTACTCAATTCTCAAAAAAACTACAAAATGATTTACAGTATAATATAATACAATATTTTAAAAATAAACAGTGGAGAAGAAATGGTAGAATGAAAGAAAAATAGGAGAAAGGAATAGAATAGGCTCACAAAGCTATTGCCATAGGGTCTGTATTCTTGTTAGAGGTGGAGCAGACAGTAGTCTCTGCAATTTTCAGCATCCAGTATTGCAGGGAAAATCTCCCTGCTTCCCTCCACCTGGAGGTACCCCAGAACTGTGTGAAAACTCCCTTCACATCATGGAGTCAAACCTGCATACCCAGGGAGTGGGGGAATGCCTAGTCTTAGGTCAATCTTGCTTCAGATCTCATCCCACATGCACAGGAAGATTTCTCTGCTTGGGCACTTAGCATGTCCACCCCTCTACACACACACACACACACACACACAGAGAGAGAGAGAGAGAGAGAGAGAGAGAGAGAGAGAGAAAGGAAACTTGAAGGAAGAAGAAAAATCTGGAATGGCATTTAGTTGACCTCCCGGTCTATACTTTAATACTTCATAATGAAAGACAACAGCCTTCTTGGAGAAATAGAGATGACAGTGGGAACTCCAATCCTGAAGAGAGTCTCTGCACCTTCCAGAACAAAGACCCCACTCTTAGCTTTCACTCTTTCACTTTCCTATTTTGGACTCTGAACTTCACTCCCTCACCTCCAGTCTGAAACTCAACAAAAAAATTGTTTATCATTTTTTTTCTTCATCCTAAAACATAAACACACACACACACACACACACCCCAACAGAAGAGTTTTACTCAGACCTGCTCAGTTCACTTTTCACACACTCACACTAACTTGTGGGCTAACCAGTCCTTCTTCCCCTCTCTAGTCCTGACATTAATGCTGGAGTTACTGCTCCTCCACCATGACTTTACTAGTGGATCAGAAAATAGTACAAAATACAAATACAATAATACAAAACATAACAGAACACAGAACATAAATCAAGCCCTAAAACAAACCAGCAGAGTCCTTAAAATTATTCACATGATATTCCCCCAAATATGAGTAAAACAAATTCCTTTAATATACTGGACATTCAATAAATATCCTGTGAATAAATGGAAAACTGGATGAATGAATCAAGGCTTTGACATCTTCCCTTCAGTCTTTTTCCTTCAGCACATGCTTCTTGGAAGAATCACTGTCAGACTAAATCCCAGCTATTGGGTAAAAATGGCAGCTATTTGCATGGAAACTTGTGTGGGCTTCAATTTTATAGATCTTATATTATATTGTGGCTTAGTGAACTACAGGCTTCATCCAAGGCAACCAAAGAGACCTCTGTCTATGTAGTGAATTCCTTTGCAAACTACATTTGTAAAATGAAGTTTACAAATTATTGAAAACAATCCATTTGGAAAATTTTCAGCTGCTATTTTGTTTAAAGATGGAGCACTCAAACTAAAATTAAATTTAAACTCAATATAAACATCCTTTAATAGAGTACCAGTGCTTCACCCAAGTCAATCAACTTTTTTTAAGTTGCCATGGAGCAGAGAGAAAATATGAAATACTGAGCAGACAAGTTAAAACAGAACTCTCCATTGTCCCTGGTATAAAATAGGGTACTGCCCTGCCAACAGCTAAAAGTTGGCAATATATCAAATACACTCTCTTGATTTGGGGTCTCCTAGAAGCAGACCCCAAGACAAGGACTTAAATGCTTCTAGTTTATGTAGGATGTGATTCCAAAATACACTCAGAGGAAGTAGGAAATCAAGACAGGAAAGAGAGGAAGGTCAACAAAAGAATAAATGAATGGTTGCTCGTATCAGGCTCCACTCAGTGCAGACCCAGAAGAGACAATTCAGAATTGTGTCTGAGAGGCAAAGAAGCTGGGGGATTTATTCAACGGCTCTTTTTTCTAGTTTGTTGAGTATCCTCCTGGATGTTACCATCCTCTGGCCCAATGAGGCATCTTCTAGCTCTCCATGTGAGCCTGAGGAAGGCTGAGTTGACCCTATCAGGGCACCCACAACTTCTGCTCCACATAATGCAAGGACAAGGACCTGCTGAGATCATGGTAGATATGAGACTTTCCCTCATGAATAAAAATCTCATGTGATTTTCTGAGCTTAGCTGAGTAAAATTCCTCTTCACCCAGTCCTTAATTTTTGTAACCTAAAGTCTTTTCTTTCTCCAACAAACAAACAAACAAAAAAATCAGCCTTGCTCTAAATATCCTCATATACATCTTGAGACTTGAACTGCAATGTCCTATCTTGGTTATCTTCCTGTATGTCATAGATTATTTTCTTCTTAAGATTTTATTTATTTATTTGACAGACAGAGATCACAAGTAGGCAGAGAGGCAGGCAGAGAGAGAGGAGGAGGAAGCAGGCTTCCTACTGAGCAGAGAGCCTGATGTGGGGCTTGATCCCAGGACCCTGAGATCATGACCTGAGCCGAAGGCAGAGGCTTAACCTACTGAGTCACCCAGGCACCCCTGTCATAGATTTTTTTAAGTTTTTTAAAAAGATTTTATTTATTTGAGAGAGAAAGAGCATGTGCCCCTCCCCACCCCCACACACATGCACATGCACAGGCATATGAATGGGAGGAGGGGCAGATGGAGAGGGAAAGAGAATCCCAAGCAAACTCCACACTGAGGATAGAGCCCAATGCCAGGTTTGATCTAAGAACCCTAAGAACATGACCTGAGCCAAAAATACAGAGTTAGATGCATAACTGACTGAGCCACCCAGGCACCCTCATAGGTGTTTTCTGACAGACATGGAAGATAGGGAAATGATGGTGACCCTGGCTTCACACTTGGCAGACTGGTAGGGGAAAGCTGGTTCACTTCTATGTACAAGAGGTTGTTAGAATCCCTCACAGTGATGGTGCAAAAGTCTTCTATGACTCCTCTTTCACTCCTCCTAAGGATGTGTTTACCTCCTTACGTTTTGATTTGACTTTCTGGTCCCTATTGTCTACTTTTCTTTGCTAAATTGTATTCTTACATAAAATGTTAGAAGTTATAAAGATGATATATTTCCATGGCACTTTACATGCTTACATGTGCAAGACAAAACAAGAGGACTTTGCTATCCCCAAAGTGAGTCTGAAAGATTAATTGAGCAGGTATAAAATCTACTTTACAGATAAAGAGACAGAGGTTCAGAGAAAATAAACAAATTACTTCAATTAAAAAATGAAGTAATGTTGATGCTGCATTATTATTCTATTCACCAGTAATTTCTTCCAAATATTTGAGGGAAAATAACATCAACTTTTATACAAAATTTCCCGAAGAAAAGAAAACAAGAGAATAGCAATCAACTCATTTTATAAGGCCAGCACAATTTTCAAACAAAAACCCACCAATAATGTCAAGGGATGTCAGTGCAAGGGAAATGTATAAACTGATCTCTCCCACAGACAGATGCAAAGATTTTAAACAATATATTAGCCAAAATCCAGTGTTACATAAAAGTTTCTTTTTCAAAAAATAATGTTTTTTTCCTCTGGGACTATGAGTTCAGATTTCCTGTTACATTAATGAGCTACTGGGAGATAAATTGCTTTGTTGGTCAAAGAAAGCAGACTATTAAACCCATCCGTGAGTTTTCTACATGTAGTTGTTTGAGGTATTTAAAATATCACAATCTCCATTCCCTCTCTTTCAACCTCTTCCAAATATCCCATCATATACCACTGATTAAGGGCACTATTTGAAATATATCTTCGATCTTGACCATATCCTCCATCAGCTCAAGCACTAAAGCTGAACACAGAGATGAGGACTCTTACGGATGAATAATGCACTTGAGTCCAGGCACACCAACCTTCACTTTTAACTTGAGTAAACTCTTGAAATTATTTCGTTTCCTTTCAGTACAGATAGGACCATCTGTGACAAGTGAAGAATTTGTTTTTAATTTTTTATTTATTCATTTGTGAGGGAGAGCTAGAGAGCACAGGAGCAAGGGGAGCAGCAGAGGCAGAGGGAGGGGCAGATTCCCTGCTGGGCAGGGATCCTGACATGGGGCTCGATCTCAGGACCCTGAGATGGTAACCTGAGCCAAAGGCAGATGCTTAACCATCTGAGCTACTCAGGTGCCCCCCAAATTTTGTTTTTCATGCCCACATCACATTTCTTGAATGTTTACTCAAATTGTTTTTTTCCCTTTCTTTTCTTTTTTAAAATTCATTTAGTCAACATATAGTACATCATTAGTTTCAGACATAGTGTTCAATAATTCATCAGTTGTTTATACCACCTAGTATTCATCACATCATGTGCCATCCTTAATTATTCAAATTCTGTGTTCATGAATTTGAATCTCTGTTACATATGCTTTGTCTTTGACAAAGTTCTCAGGTACCTCTTCTTTTTCTTGGCCATGCTGAACTATGTCCCAATCTGTCCCACCAATCAGGTGAACCATATGTCCATGTTTCCTACCTCCTCATGCTTTACAAATGGAAATGAAGACCAACTGGGTTAAGAGGCTTGTCAAGATCTAAGTGTTGGTAATGGTAAAACAAAAGTCCAGGGACACCTGGGTGGCTCAGATGGTTAAGTGGCCAATTTGATTTCCTCTCACATCATGATCTCAGGGTGGTGAGATCAAGCCCCACATTGGGCTTGGCACTCAGAAGGGAGTTAGAGCCTACTTGAAATTCAATCTCTCTCCTTTTGCCTCTCCCCCTGCTTGTGTGTTCTCAATCTCTCTCTCTTTCTCTAAAATAAATAAATAAATCTTAAAAAAAAAAAAAAAGAATTCCCAGGGGCACCTGGATGGTTCAGTTTGTTGAGCATCTGGCTTCGGCTCAGGTCGCAAACCCAGTCTTGGGATCAAACCCTGCATCAGGCTCCTTGCTCTGCTGGGAGTCTGCTTGTCCCTCTCCCTCTGCCCTGCTCATGCCCTTTCTCTCTCTCTTTTTCTCTCTCTCTCTCTCAAATAAATAAATATAACCTTTTCAAAAAGCCCAGTTGTGCCTCTTTAGCTCACTGCCTTATAGGAAACACATTTCTCAATAATTAGTCAGCTTTGTATATTGTTAAATTTTTTTTCTGTTTTAAAATATAGGATGAAGGTATTTTTAACAGCATAAAGGCATTAACATGCCAAATTAATGACAGTTTTCTAATAACTCATATGCACATTCAAATGGATGAAATGACATCAAATATCTCCTTAGATTAATTAGAAGAAATTTTATAACATATTTTCTAGAGGAACTACGCACAGATAGTTTCACTATCTGAAACTAATGTGTACTATATGTTGACTAAATGAATTTTAAAAAAGAAAAGAAAGGGAAAAAATTTTATAACATATTTTCTAGAGGAACTAGAAATATAAAATTTCTAGAAGAAATTTTATAACATATTTTCTAGAGGAACTACGCAGGTTGATGTTCTCCAAATACAGACTCCTGTATTTTATTATCAATGATCAAAAACTTTAAAACAGGATTTTTGCCAAAGGAAAAAATATATTTTAGATTCTTCATGAAAGTTTTCCTCTTGTCCCATTGTCCCATTATAGTAAAATACTAAATTTTATTTATAAACATATATATTTTTTGAGATAGTTGTGGGAAATTCAGTATGCCCTAGGATATGTAATTCTTGTTCACTGACATCTTAATGAGTTTTCCTGAAGGATGAACCTTATGTATATGCAGTAGCATTTGATTAGGTGTTACTCATCTGTACTGGTATCCTGGATATAAATCTCAATCACATCATGGAGATTCTTATACCAATAATGATTATAAAAACACTTCATAATATATCTGGTGTGCCTACATGTAGAAATGCATGAGAAGGCATGGAACACACAAAAAATGAAATTTTATATTTATATTTCAGGAAACTACAGAACATTTTCAAAACAAATATCATAATTTCTTCTTCAAGACTAAAACAAATCTATAGGAAATGTCTGCAATATGTATTTGCATAAAATTATTAAGTTTCTATGAAGCTATCTACTCTAAGTAAATCTAAAATACCCTCATTAAAAACAAGATGAGATATTTTTGAAATTAAATTAATTTATTCAAAAACCAAAGAAACAAGAATATCAAGAAAAATTCTTGGAAAGAGAAAGGAAAAAGAGGGTAGTAATACTTGCAGAAAATAAGCCTTGTATGAACCCACAACAACTGAATTAATATGGGTCTGATGCAATGTTAACAAATGGTGCAGTGGATGAAATAAAAAAAACTCCAGTATAGACACAACTGTAGTTGTGAATACTGTATATAATAATAAAGGAACTATTTCATATAGGAGGAGAAAATGATTATTCAGTGACTGACACTGGGGCAAGTGACTAGCCATCCATAGGAGAGAATGCTGAATTTACACCAGCAATATAAAATAAATCAATCATGTAAACCAAAAAGTGGAAATTTTAAAGGACTATATGAAACATTAAGGCAATTATTTTACCAGACCAGAGAAGCAAAGGTTCTTATAGTGATGAAATAGGTTCAGAAGCCATAAAAAAGTATTGAAAAAAATTGTTACATAAAAATAAAATGCCAATGTCAAAAACCATCAAAAGTGAGAACAAAAGGCAAAGGACAACCAGAAAATACATATCTGAAATTAATAACATAAAAAAATACCTATTTTCCTAACAGATATCAAGAAAGATCTTATAAACTAATGGAAAATGAGTAAAGGATATAAACAGTTGATGGAAGATGAAGTTCAAATGGTTCTTAAACATATAAAAAAGTGTTCAGTTTCAAAATGAGATAAATTTAAATGAATGCTACATGGAAATTCAACTTTTCAAATTGAAACATAAGATGGAAATGTGTGAAAAGTACACAATTTTGGCAAGAGTGTCAGGATCAAACTCTTGTTCCTGAGAATGTGAACTGGTCCAGTTGTCTGGAAGACAATTTGCAATATCAGTCCTAATCACAATGAACATATCCATTGATCCATATCCAAGATTCCACTTTTAGAAATTTACTTTACAGCTACATTTGTTCACATAAGAAATGGAATAGATTAAGGTTACTCTCAGAGATATCAGTCATAGTAACCAAAGGTTGTTAATAACCTAAACGTCCATCAGGAGGTCACATTTAAAAAATTGTGTTAAATCCACAAGGTGGAACACTTTGCAGCCATGGGTGGGGGTGGAGGGTGGCAAGGAGAGATAATGCTGTGTGTAAGAATATGGGAAAATAGAAAAAGAAGGAAAAAAGGCACAATGTTGTGTGTAGGATGTTTTCATCTTTAAGAAGGGGAGATGGAATACTGGGTGTGCATGCTGTGTGTGTGTGTGTGTGTGTGTGTGTGTGTATCTTCTATATACACGAAGTGTTTTTGGAGATGCACAATAGAGGTCAACAGTATCGGTTACTTTTGCTGGATCCATCCCAACTGAGTGGCTGCCTGGCAGTGAGGGGAGAGTTTCCTTGTACCGTTTTTGTACTGGTTGGATTTCCAAACCTGTGGATAAGTGTTTATTCAACAAATCAGTGCTCATTAATGTATTGGTTTTCAGGAATATGTGAACAGTCACTTACTACAAATCCTAAACACCTGCTTTAAAATCAATTATTTTAAGTTTCTGCTACTATGTAAAATTAGAGCTAACAATGAAATAATGATATAGTTACCATTCCAATAGAATGGTTCATATGATAGCAAAGCTGTTTATTAATTTGGCAACTTTTTACTGAAGGCTTCCATGTACCAGGTATTGCACTAGATTCCAGGGTCATCTAGCAAAAGACAAGCCTCTTCCTTTATGTCCAGGTGGAACAGCCCATTTTCCCACTACCTCCACAGATCTTCCTTTCCTGGGTTGCCAAGCCTTGTGTTTTGCACCGCTGCAAGGGTACTCGCTCCTTGTGAACGTATCTGGTCTCTTGGCTTTAAATGTCATCTCTGTATTAGCAATACCCATATTTTTTTTTCCGATTTTATTTATTTTTTTCAGCATAACAGTATTCATTGTTTTTGCACAACACCCAGTGCTCCATGCAAAACGCGCCCTCCCTATTACCCACCACCTGTTCCCCCAACCTCCCACCCCTGACCCTTCAAAACCCTCAGGTTGTTTTTCAGAGTCCATAGTCTCTTATGGTTCGCCTCACCTCCCCGATGTCCATAGCCCCCTCCCCCTCTCCCAATCCCACCTCCCCCCAGCAACCCCCAGTTTGTTTTGTGAGATTAAGAGTCATTTATGGTTTGTCTCCCTCCCAATCCCATCTTGTTTCATTCATTCTTCTCCTATCCCCCTAACCCCCCATGTTGCTTCTCCATGTCCTCATATCAGGGAGATCAAATGATAGTTGTCTTTCTCCGATTGACTTATTTCACTAAGCATGATATGCTCGAGTTCAATCCACGTCGTCGCAAATGGCAAGATTTCATTCTTTTGATGGCTGCATAGTATTCCATTGTGTATATATACCACCTCTTCTTTATCCATTCATCTGTTGATGGACATCTAAGTTCTTTCCATAGTTTGGCTATTGTAGACATTGCTGCTATAAACATTCGGGTACACGTGCCCCTTCGGATCACTATGTTTGTATCTTTAGGGTAAATACCCAGTAGTGCAATTGCTGGGTCATAGGGTAGTTCTATTTTCAACATTTTGAGGAACCTCCATGCTGTTTTCCAGAGTGGTTGCACCAGCTTGCATTCCCACCAACAGTGGAGGAGGGTTCCCCTTTCTCCGCATCCTCGCCAGCATCTGTCATTTCCTGACTTGTTAATTTTAGCCATTCTGACTGCTGTGAGGTGATATCTCATTGTGGTTTTGACTTGTATTTCCCTGATGCCGAGCAACGTGGAGCACTTTTTCATGTGTCTGTTGGCCATCTGGATGTCTTCTTTGCAGAAATGTCTGTTCATGTCCTCTGCCCATTTCTTGATTGGATTGTTTGTTCTTTGGGTGTTGAGTTTGCTAAGTTCCTTATAGATTTTGGATACTAGCCCTTTATCTGATATGTCGTTTGCAAATATCTTCTCCCATTCTGTCAGTTGTCTTTTGGTTGTTAACTGTTTCCTTTGCTGTGCAAAAGCTTTTGATCTTGATGAAATCCCAATAGTTCATTTTTGCCCTTGCTTCCCTTGCCTTTGCCGATGTTCCTAGGAAGATGTTGCTGCGGCTGAGGTCGAAGAGGTTGCTGCCTGTGTTCTCCTCAAGGATTTTGATGGATTCCTTTCTCACATTGAGGTCCTTCATCCATTTGGAGTCTATTTTCGTGTGTGGTGTAAGGAAGTGGTCCAATTTCATTTTTCTGCATGTGGCTGTCCAATTTTCCCAGCACCATTTATTGAAGAGGCTGTCTTTTTTCCATTGGACATTCTTTCCTGCTTTGTCGAAGATGAGTTGACCATAGAGTTGAGGGTCGATTTCTGGGCTCTCTATTCTGTTCCACTGATCTATGTGTCTGTTTTTGTGCCAGTACCATGTTGTCTTGATGACGACAGCTTTGTAATAGAGCTTGAAGTCCGGAATTGTGATGCCACCAACTTTGGCTTTCTTTTTCAATATTCCTTTGGCTATTCGAGGTCTTTTCTGGTTCCATATAAATTTGAGGATTATTTGTTCCATTTCTTTGAAAAAAAATGGATGGTATTTTGATAGGGATTGCATTAAATGTGTAGATTGCTTTAGGTGGCATGGACATTTTCACAATATTTATTCTTCCAATCCAGGAGCATGGAACATTTTTCCATTTCTTTTTGTCTTCCTCAATTTCTTTCATGAGTACTTTATAATTTTCTGCGTATAGATTCTTAGCCTCTTTGGTTAGGTTTATTCCTAGGTATCTTATAGTTTTGGGTTCAATTGTAAATGGGATTGACTCCTTAATTTCTCTTTCTTCTGTCTTGTTGTTGGTATACAGAAATGCAACTGATTGCTGTGCATTGATTTTATATCCTGACACTTTACTGAATTTCTGTACAAGTTCTAGCAGTTTTGGAGTGGAGTCTTTTGGGTTCTCCACATATAGTATCATATCATCTGCGAAGAGTGATAGTTTGACTTCTTCTTTACCAATTTGGATGCCTTTAATTTCTTTTTGTTGTCTGATTGCTGAGGCTAGGACTTCAAGTACTATGTTGAATAGCAGTGGTGATAATGGACATCCCTGCCATGTTCCTGACCTTAGCGGAAAAGCTTTCAGTTTTTCTCCATTGAGAATGATATTTCCGGTGGGTTTTTCATAGATGGCTTTGATAATATTGAGGTATGTGCCCTCTATCCCTACACTTTGAAGAGTTTTGATCAGGAAGGGATGCTGTACTTTGTCAAATGCTTTTTCAGCATCTATTGAGAGTATCATATGGTTCTTGTTCTTTCTTTTATTAATGTGTTGTATCACATTGATTGATTTGCGGATGTTGAACCAACCCTGCAGCCCTGGAATAAATCCCACTCGATCGTGGTGAATAATCCTTTTAATGTCCTGTTGAATCCTATTGGCTAGTATTTTGGCAAAAATTTTTGCGTCTGTGTTCATCAAGGATATTGGTCTGTAGTTCTCTTTTTTGGTGGGATCCTTGTCTGGTTTTGGGATCAAGGTGATGCTGGCCTCATAGAATGAGTTTGGAAGTTTTCCTTCCATTTCTATTTTTTGGAACAGTTTCAGGAGAATAGGAATGAGTTCTTCTTTAAATGTTTGGTAGAATTCCCCTGGGAAGCCGTCTGGCCCTGGGCTTTTGTTTGTTTGGAGATTTTTGATGACTGTTTCAATCTCCTTACTGGTTATGTGCCTGTTCAGGTTTTCTATTTCTTCCTGGTTCAGTTGTGGTAGTTTATATGTCTCTAGGAATGCATCCATTTCTTCCAGATTGTCCAATTTGTTGGCGTAGAGTTGCTCATAGTATGTTCTCACAATTGTCTGTATTTCTTTGGTGTTAGTTGTGGTCTCTCCTCTTTCATTCATGATTTTATTGATTTGGGTCCTTTCTCTTTTCTTTTTGATGAGTCTGGCCAGGGGTTTATCAATCTTATTGATTCTTTCAAAGAACCAGCTCCTAGTTTCATTGATTTTTTCTATTGTTTTTTTGGTTTCTATTTCATTGATTTCTGCTCTGATCTTTATGATTTCTCTTCTCCTGCTGGGTTTAGGGTTTCTTTCTTGTTCTTTCTCCAGCTCCTTTACGTGTAGGGTTAGGTTGTGTACTTGAGACCTTTCTTGTTTCTTGAGAAAGGCTTGTACCGCTATATATTTTCCTCTCAGGACTGCCTTTGCTGTGTCCCATAGATTTTGAACTGTTGTGTTTTCATTATCATTTGTTTCCATGAATTTTTTCAATTCTTCTTTAATTTCCTGGTTGACCCATTCATTCTTTAAAAGGATGCTGTTTAGTCTCCATGTATTTGGGTTCTTTCCAGCTTTCCTCTTGTGATTGAGTTCTAGCTTCAGAGCATTGTGGTCTGAAAATATGCAGGGAATGATCCCAATCTTTTGATACCAGTTGAGACATGATTTGTGACCCAGAATGTGATCTATTCTGGAGAAGGTTCCATGTGCACTAGAGAAGAATGTGTATTCTGTTGCCTTGGGATGGAATGTTCTGAATATATCTGTGATGTCCATCTGGTCCAGTTGCTTGGATGATCTGTCCATTTCAGTGAGGGGAGTGTTCAAGTCCCCTACTATTATTGTATTATTATTGATGTGTTTCTTTGATTTTGTTATTAATTGGTTGATATAGTTGGCTGCTCCCACGTTAGGGGCATAGATATTTAAAATTGTTAGATCTTCTTGTTGGACAGACCCTTTGAGTAGGATATAGTGTCCTTCCTCATCTCTTATTATAGTCTTTGGCTTAAAATCTAATTGATCTGATATAAGGATTGCCACCCCAGCTTTCTTCTGATGCCCATTAGCATGGTAAATTGTTTTCCACCCCCTCACTTTAAATCTGGAGGTGTTTCTTGTAATTGTAAAATGAGTTTCTTGTAGGCAATATACTGATGGGTTTTGTTTTTTTATCCATTCTGATACCCTGTGTCTTTTGATTGGGGCTTTTAGCCCATTAACATTCAGGGTAACTATTGAGAGATATGAATTTAGTGCCATTATTAGTCTGAGCAATACCCATATTTTTAATCTCCAGTCCAAGTTTACTTTCCCAAATCCCAGATTCCAAAAGGAATGCTGTATTAATCCACTAATTTTTGCTATTAGGACTGCCATGACAAAGGACTGTAAACCAGGTGACTTAATAGAAATTTACTGTCTCGAGTTTTGGGGCCAGAAGTGCCTGGAGCAAGATGTTAGCAGGCTTGGTCCTCCTAAGCATTCTGAGAGATACATTGTTCCCTGCCTCTCCTCTAATTCCTGTTTGTTTGCTAGCCATCTTTGGCGTCTCTTGGTGTGAAGCAGAACTACCCGCTCTCTTCATTCATCTTCAGGTGGTGTTCTCTATGTGCATGTCTATGTCCAAATCCCCCTGCCTTTTATAAGCACTCCAGTCATACTGGATTAGGGACCCACCACACTCCAGTATGATCTCATCTCAACTAATTATACCTGCACTGACTCTATTTCCAAATAAGGTCACATTTTCAGATACTGGGGATGAGGTCTTCAACATTTGAATTTCCGGAGGGCATAATTCATCCTTTAGCATGTCCCCATAGATAACTCAAACTTAACATGTTCAAAACCAGACTCCTCTTTCTGACTGCTCCCCACCCCAATGTCTGTTCCTTTCCAGTCTCTCACTTCTCAGTTGAGGCAATTCTCATCCTCCCAGGCCAAAACAAACTTTGACTCTATCTAGCTTTTTCACACCTCCTCCCCTCTGGCAACTACCAGTTTGTTGTAAAAAGCCTTTGTGAAAGATTTTACTCTTCTTTTAGTAGATAAAAAGAAGAAGATTTTTTAGATTTATTAAAACAACTGAATGATCACTGTATCATTGCTTCCATTTTAACTTCATTCTCAAAACGTGTTTGGGTTCTTATGAAAACACTACATAAAAAAGAGTTGACTTCAAATTTAACGCTCAGTTTTATAGGTAGGTGGTCCTGTGGTGCACTTACTTTATAAAAGAACTTCTGTGTAAAAGTTACTTTTAAAAAATCATTTTACTTTAGCAAATATTTACTTAGGTTGCTTCCATGTCTTGGTTGTTGTAAATAATGCTGCAGTGAACATGCATATAGAGATTTCTCTTCGAGAGAGTGATTTCATTTATCTGGGTAAATACCCAGAAATGAAACTGCTGGATTATATGGTAGCTCTATTTTTATTTTATTTTATTTTTTTGAGGAGCCTCCATACTGTTTTCCATAGTAGCTACAATAATTTACATTACCACCAAGACTGTATAAGGGTTCCCTTTTCTCCACATCCCTGCCAATACTTACTATCACTCATCCTCTTTCTTTCTTTCTTTCTTTTTTTATTTCTATCTTTCTTTCTGTTTTTTTCTTTGACTTTTTTATACCCACCATTCTGACAGGTGCAAGGTTGTACCTCATTGTGGTTTGATTTCCATTTCCCTGACAGTTAGTGATATTGAACATCTTTTCATGTGTTTATTGGCTATCTGTATATCTTCTTTGGACATTCTGTCTATTCAGGTCCTCTACAGTTTTCAAGTTTAAAAACTGTGAAATCTAGGCTTAGTTAACTAGTAAGTATAAATATTTAAGAATGAAATTTAGGTGTTTTCTCTTTTTTCAATGTTTGAACACTTTGCAGATTATTTAATATACAAAAATAGAGTCCCTGCTCCCCTTGCCTGGGTGGGAGAGCACAGGTAAGGAGTAAGCACACTGAGGTTCTATGCTAGTGACTATCATAGTGGCATGTGCAAGTCCTTGGGGGGAATCTTCAAGTGCCTGAAGAGGAACAGGGAAGATCTGCCCAAGACCTGAGTTCCAAAAGATGAATGTATGGTCTTTGACTGCAGTGAGGATTCATGTACCAGGCAGATGACAGCACACACACATAAATGCAGCGGCACAGAGGAATATGGTATTTTCTGGAAATTAAGTTCAGCGAGGCTGGGTAGCAGGCTACCGTGGGAGGTTGCCGGGAGAAGCACTGAGGAGATAGGCAGTCTGGGTTCTATGTGCAGTGCCTGCTGTGCTGGAGGTCTGAGGAACCATAGTGGAGTTCTGACTAAGGAACAGAGAGAGCCAAGACTAGTGTGGTATCTAGCAGGGGGTAGGGTAGATAATGGGCAGAAGAGGAAGGATTTTTACTCATTTTTTTTTTTTTTTTTTTTTACTCATCCTTAACACTTTAGCTCAGTTTTTATGGTAGACATATTTGAGATCCATTTTGTCTGTGCTTCTGCCCCATGGTTCCCATGAAGTTTGGTGTCTCCAGATGAGGGGCCCATGTCAAAGCTGAGCACTTTGGGTCTACCAAACATCTTCTTCCATGAGATTCAGGAGGCTTCAGGGCATAGTGCATCCTAAGAGAGGAGAGGGTGAAGCAAAAAGCTTCACTGCTAACCTGGCTCAGGGCTTGAGGACAGGTGGGTGCTCAGCACAGCCTGTGTGATTTGAGTTCCAGGCCGGTAGCTAAATACTTTGGCCCTAAAAGTGGGCTGCTTCTTTTCTTGCTCCATCTCTTCCGCAGAAAGCTTCACTACCCTCCTGAAGTAGGGGAAATGGGACTAGGAAAGCACTTACATTTAAAGGGCTTGTGCCTGATATCTTCTGGTTGGACTTTGAAACCTCTTCTGGGTCCCCACCCTCACCCTGCTTTCTGCCAGATTTGTGCCCACTGCCTCCAGGGAGTGGTCAGTGGGGAGCTCAGCAGGATGGTGGACAGGACGGAGGAGATCCAAAGTGAGGGTTGGGTATATATTCCCCCGATGTTGGTGTCTAAGACAAGGTCTAGCAGCTCTGCTGGCTCAGGCCCTGGCACAAGCCCTGTGCATCCACTCTTGTGTACCTACCTTCCTGAGTTATCAGTGCTTCCCTGACTGCCTGTCTGCTGCTGGGCTGGTGGGAGGGCTGGGAGCACTAACCCAGCCCTGCCAGGAAAAATTCAGGAAATATCAGCTGTCTTCTTCCTCAGCCTCCTCACTGCCTCTCCACTTCAGCCCATATCCTGACTGCCCAGCCCCACAAGTGTTCAGAGCTGGTTTACTAGCAGACAGCTACTGAAGGTGGTAACTAAAGATGTGAGGGTTGGCTAGGGGTGCAGAGGTCAGAACTTGCCCCATTGTTTGGAAAAAAACACCGCCCACCTGAATACTTTGAGGGCCTGGATGTTCCTAGCACTTCAGAGCCTGGTGGAGCAGCCCTGCTGTGGTATGGTGGGTGAGGGCGGCTGGGAGCAAGAGAAATGAGGGCATGCCTCAGCACATGGAACACACCAAGAATCCCTGGAAACCCATGGAATTTGGGTTTTCAGAAACCCAAATTTTATTTCAGAAAAATAAAATCCTCCAGTGGGAGGTGGCAACATGAACCAGCAAAGCATAGGAAACATACATATTATACAAACTTCTAGCTGCTTCTCTGAATACTGCCCAAGCTCTAGGCCTCTGCAGGCCTCTTTCTTCTCTTTGCCAGTAGCAACAACCCAGTATTATACAGAGCATTGTCACCCAGCACACATTGATGAATGAATGAACGAGTACCCCTTTCTTTGAATCTCCTTCTCTAATTGCTTATTGTCTTTTAAAAATGCAATAATGACTTACACTTAAGTTCCACAACAATGCTTTTTCAAAAGATTCTAAGATATTTCAGTACCATTGAGCAGAAAAACAAGTTAATCAGGTCATCATGGGAAGCTGATAATTCCGTAGGAGGAGATGCTAATTTGCATCTAGGCTCCAGGCCCCAGAAAGTTTGGGGACATTCTCCTTCCTCTGGACACTGCATATACTTGTCTGTCTGGCCCCAGAGCCCTCCAAATGCTTACTAAGGCAGAGGCAACAGAAGGCTCATCCTTTTGAAGGCTGATCACCTCAGTCGCACAGGAAGTGTAATCTCATTTGATTTTGCAACTCAGCTTGGATTATTTTCTTAATACCTATGCTGTACCTTGCCTTTGCAGTCAGTCATTCATGCTGTTATTTAAATTATATGAATTAAGAATTATTTGGCTGCATTCCATTCTGAGAACCCTGTGGCGGGGCATCATTTAAAAGCGTGTATTAGGACTGTTGCCATAACCTGCAAACATGCCTGATGGTTTGGTTCAGGCTTTTTCTTGTTGTGGCTTACAAGGTTAATTATCTTGAAGAGTGTAGTGCAAGGAGGAAATGCCAGGTTGGCTGGATCATATATTCCAGGGCAGTGTTCCTTAGCAAAAAGGTTTCCAGAGGACAGTGGTAGAACCATGAACATAGGGCAAGGGAAGATTAGGATCACTGCATGTGTGATCTCCACTGGACTCACTTAAATTTGGTCTTTCCATACCGTCAGCCAGGAACAGTGTTCTTATAAGATTGATTTCCTCAACAGCAGTATGAAAATAATCAATAGTTCGCAAATTTTTAGTCCAAAAATATGAAGAACATCACAATTGATGCCAGAATCCCTTTGTAATTAGTAGAATCCTACATTTCCTGGCACAGCATAATTTTAGGAATGCTGGAGGAAAATCACCTGTTTCTTATAGTTTTAAATTTCATTTCCAAAATACTTCAAGTGCACAGTAGTCCCTCAAAAGTGTATTTTGTTTGTAGTCTCTATGCAGCTATAGAATACCCAGTGGATATGTTTAATGTAGAATGCTTCAATAATTCATATAAAAGGACCAAATGCCTAAAATGCAGTCTTAATATAAATGATCAAGGTTACAAAATAATTGTTTCCCCCCTCCAAGCCCATATAGAATTCAGTGGAAGTTGACAATAATGTATTCACCACTATGTCATCTTCAATGTAACATTGAGTATAATTTTTGAAATGGGATATTTCATTTACAAAAAAGTAAGATTTCTGGAATAACTGATGTTAAAGCCACAATCTGCAGTTTTCTATCTCAGTATGAAAATGCAAGTGGGAGCCAGAAGGCCTTCCTTCTACCCTTAATTAGTGTCCCTTAATAAGTATGTGTGCTTCCATGTGAAGCTTCCATGTGACAGGAATGGCCATACTTCCTTGTTATCTGCACTAGATAACCCCTCTTTGCAACAAATAAACCGTTATTTTGTATCTTTGCAATTTTCATCTGGTTCGTTATCAGAGCATAATTTAGAACATCCTCATTGACACATCTTCAGAGCCTAGTGTAAATTGAGGTACTACAAGTTTGGAAGAAGATGCTATTAGATTAGATAGCTGTTCCACTGGCTGGTCTTCCTGCACTGTGGAAGCAATGGCTATGTTCATTACAGTGATAGGTGCAAACACACACATCCCTCCCACCTTTTAGATTCTCAGCCACTTGCCTGCTCACTTCCAGACTTCTACTCTCTCTTCTCCATGTCTCTGCTTGACATGAGAGGGAAAAACTTCCCTCTCATTAATTACTTGACTAGGAAACACATCTCTCAGCATTAGCACCATTTCCTCTAAACATCCAGCCTTCTCAGTGCAGTTTCCATTTTGCCCCTTTCCACAATAATTCAGCATCATGCTTCCTCTCCAAATGGTTTGAAGAAATGGGAGGGATGTATGGCACAGTGATGCAAGGTTGCTAGAAGGGTATGGCCAGACATCCTCTTGGGGTAAGGTGGGCAGGCCTGCCTGGCTACAGCGCTGTAGCACCAGGCACAGCAGCAGAATTTTAGAAGGTAGACACTATCACCCATTTCCCGCAAGACACTTAAGGTGTTACTTACAACTTCTGCTTTTCATATAATCCCATTAGCACTCTCAGATTTACCAAAGACTCAAAGCCTCCCTAACTATTCAAATACATACAACATAACAATATGAATTTATATGTGCCTAACACATAGTCGTTGCTTAATAAATATTGAGCGAATGGACAAGTTTACTTTTCAGTGTCTGATTATGCAAAATCATCTGTTGTCATCTGAGGTATGACCCTTAAGGATAAATGAATGATCCTTGGAAAACAAAACAAAACACTCTCTGTGGTGCACTCATAGCCAACTGCCGCATTAAGCATACAACAGATACTCAATGAATCCTCATCAATTTGATCAATACCCCTTCTAGCCTGTTTCTACTTCATGCCTACAGCAAATACCATATTACACAGATTTCACTCTCAGTGTAAAATCATCAACCTGTGGAACCCTCAGAAGAAAGTCTAACTATTCTGTAACTACTCTTTCCCCACTCTGAATCTTAAATGTTTTAAAGTTTCATAATTTTAGTGGCTTGAATGTTATTGTTTGTTTCTTGTTTGTGGCAAGATAATGTCAGATGTTTCATGATAAAGCCCATGCTCAAGGGACTAGGAAAAAATGGCCCTCCATCACACTTTAAAAATTTGGGGGGTCTACTTATTGTTCATCATTTACATCTAATAGAAAATCTAGAGGGGAAAAATCCAGTAAAAAAAAGATAAACAATTTCCTCAAATATAATGAGGCAAAGTCACTTTTTTTTAAAAGAACTAGCATTGAATTATAATCTTTCAGCAAAAATTTCAACAGTTCCAAAAAACAAAAGTGAAAAATATTTAGCAACTCCTGTGTTTAATTGTTCATATTTTTAAAGAGAAAGGTAAGATCAGTGAATGGGAGGAGAGGAAGAGAGTGAAACTGCCTTTGTAGAAGCCAGTATGATAGCTTCATTTATTGAGAGACATTCCTCCAGGAAACAGCAGTGGGAGAAAAGTCTGCCCATTTCTTTGGAAACAAACTTATTGAAAGCTAAGTCTTTCCTCAATCAGAGAGTCTATTTCTGCAAACCCCACTCATGTTGAGAGAAGGCATTTGTGAGCCTCAGCAAGAAGCATCACCTGTTCTTTTTGTGTTTGTATATGCAACTATAAGTAACTTCTGGAGTCTGTTTATTTGCGATCAGCACAAGAGCAGTCAGCAGGACAGTGTTCAGAGAAGTGGGTCACCCCATGTATCACCAGAATCAAGCTGTGGAAATTTGGAGCATTGATATGTAAGGGACGTTAGGGGGCATGTCCTTTCTCACACCCACATGTGCTAAGAAAGAAACCAAGGCCCAGAAAACTTCAATGAATGGACCACATAAAGCCACAAAACGAATTAGGAGAAGATCTGGAACCAGAACCTATGTTCTTTACTCCCTCCTTCCTCCCCACGAAATCTTCTTTCTTTGGGGGTAATCACACCTGTTAACCAAAGGCACAATGTGTGATAAGTGATCATTGTCTTCCTTGGGAGAACTGAGAACCTCTGACCTATACTTCACCATCCTTTCAAGACTGCATTACATCAGGTTGACAACTACATCTAAATCTACAGGGTGCTGAGACCTAGGTCAAAACCACTGATGACTATTTCACCTTTGACTGGGCAACCAGATACAAAAAATATAAGGGTCTCTAATGCCTATTTGAAAAACTGCTTCCTTTCATTTGGCACATTCCTGGCTTTGAAAAGAAAGCACAGTGAACCCATGCACCAAGTTTGGAGTCATATTGTGTCTCATGCAAGGGAGAAAGTTCCAGTAACAACAGTATCAAGAGAGAGTCATCCACACAGCTTAATGTTTACATGAGAACAGTACAACCCGGATCCTCACGTGCATCTCACTTTTGTCTGGGGATGGGGTATTGGCCTGGTCATAGGACAAGGTCTCTGAAGCCTGCAGACCGCAGGACAAGCCAGGGACACCTGGGTAGAGCTCTTTTTCTGCCCTGACCACTCTGCCCTTCTATCAGTATATATGTCCTTCTCAGTGCAGCATGGCATTCAGGCATAGCTCCTCTGTAGGTACAGAAGTATTTTTGCAGCAGGGTAGGGCATGAAGATGCATGGAAATTCTATTCAATCAAGTGTCAAGGCACTTTGAGGCATGCTATTTGCCTGATACCTGAGGAACCGTGGAGATCGTGGCTCTCCCCTTGTACCTTCACTGTTCCTTCACACCCTTATAATATGTGTCTAGGGTGTTCCTTTTACTCATTTCACATCTACTCAAAATCTTGTGCTCTCTAGCTCCTTCCTGCTAGTCCAACTGCCCCCTGCTCCCCATCCCTCCTACATGTGACAGGTTTCTCCATATGCACTTCAGATTATGGTATGCAGAAGGAGCAAACCTGGTTCTACAAAATACAGTGTTTGAGTTTGTGTGTGTGTATGTGTGTGACTGATATCAAAGTAACAGGTGAATATTTTAAATATCACTTCTTGTTGAGTCAAAAACTTGAGTCAAGAATTGGTACACTTGGTTCCTGTGCCCTAGTAGGGAGACTGTGTTCCAAAGTCCTGTTTCTGCTATATTTGCATGTCTTAACCCTGAGAGCCTCCCATTAAAGGCAGAGCCAGATGCATTCAAAGAGAAGCTTGTGTTGGATGCTCACAGGATGGGATGGGGTCTGCTCCATCCGTCCTTAGATCTACCAATTCACCCTCATAGCTGGAAAATTTGTGAGGGAAGAGTTCCATTCTGACCTAACCCCAGGAAGCTGACAATGACATGCTGGAGAGACTAGTGCTTCATTCTAAGAGATGGCTCCTCAAATGTTCAAATCCTGGGACAAAATACAGGCAGGAGAAGCACCAACAGATTCTGAACCCATATCTGTGACAGAAACTTGGTATAAGCTCCCCTATTCAATGTGCCGGACATGCATAAGAGTCAAGTTTTCTTAACCTCAACTTGCAGATAAGAGGACCTAGCTGGGGGAGGTCACCAATGGCCCAAAGTCACCCTCAGTTACATCAGGTCTGTGTCCCAGTCTGCAAGCATCCTGAGCCCAAGTCCTTTGAACTATGGGTGGCTGTAGACCTCCCCAACCTGCTCATATTGCAACTCCTACATGTGGCAAAATGTCAGGGTGTCAGCACCAACATAGAGGGTCATAAAAGCTCACAATAATGAACTTCTGAAGAATATGGATTTTGTTTCAATTTCTTAAAATCAATATTCAATCCAAAGTTCATGATTATAACAACACAAAGCCTGTACACATGTCCTAATAACTTTCTGTAGTGGGTTTCAAGAATATTTTCATAGATAAAGGGAATATTTAAGTGACATGACAGAGAAAATCCAAATCATAACTCCCTGACTCACCTGAGGAAAAAGAAAGACAGCTCAAGTTCATCATTTAAACTTATTACTGAGTAAGAGGAACTTATTTTCTTTTATCATTTTTCTTTGCTCTACTTTTAGTAAGAACTAGCCTATTAGACCACTGGGCATAATTTTTGTGAAATGGTAATAAATTAACCTGACTTTAGGTATATTTAAAGAAAATGACTGTAAAACTTGCTTAAAGTCAACTTAGTCATTAAAAATGTCGTTAGACAAAGAAATGTCTCTTTTCTTTCTGAACTCCATTGTGTGAGGGTGCTCAGGAGTTATTGCTGGGTAAATGAATTTAAGTCATCCCCAAAAGCCAACTCTGATTGAGAAACTTCTGCGGAATCCAACTTTCTTGTTTGAACTGTGTAAACACTGCTCATTATGTGACCATGGAAGTAGATGTTTAAGAAATATAGTCCCTGAAATAAGTTTCTTTAGGAAAAATGGTTTACAAAATACTTTATATTTCACTCTTGTCCTGAATTCCTTATCGATAACAAGGTTATAAAAGTGATTACTTTCTAATTCAAAAAGAAAAACGACAAAAACCAGAATAAGACATTAGAAAGTGGAAAAGAAAGGATAAAATGAATGAGAGATTATTTTAATCCAGTTAGCCATTAAACAGAGATTAAATTTCTAAATTTAAAGTGTTCTGGGGATGGAAAAATACACAATAATTTCAACCTTCAGGAAGCTTGCAATCTAATTAAGAAAATAAGCAAGCAAACATAATTATAAGATAGTGTAACAATTACAATGATAGGGGTCACAACTATGGCACAAACCCTGTGCAGACACAAAAACAGAGCTCAGAAACAAAAAAATGGGTACTGTATCAGGAAAGCTCTTTTCTTTTGGAAAAATGGCACCACCAACCTGGAAGGTTTAGGGAAGTTTTTCTGGAGAGGTCACATGTTAACTTAGTTTTTAAGGGGAGTTACAGTTAGCCAGAGGTAAAAAAAAAAAAAAAAAAAGGTAGAGAATTAATGAATTAGGTAAGGGAGGACAGACTAAATAAAGCAACAGAGTGAAACAAAGTGGCATGTGGACACTTCTGACAGCTAGGTGTATGAGTGAGGAAGAGAAGAAAGGCAAAACCTAATCTTGGGGTCCTGTAATGGTCTTAGAAGAAAGTGTGACAAGGTCCTAATCAGTGATGATCAGTGAGAAGCTCAGACTAAGGAGCCAGAATCTGAGGTGAGGGAACTCAGTTTTGTACCTATTACTATAGTCCCAGGAGGAGTTGACAGGTTTTGAACTAGGCAGTGGACTCCAGATGAAAAAGAAGAGACAAATTGGATACCTAACAAAAGATGTAAACTTTTACAAGGTTATTTTCTGCATATAAACATCAAGGGATTAAAGCAGCACTGTGGACTTCTAGTCCCAATAAGTGGGTCCACCTATTCTCCCTGTACCCCCTTTCCCACTAAGTACAATTTATATACACTGAACACCATGGTATATGAGGCAGCCCTAGGAGGACACTGGAAGGAGTTAAGAGCAAGGTGGGTGGGCCTGGGACCCAAGACTGGAGAAGTAGCATAGTGCCTGGCCTCAGTCCCTATCTGGTAGTGGAAGGACAGCAGACATGGCACTTCATGACCTTCACCCAGATGGGTTCACCTTCCAGATAGAACAAGATCCCTTCAACAACCTGCAGGTGAGCCACCACATGGTTTCCATTGGCGTATTATCAGAAATCAGTGGGCAGAGGACTCTTTTGCTCGCTGGGCCTGGGGTGACACCTTTCCTACTGAAACACATCTGGGCAGGAGTAGAACCAGAGAAGGGACCTGTCACAGGGAAGGCTGGTTGGAAACACTGTCACAAAATGGCCTAGGGCTCTCAATCTGCCCAGACACAACAGGGGACACAAGTGCAGGGATCCTTTCCCACTGAGAGACACTTATCAGCTGATCTATACAAGCTCCCTCCACTCCTCAGGCCACACAGGTGGGGAGTAGTGGAAGCCCTAGAGAACCAGAAAAACCAAGCAGACCAAAACAACACTGCAAAGATTCTGAAAATTAAACAACCACTAGAACCATGGTCCACAGAAATATTACAAGACTCACATGCTAAATCTAAGAAGGGTGGTTGTTCTTCTAACATATGAGATCTAAATAGGGTTCACTAACTATTGAAATCATAAAGAAAATGTCCAGGACATAACTGAAATTTATCTATAATACTAATAACTGAAGAAATCACAGTTTGAGTGAAAAAAAAAAGACAATAAGCTAAAATTAACAGTGCTAGTAATATGATGCTGAAATTAACTTATAAGAATTTTAAAGCAGCAATCATAAAAACACTTAATCATCCACTTGTCCTCTTAAAACAAATGATAATGTAGAAAATTCCAATAAAGAAATAGAAGCTATAAAAAGAATTAAGTGGAGGGGCACCTGGGTGGCTCAGTGGGTAAAGCCTCTGCCTTCGGCTCAGGTCATGATCCCAGGGTCCTGGGATCGAGCCCCACATCGGGCTCTCTGCTCTGCAGGGAGTCTGCTTCCTCCTCTCTCTCTGCCTGCCTCTCTGCCTACTTGTGATTTCTGTCAAATAAAAAAAAAAAAAAAAAAAAGAATTAAGTGGAAATTACAAAGTGAAAAATAAAGTAAAAGAAATTTAAAATGTGCTAAATGGGCTCAGTATTAAATTAAAAATGACAGAATATGTAATCAGTGAACTTGAGGAAATCTAAACAAACAAACCAAAAAAAAAAAAGGTCTAAAAAATAGTTAGAAACGGCTCAAATTAATGAAAGACACAAGCCTACATATTCAAGAACCTGAATAATTTCTAAACAGTTTAATCCCCCCACCAATACACACCAAAAAATATCATAATTACCTTTTAAAACCTAAAAACAAATAAGCTAGGAGAAAATGACATATTTCCTGTAGAGGAACACCAATCAGAATGAAAGTGAATTTCTCATTTGAAATTATGGAGGTCAGAAGGGAGTAGTAAAATATTTTTAAAGTGCTCAGAGAATAGAACTGTCAAATGCTTATTCTCTATATGATAAAAACTATTTTTCAGACATGAACAGGAAATAAAAACTTTCTCAGGTAAAGAAAAAAGATTTGTTTCTACTAGACTTACCCTTAAGGAATTGCTAAGGGAATTTCTTCAAACATAAAGGAAATGACAATAGACATAATCTTGGAATATTAGAAAGGAAGAAAGAGCAATAAAAAATGAAAAATGCAAGTACATGCAATAAACTATCCTATTACTTATGAGCTTTATAAATCATTTTTTGCCACACTTGAAGTAGTATAATGTTAATACCAGTAAACTGTTATAATTCACATTTGTGTATTGTAATAACCAGACCAATGAAGATTAAAGCTATACAAAGAGATACAATCCAAAACACAATAAACAAATCAATATGGAATCCCCTCAAAAATTAAAAACTAGGTAATCCATAGGAAAGTGAGAAAAAGTAAACAGACAAAGATGACCTAATGGAAACAATGAGAAAACAAAAAATTGTGACAAATTTATATGCTACCATATCAATAAATACCTTAAATGTAAATAATCTAATGCATCAATTAAAAGGCAGTTATTATCAGAGTGGTTAAAAACACAAGCTCCATTTATATATTAGTTAGAAAAAACTCTTTTCCCATTCAATAACATTAGGAGGTTACTGGATTGAAAGACTCAATGTAGTAAAGATACCAATTATCCCCCAAGTTTTATATACATATACATATACATACATATAGATATGAATATACATATATCTGAATTAATATATAGAATACTCTTTATATATTTTTATTATTTCTATCTTAATGTATCATATACATATTACATAAATATAAATACACGAACATACACACATCTATCATCTATGAATATGTCTAACATAATTCCATGTAATATCTATCAAAATCCCAGAAAGGATTTTTGTAGATTTAGACAAGCCTATCTCAAATGTCTGTAGAGGGCACAGGCTACAGCATAGGTAAAACAATCTTGACAGTAAAGAATAAAATGATAGGAAGCTTATTATATAGTAACAGTAATCAGGACACTGTGATATTGTCAAAGGGTAGAGACACAGACCAATGGAACTGAATGGAAAATCAAAAAGTAGACCCATACAAGTATGCTGGATTTATTTTTGACGAAAGTACAAAAGCAATTAAATGGCAGACAGTTTTTTCAATAAGTGGGGCTGGAACAAATGAACATCCATGTTCAAAAAATGTGAGCCTTGATCTAAAGCTCATGCCTTACACAAAAATTAGCTCAAAAGAGATAATGGGGGTAAATGTTAAATGTAAAAGCATAAAGCTTTTAGGAAAAAAGGGGAAAAAAAGCTTTGAGATCTAGGCTAGTCCTGAGGGGTTAGGTTGACACAAGCATGATCCATAAAGGAAAATATATATAAATTCGACTACATCCAATTTAAAAGCTTTTGTTTTATGGAACGCCCTGTAAAGAGAATAAAATGATAAGCTAAAGACTAGGAGAAAATATTTACACATATCTAACAGAAGACTGGCATCTAAAATGTATAAAGAACTCTCAAAAGGCAATGGTAAATACAAACAATCCAATTAAACAATGGGTAAAAGATATTAACAGACATTTTATTGAAGAAGATAGACAGTAACTAATCACATCATTAGTCCTCAAGGAAATGCAAATTAAAACCATAATGAGGTATCACCTATCAGAATGGCTAAAATTAAAAAAAAAAAAGTGACAACACCAAATCCTGATGAAGACGCAAAGAAATGGGATCACTCACAGAGATTGGAATGTGAAATAGTACAGTCACCATGGAAAAGTTTGACACTTTCTTATAAAACCAAGCATTCAATTGTCATACAACCTAGCAACCATGCTCTTGGGCATTTATCCCAAAGAAATGAAAACTCATGTTTTTGCAAAACTTGTTCACAAATGTTCTTAGCAGCTTTATTTTCTATGGTTGAAACCTGGAAATAGCCCAGCTGCCCTCCAGGAAGTGAATGGTTAAACAAGCTACTAATATATTCTACTTTTATAACATTTAAAAATTTTAGAAATGGAGGGCACATAACTGGTCCAGAAGATCTAGGGAAGGCATGAAGGAGGAAGATAGGTTTTCTCCCAGGTTGAACAAGAGCAGTAGAAAGGGACATGTTAGAACTCTCCAGTTTGACTGCAATGGTAGATATAAAAAAACCACACACATGACAAGCTTGCATAATGCACACATAATAAATAAACAGAGTGATAAAATACCATACCTTTTTGAAATGTTAATTTTTAGGGGAAATGAGTAATAAAGTGTCCAATAATGAATGAATGAATGAATGAACGGATGGATGAAAGAATCAAGTAATAAAATACTAGACTTTTCTGAAATGTTAACATTGGGGGAAAATGAGTAAAGTGTGCAAAGGATCTCTGTACTATTTCTCACAACTGGATTTGAATCCATAAATTATTATCTCTAAAAGTTTCAATTAAAATAAAAACAGATTAATTACTGTAAGTAATGAAATGGGATTTATAGATGACATGTGAAAATCTTGTTAAGGGTTTTTTGCAGAGTGGGAGGAGTCAAGGGTGGGGAAGTGTGGAGTGTCCTAAAAGAAGTAGTTGCCTTTGGGTGGATGACCATGGATAATAGTGATTAAATGTCTCCCTGCCAGGGACAAACCTCAATTATCTGTCTTTTTTTGGATCAGAATTGTCTAAGGCTCCTAAGCAGTGTCTAGCCTGGTCAAGAGGTAGAGAGATCTTAATACTTAAGTTCTTTCCCAAGTTATTAAGGGCCTTTATAGAAGGGAGGTACTGTATTGCTTTTTAGAGAAACACCCAGGATCAAGAGTTCCAGGCTTTTGGAACTTTTTCAAAAGTCCTAATGTGGACAACATGAGTTCTAAAGACCAGGTGAAGACACTGGTTAGGAGAGAGGTATGTCTTTAGTCAAGAAAGAAAGAACCTCAAGTAGAAGATTCCTTTGGGAATTTTTGACTCACTTGTTTAAAGCTCTGCCTGAGAAACAAACTGGGGGTTTTGGAGGGGACAGGGGTGGGGGAATAGGTGAGCCTGGTGGTGGGTATTAAGGAAGGCATGTATTGCATGGAGCACTGGGGTGTGGTGCATAAACAATGAATCTTGGAACACTAAAAAATTAAATTAAACTAAAAAAATAAATAAATAACTCTGCCTAGTGTTTGGCTTCTTCGCACCTTTAATCTTATAGTTAATAAAAGTAGGTTGGAGAATAGATGACATGGAGATAGCTAACTCATGATTCATATCCTTGCCTTTTTTCAACATTCTTTTTTTAATATAAACAGGCTATCATGAAAACAAAAGATTATGTGAATATATCTAAATAAAATTGGACATAGATATTTTCTAACATCTTATATATAATATTAAGCAAATATTTCAAGGCAAACAACAACAAAAAATCACCAGGTAAATGAGGGTGTTTCTTTTCAACTACAATTTTCCTTTTCCTATTTTTAGTCATAGTTCACAAGTATAATTTCAGAACTCCCCAAAACTTTATTTTATGATGTAATTGGCTTACAAAAAATTGAAAGCATCTCATTCTGCGTTTTTATCAATTAAAATGCAAAAGCCCACAATATTTTCACAGAAGAGTGTAATAATCTAGTGGAAATATTTGTTAGTTTGAGCCTATTAAATTTTCTGCTCAGTCTTTCCTCCTCAATTTATTTTTTGTACCATTCTCTATTAATACATTTCCCACTGATGTATGCAATGGAAAGATATTTATTTTAACTTGGTATCTATTATTATTAATGAAAATGACAATATTTAAACAGATTTCTTTTTCAAGTCAATGGCAAAGTGTTCATTTACAGCAAATTCGATTATTTTATTTTCCTGGCCTGAAATGGACAATAAGAAGGGAATTAGAAGTAACCCCAACTACCGTGTTCAGAACTGGAATCATACCACCCTAAGTCAGGAGCTAAATTTAAAAGTAGACTTTACTCACAACACCTTGTCTCCATGTACGGGATAATCTTTGAGATGATTGAACTGGGAAGAAAGGACTTTACATGTGGTCTCATCTTTAATCCTGAGCCTACATTTCTTGTCAACTACATTCAGTACTCTTTTCTCCTTGCATTTGATCACCACCTGTATTTATGCTTTTCTTCTTTGTTTGGAAACCAACTTCTTTCAATGGGAGAAATTTATATATACTATCTACCATTACCCCAAAATTTCTGGTACTGGAATTTTACATAGAAGTCCACACTCAGAATCTTAAATTTTTATGCAATTAATTTAGCATACATTTATTTAAATGTCTTGGAAAAAAATATTCCCGTGTTACTGTGTTTTAAATTATAATTATAGTTCTTAAAAAAAGTAGGTTATTTATTTATTTGAGAAAGAGAGAGAGAGAGAACAAAGAGTGAGAGGGAGAAGAAGACTCCCCACAGAATGAAGAGCCCAATGTGGGGCTCGATCCCAGGACACTGTGATCATCACTTGAGCCAAAGGCAGACATTTAACCAAAAGAGCCACCCAGGTGCCCTTATGCTTACAGTTTTTAAATAGAAGATTCATTTAAAGCCATGATCCAGTAATCATGTGGATCTAATAGTCTGAATGTCAAGGATTCCTTCTTCATGGATCTTATGTCCCATCAAGCTCATGGGAACCTATTAAATCTTTTTTTTTAATTGGTTTGTGAATTTTTTTTATTAAGATATAATGTATTTTTTGTATCAGGGGTATAGGTCTGTGAATCATCAGGCTTACACATTTCATAGCACCCACCATTGCACATACCCTCCCCAATGTCCATAACCCAGCCACCCCATCCCCCCTACTCCTCCAGGAATTCTCAGTTTGTTTCCTGAGATTAAGTCTCATGGTTTTTCTCCCTCCCTGGTCCCATCTTGTTTCATTTTTTTCCTCCCTTTCCCCAACAACCCCCAACCTGCCTCTCAAATTCCTCATATCAGAGAGATCATATGATAGTTGTCTTTCTCTGATTGACTTATTTTGCTTAGAATAATACCCTCTAGTTCCATCCACATTGTTGCAAATGGCAAGATTTCATTTTTTTAATGGCTGCATAGTATTCCATTGTATATATACACCACATCTTCTTTATCCATTCATCTGTTGATGGACATTTAGGGGCTCTTTCCATAGTTTGACTATTGTGGACATTGCTGCTATACACATTCAGGTGCATGTGCTCTTTCAACACGTTACATTTGTATCTTTTTTTAAGATTTTATTTATTTATTTGACAGAGATCACAAGTAGGCAGAGAGGCAGGCTGAGAGAGAGAAAGAGGGAAGCAGGCTCCCTGCTGAGTAGAAAGCCCAATGTGAGGCCCGATCCCAGGACCCTGGGATCACAACCTGAACCAAAGGCAAAGGCTTTAACCCACTCAGCCCCCTGGGCCCCCTACATTTGTATCTTTAGGGTAAATACCTAATAGTGCAATTGCTGGGTCATAGGGAGCTCTATTTTCAACATTTTGAGGAACCTCCATACTGCTTTCCAGAGTGTTGGCAGCAGCTTCCATTCCCATCAACAGTGTGGGAGGGTTCCCTTTTCTCTCCATCCTTGTCAACATTTGTTATTTCCTGACATGTTAATTTTAGCCATTCTGACTAGTGTGAAGTGGTATCTCATTGTGGTTTTGATTTGTATTTCCCTGATGCTGAGTGATGTTGATCACTTTCTCATGTGTCTGTTGGTGATTTGGATGTCTTCTTTGCAGAAATGGCTGTTCATGTCTCTGCCCATTTCTTGATTGGATTCTTTGTTCTTTGGGTATTGCGTTTGATAAGTTCTTTATAGATTTTAGGTACTAGTTCTTTATCTGATATATCATTTGCAAATATTTTCTCCCATTCTGTGGGTTGTCTTTTGGTTTTATTGACTGTTTCCTTTGCTGTGCAAAAGCTTTTGATCTTGATGAAGTCCCAGTAGTTCATTTTTGCCCTTGCTTCCCTTGCCTTTGGTGATGTTTCTAGGAAGAAGTTGCTGAGGCTGAAGTCAAGAGGTCGCTGCCTGTGTTGTCCTCAAGGATTTTGATGGATTTCGGTCTCACATTGTGGTATTCCATCCACTTTGAGTCTATTTTTGTGTGTGGTGTAAGGAAATGGTCTAGTTTCATTCCTCTGCATGTAGTTGTCCTATTTTCCCAACACCATTTGTTGAAGAGACTGTTTTTTGTTCCATTGGACATTCTTTCCTGCTTTGTCAAAAATTAGTTGACCATAGAGCTAGGGTCCATTTCTGGGCTCTCTATTCTGTTCCATTGATCTATGTGTCTGTTTTTTTGCCAGTACATACTGTCTTGATGATTACAGCTTTGTAGTATAGCTTGAAGTCTAGAATTGTGATGCTACCAATTTGGTTTTCTTTTTCAACATTCCTCTGGCTATCCAGGGTCTTTCTGGTCCCAAATAAATTTTAGAATTATTTGTCACATTTCTTTGAAAAAAAGTTGATGGTATTTTGATATGTATTGCATTAAATGTAGATTGCTTTAGGTAGCATAGACATTTCACAATATTTGTTCTTCCAGTCCATGAGCATGGAACGTTTTTCCATTCCATTGTGTTTTCCTCAGTTTCTTTCATGAGTACTTTATAGATTTCTGAATAGAGATCTTTTGCCTCTTTGGCTATATTTATTCCTAGGTATCTCATGGGTTTGGATGCAGTTGTAAATGGGATAAACTCCTTATTTTCTCTTTCTTCTGTCTTGCTGTTTGTGTATAGAAATGTAACCAATTTCTGTGCATTGATTTTATATCCTGACACTTTGCTGAATTCCTGTATGAGTTCTAGCAGTTTTGGAGTGGAGTCTTTTGGGTCCTTCACATATCATATCATCTACAAAGAGTGTCTTATTAATGTGTCAGTGTTCTTCTTAACAGTGAAAGCGAAGAAAAAAAAGAGATTTCAGTGTCTCCAGATCCAAAGAGTTACAACTCTGCTCCATTTCTCTACATTTAAACATATTAGGGCTTTTTCAATTGGAACAAAAAATAAAATGTTGGAAATGAAATCCAGTGAAAAGTGAGTATTTCTGTATTAAAAAGCTCATAAAAATTCTGTCCTGATTACCCTAGGATGTGCATGTATATTTTCTTTCTTGGGATTTTAAACAATCTCTCCTTGTTTCTTTCCCTAAGGGGCACCACACTGCTCACTATCAAATTGCTTTGCACATTCCCTCTTTTATGGTCTCTGCCACCTGTTACAAGATGCTGTCCAATTTTGGTTTAGTTAGCACTTTTTTTTTTTCAAATCTAAGCTAACAGATAAAAGTATTTCAAGCAGATGTCATTTTTAAAATAATTTGTTGTTAAAACAAAGAATAAAAAAAAGAGAGAGAGAAAACAGAGAGAGAGAGAGAGATCCATAAATCTTTGAAAAATAGTTCTCCATGTCTTAGAAATTCAGCACCTGCTAATAAAACATAGAACTCTGAATAAAATCTCTAAAAGTCTTTTCTTCTTGCCCACTGTGTCCTTCCACATTATTCTTTTCTGTATTTGAGATATTAACCTTTGCACTCTGATTCTCTTCTTTAATCTATTACAGTTTGGACTGTATCTGCATTTACAGCTGATCTGGGAGTTTGGACTGAACTGAATATATAACCTTATTTCTAGGAGAAAGATTAATGTGACTGTATGATAATGAACAGTGTGGGAAGAATTCTTAAGATGTGAAGGGAGAAAGGACTATAAAATCTTGATAAAAAATTAAATGTTCAAGTTGAATTATTTTTCCTTGTGTCATTTATATAAAACTATATTCTCCAAAATAGAGCTGTGTCCATCCTCTTGTTGTTTGTTTACTTTCTTTTTTTTTTGTTTGTTTAGTTGTTTTTTATCTTGGAGAGGAATTAGCCAATATTTTTGGCCATGGACAGAAATGGAGTGTCTAGAGCCCAGAAGGGTATGGAGTACTGGGTTTCTCTTTTAAGCTTAACAAGAAGATAATGTGGATAGAAAATGACTTCAGATGAACATGAGGTAATAGCATAGAGGTCAAAATTTCTTCAGAAGGGATAAGAGCAAATTCTGTATTAAATAGTTTTCTTCCGTTTTTGATTGGTAGGACTACTATGCCTGCAGTAAAACAGAAGATAAAGTTAAGAAAGAGAAAATAAAAATAAAAACAAATAAAGCAAACAAGTGTAAATGGCCCTAACTATGTATTAATAGTGCCCGAAGAGTGTGATGAGCCAAAAGTAGCTATTGAGTCCAGATATGTGTTTCCATCAGAGTTAGCAATAGTTACTCAGAGATCCCTCCTATGTGTGGATCAGTGTGCTAGACTTTGGATTACAGTATCCCTCTAACAAAGAAATATCACAGGTGAAATGTAAAGAAAAGTCTTGCTATCTATATGTTTTAAATGATCTGAGGAAGTGAAAAATTCAGTTCAACAACCCAACTTCCCCTTATATGTCAAAACTTATTTGAGGCATCAGAGCATTAAAATAAACAATGTTAATTTCCTGTTTGGGGAGAATCTACACTTAGTTAGAATTGAATCAAAAGTAACCCTCAACTCCATGATCAAATAATCTTTGACAAAGCAGGAAGAAATATCCAGTGGAAAAAAGACAGTCTCTTTAATAAATGGTGCTGGGAAAATTGGACAGCTATATACAGAAGAATGGAACTCGACCATTCTCTTACACCATACACAAAGATAAACTCAAAATGGATGAAAGACCTCAACGTGAGACAGGAATCCATCAAAATCCTAGAGAATAACATAGCCAGTAATCTCTTTGACATCAGCCACAGCAACTTCTTTCAAGACAGGTCTCCAAAAGTAAAGGAAAAAAAAGTGAAAATGAACTTTGGGGACTTCATTGAGATAAAAAAGATTCTGCACAGCAAAGGAAATAATCAACAAAACAAAGAGAAAACCCACAGAATGGGAGAAGATATTCACTAATGACACTATAGACAAAGGGCTGATATCCTTGATGTATAAAGAACTTCTCAAAATCAACACCCAAAAAAGAGATAATCATGTTTAAAAAATGGGCAGAAGACATGAACAGACACTTCTCCAAAGAAGACATACAAAGAAGACATACAAATGGCTAACAAACACATGAAAAAAAATGTGTCTGTTATCATCATTATCATCATCATCATTAGCCATCAGGGAAATTCAAATCAAAATCACATTAAGATACCACCTTACACCAGTTAGAGTGGCCAAAATTAGCAGGATAGGAAACAACAAGTGTTGGAGAGGATGTGAAGAAAGGAGAATCTTCTTAACTGTTGGTGGGAATGCAAGTTGGTGCAGCCACTTTGGAAAACAGTGTGGGGATTCCTCAAAAAAATTAAAAATAGAGCTACCCTATGACCTTGCAATTGCACTACTGGCTATTTACCCCAAAGATACCCATGTAGTGAAAAGAAGGACCATATGTACCCTAATGTTCATAGCACCAATGGCCATAATCACCAACCTGTGGAAAGAGCCAAAATGCCCTTCAACAGATGAATGGATAAAGAAGATATGGTTCATATCTACCATGGAATATTACACAACCATCAGAAAGGATGAATATCCAACTTTTGTAACAACATGGATGGGACTGGAGGAGATTATGTTGAGTGAAACAAGTCAAGCAGAGAGAGTCAATTGTCATATGGTTTTGCTCACTTGTGGAGCATAAGGAATAACATGGAGGATATTAAGAGAAGGAAAGGAAAAGTGAATTGGGGTAAATTGGAGGGGGAGACAAAGCATAAATTCTGAAAAAATAAAATTGAATTAAATTAAAACAAGTAACCCTCAAGAATTATTATTAGGTCCACTGGATTGGTAACTAGGAAAGAAAAAGTTGGGACTTCCATAAATATTCTGAATGTTAAAAGTCTTACTCTTTCTTTAGCATTTTCTAGAGAAGAAGTTTTTAAAAAACCATGAAGCTTCAAAGAAAAGATATGCAAATTTCTCTCCATCTTCCTACTATCTTATAAATGGATGTGGGACATGTACAGAGGTCGCTCACAGGGTAGGAAAAAGGAGGAAGACCAGCAAAGATCATCCCAGTGAGTCTGCAGAGAACTGATCTCAACATGTTTAGTAGCTGCAGAAAAGCCTGAAGAGAAAAGTGGGGCACACCTAAAGGTTTGCTTCCCTGTTCTGCCTGGAAAAAAAAAAAATCTATGGTTTGTTCAGGTATCTACATTTTCTCCAAGAGGTTCAACAGGATGTGACCTCAACTCAGTTCAATTCTGATTTTCCTACCTTTTACACTACTAAAGTTTGGGCAGGGTGATGCTTTGTAATGGGGTGCTGTCCAAGGCACTCAGGATGGTTAACATCATCCTCAGCCTCTATACGCTAGTTGCCAGTAGCACCACCCCCACCAGTTATAACAACTCAAAATGCCTCCAGACATTGCCATATGTGCCCGGGGCAGAGAGGGGCAGAATCACTCTAGTTGAGAAACCCTGACGCAAGCCAATAAGCACAGGGCACTTCTCTGAAGTCACTGCCCCATGAGCACCAGACTTACCACAAAGAACTGGGGACTGATCACGCTCTCCCTATCCTTACTCCAAAATGAAGGAAAAGGGTGAAGCCCAAACTGCCGCCAATAGCTATTCTGCCACTCCAAACAAAATGACCAGCTTTGCTTGGTCTTGCAGCAGACACTGAGGATAGCAGAGCACATAAAACAAAAAGACCCTGTGCTTGAAGATAATGTTTGGTCCTGTAGTTCCAGCTATGGGAGGGGACATTATTTATTATGTCTAAGCCAGTTTGGGAAATGTTACCTTGTCACTTGCTGATAAAGTCATCTTAAATAATGCTATTTGCAAATCCAAGGAAAAGACATGGTTTATTGGATGTATGTAAACTGAATGGCTATTTAAAGGCTGTATTCACCCAGGGTTCTATATCTATATAAAACCTACACTAGACCAAATGTTTAGCAGGCAACTCATCCCTAACTATCCCAAGATGAATGCTTGCTAGTCTTTGTAAACCTCCTCTTCTCAGAGTCTTCCTCATCTCAGAAACTGGCAACTCCTTTCTCCTAGGTGCTCAGACCAAAACCCATGGGGCCATCTTTGACTCCTCTCTACCTTTTATACCTCTGACATTTACTCCATTCTCAACAGAGCAGCTTGAGGGATCCCATTAAAAACATGGGTCACTGAGTGCAGTATTTCCAGACAGATGCCAAAATGGAAAAAAGACATTATTGGAAAAACTGGTGAGATTTGGATAAAAGCTATAGTTTAGTTGATCATATTGTATCAATACTAGTTTCTTAGTTTTGAAAAATGCACCATGCTTAAGTAATATGTTAACATTAGGGGAAGTTGGATGAAAAGCTTATGGGAACTTTCTATACTTTCTTGGTAATTCTTCTAAATCTAAAATTAACCCAAGATAAAAGTTTTAAAAATTTTTGAAATATTTAATAAATTAAAAAGTGTTACATAATGGCATTTCTCTGTACAGAATTCTCCCATATTACGCAGATATGCAGGTATGCATTTACCTCATTTTATGCAAATTAAATAACCAAAACCTTACAACCATTCCAATGCCTCCCATCATGTGGCCTTTGGATCCTTTTTCTGACTTCATCTTTCACTAACCACCCTATACACACCCTATACACATGTTGTTCTAGACACAGCAGTCACCTAATCAACATTCCAGTCATGTTCCTGTCTCAGTCCCTTTGTACTGGACATTACAAATGTCACAGTTTCTATAGGCCTTCACTTCAATGTCACCTTCTCAGTCTTCTGCCCAGTGTAAAAAAGCAGCAATCCACCTCCAATATTCCCTTCTCCCTATGTTCCATTTTCCTTCATAACATGTACCATTAATTAATATACTAAATGTTTTCTTATTTATTGCAATCATTGTCTGTGTTGACAACTAGAATGTTAACTCTAGGAAACAAACAGTTTTGTTTGTCTTGGCTCACTATTATTTCAGAATCTAGAATAGTGTCTGGCACTTAGAAGCCTTATTTCATGAATGAATGAATGAATGAATGAATGAATGAATGAATATTCCTGTCTAATATTTTGTTAACTAAACTTATTATTACAATCCTGTCATAAAATTACCAGTGCTACACAAAACATATATCTAGAAATTCTGGGAAAGGGGAACATCATCTAACTGTAGTCGAAGAAATAAACTACATGCAGGAATAAATGTAAATATCTCTAATTAAACTTCAGTTTTTGGTTCCCCATGGAGCTTGGAAGTTACCACTCTCTTCTAACAATAAGTAAAAAACTAAACAGACTAAACAAACAGCAACTATTCTTGGATCCATAGGGAGGCAAGGACATCAGCTAGACCACTACTCCTAAGATTGGACAACCAGACAAATATAGTGTCACAGTTTACCAGAACAGTCTCAGGAGCAGAAATCACTGTGGAAACCAGTGCCTGAGTATGAAAACCTGAACTGTATTTGACAAATTCCTAGAGACTGGATGAAGACAAGTCTGAGAGTTAAAGAATCCAGGGGGTCTCAGTCATATGTGAGGTAGGGAGAGCACAATATTGTGGGATTTACCTCCAGGAGCACAGCCAGTGTTCCCACAGTAAATATCAGAGAAATATTCCCTTGTGCATCCAGTAGTGGGAGGGGAAAAGTAATTATTTTGAAATACTCCAGATCACTCTTTCTAGCAAGGCTTGACTTTGGGAAGAACTAGTTAACCGAAGCCTAACCTGCTGGGTTATCATCAGAATCTAATTGACCTGGAGAAAGGGAAATATCAAATTCAGCCCTCTTGAGTCATCCTGTCCCATCTAAGGGGTGGGGTGGGGAAAAAAATATACAGAATGCGAATGAAGAAATAAAGCTAATCTAGTTTACAGATGGCATGATCATGTATGTAGAAAGTCTCAAAGAAAAAATAAATAAAACGAAACAAAAACCTTCCTGAAACTAACAAGTGATTATAGTAATGTTGCAAGATACAAGGTTAATATACAAAATCCAAACACATCTGTATACATGAGCAAAGAACAAGTGGAATTTGAAATTTAAAACACAATACCATTTACATTAGGTTCTAAAAATTAAATAATAAATGGTGCTGGGAAAATTGGACAGCCACATGCAGAAAAATGAAATTGGACCACTTCCTTACACCACACATACAAAATAGACTCCAAATGGATGAAGGACCTCAATGTGAGAAAGGAATCCATCAAAATCCTTGAGGAGAATGCAGGCAGCAACCTCTTCGACCTCAGCCGTAGCAACATCTTCCTAGGAACAACAGCAAAGGCAAGGGAAGCAAGGGCAAAAATGAACTATTGGGATTTCATCAAGATCAAAAGCTTTTGCACAGCAAAGGAAACAGTTAACAAAACCAAAAGACAACTGACAGAATGGGAGAAGATATTTGCAAACGACATATCAGATAAAGGGCTAGTATCCAAAATCTATAAGGAACTTAGCAAACTCAACACCCAAAGAACAAACAATCCAATCAAGAAATGGGCAGAGGACATGAACAGACATTTCTGCAAAGAAGACATCCAGATGGCCAACAGACACATGAAAAAGTGCTCCACGTCACTCGCCATCAGGGAAATACAAATCAAAACCACAATGAGATATCACCTCACACCAGTCAGAATGGCTAAAATGAACAAGTCAGGAAATGCCAGATGCTGGCGAGGATGCGGAGAAAGGGGAACCCTCCTCCACTGTTGGTGGGAATGCAAGCTGGTGCAACCACTCTGGAAAACAGCATGGAGGTTCCTCAAAATGTTGAAAATAGAACTACCCTATGACCCAGCAATTGCACTACTGGGTATTTACCCTAAAGATACAAACATAGTGATCCGAAGGGGCACGTGTACCCGAATGTTTATAGCAGCAATGTCTACAATAGCCAGACTATGGAAAGAACCTAGATGTCCATCAACAGATGAATGGATCAAGAAGATGTGGTATATATACACAATGGAATACTATGCAGCCATCAAAAGAAATGAAATCTTGCCATTTGCGATGACGTGGATGGAACTAGAGCGTATCATGCTTAGTGAAATAAGTCAATCGGAGAAAGACAACTATCATATGATCTCCCTGATATGAGGACATGGAGAAGCAACATGGGGGGGTAGGAGATAGGAGAAGAATAAATGAAACAAGATGGGATTGGGAGGGAGACAAACCATAAATGACTCTTAATCTCACAAAACAAACTGGGGGTTGCTGCGGGGAGGTGGGATTGGGGGAGGGGGAGCGGGCTATGGACATTGGGGAGGGGAAGCGAACCATAAGAGACTATGGACTCTGAAAAACAACCTGAGGGTTTTGAAGGGTCAGGGGTGGGAGGTTGGGGCAACCTGAGGGTTTTGAAGGGTCAGGGGTGGGAGGTTGGGGGAACAGGTGGTGGGTAATGGAGAGGGCACGTTTTGCATGGAGCACTGGGTGTTGTGCAAAAAGAATGAATACTGTTACGCTGAAAAAATAAATAAAATGAGAAAAAAAATTAAATAATTATGTATAATTCTTAAAATGTGTACAAGCTCTGTATGAAGAAAACTATAAAACATAAAATAAATCAAAGAAGAACTAAGCAAATGGTGAGATATTCCATGTTTATAGACAGGAAGACTTAATATTCTCTAGATGTCAGTATTTGCCAACTTGATCTATAGATTCAAGGTAATTGCAATAAAAATACCAACAACTTATATTGTGGATATTGATAAGCTGATTCTAAAGTTATATGGAGAGGCAATGACCTAAAATAGCCAACACAATATTGAAGAAGAAGAACACAGTTGGAGGTCTGACATTACCCAACCTTAAGACTTACTGAAAATCTATAGTAATCAAGACAGTATGCTTTTAGAAAAACAAATAAAAAAGCCAGTAGATCAATGGAATAGAATAGAAAGCCCAGAAGTAGACCCACATAAATATAATCAGCCGATCTTTGACAAAGGAGCAAAGGCAATACAACATAGCAAAAATGGCGTCTTCAACAAATGGTGCATTGCTGCACATGTGTACATGTACAAGTGGACATCTACATACCAAAAAAAAAAAAAAGGCTCTAGACACAGACCATAAATTCACTAAAATTAAAACCTTCTGCTCTGCAAAAGATAATGTCAAGAGAATGAAAATATAAGTCACAGACTGGGGGACATTTGCTAAAGACATGTCTGATAAGACTGTTATCCAAATATACAAAGAACACTTAAAACTCAACAATAACAAAAGAAACAACTTCATTAAAAATTGAGCCAAAGTTCTTAACAGACACCTAACCAAACAAGCTATACATATGGCAAATGAGCATATGAAATGGTGTTCAACATCATATGTCATTAGGGAAATGTGAATTAAAACCAATAATGAGATAAAACTAGATATCTATCAGAATGGTCAAAATCCAAAACACTGGCAACAATAAATGCTGGAGGGGATGTGAAGCAAGAGGGACTCACATTCATTGCTGATGGAAATGCAAAATGATATAGCTACTATGGAAGACTCTTTGGTAGTTTCTTAAAACCTAAACACACTCTAACTATATGATACAGCAATTACTCTTGCCCAGAAGAGGGGACCTGTTGAAAGTTAACCAGGAGCTGGCTGGCTACACCAGAGGGAATGTGAGCTTCATAAAAGAATATTTTAAGCTTCAGTTGAATCAACAACTTGTATTCAATTCAGTTTTCTCAGCGTCTCTCTGGGGTGGGATGTTGGTGCCCATTGATGATAAAACATCAAGTATGGTGGACAGGTTTTACCTCAGAGGACTGACCAGTGTGCTTGGGTTCAGGATGCACAGTGTTGGGCCACAGAGTGAAGGCAACTATCTGGGTGGAGAGGAATACTGGGTCGGCGGCCTGCATGTGTATAATCCACTGCCTTTCCTGCCAGGCCAGACCAGGCTAGCGCAGCTGCAGGGAACTCTTCAGAACACCCTTCTTCCTCAATGCAGAAAACCTCCACAACCTCAACTATGGGGAGGACCGCAAGGCTCATATCCAGAAGCTGGCCGAGTGTATCTGCTGGTTTTACGGTGCCAGTATCATCCTCATGTTTGGCAACATCACCCAGCTGTAACTGAATTACTGTGTCCCCACAAGTGTGCAGAAAGGTGGCAGGATATGTGATGGTGTCCATTTTGGATCTGGGATCAGGTTCCTGTAGCTGACACGTGTGCTGGAGGCTACACACTTTCTCACTGAGGAAACACGACCATACTGTTCTTTGCAGTCCTCATGGGAAACCACGTCAAAAAATTTTAAAGGCAAAACAAAATAAAATAATATTTATCACTTTTCACTTTATCACTTTATCATTTATCATTTTATCACTCTGATAATGATTCCATTGCAAGTATTCAGCTATGGAATTCAAAATAACTTGCTTACAGTGGCTATGGGTTGGAAATACCATTCACAATTACTGGATTGCCTCATAAGTACTTACTTTCACAATTCTTTGACAAAGAACGTAAATCAGGATCAGAAATGTGACTTGCCCTCTCAGTCTATGTTCTTCTTCAAATCTCCTAAGTAAATATTCACCTGCACCTGGATCTCTTGTTGGCCATCCCTTAGCCTCACTAATCTGGCAATATTCTGTATTCTAGTAACTTCTAACATCATATTGCTCTAGTGGGCTTTTACATTATCCCACATCTAACCTTGGTGACCCAACTTAAAGGAGCTGAAAGTGCATGTCTACACAAAAACCTGAAAGATGTTTACAGTAGCTTTATCCATAATTGCCAGAACTTGAAAGTAACCAAGATGTCAGTCCTTCAGTATGTGAAAGGATACTGTGGTACAGCCAGACAATGGAATAGTACTTACTGCTAAAATAAATAAGCTATGGAGCCATGACAAGACACAGAGGAATCTTACATCATACTGTTAAGTGAAAGAAGCCAATCTGGAAAGGCTGCATGCTATATGATTCCAGCTATATGACATTCTGGAAAAGGAAAACTATGGAGACAGTAAAACAAACAAACCAACAAACAAAACAAAACAAAACAAAAAAACAGTGATTTCCAGGAGTGGGTGGTGTGTGGTAGAGAGAAATGAATAGACAAAGCACAGAAGACATTTAGGGTAATGAGTCTACTCTAACTGTAATGATAGATACAGGTTCTTACACATTTGCCAAAATATATAAGATTGGCAATGTTGACACTGAACTACATTGTAAATTATGAACTTTTGGGTGATTACAATGTGTCAGTATAGGTTCATCAATTGTAATAAATGTACTATCTGGTGAGTCATGTTGATAATGGGGGGAGCTGTGCATTGCATGATTTGTATCTACTTTTGTAAATGTATATATATATATATATATATATATATATAATATATACAATTATTATTAAAGAAAACTAGAGACTGGAAAAAACAAAACTTCATGAGTGGTACATAGATTGAGTTCCTTCCAAACACAGTGTATAAAGATCAGTGAGTTGGATTTTCTTTCTTTTTTTACTCAATATACTTATCTCTAAGCTAGGAATGCCAATTCTAAGATGCAAAGATAAATGATTTGTTAGGCATTTTGAAAGTATTGGGGAATAAATTATTCCTATATGACCCTGGCATGGAAAGAAATTTAATCCAATTCCTTTGAAAGAAAATTATACAACCAACCCGTCTAGAAAATGCAGACTGAACTTTGAATCTGCTAGATCTTTCAAATGGAGTCTAAATAAAGTAAAAGTGTGTATTGAAGATATGAAAGGCATGTTTCCATGAGGAATTCATTGAGAATACATTTCTGTTCACACATATGATTCTGTCTTATTTTTTTAAATTTAATTTAATTTAATTTTTTTTCAGTGTTCCAAAATTCATTGTTTATGCACCACACCTAGTGCTCCATGCAATGCATGCCCTCCATAATACCCACCACCAGGCTCACCCAACTCCCCAAACCCCTCCCCTCCAAAACCCTCAGTTTGTTTCTCTGAGTCCACAATCTCTCATGGCTTGTCCTCCCCTCTGATTTCCACCAAATCACTTCTCCTCTCCATCTCCCAGTGTCCTCCATGTTATTCCTTATGCTCCACAAGTAAGTGAAAGCATATGATAACTGACTCTCTATCTGCTTGACTTATTTCACTCAGCATAATCTCTTCCAGTCCTGTCCATGTTGATACAAATTTGGTAATTCATCCTTTCTGATGGAGGCATTATACTCCATTGTATATATGGACTATATCTTCTTTATCCATTCATCCATTGAAGGGCATCTTGGTTCTTTCCACAGTTTGGTGACTGTGGCCATTGCTGCTATGAAAATTGGGGTACAGATGGCCCTTCTTTTCACTACATGGGTATCTTTGGTGTAAATACCCAGTAGTGCAATTGCAGGGTAATAGGGTAGCTCTATTTTTAATTTCTAAAGGAATCTCCACACTGTTTTCCAAAGTGGCTGCACCAACTTGCATTCCCACCAACAGTGTAAGAGGGTTCCGTTCCCCTTTCTCCACATCCTCTCCAACACTTGTTTACTGTCCTGTTAATTTTGGCCATTCTAACTGCTATAAAATGGTATCTCAATGTGGTTTTGATTTGAATCTCCCTGATGGCTAATGATGATGAACATTTTTTCATATGTCTGTTAGCCATTTGTATGTCTTCATTGGAGAAGTGTCTGTTCATGTCTTCTGCCCATTTTTTGACATGATTATCTGTTTTGTGTGTGTTGAATTTGAGGAGTTCTTTATAGATCTTGGATATCAGTCTTTTGTCTGTATTGTCATTTGCGAATATCTTCTCCCATTCTGTGTTTTGTCTCTTTGTTTTTTGTTTGTTTGTTTGTTTTGTTTTTACATTTATTTAAATTTATTTATTTTTTCAGCGTAACTGAACCAGGAAGAAATAGAAAACCTGAACAGGCCCATAACCAGATTGAAACAGTCATCAAAAATCTCCAAACAAACAAAAGCCCAGGGCCAGACGGCTTCCCAGGGGAATTTTGCCTCTTTGTTTTGTTGACTATTCCTTTTGCTGTGCAGAAGCTTCTGATCTTGATAAAGTTCCAAAAGTTCATTTTCGCTTTTGTTTCCTTTGCATTTGGGGACATATCTTGTCCTCTGTATTCTGTCACCTCTAGCTGTCTTTTACATCTACAGCTTTCTCTCCTGCAGCTGCTTTAGATACCATACTTCTCTTCTACCCTCTACTGAAAGCAAGGGGGTTGCTTTTAAGCCCCTTTCAAAAATTGGATAACTGTGTGCCCTTTAGCATATTTCCAAAATTCTGTGTCTACTTTTATTCATTGTAAATGATCAAAGATCTCACAGCCTTATTGAGCTAGTTTCAAAAATTGTTGAGTGAGGAGTGCCTGGCTGGCTCAGTTTGTAGAGCAAGGACTCTTGATTTCAGGGTTGTGAGGTTAAGTCCCACATTGAGTGTACAGCCTACTTTAAAAAAGTTTTTAAAAAGCTGTCAAGCAATGTAAAGAAAGATATTTCTGGTAGTCTTATAGCATGCCCATGTTCTATTTTTCCAATTCTTCCTCCCCTGTGTGCATTTAAAGCAAGCATCACTTTCCTTCACATTATGCTTTGCAGTCCTAGATATTGCCACCAGTAAAAGACCAAGAAGATGAAGATACAGTAGAATCAGTAGTTAAGAGATATTAACTGCCTTGACTACATTTGAATTATAGAAATAAAACCACATTTGACAAGCTTGGTATTAACAAGTCATTGAATTAGGGATAAAAAACAATGACTTGGAGAACTTGAGGATCACAGAACATTGTCATAAGAATCCAACTACATCAATTTGACTATGGGTCTGCTATACACCACAGAGTTCCTTTAAGGAAGTGCATGCTAGTTCTCTCTTAAAATAAAGAAAATTAGAAGACAAGACAAATATATGTCTGCAGCCTTAAAGGGACAAAATTAAAACTCAAAGTCTCCACCCTACAAACCTGAGTGCCAATAGTTCATATCACTTCTATTGTGTACTGTCAGCTAGATGCCTGGTACCTAAATAAACCAATGAAATCTGGAGTCCACTCAGAAATGAATCTGTAGTAAGAAGTCCCTCCATAGTATTCTCTTACCAAGATATCCAGAGTTTTGCCCACTTTATTTTGTTTATTTGACTCACACTCTCAAAAAGAAGATAGAAACAGAATTCTGCTTCTATTTTCAAATGGAGAATCAAAATAATAATTTTTCAAAGAGTTAGATAATTAACCCAAGATTCAAGTTCCAATATTTCAAATTACCAAGAAAACCCAGTTTTCTACAAATAACACTCCATTATTAATTTTTCTCATTTAGAATTTCTCAACTTCTGGGAACTGACAGTGATTGTGTGACTCAAGGTACCATTTTATCACTCTGATAATGTTTTCATTGCAAGTATCCAGCTATGGAATTCAAATAACTTGCTTTTAGTGGCTATGGGTTGGAAACACCATTCATAATTACTGGATTGCCTCATAAGTACTTACTTTCACAATTCTTTGACAACAGAACATTAATCAGGATCAGAAATGTGACTTGTCCTCTCAGTCTATCTTCTTCTTCAAATCCCCTAAGTAAATATTCACCTGCACCTGAATCTCTTATTGTCCATGTCTCATCCTCACTAATCTGGCAATATTCTATATTCTAAGACCTTTTCTCATCATATTGCTCCAGTGGGCTTTTACATTATCCCACATCTGACCTGAATGTCTTTAGAACTTCTCTTTCAGGGCACCTGGGTGGCTCAGTGGGTTAAGGCCTCTGCCTTCAGCTCAGGTCATGATCTTGGGGTCCTGGGATCGAGCCCTACATCGGGCTCTCTGCTTAGCAGGAAGCCTGCTTCCTCCTCTCTCTCTGTCTGCCTGCCTCTCTGCCTACTTGTGATCTCTGTCTGTTAAATAAATAAATAAAATCTAAAAAAAAAAAAAAGAAAGAAAGAACTAACTTCTTTTTCAACATCTGGCAAGTTCTAATAACCATACTCTACTACAGCATAATGGTTAAAGCAACAGACTTTGAAGACACACACACACACACACACACACACACACCTTTGTGTAGAATCCCAGTTCTGTCACCTTAGCTTCAGAATTTACCTAGTTTTGTCTCCTTGAATTTTTAATGAGCCCCAGTTTTCTCATGTATAAAACAGAAAGAAAAATGTCTACTTTACATATACGTTTTATGTATTAAATGATATAATATGGGGTGCCTGGGTGGCTCAGCCAAACATCTGCTTTCAGTTTAGGTACCAGAATCCTGGGTTCAAGGCCATGCTGCTTCTCCTTCTGCTGTTCCCCTTGCTTGTGCACTCTCCCTTTCTCCCCTCTCTCTCTCCCTCTTAAGTAAATAAATAAATAAACTTTAAAGAACAAATAAATGATGTAATATATGTAAAATAATAAGTATCTACTAAAAATAGATGTTATTTCTTTTATTAAAAAGTCAAAAATGGTTATTATTTATAATACTGCCATTGAAGCAAAGCAAGATCCCAAATTATCTTTGAAATTATAGAAAATAATAAATCACTTTTAAATTATCACTAAACTTTAAACACTTGCCCTCTAGCTAATTTTTTCCTTCAAAATTTAGTAATCCTGATAAATCATGATAGTTAATTTTCAATAAATCAAAATATTCCACAAATTAAAGTAAATCAGTGTTTATCACACCACACAAGGAAATAACTTATTAAATATCTTCCTCTGCTTATTCATAAGTCATGGTTGTCAGAATTCTTTAAAACACCATACAGTCTCACCTTTTCTAATCATATTTTTCACATGTAATATTCCTAGATTTACATTCCCAGCTATTAATGATTAAAAAAAGTCTTATCAAGGTGAAAATGAATGCTAGATTGAAGATGGCAATGCTGCCCTACCACGCATGGCTGGGTACTTGCTGCAGCCTTGCTCTAAAGACCAGCCAGTACCGCTGCAGTTATGAAAAGGAAGCAGAATGATATTATTTTCCCAGATCTAGAGCCACTCTCCCATCCTACCTGTGCCACTCACCTTGAATCTGGAAGATGCAAAATCAGGATTCCCCTTCATGTTTCCATGCTCCCCTTTTGACCCATAATTTCCACCTTCTCCTTTCCCTTCCATAGTCCCTCACCAACTTGGAATAAATCCATGTTCCTGCCCAACTGGGGGAAAGCCTTCAGCACTGTTTTCTTCATGACCTTGAATGGCCACTAGGGTCTTATAGACTTGAGAACACTTTAATCTGAGAAGTATTCTTCAAAGCAAGATGCTATTGACATTTTTGCATCCACACATAAACCAAAAGCTCCTACCTCAGCCAGCAGGCTCAGGCAGGTAATGTGTTATTTTCCTGGGAGTCTGCCCAGGTAAGCACCTCTCAGGATGGCTCACCACTCCCAGGCAGGTGTCCCTGGATCAGTGAGCCACACTCAGGCTGAGCGGCCTTTCTTATCCTATGTGAGGAGTCTGTGCACATCCGGCCAGTGGAGGATAACTTCCCAACCGGTCTCCCTCATGGTAGGTGATGGGATACAGCCTGACTGTCTAGCGCTGCTCCATCTAGGGGTGATAGTAGCAGTCACAATACCTCAAGCAAGATAATATCATTTTCATTATCATACATGTCAGATTAACATTTCCTTTTCTTATCTCAAAAATCCTTCACTGGGTTTGCTTTCCCTTTTCTCAGTATCTTTCAAATGCATTCCTATAGGAAATAAATATATTTAACACTTCAACATAAAAGTATCCAACAGCATTAGCTATAAGATTGTTCATTTTAAAGTAAATGTGGGGGGAACGTGGGTGGCACAGTCAGTTGGGTAACCAACTCTTGATTTTGGCTCAGGTCATGATCTCAGTGTCATGGAATCAAACCCTACATTTGGCTCTGAACTCAGTGCAGTATTCTTGTCTCTCTCCCTCTTCTCCTGCCCCAACTGTGTGCATTTTCTCTCTCACTCTCTCTTTCTCTCTTTCTCAAATAAATAAATAAATAAATAAATGAAATAAATGTGGGTAGCCAATGAAAAAAAAGTCTAGGAAACATCAAAATCTGTTTTCACTGCTCTTCACTTGTTTTCAATTTTTATCATCAAATTCTGGCACTGCCAGACATTTATTTTTAACATTTATGAAATCAAGATTGACTTAGGAAATCACTTTGTCATAATTGCTGAGGAGCCTATAGGAAACCAGTTTCTAACCCAATTTCTCTGTGATGAGTGATGACAAAGTGTCTTCTCTCAGGACACCTATCCTTTATCTGGATTTCACCACCATGTCCAAACTGTGGGAAGCGGTGCAGGTTTTTGTTGTGTATCACTGGGTCCATGTGACCAGGTGTATAGAAAATGAAACTTGTCTAGCTTTAGGAATAGGCTGAGAAGGCCTCACTTCTAGCTCCAAACTGAAGTTCAAATATAAGGCCAATGTGCAGGGGTAAAGCGGTCTTTACTTCTAAGTATCGTCACACCATGCTTGTGGAATGTTGGCTGTATTACACCTTGTTGCTTTGTTTTGCTTCTGAAAATGAGGCTGTACCAACTTCTTTGAGCTTCTCCTCAGAGTGACTCAGATGGAATCTCTGCAGAGTGAAAACACACGCAGCTGGCATCCTGGCATCACCCTGCTAATGTACTCACAGAAATCACCATAGACCACATCTGCCATCTGGTACCCAAAACACTGTTTCAAAACCTTAATGCAGGTGAACAGGAAATCTTGATCTACTGGGTTTAAATTCATTGATCAATAAAGTGGATCCAGGTTTTTGAACTTGGTCTGCCAATGCTTCTCCACTCCCTGGGATGCTCCCAGCCATGGGTCAAGGCTATGGTATTTGTGTACAAGCACTTCAGTTTGGTGAGGTCATTGGGGATGAGCTGACTTCAGTGGTATAGGTGGGCACTGGATGCCTCCACCATCTAGGCTTTTGGGACAAAACTCATTTTATTTAAAAATTTTTCTAAGTTTCTTTTCCCTAAAGAGCTAACATTCCTCATAATTAAACTTCAATAAAATGTATAAAAAATAAAAAGTAGACTTTTCCCCAAAAGGATCATTACTTAACACACTTTTTCTAATTAAAACAATTTTTTCTTATAATTAAGAATGGATATGGAGGTGATGGTAGAAACAAAGGAGAGCACTAACCAAGTCCAAGTGGCCCTTCTCCCAGTTTTGTGCAAGTTGAACAGATGACCTAGCAGGAATCAGACACAAATGTGTCCATTTCCTTAAAGTGTTTTCTTCTCTACCATACTGCCATTTCTCTGCCTCTCTCAGAGCAGGTGTTCAGGTATGCCTTTGAATGTCCACCTCTTTTTTACCAGAATCTTCTCTTTTAATTCTCTTTTGAAAATTCCCTCATCACATTTTGTATGACCTGGAAAACAAAGATGAATTGTAGAAAGGTCAAAGGTTTAGAGGATGCAGAAGGCAGGAAGAGGAGAAAGAGCATTTAGGAAAAGGAGACCTATGGCAGAGACAGAAAATGGTGGAAACCTTCAAAGTACAAGCTAAGATGACTTCCATACAAAGCTGTCCATGGGATTACTGACAAGGAGTCAGAAGTTGGAAGTCGGCTTTTCAAAACCTAATGATCATGGTAAAACACAGAATACACAGTGAGAAGACTGGCCAGGAGCAGAGGGGGAAAGAGTGATTTTTAGAACACCTTCGCTTGGGTTCAGTGACACAAGCCACATCTTGAGGTTTGAATCAAACAGCAAAATGCACCTGAAAATTTCACGTATGTCTTGAGGACATGGATTTTCAAAAGTTTAATTCTCTCTGTCTTTCTCCTTCCTTCTTCAGTATTCTTAAAAACTAATTATGATATGGTCTCACTTATTTGTGGAGCATAACAAATAACATGGAGGACATGGGGAGATGGAGAGGAGAGGGAGTTGAGGGAAACTGGAAGGGGAGATGAACCATGAGAGACTATGGACTCTGAAAAACAACCAGAGGGCTTTGAAGGGGCGGGGGGGGGGGGGGGGGGAGGGTGAGGAACCAGGTGGTGGGTAATAAGGAGGGCACGTACTGCATGGAGCACTGGGTGTGATGCCAAAACAATGAACACTGTTATGCTGTAAATAAACAAATAAAAAAAATAAAATTTAAAAAAAAAACTTAAAAAAAAAAACTAATTATGATTACTTGGAAAAAGTCTTGCAAAACTTCATGGGCTCAAATACTTCCTGAATATGTCAGATTCAGTGTATGGGAGATATGAAAATGATATTCCATGAAGAGGACCTTCCCCTTTAAGAATAAATTTTGGAGGAAATTACCTCTGCTTTCATTTAAAATGCCAACTTGAGGGGCGCGTGGGTGACTCAGTGGGTTAAAGCTTCTGCCTTCGGCTCAGGTCATGGTCCCGGGGTCCTGGGATCGAGCCCCACATCAGGCTCTCTGCTCTGCAGGAAGCCTGCTTCCTCCTCTCTCTCTGCCTGCCTCTCTGCCTACTTGTGATTCCTCTCTGTCAAATAAATAAAATATTTAAAAAATAAAAAATAAAAAAATAAAATGCCAACTTGAATTTGAAAGAATGTTCTAAGACACAGACAATCTGCCAAGGGTCCTCAGGGAGGCTCTATTCCAGAGACCTTTGCTAAGAGGCCAGCTCTCCTCTCTGTCAGGGCCCTGAGTGTCCTCAGACCATGTCAGCTGGCCTTGAACTATGGTCACTGCACTTCATTCACCAGCACCTGCTCATCCATGCTATGTCTGGAGCTCTTCTTGAAGTCTCTTATTGGTTGTTGCTATTTCTGACATCTCTGACTCCAGACCCTCCTAGTTATATCAGTCTACTTCTTCCTTTGAAAACTGACCTCCTTCCACCTTGGCCTAGAATATCTTTCAACAGTGATGCCTAAAGTTGGAATCCCAGCTCTGCTCCAACTATATGACAGTTCTCAACTTCCATATTAGTAAAATTAGGAGAAGAGAAGAAGAAGAAGAAGAAGAAGAGGAGGAGGAGGAGGAAGAAAAAGGAAGAAGAACACAAAAGAGGAAGCACGTTGTAGGTTATAAGCACTGTACAAATACTGGGATTAGCTTTTAGTTGGACTCTTCCCCCCTACTATTGAGATATGAGCATGGTTGTAGAAACAGAGCACAACTCAAGTACATGTGGTTCCAAAGTCTGACCTCCAAAGACTAATTATAGCTTATTAAGGACAACACCCCACTTATTTCAGGTGGTGCCCCACTTTGCCTGATTTACTCTTTCCATGTGTAGCCAAGCTTGTCTGCAGGCACAGATTTGGGAACTACACTGGGGACCATGTGGTGATATGCTCCAGCCGTATGCCAGTGCAGAGCTGGATCACTTCAGGTCTCCTGTCTCCAATCAGTGTTCACGAGCACATTGGGCAGCCAGTGTCTCTGTGCCACTGCCATCTCATTAAATGCTCACTGAAACACTCTGTCCATTCACTTTATCCTTTACAGTACTGCTCTATAAACAGATCTTTGGGAAAATTAGGCCTTCTTTAGTTCCCTTTGGCACTTTGAAAGTTGCACAAAGAGAAAGAAGTCCCAAACTGTTAATTTAAAAGTGACTGTTGTTCCAGACTTCCCAAGCCATTTCCTTTAAAAACAGGTCAATAGCCTGAAAGAACAAGTTGCTCTTTGGCACCTCTGGCCTTAGCAAGCTGGGAGCAGCACCTGCAGTCAGATGGGATCAAAGGGCTGGAGCTCGCATGTCCCACAGCCCCCGCCCCCGGTCGGCGCCCTGCCCACCTGCCAGTGTCCATATTTCTCTTCCATCTGCTCTGCCACCTGCTGTGAGTCTGTGACCCCTTCCTGTGGGCCAGCCCACCTGTTGGTCTCTGACTGTCCCTTCTGTTCTCTCCAATCCCACCAGGTCACGACCGGGATCATTTTCAAGGCTGACTCATCTGCCTTGCTTTCTGGCATGGCTCCACTGGGAAGTGACTTCCATCCGTGGACTCTGGCCGTCCTGGCACATGTGGCTGCAGTTCCCCACTCATGCCACTGCTCTCACTGTGCCTCCTGACATGGGGATTTGCTGCTGTTTGGAGGATCCTGCCACCTGCTTCAGGCTTGAACTTCCCAGTCAGCTGTTTGCTCCATCTGCTTAGTAACCCCGAGTCTGTTCGCAAAGGAATTTTCTTGCCTTTGTCACAGTGCATAATCCCTAATGTGAAGGCTGTAGGTCAGGCCCAAATTCAAAACCATGTGACATTTTATGTTCTGTGAAAACAAGATACAATGCAGAACTTTTAGAGTGCCTGCCTGTGTATGTCACAAACCTCCGTTTTTAAAGTGGGGCCTGGGTCTTCTTATGTTCACTCAGAAGGTGCCCAAGAGAAGCTCCAGTCTGTGTGGTTGATGGAGGAAGTGGACCTTGTTTGAAGCTCTGTAGAGAAAGGAAATGGACACGGAGGAGGACAAAAAAGTTACAACATGTGGATACATAAGAAAAAGGGAAGAGATATAGTTAAGTAAAAGGGATTACTCTCACTTTAATGTGAGATAAATACAGGAATACAAGACTTTCCCATTTCCAGTACAATTCAGAGCAAAAAAAAAAAAAAAAAGAAAGAAAATTTTGAATTACTGATATGATAATGCTAAATTATACTTCTATACTGTAGTAAAAAAAAAAAAAAACCCTCATACAATCAGTAACTATACCTTTTGCTATCTATTAATAGAGAGTAAAAAGGTAATCTCATCTTAATTCCATGGCTCACACACATGAAGAAGTAGAAGACATGCCATGGTTTCCCCAGGGCATGCTTGGACACTTCCAGTAACTCTGACCCAGGGCAGGATCATCATAACCTGGACACAACTTTGGGGAAATCAGAGAGTTGTCCCCTGTATGTTAAATGAGCACAATGTTCCTCAGAAGTGAGAGCACCTGCCAACAGTTGTGCATATTAACACCGAGCCCCAGAGTCACCCCACTGCCTAGTTTTTTATAGGCTCACAAAAACCAAATTTAATCAATCACAAGAACAAAAAATCATGGCTTGTTTTCCTCACCCCCATGCAAGGAGCCCTGACAATTGCCCAGTGTGTGGATGTATCACTGTGTCTAGGCTGCACACAGAAACAACTACTGGTACTGTCGCCACTGCTGTGTGTGAGCAGCAGGCTTTCAACTGGATAAAAGAATGCTCCAGAATATATGCAACATAGCAACAGCTGGAAAAGTCATTGAAATATAATATCAATCCCCAAATAGTCATAATTTATTTTTTGAGACTTATAAATGGTTAAAGAAATGGAATCTACCTTCGGGAAATAATGTTTCTTTATGTCTCATCATATCCCATTTTCCCCCAAAGATTAAAACAAATGGTGCTTTTGTGGTAAATCATGTTTGTCAGCCTTGAGCAGCCCTGGAGCTCTCCTGTGCTGGCTGTTGGAGTAGACAAGCTGTCCCCAGATCTTGAAGGGGTTGTCTGTCACTCATCTTCAGAAAGGAAGCCGGAAGGAAGGAGGGGGCCAGGACTGGGAAGCAGTGGCAGCACATGAAAACTCGCACATGGCTGTCTCAGAGGGGGCAAGTCTGTGGTGTGGCTGCAGGGAGCCTCCCACTTCCTCGAGTGCACTGACAAACCTCCTCTGCCCAGTGCTCATCCTGTCCTGGCCCGAGTTCCATTGTCTGGACACACCCAGGCTGCTGGCCTCTGGTGAGGTCAGCTGCCCATTGTTGGCAGGCAGACTGGGAATTTCACAGCCTTAATGAATCCCTGTGGCTTCCTGCTCTTCAGCCTACCTAATGGCATTTAAGAAATATATAACTGAGTTCATTAAAAATTAGTTAATCCATTCCTTCTTTTGTGTGGTCATTCAGAAAACATTTATTGAGTTCCTATCATGTAGCATGCACTTTGCTGGCTTCTGCATGCACATAATATAGAAAAATACATGGGCCTGGGGGCTCTTGAGTAGCTCAGTTTGTTAAGTGTCCAACTCTTAATTTCAACTCAGGTCATGAACTCAGAATTGTGAGATCAAGCTCCCATTTGGCTCTACTCTCAGTGTGGAGTCTGCTGGAGATTCTTTTTCCTCTCTCCCTCCCCCTCTGTCCCACCATTCTGCCCTCTGTCTCCCTCTCATAAATAAATAAATGTTATAAAAAAAATACATGGGTCTGGTCACTTGCAATCAAGCAGGAAAAATAAGTCACTTTTTAATGATCCAAACAATTATTTGTATACAACTATGGTAAGTGTTTTGAAGAAAAAGGGTGTTAGGAGAGTACAAACCAAAGGGTCTTCACTTAGCATATGGAAGTCTGTGGAAGGGTTCCTTGGACAGTGACATTTAAACTGAGATTGGACTCAGAGGATAAGAAGTTGGCCAAGGCAGGAAGCTGTGGCTGGGGCTGGGGTGAGGTAGGACGTAAAAAGCATTCTAAGTGAACTGAAGAGCACTGTAAAGACCCAGAGATGGGTCTGGAAACAGGCACAGGACAAAAGTCAGCATGGACACCCCAGGGCTGGGGTTTGGCACAGTCCGCATTGTCTACCCTGAGAATGGTGTTCACAGTCTCAAGCTGCAGAATGGAGTGCAGTAAGGGTGAAATGAGAATGCATAACCCACACTGTCTACCCTGGGAATGATGCCTGCACAGCCACATGCTGCAGAATCGAGTGCAGTAAGAGTGGAATGAACAGTAAAGCATGGGCCAGATTATATAGGACCTTTGTTTCCCATAGGAATGTGTTTCGCTGCAAGGAAGAGAATATCAAGGAAAGGTGACCTACACAAATATAAACCTATTTGTCACATAAAAACAGATGGAGATAGCCTGTCAAGGGTGGTTCAACAATGCTACTCCCTGTTTCCTCCTCTTTGCCATCAGTATCACAGTGATTACGTTCTGTGGTATCATGACCTTCTACACCTCCAGGTGCCAATTCATCATTCCATGAAAATAAAGGGTTTAACTGAGATGAAGAAAGGATTGCAAGCTCTCCAGCCAACACTGCCCTCTTCCTCAGTAAACCATGTTTCCTTGGAACCTTTATTCAGAAGTATCTAAGCAGAAAGATGAGTGCGTGAGGTTGAGTAAGCATATCAACAACATCTGCCATAGCTCATTCAGCCTTGCTAAGGATTTGGGTTGCAAAATTTGAAAATCCCAAACCATTGTTCAGTAATTGTATTTTCAAAGATATCATAATAGTACCACACTTCTAATAAGTGTGTACACTTTGGGACCAGAGTAGCACACCATTGACCCCTAGATCCTAATTCCACTCTGATCAGTTTGTATTCCTTAAGGACACAAAAAAGAGACCAAATCCCCTTTATCTTTGCACACCCAGCATCTAGCATCACACTCAGTACTTAGACCTCATTAAGTATGTATTCTTCTATGAAACAAATATACATTAGCTGTCAATGGGCACCACATCTGGTTCCAGATGTACAAGGCTTATTGTTGATGCATTCATTTAGGAACTGCTTAAGGGAGGTGTACAAATCTCCATAAACAATTCAACTAACTCAATGCTTTCAAACTGTCAGCTGACTGGTTAGAATTTCTCCTTGCACCATCTTTATAAAAATTATAGCCAAGAACAAAGAAAATTCCTCTTACAGTCTTAAATGATAGAGTATGAATGAAGAACACACTACATTCTTTATTATTCCATTAAAATAGAGTTAAAGGGAAAAATAAAGCACTTCTTGCCAAAGCCAGCAATCTCATTTTTGTATGCTGAACAGGAAAACATTTTGGACTTGCCACAATTATTTTTCCTCTTTTCCACAAATAGCAAAATTTAAATTTACTCCAGGATGGATGTGTACTATTATGCACCATGAGAAATTATATTCTATTATTAAAATATAGGTTATCAGATCCTCATCTTTCCCACCTGCTCCTCACATTCTGACGGACCTGATGAATTTCCCCCAAATGCCAACAAATCTCAATTTCCACCTGTGAACATTCGCAGAAAAAATGATGGACAGCTCTATAAGGCAATAAACCATAAGCCTGCACAAGAGAATAAATGAAACCAGCTAGTGGGAAACACATTTTTTTCTCTTTAATAGTCTATAAAATGGAACTATTATGTGTCTTGAGAAAATATGAAATTATACCAGAGTAATGCAGTAGTAAGTCAGTCTCTAAACTGTTTGAACAATGCACTTTACATTCCCTAGCTGATTTTTCTGTTTCCAATAAGATAGCAACTAAATGCATGGTTAAGCTGAAAGGGTCAAGAATATGCAAGCAGTGCTTAAAATGAAAATTATAAACTTACTGAAAGCTGGAATAAAACCAGGTAAAACCACCCAGGAATTAGGCAAAAATGCTGAAACATTAAGGTAGTATCATTATGGGAAAAAATAAAACAAGATTTTTTTTTTGTTGCTCTTTAGAACCAGTGGGGCTTCACTGAGAAATATAGAGCTATAAGGAATGGAAAATCCACTCATAAAGGACTTGTGCACAGACACAATCATTCTGGGACCCAGTGCAAAAGCAAACAGTTTGAAAGGCACCTGGACCATATGGAAAAGAGACTCATTTGTTAATCTTAATGCACCTGCCAGAGAGGCAGGAAGCATGAGACTCTCCCCAGAGACAAAGGTGCTGACAGGCACCATTTTTGCATTCCCCTTCTGATCTGTTGGTGCCAGCCCTGTCAGGTGCCAATTTTACAACCCTTCCAACCTGCTTGCTGAGGTGGGACTTACAACCATCCTCACACAACTGTGGCCATCCCACCATAGCTGTCATGCATGTGCAGCCCACAGAGGGACACCCCTTAAACACCTAGGCACCATAGGTCTGACAAAGTTGGAGAGACAGTCCTTGGAGGTTACTACTCCAGGGCATTGCACAAATAGACTGAAACACAGACCTTGTGTTCATGTGGGAAAGCCCTATAGTCTTACCCAGGAGTTTCAACCTAAGAGGCAGAATTCAGGTTTGCTATTTAGTCAATTTAGTCAGAAGCTACAGAAGTGTCTTTGGGGGATTGGGGCAGGGAGACACCATATTATTACTTTCCCTTGTCCTCAGGACTGCTTGATGATACCTTCTAGAAAGAACCATATACACGCATCTAAAACCAAGATTTTTGCAACTGTCACCCAAGAGACAACTCCAGATCTCCTAATCTGGAAGCTAGCAGGTTTTATTATTCTGGACTCACAAGACTGTGTATATTTACCCACTAAAAGCTGCTGCCTGAGGATAGGACTTACAAATCGCCTGAACTAGGCATTATGTGAAATCCCTTTCTTGGGAACACTGGCAGGTCTTAGCACACCCTCAGCAACTGGGACCTATCAAGAACAAATCAGGCTACTTAGATAATCACAATGGTCTAATAAACAACAAAAATCTAGGTCAATGTTAAATGATAAATTTCATCTCCTACAGAAGACGCCTCCTTCAATACTGAGAGAGGTAGCTCTTTTGCATAATACATAGAAACAAAGATAGATCAAAAGGAGGAGACAGAAGAATATACTCCAAATGACAAAAATAAGACAAAAATCTCAGAAAAAAAAAAGACCTTAATGATATGGAAATAAAGTAATCTACCTAATAACAAGGTTAACATAATAGTAAAATAGTGAGAAATTCAACAACAACAACAAAAAAAAAAAACATAAGAAAATTTCAAACAAAAGTCACAGAGCTGAAGACAGCAAGAACTGAACTGAAACATACACCAGAGGAAATTAATAGCAAGCTAGACAAAGTAGAAGAATGGATTAGTGACCTGGAAGATTAAACAATGGAATTCATATAGACAGAGCAACCAAAAGAAAAAAGAACTTTAAAATTGTAAAGATACCTTAACAGACCTGTGGGACAACATTAAGTGCAATAACATCCACATTATAGAGGTCCCAGAAGGAGAAAAAAGGGTAGAATGCTTATTTGAAGAATATATAGCTGAGAGCTTCTCTAACCTGATGAAGGAACATACAGAGAGTTTCACATAAGACATACAGAGAGTTTCACATAAGACAAACCGAAGAAGTTCACACCAAGACACATTATAATTAAAATGTCAATAGTAAAAGAGATAATATTAAAAGCAGCAAGAGAAAAGCAAGTAGTAGAGACAAAGGAGACCACATAAGACTATCCATTAATTTTTCAGCAGAAACTTTGAAGGCCAGAAGAAAAGGGCACAAATATTCAAAGTGGGGAAAGGAAACACATCCAACAAAGGATACTTTACCAACCAAGTTTATAAAGAGTTTTCCAGACAACCAAAAAGTAAAAGAGTTGTCACCATGAAAACAGCATTAACTAGTATCAACAACAACAAAAAGATATGTGAAAGTAAAAATCTCACTGGAAAATGCAAATATATAGTAAAGGTAATAGATTAGACACTTATAAAGCTAATATGGAGGTTAAAATACAAAAGTAGTACAATTAACTATAACTATAATAATTAGCTAAGAGATACACAAAATTTAAAAATGTAAGGTTTTGTCAAAAAAAGAACACATGGGGGTGTAAAATGTAGTTTCTAGAATATATTCAAACTTAATATGCTTTTAACTTAAAATAAAATGTTATATACACATAGGATGTTATATGCGAACCTCACAATAACCACAAAGCAAAAATCTTTAGTGGGTGCACAAAAGACAGTTAGAAGGGAGTCCAAACATAATACCTAACAAAATCACCAAATTACAAGGAAGTAGAGAAAGAGAAGAAAGGAGCAGAGAAGAGCTACAAAAACTGCCAGAAAACAATGAACAAATAACAATAAGTACATATTATCAATAATTACTTAAAATGTAAACAACTAAATTCTGCCATCAAGAGACATAGAGTGGCTGAATGAATTTAAAAAAAAAAAAAAAAAACTAGACCCATCTAAATGCTACCTGTAACACTTACTTCAGACGTAAGGACATACCCACTGAAAACCACAGGATAGAAAAAGATATTCCATTCAAATAGAAGCAAACAGAAATCTGGTGTAGCTGTACTTATATCACATAAAATACACTCTAAAAAAAAGACTGTAATAAAAGACAAAGAAGGGCATTGCATAATGATAAGGGGTAAATCCAATAAGAGAATATAACATTTGTAAATATTTATGAACCCAACATTAGAGCACCAAAACATAAAAAGTAAATATTAAAAGACATGAAGGGGAAAATAGGAGACCTTAATATCCCTTATATCAATGGATAGGTCATCCTGACAGAAAATCAATAAGGAAACATTGGCCTTAAATAACACATTAGACAAAAGGGACTTAATAGCTATATACAGAACATTCTATCAAAAAGCAGCAGAATACATATTCTTCTCAAGTTCAGATAGAACATTTTCTAGAATAGGTCATATGTTAGAACATAAGTCTCAGTAAATTTAAGAAGATTGAAATCATGTCAAGTATCTTTTCTGACCACAACAGTACAAAATTAGTAATCAATTACAGGAAGAAAACTAGGTAAATCACATACTATTGAACAACCAATGGATCAAAGAAGAAATGAAAGGATAACTTTTAAAAAACACCTGGAGAAAAATGAAAATAGGAAAACAACAATCCGTATTCTATGGGACACAACAAAAACAATTCTAAGAGGGAAGTTTATAGTAATATAGACCTACCTCAAAAGACAAGGAAAACTCAAATAAACAACCTAACCCTAACACAGAAGGAATTAGGAAAAGAAGAACAGAAGAATCCCAAAGTTAATAGAAGGAAGGAAATAATAAAATCAGTAGGAATAAATAAAGTGGACACTAAAAGACAGTTGAAAAGATCAATGAAACTAAGAGCAGTTTCTTTGACAATATAAACAAAATTGACAAAACTTTAGCAAGATTCACCAAGAAAAAGAGAGGGATCAAATAAATAAAATCATAAATGAAAAGAAAGTTACAGGGACACCTGGGTGGCTCAGTTGTTTAAGTGGCTGCCTTCGGCTCAGGTCATGATCCCAGTGTCCTGGGATCGAGTCCCACGTCGGGCTCCTTGCTCAGCGGGGAGCCTGCTTCTCCCTCTGCCTCTGCCTGCCACTCTGTCTGCCTGTGCTCACTCTCTCTGACAAATAAATAAATAAAATCTTAAAAAAAAAGAAAAGGAAATTACAACTGATAATGCAGAAGTACAAAGGATCATAAGTGACTACTATAAACAGTTATATGCTAGCAAATTGGATGACTTAGAAGAGATGGATAAATTCTAGAAACATATTTTTCCAAGACTGTCATGAATCAATAGAAAATCTGAATAGACCAATTACTATCAAAGAGACTGAAAAATAACAATACATTAAAAGGGTTATATACCATGATCAAGTGGGATTTACTCCAGAGATGCAAGGATGGTTCGTCATCTGCAAATCAATGTGATATACCGTATTTACAAAATGAAGATTAAGAATACTATAATCATCTTAACAGATGGATAAAGAGCTTTTGACAAAATTAAAAATTCATTTATGATAAAAACGCTCAACAAAGTTCATATAGGATGAATATACCTCAATGTAATAAAGGCAACATATGACAAACTCACAGCTAACATCATACTCAGTGGTGAAAAGCTGACAGCTTTTCTTCTAAGATCAGGAGTCAAACAAGAATGCTCAGTCTTCCCACTTCTATTCAGCATACTATTGGAAGTTCTAGCCACAGTTAGGAAAAACAAAAACAAAAACAAAAACGAAGAAACAAACAAAAAAAAAAGTAGAAGTCATCCAAATTGAAAAGGAAGAAATAAAACTGTCACTATTTTCAGATGACATGAAACTATATATAGAAAATCCTAAAGACTCTACCAAAAAACTGTTGGAACTAAAAATGAATTCAGTAAAGTTAAGGATACAAAATTGATATGCAGAATCTGTTCCATTTCTATATGTTAACAGTGACTGTCAAAAAGAAGTTTATAAAATTCCATTTACAATCTCACTGAAAAGAATATCATACCTAGTAATAAATTTAGGCAAGGAGGTTAAAAAAAAAAACAAACCTGTGCACTGAAAACTACAAAACACTGATGAAAAAAATTGTAGACAACACAAATAAATGGAAAGATATTTCATGCTCAAGATTTGTAATTAAGATTGTTTAAATGGTCCATACTACCCAAAACAATCTACAGATTCAATGCAATCCCAATCAAAATTCCAATGGCATTTTTTACAGAGGTAGAACAAAACACCTGAAATAGCCAAAGCGATCTTGAGAAAGAAGAACAAAGTCGGAGGTACAACACTTCCTGATTTCAAACTATATTACAAAGTTACAATGAAAACAGTAGGGTACTGACATAAAAACAGACACATAGATCAGTGGATAAAGATGTGATATGTATATACAATGGACATTAAAAAAAAAAAAAAGGAAATCTTGTCATTTGTGGCAACATGAATGGAACCTGAGGGTATGATGCTAAGTGGAATAAGTCAGTTGGAGAAAGATAAATATGGTATGACCACACAAGCAGAATTTAAAAAACAAAACAAATGAACAAACAAAACAAAACAAACAACAACAAACTCAAAGATATAAAGAACAGATTGGTTTTTCCCAAAGGGAAAGGTACTGGAGGGGATAGTGAAATGGGTGAAAGGCTTCAATCTTCATTGACAGTTTGTAACTAGAATTATGGTGGTGTTCATATTGCAGTGTCTACAAATATTGTATTATAACACTGTATACCTGAAGCTTATATAATGTTATATACTAATTTTTCCCATAGAAAACTCTTATTGTTTTTAATAAAAGTAAGAATGCCATTGTCATCATATAGCATGTCATACATATAAAGTTATTATTGCTATTTTAAGAGGAAGATTACCTAAAATTGCAATAACATGTGTCAACATTCTCTTTGATGCCTATTCCTTAATTAAAATACACAAGTAGAGACAAGTTTCAATTTTTCATCAGGTCATCCTGATCCAGCATTTCCATCAAAAGACAATCTGTTGCACTAGTTTAATCCATTGTATGAACAATCATAATTATTTATGGAGTCTGGAAAGATGAATTGTTTGATAAGAAGCCTGATAGTGTATAAAACTTTATTAGATTAAAAGTGTGTATGTGTGTGTGTGTTGGTGCGTTGTTTCTAGGAATGGGGATGATTTAACTTCAATTAAAATATGGTCTAAATCACTCCTTTTCTAGACAGGCTGAAAGTAAATCAGTCCTAAAATCCACTTACATTTATCCTTGTCTGATAACAATATTCAGCACATCTTGAGTAAAGGGAATCGCATAGCTTTTGAAATATTCATGTCCTTAAAAGTCAGTCTTTCTATTGTCAGAGCCAGGACTCCCTTTGGCTGACATAATATAGACTGCACAGGGTCTGGACCGTGAATCCTGATAGCAACCCATGTAATTCACAGAATTCTCTAATGTATGCATGTGTGTGCATGTGCATGTGTGTGTGTGTGCATACCATACCCACATACACATATGTGTGTGATTTCAACAGCACTGAAGTAGTGGAAGTATCTTATACTAATACTTGGAACCAAAAAAATTGCTAGTTTTGAAAACTACTATTTTTAAAGGTATAAAACTTGAGCTCAAAATTATGTCTAAATATAGTAAATATATAAAGATAAGTCTAATGTTCATGCCTAATTGTTTTGTAAAAAAAATAAATAGACTTATCCCTAAACATATAAAGAAGAAACACTGGTTTTAGTTGTTTTCAATTAATAACAACACTGTGATGAAATTTTAAAAAATCAACATGTATTTTACTACTAATCCTTATTATCTATATCTAATGATCTGAATAATAATGTAAATTGCTGAACAGTTTGCAAAGCATTTTTCATACATGGCCCCTTGTGATAACATCTGAACAACTCAAAACCTGTGGTGTAGTCAGAATAGCTGTTACCATCTTTCAGAGCTGAGGCTCTAAGGCTTATGATGTGAGTTAAACTGCCTGAAGACCCACAATCTGCATAATCCAGTGCCCTTTCTACTGTACCGTAACACCTAAAAACATTATATATCATTCTCTGAAATTAAAAACCCAAACAGTTCCATTTCCTGCTTCTCTAAAGTAGAGAGAAGGAAATACTCCATCTGATACTATGAATGAGAGAAGTTTAAGTCAAAGACAGTTCCATTCAATGACCAAAAAGCTTGAGACAGCCAAATTGATCCTATCCAGCAGTTCAGACTCATTTTATTGCAATCAACAAATGCCTTCTGCTTGAATTGTGCTTGTATAGCCTGAATTCAAACTCCAGTTTGTATTTTTTTTCCCTAGGTTTCCAAGTTCAAGTGCTTTTTTTTTTTTATAAACATATAATGTATTTTTATCCCCAGGGGTACAGGTCTGTGTCCAGTTTGTATTTTAAGTACTTCCAACTTCATATAATATCTGGATTTTATCCCTAAAGTATGAACTCCCTCTGAGGTTTTACATACACATTTGTCTCCCATTTCTTTCCCTCTGGCTTCTTCTCTTCCTCCTCTTTCTTCCCCATTCTTTTTCTCTTTTCCAAATACCGCAGAAACTCCAGGCCAGTGAAATATTTAGAGCCAGTTTCCAAGGGAATACCTTATAGAAGAATCTGTTCCAGCTGACTAATGCAAAAATGCACGCACATGCCTTGTTAATTCAGGAAACCCTTAAGTGCTGGATGGATTCTTCAGGCTATAGCTTCACTTATGATCTGAAACTTTTCCCCTTTACCACCAAATAAAATCTACCCAAGTCACAAACTTTTCAATCCAAGTGAGGAATGGATTTTAGTAGATACATCCATTGTTAAATGAAAAAGTAACCTAGAAAAATGCAAAGTTAGAGTATTTAATAAAAAGTGGTGATGATGATGATGGTGATGATGATGATGATGATGATGATGATGATTTCCACAACAGTTTCACGACAGGCAAAGAAAAAATGCTCTAAGAAGTAAATGACTTTCTCAAGCTTCTCTAGTAAATAAGGTTGCTGGGATTCATATTCAACAGACAGAGAACAGGGAACAAGGACAAGCTAAGAGAGAAAATCCTCACAATCAATAGTAGAGGAAGGATAGTTGCCAGTCATCACAATTCAAAGGTCATGAATTCAAGCCCTTGTTCTGCAAAATGTTAGCAAATTCTCTGAGAATCAAATTTCTTATCACTAGAGTAAACAGAATAATGTTATCTCAAGGGTATGGTCTGTAGTTTACTTTTTTGGTACTGTCTTTGTTTTGGTATCAAGGTAACATTAGCTTTGTAAAATGAATTGGAAAGTGTTCATTCTATTTTCAGGAAGAGAATGTGTGCAATTTCCATAGAATTTTTGGTAGCATTCTACCAGGTGGTAGAATGGTGGAACTAACTATCTTGGCCTGGAGAGGTTTTTGTTTTGTTTTAGTTTGGTTTGGTTTGATTCGATTTGGTTGACAGTTTTGAGACATTTAGCTACAAATTAATCTTTGTTGATAGTCAGACTATTGAGAGTGTCTCTTTTTACATCAGTAAAGAGTTTGTACTTTTTTAAAATTTTTATTTGTTTTATTTGTTTATTTTCAGCGTAACAGTGTTCATTGTTTTTGCACCACACCCAGAGGACAGTACCTGTCCTCCCTATTACCCACCACCTGGTTCCTCAACCTCCCATCCTCCCGCCCCTTCAAAACCCTCTGGTTGTTTTTCAGAGTCCATAGTCTCTCATGGTTCATCTCTCCTTCCAGTTTCCCTCAACTCCTTCTCCTCTCCATCTCCCCATGTCCACCGTGTTCTTTGTTATGCTCCACAAATAAGTGAGACCATATGATACTTGACTCTCTCTGATTTATTTAGCTCAGCATAATCTCTTCCAGTCCCGTCCATGTTGCTACAAAAATTGGGTATTCATCCTTTCTGATGGAGGCATAATACTCCATTGTATATATGTACCACATCTTCCTTATCCATTCATCCGTTGAAGGGCATCTTGGTTCTTTGTGCAGCCACTTTGGAGAACAGTGTGGAGATTCCTCGAGAAATTAAGAATAGAGCTTCCCTATGACCCTGCAATTGCACTGCTGGGTATTTACCCCAAAGATACAGATGTAGTGAAAAGAAGGGCCATCTGTACCCCAATGTTTATTGCAGCAATGGCCATGGTCGCCAAACTGTGGAAAGAGTTTGTACTTTTGAAGGAAGTAGTCTGTTTCCTCTAAGTTGTCAAATGTGTGTATATACAGTGGGTAGTAGTGTCCTCTTTTTCTCCTGATGACTGTGTGTTCTATACTAACATTCCCTGTTTCATTTTCTCAACCCTGGAGTGATTATCAGTATTGGTAATTTGTATGTTGCCTTTTTTCTTTGCCAATCTTGCCAGAGATTTGTCAAGTTTACTGATTTTTCAAAGAGCCAGATTTTTATTTAATTCATTTTATACTGTCTTCCTGTTTCAAATTCATTGATTTCTGTCGATGATTTGTCCATGTCTTTCCTTCTTCTTTTGGCTTTATTTTGCTCTTCTTTTTCTATTTCACTGAGATGTGATTTTAGGTAACTAGATATTAGGTTTTCTAACAGAGGCATTTAGTGTTATAAATTTCCCTCTCAAGACTAGCTATATCTCAGAAATTCTGACATGAACTTTCGTTTCGCTCAGCTCAATGTATTTTTTGTTTCCTTTGAGACCTATAGATTATGTAGAAGTGTGTTGTTTAGTTTTCAAGTGTTTGGATATTTTCTTATTATTATTCTGTTATTATTTTCTTTTTATTCCATTAGGGTCACAGAACATGCTCTGTATCATTTCAGTTTTTAAATATTTCTTGAGGTCTCCCCACATTTCATAAGGATATGATTTGTCTTGGCAAATTTTCCATCAGAACTTGAAAACAATATGGACATTCCACTGTTGTTTAGTGGGGTGTTCCACAAATGTTTATTATAGCCTAATTGTTGAGAGTATTTTTGAATCTTCTTTATCATTGCTGATTGTCTAGTTGATCTACCAATTATTGAGAAAGAGCTACCAAAACCTCTAATTACAACTGTGGATCTGTCTATTTCTCCTTTCTGTTCTATCATTTTTTGCTTCATATTTTTTGGCATCTATGTTGCTTGGTGCATGTACACCTACAATTGATATGTCTTTCTGGTGGAATGACTCTTTTGTTATTGTATAATGACTCTTTGCCTCTGGTTATTTTCTTTGCTCTGAAGTGTAATTTATCTGATACTAGTATAACATTATTCATCTCCTTTGATTAATATTTGCATGATACATATTTTTAAAGATTTATTTATTTATTTATTTGATAGAGAGAAAGAGAAAGCATTATCAGGGGGAGGGGCAGAGGGAGAAGAAGGCTCCCTGTTGAGCAGGGAGCTGAATGTGGGGTTAGATCCCAGGACCCCCAGATCATGATCTGAGCTGAAGGCAGACAACAGATGCTTAATCACCAGAGCCACCCAGGCATCCCTGCACGATACATCTTTATTATCATTTATTTTGAATCTACCTATCTTATATCTAAACTGAGATTCTTGTATACAGTATTTAATTTTGCTACGTTTTTAATTCCTGTATTTTGTGTATTTAGACAAATTACCTATAATGTAATTATAGTTGTTAGGGCTTAAGTCTGAGATTTTGTTTTCTTTTCTGTTCATTCTTTTTTTTTTATTTACCTATTTTTAATTAATTTATTTATTTTTTCAGCGTAACAGTATTCATTGTTTTTGCACAACACCCAGTGCTCCATGCAATACGTGCCCTCCCTATTACCCACCACCCGGTTCCCCCAACCTCCCACCCCAGCCCCTTCAAAACCCTCAGGTTGTTTTCCAGAGTCCATAGTCTCTTATGGTTCGCCTCCCCTTCCAGTTTCCCTCAACTTCCTTCTCCTCTCCATCTCCCAATGTCCTCCATGTCATTTGTTATGCTCCACAAATAAGTGAAATCATATGATACTTGACTCTCTCTGCTTGACGTATTTCACTCAGCATAATCACTTCCAGTCCCGTCCATGTTGCTACAAAAGTTGGGTATTCATCTTTCCTTTTTTTTTTTTTTTTAATAAACGTATAATGTATTTTTATCCCCAGGGGTACAGGTCTGTGAATTGCCAGGTTTACACACTTCACAGCACTCACGATAGCACATACCCTCCCCAATGTCCATAACCCCCTCCCCCTCTCCCAAACCCACCTACCCCCAGCAATCCCCAGTTTGTTTTGTGAGATTAAGAGTCATTTATGGTTTGTCTCCCTCCCAATCCCATCTTGTTTCATTTATTCTTTTCCTATCCCCCTAACCCCCCATGTTGCATCTCCACGTCCTCATATCAGGGAGATCATATGATAGTTGTCTTTCTCTGATTGACTTATTTCACTAAGCATGATACCCTCTAGTTCCATCCACATCATTGCAAATGGCAAGATTTCATTTCTTTTTTTTTTTTAAGATTTCATTTCTTTTGATGGCTGCATAGTATTCCATTGTGTATATATACCACTTCTTCTTTATCCATTCATCTGTTGATGGACATCTAGGTTCTTTCCATAGTTTGGCTATTGTAGACATTGCTGCTATAAACATTCGGGTACACGTGCCCCTTCGGATCACTATGTTTGTATCTTTAGGGTAAATACCCAGTAGTGCAATTGCTGGGTCATAGGGTAGCTCTATTTTCAACATTTTGAGGAACCTCCATGCTGTTTTCCAGAGTGGTTGCACCAGCTTGCATTCCCACCAACAGTGGAGGAGGGTTCCCCTTTCTCCGCATCCTTGCCAGCATCTGTCATTTCCTGACTTGTTAATTTTAGCCATTCTGACTGCTGTGAGGTGATATCTCATTGTGGTTTTGATTTGTATTTCCCTGATGCCGAGTGACGTGGAGCACTTTTTCATGTGTCTGTTGGCCATCTGGACATCTTCTTTGCAGAAATGTCTGTTCATGTCCTCTGCCCATTTCTTGATTGGATTGTTTGTTCTTTGGGTGTTGAGTTTGCTAAGTTCCTTATAGATTTTGGATACTAGCCCTTTATCTGATATGTCGTTTGCAAATATCTTCTCCCATTCTGTCAGTTGTCTTTTGGTTTTGTTAACTGTTTCCTTTGCTGTGCAAAAGCTTTTGATCTTGATGAAATCCCAATAGTTCATTTTTGCCCTTGCTTCCCTTCCCTTGCCAATGTTCCTAGGAAGATGTTGCTGCGGCTGAGGTCGAAGAGGTTGCTGCCTGTGTTCTCCTCAAGGATTTTGATGGATTCCTTTCTCACATTGAGGTCCTTCATCCATTTTGAGTCTATTTTCATGTGTGGTGTAAGGAAGTGGTCCAATTTCATTTTTCTGCATGTGGCTGTCCTCTTTTTGGGATTTTACTGTTGTTTATCATCTGTGTCTGCATCAGGCTTCTGTAACAATGTACCATAACTGGTTTGCTTTGTTTGTTTGTTTGCTATGCTTTATTTATGTATTTATTTATTTCTCACTGCTCTGGAGGCTAGAAGTCCAAGATCAAGGTTCCAGCATGGTTGTATTCCAACAAGGACCTTTTTCCAGGTTTCAGACTGCCAACTTCTCTCTTTATCTTTGTGAGTAAGGAGGGTTCAATAGCTCTGTGACCTCTTTTTTTTTAAGATTTTATTTATTTATTTGACAGACAGAGATCACATGTAGGCAGAGAGGCAGGCAGAGAAAGAGAGGAGGAAGCAGGCTCTCCACTGAGTAGAGAGCCCGATGTGAGGCTCAATCCCAAGACCCTGGGATCATTATCTGAGCAAAAGGCAGAGTCTTTAACCCACTGAGCCACCCAGGTGCCCCTATGTGACCTCTTCTTACCAAAGCACTAATAGGATCCTATCATGAGGTCTCTATCAACATGACCTAATTTCCTCCTAAAGGTTCCACTTCCAAATACTTTCGAATTGAGGATTAGACCACAACATATGACTTTGTTGGGGTGTGGGGGATAAATATTCAGTCTTTCAGAACAGCCATCTCTTTCTTTTTTCCTGCCTTCCTGTGGGTTACCTGAATATTTTTTAGAAATCCATTTTTATTTAACTTTAATGATTTTAAGTGTATCTCTTTAGATAATTGGTTAGTGATTGTTCTAGATATTATATTATACAAGCTCACACTTTACTGATATCATTATTTTTCTAGTTCACCAATGTGGAAAGATCATACCTTACCTTACTTCTATTTACCGCTCCCCCCACATTTACAATATAAATTGTCTTACACATTTACTCTACATAAATTTACAACAACATAAGACAGTGCTCTGTGAAAGATATTGCCAAGAGAATAAGAAGAAAAGCCCCATACTAGGAAAAAAAAATATGTCACAAAAGACTCATCTGATAAAGGATAGTTATCCAAAATATGCAAAGAAATGTTAAAACTCAACAATAAGAAAATGAACAACCCAATTAAAAATGGGCAAAAGGTAGAGACAGAGCTGTAAAGGAGCAGAGTTTTTGTATTTAAATACAAAACTATTGTTATTAAAGTTAAGCTGTATAAATTGAAATTGGAGCATTAAACTTTAGGATAGTAAATGTAATCACCATTATAATCACAAATAAATAGCTATAGACTACACAAAGGAAATTAGAATGGAAATTCAACATTTTAATAGAACAAGTCAACTAAACACAAAAGAAGTTAATAATACAAGAAATGGGGGCATGTGGGTGGCTCAGTCATTAAGATCTGCCTTCTGGCTTGGGTTATAATCCTAGGGTCCTGGAATTCAGCTCCATGGTGGGCTCCCTGCTTGGTGGGAAGCCTGCTTCTCCCTCTCCCACACCCCCTGCTTGTGTTCCCTCTCTGGCTGTCTGTCAAATAAATAAAAAATATTCAAAAAAATAATGCAAGAAATGAGAAACAAACAAACAAACAAAAACCTATAAGGCATATAGAAAAGAAAGAGCATGGTGACAAAAGTCTCTACTTATAAGTAATTACCATTTTTTACCTTAAAATGTTTTTATTGCATAAAATACACGACATAAAACTTGCCATCTTAACTTAACCATTTTTAAGTATACAGTTTAATGGTATCAACTACATACATATTGTCATGTAACCATGACCACCATACAACTTCAGAACTCTTTTCATTTTGCAAAACTGAAACTCTGTACCCATTAAACAGAAATTCCCCATTCCCACCTCCCCCCAGCCCAGCCCTCAGCAAGTACAATTTATTTTCTGTCCCTATTTCCTTCCTTCCTTCCTTCCTTCTTTTCTTTCTTTCTTTCTTTATTTCTTTATTTCTTCTTTCTTTCTTCCTTTCCTTTGTATAGTTGAGATACAATATTACATTAGTTTCAGGTGTACAACATAGTGATTCAACAAGTTTAGACATTATCATATGTCCCATAAATAATTATTTTTAAATGTAATTGGAATAAGCTTTCCAATCAAAAGAAAGAGATGGGCAAAATAGATGAAAACATGTGATCCAAAAAGTGTGTGTAAAAGAAACTTCCTTGAGGGGCGCCTGGGTGGCTCAGTGGTTTAAGCTGCTGCCTTCAGCTCAGGTCATGATCTCAGGGTCCTGGGATCGAGTCCCGCATCGGGCTCTCTGCTTGGCAGGGAGCCTGCTTCCTCCTCTCTCTCTCTCTCTGCCTGCCTCTCTCCCTACTTGTGATCTCTATCTGTCAAATAAATAAATAAATAAATAAAATCTTTAAAAAAAAAAGAAACTTCCTTGAAATCCGAAGAAATCAAAAGGTAGACAAAGAAAAGATGGGAAAAGGTATTCCATGTAAATAGTAATCAAAAGAGAACAGGGCTGGCTATGCTAGTATCAGACATAGACTTTCAGGTTATAAGAGATAAAGAGACAAAGATTACATATTAATAGAAGTTTCCATTCTTTATCCATTCATCTGTTGAAGGGCATCTTGGCTTTTTCCACAGTTTGGCAATGTGGTCATTGCTGCTATGAACATTAGGGTACATATGGCCTTTCTTTTCACTACATCAGTATTTTTGGGTAAATAGCCAGTAGTGCAATTGCAGGGTCATAGGGTAGCTCTATTTTTTAAAATTTTATTTTATTTTTTCAATGTCCCAAGATTCATTTTTAATGCACCACACCCAGTGCTCCATGTAATACGTGCCCTCCTTAATACCCATGACCAGGTTCGCCCACCCCCTCACCCCTACTCCCTTCCAAAACCCTTAGTTTGCTTTTCAGAGTCCACAGTCTCTCATGGTTCATCTCCCCTTCTGATTTCCCCTAATTCACTTTTCCTTTCCTTCTCCTAATGTCCTCCGTGTTACTCCTTATACTCCATGAGTAAGTGAAACTATATGATAATTGACTCTCTCTGCTTGACTTATTTTACTCAGCAGAATCTCCTCCAGTCCCGTCCATGTTGATACAAAAGTTGGGTATTCATCCTTTCTGATGGAGGCGTAATACTCCATTGTATGTATGAACCATATCTTCTTTAACCTTTCGTCTTTTGAAGGGCGTCTTGGCTCTTTCCACAGTTTGGCAATTATGGCCATTGCTGCTATGAATGCTGGGTACAGATGGCCCTTCTTTTTACTGCATTTGTATCTTTGGGGTAAATACCCAGTAGTGAAATAGCAGGGTCATAAGGTAGCTCTATTTTTAATTTCTTACGGAATCTCCACACTGTTTTCCAAAGTGGCTGCACCATCTTATATTACCATGAAGAGTTTAAGAGGGTTCCCCTTTTCCACATCTTCTCCAGCACTGTCTTGATGAATACTCAACTTTTGTATCAACATGAATGGGACTGGAGAAAATTATGCTGAGTGAAATAAGTCAAGCAGAGTCAATTACTATATGGTTGCACTTACTTATGGAGCATAAGGAATAACATGGAGGACATTAGGAGAAGGAAAGGAAAAGTGAATTGAGAGAAATCTAAGGGGGAGACAAAATATGAGAGACTGTGGACTCTGAGAAACAAACTGATGGTTTTGGAAGGGAGTGGAGTGGGGTGATAGGTGAGCCTGGTGGTGGGTATTAAGGAGGGCACATATTGCATGGAGCACTGGGTGTGGTACATAAACAATGAATCTTGGAACACTGAAAAAATTAAATTAAATTTTAAAAAGAAAGTTCAATTCTGCAAAATGGTATAACAATTATAAACATTTATTTTTTATTTATTTTAAAAAGATTTTATTTATGTATTTGACAGAGGGAGAGTATGTTCATAGGCAGGGGGAGTGGGAGAGGGAGAAACAGGAGCCCCACTAAGCACTAAGCAGGGAGCTGGATGTAGGGCTTGAGTTGAGGACCCTGAAATCATGACCTTAGCTGAAGGCAAGATGTTTAACCAACTGAGCCATCCAGGTGCCCAAAAGTTTTATGCTCCTAATAACATCTCATCAAAAATATGAATCAAAATTCTACAGAACTGAAGGAGGAATAGACAGCTTCACAAAAGTAGCTGGAGACTTTAATACCATGCTCTCAGTTACTGGATAGAGCAACCAGACAGAAGATGAGTATGAAAATAAAGGACTTAACACAATAAGCCAACCAGACCCAAAAGACACCTGAAGTACATGCTATCCTGCAGCAAAACCCATGTGCACAATCTTTCTCAAGTGCACAGGGGACATGTTCCAGGATAGACCCTGAGTTAGGCCACAAATTCTCTATAGATTTAAAAAGATAGATATCTCAGAAAATATCTTCTTTGAACACAATGGTTTGAAATTAGAAATCATTAACAAAAGAAAAACTGAACACTTCACAAGACTGTGGAAATTTAACAACATATTTTTAAACAACCAGTGGATCAAAGAATAAATTCAAAGGAAAATTAAATAATACTTTCAGATGAATGATCACAAAAAACAACCTTCCCAAAATACAAGCTGCAGAGAAAGTGGTGCCAAGGGAGAGGTCTATAGCTATGAATGCTTACATTAAAAGCTGAGAGATCCTGAGGATCCTGGGTGATCCTTGGTTTTGGCTCAGGTCATCATCTCAAGGTCCTGAAATCAAGCACCTAGTTGGGGTCCAAAGTCTGTTAGAGATTCTCTCTCCCTCTCCCACTTGTGTGTGCTCTCTCTCTCTCTCTCTCTCTCTCTCTCTCTCTCTATATATATATATATATACACACATATGTTTTAATATCTTATGTTAGTCAACATACAGTACGTCATTAGTTTTTGATGTCATGTTCCATGAGTCTTATTTGTGCATAACACCCACTACTCCATGCAATACATGCCCTCCTTAATACCCAGCACCAGGCTCACCAATCCCCCCATCCCCTCCCTTCTAAAATCCTCAGTTTGTTTCCCAGAGTCCATAGTCTTCCATGATTCATCTCCCCTTCTGGTTTCCCCCCCTTCATTTTCCCCTTCCTTCTCCTAATGTCCTCCATACTATTCCTTATGTTTCACAAATAAGTGAAACTATATTGTAATTGATTTTCTCTGCTTGACTTATTTCACTTAGCATAATCTCCTCCAGTCCCATCCATTTTGATGCTGAAGTCAATATTCATCCTTTCTGAAGATTGAGTAATATTCCATTGCATATATGGACCACATTTTTTTTAATCTTTTTATACATTGATGTAAGCATGTATTGAATGTGTAATTTTTATAAAGCCAATTTTACTCGCTTTCCTGGAAAACCATTATGGATCACATCCTTATCCATTCATCTATTGAAGGATATTTCAACTCTTTCCAAAAAAAGTTTGATTATTTTCACTACATCTGTATCTTTGGGGTAAACACCCAGTAGTGCAATTCCTGGGTCATAAGGTAGCTCTATTTTTAATTTTTACGAACTTCCACACTGTTTTCCAAAATGGCTGTACCTACTTGCATTCCCACCAACAGGATAAAAGGGGTCCCCTTTCTCCACAACTTCTCCAATATTTGTTGTTTCTTGTCTTGTGAATTTTTGTCATTCTAACTGGTATAAAGTAGTATCTCAAAGTGGTTTTGATTTGAATTTCCCTGATGGCTAATGATGATGAACATTTTTTTCATATGTCTGTTAGCCATTTGTCTATGTTGGAGAAGTGTCTGTTCATGTCTTCTGCCCCCCCCCCCTTTTTTTTACTTGATTATTTGTTTTTTGGGTCTTGAGTTTGAAAAGTTCTTTATAGATCTCGGATATTAACCCCTTATCTGTAGTGTTATTTGCAAATATCTTCTCCAATCTTGTGGATTTCGAAGTGCTGGAACAAAAAACCCTAAAATTTGCATGGGACCAGAAAAGACCAGGAATCACCAAGGAAATGTTGAAAACAAAAACAAAGCTGGAGGCATCACATTGCCTGATTTTTAAAGCTATATTACAAAGCTGTGAGTACCAAGACATCATGATACTAGAACAAAAACAGACACATAGATCAATGGAAGAGAATAGAGAACTCAGATATGGACCCTCAACTCTATGGTCAACTAATATTTGACAAAGCAGGAAAAAATATTCAATGGAAAAAGACAGTCTCTTCAATAAATGGTTCCAGGGAAATTGGACAGCTATATACAGAAAAATGAAACTTGACCATTCTCTTACATCATAGTCCAAAATAAACTCTAAATAGATGAAAGACCTCAATGTGAATCAGGAATCCATCAAAATCCCAGAAGAGAACCTAGTAACTTCTTCTACATCGCCCACAGCAACTTCTTTCAAAACAAGTCTCCAAAGTCAGAGGAAACAAACGTGAAAATAAACTTTTGGGACTTTATCAAGACAAAAATCTTCTGAACAACAAAGGGAACAGTCAGTCAACAAAGCAAAGAAGCAGCCCACAGAATGGGAGAAAATATTTACATTTACTACCTCAAGTTATGGTTACTTTGTTACCTGTAAGGTGGGGCCAGGTCATACCTGAGCTCAGTGCCAAGGGCTCAGAAGTTCTAGTGTCCATTCTCTGATCTAAGTATTCAATTTTGAGCACTCTGAGAGAATAAATCATGCAATAAAAATATTACACTTAAAAATCAAATAAATGAATTTATGAACTTGTTAAATTCAATCCCACTTTCTAGTAAATGATTTAAAATGATTTAATTTAACTTACGACTTGTCTAAATTTTATTGGTCTGAGGGTCAATTTGCATGGAACCACTGGTTGAATACTCTGAAGTTCATTTTTTGACTTTGTATCCCCATTACCTGGATCACATACAGCCAAGATTATTCCAATTTCATATGCCCTTGTTTTATAATAAGCTAGTCTCATAGCCTCAATAATATTATCTATTGATGTTATTTCAATTCTGTGAAAATCTCCAATAAACATGACTCATGGCTTATTGAGACATCTTATTCTATCCTTGCTTCATTCTTAATTTTTAGAAGATTGTTCCTTGTCAAACTAAATTCTGTGTGTATGTGGTTTTGACTTGCTTTTCCCACTAGAAAAAAAAAAAAACAGAGCAAGGTAAATCATTCTTCAGATGAAGTCCTTAGAGATTATTTTCTGTATCACTCCTCTCTGTTCCTATTTTATTTTCCAGCCCAAACAAAACAAAATGAAACAAATGAACAAAAAACAGCAAACAAATCCTCTTTTTTTTCTGCCATTCTTCTTATGAAGTTATTTGAAGTCCTCCTGCCAACTGATGTCTAATATAGATTCACTTCTGTGTGCCAATTACCTCTCCAACTCACCCTTGTGGCCCATGTCTGGACACTGTATATGTTGATTGACCCAAGATCACATTAGCCCTTAGTTACATTCATACAATAGCATCCATTGAGGAATTATTTACTGAACAACTACTTTGCTGAGAACACAGAGATGTCTGAAATAGGAGTCAAAGCCTCAAGCCAGTAGAGTGTTGTTGGATCCCTTAAGGTGTTTCTAAATCCGCAACATTTTAGGAAGAAAATGGCAAATGCTAGCACAGAGCTAGAGCTTGTATCCAGTGGAAAAAAGAAAATAGATGACAGAAAGATCATCTAAGCAGGAAGACATGGAATATTTTATAATACCAGAGGCCTTTATGATCAGTTCTTGACAGTTGGATGGGACATGGATTTACAGAGGTAATATAGAGGGTGCATGGCTAAGTCTACTGATATTTAATGTCCACTCAACCACCAAGGTGTTTTCTCCAGGAACTGAGGCTAAGCTTTGTGCCCTAATATGCAAAACTGTTTCTATTCTTTCATTGTACTTTTAACCAAATGTGAAGAATTATATTAATCTCTATTAAGCTTTAGTTATTAATATTTCCAGATACTTGGGATGTTTCAATATCCATGCCCAGTTATCCTTCCAGTTTATTACCCATCCAGCTTCTAATCATCCAGTAATTTGGTACATTTTCTTTCCACTCCTTCCTCCAAGTCCTTAAGGACAAGGGGCCAGGACCAAGAGGAGAGCAGCCCTGAGCCCACACTGAAGCTGCCTCCAAGGTGACTTTCATCTCACTCATCACTCTGTGGCTTTGACATTCTTTGACTCATATCTCACCATCTTTTCAAAAGGATAACAGGAGACCCCTGTCAGATGCCTTGTTGAAATCCAGATCTGTTTACCAGCTGGCAACACTAATGAAAAAGGAAATTGGGCTAGTCTACATAACGACTTGTTCTTAGTAAATCCGTGGTGGCTTTGATGATCATGTTTCCTTTCTAAACATTTAAAAATTATTTCTCAACTCTTGTTTAAATCTGCAGCAGGATTTCAAGCCTATAATTGGTAGAATTCTTTCCCAGCAAGGACACTAGAACTTTACTTCCCACATTCTTATTCTTGCATGAGTTTTCTACAGGCTTCAACAATTACCAACAGTGGCTGGGTGACATTCATTCAACAAGCACAAGAAGTTTTACCCATTTGGGTCTATGATTCATTTTGGCCAAGAGATTGAAACACTAATCAAAGAGAACTTTTTCACGATTTCCTTTGGCTTAGATTTTCTCTTAACAATATTTGTTTTACCATTTTTGTCCAAAATGACTTGATTTCATGGGGGGGAGGGTGCTGAATCAACATAGGAATTAATGAGTTTTGTTTTCTGCTTATTATTCATCAACATTTCTTCACTGACCTCTGGCAGATCTTTTTGGTTCCCTTTGATGTTTTGGGGACAGTTTTGTAATGGTATAAGTGGGTCAGAGCGTGCCTCTGAAGTGTGAATGTAGGGTATGAAACTGCTGACCTTGAGCAGGAACCTGGCTTCTCTGAAACTCCATTCTCTGATCTGAATATAGGGATAAAAAACCCATAACACCATTATAGAGTTAAAAGAAATACAACCTGACTCTGGTAGGTAACCCAAAAGTAATAATTCATGAAATGTTTTTTATTCATGTGTTTGTTTGAGATCCCTAACTTTTTTTTCTATTTTTGCTCCCTTTATGTTTACACCATCTTTGAAACTAACACTATATGTCCTGTCATTCTTTTATATTTATTCTTGCTCATATCTCATCTTTCTATTTGTGGGTATGCCCTTTTATATCAGAGCTAAATTTAAATCAATTAAAGCAACATAGATAAATAGCACAGTGTTTAAGGAAATAAGTCAGACAAAAATATGCATATTGCAGGACTTCATTTACATCAAGTTCAAAAATAAGTTAATAGAGTAATAATTATGCTATGTATTTATGTTTCTTCTGTTTGCTCACATGTCTTGTGCTTCACAATAAATATTTTAAAATGTTATCTGAAGCTGATTTAAATATACAAAATATATAAGATGTGTGAAAATGGGAGCAATGAGCATGATTTTATTACAAGCTTAGAAACTGTTAAGTTTGATTGGACTTTACCATTACTTGAAACTATGAGGGGCCAAACAAATGATAAGTATCCTTGCCCTGCTCTGCAGTAGTCTTTGTTAACAGAGTTGGGGTCTTGTTTTGTTACCTCAGTCATACAACTCACAATGCCTATCTGATTTCGCATACAAGTGTGACCCAGTGTCAGGTGGGTGGTATATTCCTGGGAGACTGTGTAGTATGTATGGGAGAAGTATTGAAGTCCCCCTTAATTGTCCTGTGTCCTTTTTCTATCCCACTCCAAAACATCTCACATCCTTCTCCACAAAGGAGCCTTTGGTCAAATAAATCAGTGCTCTATCTGATGCAGTTTTGAACAAGAGAGATAATTCAACTGCACTTCATTAAACCCATAACATTTCTTCCCCACTCCCCTCATCTTTTGAATTTTATCTCATAGATAAAATAAAGTCCAGTAAAGCTCAACATGGGTTGTAATAAAAAGGAAATTATTCTGTACATTGTTCAAATAAAGCATCATAAAGGATGCACCCCCAGCCAGACAAAGCAAATTCTTTTAGTATCTGCCATATATATACATGCTCAAAACTTAGAGAAACAAATCTCTGGTCCCAACAGGATGGCATAGATCCATTTCTGTCTGTTCTCCCTGACTCAATACAACTATAAATCCTGGGAATTGCCAAACAAAAATGATGAAAAGTAGCAGGGAAAGATATAAAGGTTTAGGAACCTGGGACTTGAAGCCCCCCAGCAGGATGGCCACAGCCCCTCTCCCACCAACAGAATAAGGTGATCCTGTTCCAAGGCTTCTTAACCCTCAACCTACAACAGTGAATAGCACAGACAAGCTCATTCCTTGCTCAGGGGGAAGGGTTCCTTCCCACAGCACAGAGCAACACCAACACAGTCTAGAGAGAGGATTCCTTCCTACTATAGCCAACAGCAATCCTGAGACTCCCTTTCTTATGGGAGAAATGGAATGGACCAGTGTAATCAGGAAAGCAGTGGGTACAGCAAGCCAAGCAATTTGTCCCACAGTCTGAGACTCAACCTCCCCCACCAAGAGACAGACCACAGATGCACAAATATGCTGAACTGATTTTTTTCTAACAGAGTTTGTTTTTAGAACAGTTTTAGGTTCACAATAAAATCAAGAGGAAGATTTCCTGTATACTCTCTGCCCCTACACATGCACAGCCTCCCATTTTATCAACATCCAGCCCCAAGGTAGGACTTTTGTTACAAGTAATGTACTTATATTGACACATCTTTATCACTCCAAGTTTCCAGTTTATATTTTGGCTCATCCTGTGGTTGTGAGGGTTTCATACATTCTGTGTGTTTGGACAAATGTTTTTTCCTAGTCTATGGCTTGTCTTCCTATTCTGACTGTGTCATAGAGCAGCGTTTCACAGAGCAGAGTTTTTGCTTTTATTAAAATTAATCTTTCATGGATCATAAATTACATATTTTATCTAAAAAGTTATTATCAAATCCAAGGTTACCTAGATTTCTTCTATGTTATCTTGATAGATTTTATAGTTTTCCATTTCATATGTAGGTCTGTGATCCATGTTCAGTTCAATTACTTGGAGAATATAATGTTTGTGTCTAGATCCCAGCCTACACATGTGGATGTCCAATCACTCCAGCACCAGTTGTTGAAATGTCTGTCTTTCCTCCATTGTATTGGCTTTGCTCTTTTGTCAAAGACCAGTTGGCTATGTTTGTGTAGATCTATTATGTTACATAGTGTATATTTCTATTTCTGGCTCTCTGTTCTGCCCTATTTTTCTATTCTTTCACCCACCCAAACTGTTCTTATCACTGTAAATTTCTGGTATCTCTTGAAGTGGGCTATGTCAATCCTCTGAAATCATTTTTCTTCTCCACTATTTAGTTGGCTATTCTGGGTCCTTTTCCCTTTTCTTTTTTTTAAATTTTATTAACATATAATATATTATATGCTTTGGGGTACAGGTCTGTGAGTCATCAGTCTTAGACAATTCATAGCACTCACCACCACAGCACATACACACCCTAATGTCCATCACCCAGGCACCCTATCCCTCTCCCCACCACCCCCCAACAACCCTGAGTTTGTTTCCTGAGATTAAGCATCTCTTATGGTTTGTCTCCCTCCCTAGTCCCATCTTGTTTCATTTTTTCCCTCCCTTCCCCCCACGAGACCCCACCTCTCAAATTCCTCATCAGAGAGATCATATGATAATTGACTTTCTCTGGTTGACTTATTTAGCGTAGTATAATACCCTCTAGTTTCATCCATGTCATTGCAAATGGCAATATTTGGGGGTTTTTTGGTGGTGGCATACTATACACACACACACACACACACAGAGAGAGAGATAAATATAGATGTAGATAGATATATAGATATAGATAGATATAGATATACCACATCTTCTTTATCCATTCATCTGTCGATGGACATCTAGGTTCTTTCTATAGTTTGGCTATTTTGGCTATTTTGGACAATGTTGCTGAAAACATTCAGGTGTATATGACCCTTCGGATCACTACATTCTATGCAAGCTGTTGCAGCCACTCTGAGAAACAGTATGAAGTTTCCTCAAAAAGTTGAAAATAGAGCTACCCTATGATCTTTTTCCCTGTTCATTTACACTTGAGAATCCATTTGTCAATATCCACAAAGTAACTTGCTATTATTTTAAGTGGGATTGACTTAAATCTATTTACAACCTTGACAAGAACTGACATGTTGATCATATCAAGTCTTTTCTTAACATATTGTTAAGCACGGAATCTCATCATTTATTTAGTTTTCTTTTTATTTCTTTCATCTGAGTTTTGTAGTTTTCTTCATATAGATCTTATATATATTTTGTTAGATTTATACCTAAGTATTTAATGTTTTAGGACTTAATATTTTGTTTTAAATTTGAAATTCCAATTGTTCATTGCTGGTATGTAAGAAACTGAATTATACATTAATCTTCTATCCTACAACCTTGCTATAATATTATGTTTATTAGTTCCCAGAGGGGTTTTCGTATATGATTTTTTACATAAACAATCATATCATCTGTTAACAAAGGCAGTTTTATTTCTTCCCTCCCAGTCTATATACCTTTTATTTCCTTTTGTTGCCTTATTGCATTAGCTAGTACATCCAGCTCTGTGTTAAGAATACAGGTGCCTGGCTGGCTGAGTCAGCAGTGCATGCAATTCTTAATCTAAAGGTTGTAAGTTTGAGCACCATGATCAGCATAAAGATGACTTAAAAATAAAATCTTTAAAATAAAAAGAATGAGTGGTGCCTAATAAACACAACTTCAGCCAAGTGAGCAATGTCAACATTGACAGTTATAAGTCATGTCAATAGTACGTAGCCTTGGTATGATGGGATGAAAATGACAGTTCATCTCTATGATCTTCCTCCCCAAAAACATAACTTCAGTCTAATCTATGAGAAAAAGATCAGGCATATGCCAATAAAGAAGTATCCTACAAAATACTTGATCAATGCTTCTCAAAACTTTTCAAAGTTATCAAAAACAAGGGAAGTCATAAAATGCCACAGCTGAGAGCAGCTGAAGAAGACATGACCATTAAGTATAATGTAGCATCCTAGATGAGATCCTGAATCAGAAAAGGAACATTAGGAAAAAACTAAGAAAATCTGAATATACTACGGACTTCAGTTAATAAGAATTGATTAATAATGACTTAATAAACCATAATAACATAAGATGATAATAATAGAGAGCTGTATATAGGAAGTGAAAGAAGTATATGGGAACTTTCTGTACCAACTGCTTAACTTCTTTGGGGATCTAAAACACTTCTAAAAATTAAAGTCTATTAATAAAAAAAAAAGAGGGGCAACAAGGAGGATCCTTGTAGTAAGGAAGCGTTCAGTATTTTTATATTGATGGATACACAAACTTGTGTATGTGATAAAATTGCATTTCACTAAATACACACACACACACACACATGCATGCTAGTACAAGTAAAACTAGAGAAATTTTAATAAGGATGGATTGCATGAATGTCATATCCTTTATAACTATAGTTTGCAAAGTGTTACAATTGTGAGAAGTTGGGTAAAGAATACAGCCACATGTAAATCTATAATAATCTCAATAAAAGTTTAAATTTAAAAATTGAGCAGCCCTGACCCTTCAAAACCCTCAGGTGATTGAAGGGTCAGGGGTGGGAGGTTGGGGCAACCTGAGGGTTTTGAAGGGTCAGGGGTGGGAGGTTGGGGGAACAGGTGGTGGGTAATGGAGAGGGCACGTTTTGCATGGAGCACTGGGTGTTGTGCAAAAAGAATGAATACTGTTATGCTGAAAAAAATAAAATGAGAAAAAAAAATCAGTTTAAAAAAAAAATAATTATATTCATAAAAGTACACTCAATTTCTCATTAAAAAATTTTAAAACAAAAAAAAAAATTGAGCAGCACAGGGCACGTGGGTAGCACATTTGGTTATGCATCTGCCTTCGGCTGGGGTCATGATCTCAGGGTCCTGGGAGCCCCACATTTGGCTCCTTGCTCAGTGAGGTGTCTGCTTCTTCTTCTCCCAATGTTCCTCCACTCATGCCCACTCTCCCTCTCTCACTAAAATAACTAAAATCTTTGAAGGGTCAGGGGTGGGAGGTTGGGGGAACAGGTGGTGGGTAATAGGGAGGGCACGTTTTGCATGGAGCACTGGGTGTTGTGCAAAAACAATGAATACTGTTATGCTGAAAAAATAAATAAATTTTAAAAAAACACTGAAAAAAAATTTTAACCCATACTGGTATTCATTGGTACACACAATTATCTCCTTAAATTATACATACGTGTGTGTACTCTCTTATATGTACAGTAAGAAAAGCTGTACTCAAAAATATTGCTGAAAAGTGGCATTAAAACTTGTGTTGCCAAATGTAGTAAAACAAACAAACAAACAACAACAACAAAAAAGCCCTAAAGTTGTGTTTTGAATAAATAAATGGAGAAGAGACAAATTTTCCTTCCCAAAGAATTAAACTTAATACATATAGGTAGTTCCATTTCCAGACGTGAAACTTACCCTCCCCTCTTACCTTGAAGGCTAAACTTAGTGACAGAGTAGGGGAAGAATGACAGTAAGACTGCAAAGGAGAAACCTGGCCAATACCACCCTAACCTGGTGATGGAAGACTCACATCATCAGTGAGGTTGTGTTGACACCTGAGAAGTATATAGCACTTCCCTGGTACTTTATACAAAACATCCATAATCCAGTTTATTCATGAGAAATCCATCAGGTAAACCCAAATAGGAGACATGCTACAGACTATCTGGTCTGTCTTCCTCAATACTGTCAAAGTCAAGAGAAAAACAAGGAAAGTCTGAGAAATTATCACTGACCAGTGGACACTGGAAAAACATAACTAAATGCAATGGTGTACTATGACTGGGTCCTGGATCAGAAATAGGACCTTATTGGGGGGGGGAGCAAAAAAGAAACCCCAAAAAACCACAAAACTGTTAAGTTCAAATCATGGACCAATGTTGATTTCTTAGTTTTCACAAATGTACCATGACGGTGTAAGATGATATAACATTAGAGGAAAGCAAATCTGGGTGAGGTGAACTCTCTGTACTATCTTTACAATTTTTCTGTAAATCTAAAACTATTCAAAAATTTAAAAGTTTTGTTAAAAAGCAAAAAAAAAATTTAACAATTAAAAACAAGGAACAGGAAGGAAGAAAATCTTTGAGTGATTTCATGCTTCTGAACACAATCTTTAAGTGAACCAAAAAATATCCAAAAAGGAAGGGGAGGAGCAATGTAACAACAACACTAAAAGTAATAGAAAGGAAGAAGGAGAAAGGGGAGATAGACAAGGAAATGCAGAGGGGGAAATAGTCTGCTCCCATTAGCAACCAGATGTCAACATGTTTCAGAAGCTGGAAATACTCCCTTTGGAGAGCTACAGCATATTCTATTTTCCAGGATGGAGGCCAGTTTTTACCTGGGAGCAAAGAGCTTCTTTATTTTCAACAATTGCATTAATATTTCTTTTTTATGCAAGTGCAGGCCATTTCATCTAAGCATATGGCACATTGACTAACAGATAAAAGAGATTGTAATTTTTTTTTTAATAAAAACAACCAGAGAAACAATCAAGAAATGTTGAGCTCTGATCTTAAGAACTCTTCAGGGTACTTGATATTGGGCATTCTCAAGGATGAGAGCACAGCACTAAGCCTCTTGTGTGACACAAACATGGTTTACCTTAATAAGCAAAATTAGGTTTCCTGTGCTAGTGAGTTGGACAAGGCGTAACAAGCTCATCAACCCTGTGTAACAGAGGCAGTCTCATCTTAATGATCCATCCAGGTAGAGCTAGCAGCACCAAGAGCATCCATCATCAAGGGTGGACATGGCAGGGAGAAACTGCAGATCTCTGACATGAGAATAGAAAAACTAGTGTTCCTAAGAAGACTTTAGTTTCCAGATGTCAAAGATCCTCTCGGGCTTCCATTGTGAGAAAGCCTCAACACAGCACCGCATAGACAACCACTATACCACATGGAAGTTCAGATCAATAACTTGGAAAACTGAGCCTCCCCTGGAGCCTCTGGACTTTTGTAGCACTTGGCTTCAGTGTCTGGGTTCTTTCTCCTTTTTTTCTGCACCTGCATCCATATTGAGTCAGCATCTGCCCCCATCACATGATCCAGGTATAGATGCATCGGGTTGAGCAGATTATATCTCCTCATCTGGCCTGGCATTTGTCTGTCATGCTGTGGCCGAAACATGATACCTAGTTGACAAAATGCGGCCCTCACATATGTCGATGGCCTTTGTTCCACCAGGGTACTTCTGTTGTTTGGACTCCTCCAAAAGTTCAGGGACTCAGGCCTCTATCTTCTTGGCCCTTTCAAGACAAATGGCGTATCACAGATCACAGCAGGTGTTACTCAGCTCAACATTTGCATCTCCCTATACAAATGCACCTCTGCCTGCCACATTTCAGAATCAATCAAGGAAGCCCCATAGTCTTGTGCACACTCAAGAGTGTGCTTGTGCTTGTGTGTGTTTATGCCCTGTAGTTTGGAGTGAGCAGCTTTGATGTTTCCTTTTTTATCTCGAGCTTTATCCTGAGAATTCTTTGCAACCCGGTTGAAGTGAAGTTAACAGCCAGGCTCAAGGGCTCTAACGAAGAACTCTGTAAGTAGTCACAGATGGAAAGTGTCTGCTCTGATGTCTGGTCTAGGATGTAGGAAAGATAGAACAAGGATTCCATAGTCCAAAAGTTAATCACGGCAATCTCCCTTCTGAATTATGAACAGTGCTCAGGCCTCCTAAGATGGAAAAATATGAAAAATGTCTCATTTAAATCCTCTGAATTGACACTTAAATAATATGGTAGCAATAATTCAAAATTATTCATTTATTACCAAACATTAAAATATAAATTAATCTCCTTAAGTTTAGATCAAAGAACAGCCCTTATCTACTAACAATAAACTCATCCAATGCCAAAGTATCAAAGAGTAATCAATCAATTTTCTGAAATCTTCATTCATAACACCTACTCAGTATGTATATTTACCTCCAAACAATATGACTATAATTTTTAAAAGGTCACTATTTTTATTATCATTATTTACAGATGAGTGTTAGATCATTTTTTTGAAGTCAATAGATGAATAGAGTTAGGATTAACTGATTTCATTCAACAGTGTAAAATTTCTCTATTGACCCTCCTCTGTGTGAAAAATACCTCAATAGACATGAAATCCTCATGACTTAGTTCTTTATATTCTAAATGTCCTTGTATTTGCATAAACAACTACCGGTACTTAACAGTATGCTTAAGTACATACTAAACTTTCATCTGATTGAAAATGATAACTCCATGGCTCCTTATAAGCAGATTGAAAATCCAAGTTTTTCTTTTTTTTTTCATTGAAGTGAATCTTTGTCAGATTTACAAAAATAGTAAATGCCCAAATCATGTGTACTTAACATTGCTCTGTAAACTGGCTTATTGAAAGTATCTCCCTTTGTGACATGATCCATTTGTCTTTGAAAATTCTTAATTACTTACTGTGGAAGATCCAAGTTTTTCTTAAGAATGACTACTGAAATTTGCCATTAAGAGTGCTCTTCTTTTTCAGTCATTTTTTAGTTTTAAGGGTGGGATCCCATCATTTTATTCCTTGCTATAGGACAGGTATGCTCATTGGCACAGCATGATGTCAAGGTGTTTCTACCAAGTTGTTTAACCCTCCACATACCTTTTCCAAGTGTCCACCTGTGAAAAATCCCCTCACATTTCCTGCAAGGCCCCAGTATGCAATGGCTTGTGGGGATGAGCAAGGGGTACAGTCTTGTGGTCTCCAAGGCACATGGGCCCCTCCCTAGAATACACATGACTGCAGAGGCCACAGCATGGACCCCTGAGGAGCAAATGGGATGAAGATATCCTTACATTCATTAGTAATGTCAACAAGATGATCTCCACAGTACAGCCCCAACTCTAAGCTTCTGGTATTCTAAAGTCCTAAAACCAAGCAAGTGCTGAATTACCTAAATGGCATCCCTGAGCCCATGCGTTAGGTCGCTAAGCAGGTTTGGTCCAATGCTGATGAACTGAATACCATCTGAATGAAGGTTGCATCTTCTTCATTTTCTGCAAAGCAGTGCAGGACATTCACGTATGGACTCACCTCTGAGTTCTTTTGTTTTCCTGATGCCAAGCCGCTCACCTGTAACTGGAAGGAAAATGTTGTCATGCAGCCACATGTCATTTGGATCCTCTCTATTAGTGCCCTCAGGTCCTTTTTGCCTCTGGGCTACTTATTCAAGCAATAAAATTTAGTCTTTCCTTAAGGTAAGACCTTGGGAATGTTGGAACCTGAACCAACATCTTAATGCTCATTTACAGAACTCTTTTAACGTTTCAGGCACTATACTCAGTGCAGTAGAGAGTATGCAAAGGTTAATACATCAGGGCATGCCCTCAAATAACTGTGAATGGGGGGCAAGCATAAGATGCTATAAGTATGGCAAAACCAGGTACTGCAGAAAATAAATAAATATAAGATTTCCATTGATTGACTTAAGCAACTGGGGACAGTTTTGTGAAGTAGGTAATTTTTGAAAAATGTTAGGTTCTCAACAATTGATAAAAAGAGAGGAGGAATGGAAGTAACTGGAAAGAAAGGTATAGGCTAAGAGAAAAAAGTCAGCAAAGGAAAAGAGGTGAGGAATTACAGGCTGTGTCCCAGACCCAGCAAAGAGTAGGTTAGAGCCCACATACACTGGGGGTGAGAGGTAAGGCTGCCCATAGCTTGTAAAAGCAGAGTGAAGGAAGACCAGGGATACCTTGGATACCAATCTCATGAGTTTGGACTCTGTTCGTGACAGCAGTTGCAAGTCACTGAAGAAATCTGAACAAGGAAGTGGCATTCTCAAGCTAATTCTTCATGATGCGTGGAAGTTAGAGTTGGCAGAGAGGTAAGTAGACAAAAGTCATGAAATCTGGGATAATTCGCCACTGGACTTCTCCACCTTCATGTCACCCCACTTGCTCCCTTACCCTTCTATGGCCTTAGCCTCTCCAACCTAACCCATATAACCCTTCCTGAAGGAAGGTATTAATCCTTTTGAAAAATCACACTTTAAAATGAAGATTCTTAAGAAATGAAAATACTTAAAGACCCCAAAGCATGTCACCACAGTGGGAAGAAGGATTAGTGTTAGCACCCAAGACCATGTTACCTGCTGCCCTGCCCTCTCCCTGCAGAAAGTAGCAGAGGAAACTGCACAGAAGGGCTGCCTCTCTCTGGGCTGAGATGCAAAGTGACTTTGAGGGGAAAGCAAAGAAGAATAAAGCTCAAAAATGCTTCCTTTTTAGTACTGACTCTTCTCAGGGAAACCCCAAAGCTCTTGAACTAGCCTAAAATTAAAAAAAACAGTTTTTTAAATCCAATGATTAGTCATATCCTTTTCTCAAGCTTGAGGTTCAACTTTTCTGCCCCGGATGAGACACAGTTCTGAAAGGCCAGCTGCAAGAGCAGAGCTGAGGATGTCTCCTTGGATGCCAGAGCTCTGCAGGTCTGGGAGCTCAGTGCAGGATGAGTAAAGACAGTGGCCTCAACTCATTGCAGCCACCTCACGTCCCCTTCCTTCACAAGAGCAGTGATCCCACAGAGAACACTCTGTGTTCCAAGACCCATTGCTTACATTCTTGTCTTTAATTACATCATATAAATAGTTACTTTATTTTTATCCAGTATACATAGGTAAAAAATGAAAAAAAAAAAAAAAAAAAGAAAGACAGAAAGAAAGCTGAAAACAACCAAAACTCAAAGCTAAATTCTTTATAAGTGTCACTGTGACCCCAAAATCTCTCCTCTCACAAAAGCTCAGGGGCCCAGCTTCTGATTTTTTTGTTCAGGAGAAAAATTGGAATGGGAAAGAAAAGTGTGTTTCTCCATTAACAAATGGATTTGCTGGGGCTCTCATTTTCCACACATCACATCTCTAAGCCCTGAGACCTGGCAGGATCTCAGGTGACCACCACTGCGTCTGGAGTCCTATCACGGCCCACTGAGGCAGACAGGATCTTTTCAGGAGTCTCTTTGCTGAAATGTTGCTGCCAGCGAGAAAATGGTCTCCCTTCTACTCAGGCACAGAGCCTGAAAGCATAAAGGCTGAAAAAGAGGAGGGTGGAGTATGATTCACTCTGAGCTGAGAAGTGACTCAAAAAGGAAATTGCCTGGTGTGACTGGATGACACAGTTCATTGTAACCTGCTGTGACCAGGCCTGTCTGTCAGGCAGCTGTCTACCTTTGCCTTGGAAATCAGTCAAGTGAACACGCTGGGCACACTCCAGGCTTCATCCACCACACAGTGACTAAGACTTTTCCTGGCTGGGTCTCTCACTTCTGACCACTCCCAGATTCTGTGCCATGGTGATCATTGAGACTCAAGGGAACAATTTAGAAACAGAATAGAAACAATTTAGATATAAAGAGGGGACTTCTCAAATGCCAGAAAGGAGAGTGAGAAAAAGGGGAGGAGAACCACATGCACTCAGAAATCTTAGAGCCTATGTTTTAAGTTATCTACTGTCACTGTTCCCTACTTCATGTTTATAACTCTCTCCAAATCATATTCAGACAAGCAATACAAACAAAAAGGAAGAAAGAAAGGAAGAAAGAAAGAGAGAAAGGAAAGAAAGAAAGAAAGAAAGAAAGAAAGAAAGAAAGAAAGAAAGAAAAGAAAAAAAAACCCTCACTTTTGTTTTTATAATTGATTTCTTTCTTTGTAAGGGTCGAGATAATGCATTTTTTTTTTGAAAAGATACATGCACTCCTACTTTTATTGAAGCATTATTTATAATAGTTATTATTTGTAACTATTATTATATACAATATATTATATATAATGTAATAACTATAATTATTATAATAGTTATTACTTATTTTTTTTCCATTTTATTTATTTTTTCAGCGTAACAGTATTCATTCTTTTTGCACAACACCCAGTGCTCCATGCAAAACGTGCCCTCCCCATTACCCACCACCTGTTCCCCCAACCTCCCACCCCTGACCCTTCAAAACCCTCAGGTTGTTTTTCAGAGTCCATAGTCTCTTATGGTTCGCCTCCCCTTCCAAATTTTTTTTTTTTTAATAAACATATAATGTATTTTTATCTCCAGGGGTACAGGTCTGTGAATCGCCAGGTTTACACACTTCACAGCACTCACGATGAGATAATGCATTTTTTAAAAAGATTTTATTTACTTATTTGACAGACAGAGATCACAAGTAGGGAGAGAGGCAAGCAGAGAGAGAGAGGAGGAGGAAGCAGGCTCCCCACAGAGCAGAGAGCCTGATATGGGGCTCGATCCCAGGACCCTGGGATCATGACCTGAGCCGAAGGCAGAGGCTTTAACCCACTGAGCCACCCAGGCGCCCCGAGACAATGCATTTTAAACCTTATAACAGAACAGGTATTTCCTGAGCTGTTTTAATGCTGAACAGTAAAGTTTAGAGTGAGGTATACAGAATTACTATTTTGGTAAGTCAAAAATGGGCAAATATCCTCACTTTACATAGTTCAATTTAATGTACTGAATGAGAGAGTAGTCAAAGTTTCTTCAGATATTGTTAATATGTGTGTGTGTGTGTGTGTGTGTGTGTGTGTGTGTGTGTGTGTTTTCCCAAAATGCTTCATTGGCATTTTATAAGATGTTAGCCTGTTACTATGTGCCTGCTACCTTCTTACCTACTTCCCTAGCAGTCCTCCCTGGCTGGTCCCTGTGCTGCCCAGAAGGTGGCTGGTGGTCAGCATTGCCTTGCTCTTCACCCACAAGATGCCAAGCTGGTTTCAAGACTACACAAGCAGCTGGCATTGACTTCTGGGCAAAATTCACATCATACCAGGGTGGAAGGGTTACCACAGAGTCTGCCACTGTCCCCAGGAGAACCCTGGAACTGGCACTGCACCTCATGAGGAGAATGGCCAAAGCCACAGCAGACCTACTATATAAGCTGGAGGAGGCCACCCTCCTGCTGAGCACCCACTCTGTCAACCCCCTTGTTCCCCACACTGAGCAGAGTGAACCTGCTCCCCTGGGAGAGAGTCTAGTGTCATTTTTTTCAGGTAAAAGTGCTGTATGCTGATAAACCCCCATCTTCTCAAGAGTAAGGTGCTATCTTTGAAGGATGCAGAAGAGGGACTACCACTCCCTCCACCAAAGCATACATATACACCTTCTTATACATAGGACAAGACATTAGAACTTTTCTAAAAAGTTACTGTTATTGGCTTCTGATGAATATAGTTTACTTCCTTCTTTTCTTCTTTTCTTCAATGAATATTTGAGTGCACTGTGCCAGGCATTGTGCTTTTCCAACAAAAAACTGTCACATCTCAGACTACTCTCAGAAAGCTTAGGTTCGACAAAGAGAGAGCACATGTGCACAGGGAACCCAGTAATAACTATGCTGTGTGAATATAATGGGAGGAACAACGAACTCTGTCTCAGAAATGAGGACCAGGTGGTTATGGATATTGCTCATCCCACACAGAGTATATCGTGAAGATTTATTAGTGAATGAATGAATGAGTATGAAGTGAATGAGTGAATGAGGGAGGAATAGATTGCCTTCCATGGTGAGCTTTGGTCTAGGTAACAGGGACAAAGGAGTGAAGAAAACATACAAATAATTACTTTCAGATTGAGTGGACTTGACAAACAAGATATTTTCAGTTGCATTTAGAACAACAACAAAAAAAGATTTTAAAAAAATTAAGGGAAAACAGGATAAGGAATTCTGAGCAAAAGGAATGGGGTCATGAAAGTATATTGATGTACACATACAATCCAGATAGGCAAAATATAAAATCAAGATGTTTCAGGATCTTATGAATTTTAAAGAAAAAAAATTAAAAAAAAAAAAAAGGTAGTAGCATCCTGGTATGGCCTGGCTTCTGTTTTTGATCCTGTTAAAATGGTTATCAACATTTCTAGACCTTTCCTTAGTCACCAAAATAGAAATGAGAAATAAAGGAAATTAGGCTGATGTTTCAATTTGCCTCCTTTAATGGTAATTTACCTCTGATATGAACCTCATGAATAGGCCAGACAAGCAGAATGAGTCATTAGAGGCAGGGAAGAGTGTATTGGGGAAAAGAGAAAAAATAGTGCCCTGTCCTCCTGGAGAGCACCCTTTCCCAATGACAAACCACTTGCCCTCTGGTGTTGGTTTTCTCAGGTTTGTCAGAGAACTCTTAGCTCTTTCTGACTTCTAATAAAGTGAGCACTGGAGATCAATTTAGTAAGTTTAAAATTTTAATATGACATTTTTATTTTATGGAGGTAAAATGTACACACAGAAAAATGCACAGGTTATAAGAATACAATTTGACATTTTGATAAATACATACACCTGAGAAACCACCAGTCTAATTGAGACAGACTGTTATCAGCCCAGAAAGCTCTCTTAAGCCCCTTTCCAGAGAACACTATCCATGCAGAGGTAACCACTTTTCTGACTTATACAACCATATATTAATTCTGCCTGTTCTTCAACTTCATATAATGGAATCAGAACATAAAAATTCCTAGGGGTTGGCTTCTCTCCCTCAGCATGATGTTTTTGACATTCATCCACAGTGTTTCATTTGACAATAGACTGTTTCTTTTTAATTCTAAGTAATAGTCCATTGTATGGTTACAGAAGTCCTTTATCCATTCTCTTTTAGTAGACATTTGGTTTGTTTCCATTTTTTTTTTTTTTTGCTTTAATGGATAAAGCTGTTATAAATATTCTTACTGTAGTCTTTTTATAGACCTGTGTTTTCAGTTCTCTTGGGTAAATACTGGGAATAAAATGGCTGGGTCATGAAACAAGTGTGTGTTTAACTTTGTAAGAAGTTGCCAAAGTGTTTTCCAAAGTAGTTGCACCATTTTACATTCCCAATCCACGAGAGTTCCAGTTACTGGATATCCTTGCCGACATTCAGTGCTGCCAGTTGTTCCAACTTAAGTATGCTAATGAAAATAGAAGTATATTTCATTGTGGTTTTAGTTTGCATTTCTCTATGATCCTAAGCATTTTTTTCACACACTTCTTGGCCCTCCCTATGCTTTTTACTGATGTTTCTGTTCAAACATTTTGCCCATTTTAATGGATTGTCATTTTTACAGATGATAGGTGACTAGCTAGCTAGCTAGATGATAGATAGATGATAGATAGATAGATGATAGAAGTCTTCTTTCAGAAACATGTATTGCAGTCCGCTTCCAGTCTGTGACTTATGTTAGCATGTTCCTAATTTTGATGAAGCCTGATTTACCACTTTTTTCCTTTATGTTTAGAACTTTTCTGTCCTCCCTAAGAAATATTTGCCTACTTCAAAGTTGCAAAGATATTCTCCATTGTTATCTTTTGTAAGTTGTAGACTCTTTATTTTTATGATTAAGTCTATGATATGTCACAGATTAATTTGGGAGTGTTTATGAATTATAAAGGCTGAGAGTCATTTTTTCCATATATTTATACAGCAGAACAGATGTTTTACATATTCCAATGACAAGACTTTCTTTTCCCCCCATTGAATAGCCTTGATACCTCTGTCAAAAAATGAAAAAATTAAAAATAGAACTAACATGCAATCCAGCAATTCTATTTCTGGGAATATATCCAAAGGAAATGAAAACACTATGTCCAAGAAATACCTGCATCCCCATGTTCACTGCAGCGTATTTACAGTAGCCAAGACATGGCAACAATCTAAATGTCTATTCACAGATGAGTGGATAAGAAAGATATAGAATCTAATGTAATGGAATAATATTTGGCCATAAAAAAAAAACAAAAAGAAGAAGAAGAAAGGCCAGCCATTTGTAATAATACAGATGGACTTTGAAGACATTATACACCAAGTGAAATAAGTCAGACAGAGAAAGATAAATACTGTATGATCTCATATAAATATATGTATCATAAAAAACAAAAACAAACTCATAAAGACATCAAATTTGTAGTTACCAGGGGCAGGGGGGAGGGACAGGGCATTGGAGGAAGGTGATCAAAAGGTACAAACTTCCAGTTACAAGATAAATAAGTACTAGGTATATAACCTACAACATGCTCACTATAACTAACACTGCTCTGTGGTATACAGGAAAGTTATCAAGAGGGTAAACCCTAAGAGTTTTCATCACAAGGAGAAAATTGGTTTGTTCGTTTTTGTTATTCTATATCTATGAGGTAATGATGTTAACTAAAGTCAATAGGTGATCATTCTAAAATATATGTAAGTCAAGTCATTACATTATATACCTTAAACTTATACAGCGTTGTATGTCAATTATATCTCAGTAAAATTGGAAAATTGAAAAAAAGGAAACAAAACAAGACCAGACTCAAAAACAAAAAGGAATGAAAGAAAGGGAGTTGAAAGAAAAGGAGAGGGATTTTTACTATGATCTTCATTTTTCCAATTGTTTAAATTCATATGTGGGAAAATTTTTTTAATGATTCTCTAAATATTTGTAAAACAAAAAATAAATCAACAGTATATGGATGGGTCTATTTTCAAAGTCTGTGTTCTCTTCTATTGATCTGCCTATTCTTAAACCAATAGCACACTATTATAATTAATGTAGATTTATAGAAAAAATTCATATCAGACTCAAAATATAAGTATCCATGAGTCCATATTGATATGAATAAAGAACTGAGTCAATAAATAAAGTAAATGGCAGGGAAGCAGGAGGGTAAAGACAAATCTCCCATACAGATTTCTGAATCATCACTGTAGTTAGTCCACCCTCAAGGAAGGGGAGCATACCTTCCCACTCCTGAACTGTGGGTTGTGCACGAGACCACTATTCTCTAAACTGTCAAAAAATAAATTCACATCTGGTAGTTTAATCCTTCCAACCTTTCTTCTCTGTATGGTATTAGTTTTCTTTAGTGCTTTGCATTCCCAAATATGTTTTAGAATTAGCTGCTCTCTTTCTTTTAAACAGTGTCCACAGGGGATTTTTTTTTTTTTTTTTTTTTTTTTTTGGAGCTGTGGTTGGATTGGCAGAGGGGCGGGCTCAAGGGGTTGGATATGACCTTTACTGAGCTTATCCACTGGAGTGAAAATGTCTGTACAAAACCAAATGTTGGTTCCTATAACTTCTGCATCACAATTAAAATCCAAACAGTTATTTTTTAAACAGTCAACCCAATCAAAACCCACTATGTGAGAATCAATAGCTTCTTTGAAGCCACAGTAATACTTAAATATGGTTAAAACTCAAAGGCAGAAATTTTGTTGGTTGGAAAGCTAATTAAATTTCCAACTTGTTCAAATAGAATTACAAAAAGGCAGAATTGTTTTACTTAAATTGGCAGGAAATGCATCAAAAGACTTAAAGGTAAAGCTTATTACCCCTCATCACTTGCAACTTGCTCTTCATGGAGATGAAGAATCAGACTCTCTCATCAAAGCTACAGTTGTGGGTGGTGGTGTCATTCCACACATGCTTAAGTCTCTGGTTGGGAAGAAAGGACAGCAGAAGATTGTTTAAATGGTGCTCAGATTCCTTATTATCTCAGAACTCTAAGCACTATTAGCAGCTGGTTTGGTGGACTGTATCTCTGTGAGAAATTCACAGGGATTTTGATTGGGATTGTGTTGAATCAATAGATCATTTAGGAAAATTAATATGTTAACAATAATTTATCTCCATTTATTTAGGGCTTCTGAAGTCTCTCTGAGCAGTATTTTGTAGTTTCCAGTGCAATAGTCTTACATGTGCTTTCTTAAACTTATTATTCAGTATTTTATTTTGCGTATGTGATGGCATATATTTGTCTTGCTCTCTAAAGTCTTTGCTACTAGTATATGGAAATATAATTGGTGTCTGAATATCAATCACGACCTTGCTGAATTCAGTATAGGTTTTAGCACTTTCTTTGGAGATGTCTTAGCATATCTATGTAAACTATCACATCATCTACAAGTGATTCCCAATCATTTCTAATCATTACACCTTTTATATATATATATCTATTACCTTATTGCAAGGCTAGAACATCCAGTAATATGTTGAATAGAAGTAATGAGGGTGCATATCCTCATGTTGGTTTTGGGAAGGTTCTAGTATTTCACCATGAAGTTTGGTGTTAGCTGTAGTATAATTTTTTTTAATCCATGTTCTTTACAGATAAGGAAGTTCTTCTTTATTCCTACTGTAATGCAAGTTTTTATCATGAAGGGTGTACATTTTAATAAGTGCTTGCTCTGTATCTATAGACATCACTATACAAATATCTTCATTTATTCTGTTAATTAAGCTTATTAATATTTAAATAAACATTTTAATATTTAAATATGAAGTGAAACTTTGCATTTCTAGGATAAACTCTGCTTGGTCATAATGTACTATCCTGTTTGTATATTGCTGGATCCAACTTTCTAATATTTTGTTTAGCATGATTCCACCTATGCTCAAGAGGGACACTGTTCTACAATTTTCTTTTCCCTATTAACATAAACAGAACGCCCAATTGTAGACTATTTGTAGGGTTTCTGAAAATTAGCAGTAACAAAATATTAGCAAAAAATCATTCCAACTGAATAATTTGGATATTCAACGTGTTAGTATTGTTAACAACTTCTCTCATGAAGATAATTATCGTACTCCCAAATGCTTAGGCTCTCAAAAAGTGTGGCATCAGATTACATTTTATGAGGTAAATCAAGAAACTCCCCCATGATTCTAGATCACAAGAACAAGTTTTCAAGAGATAGGCTTTGAGTGTTCATTTTCACACTGTCTTTTAAAGTGAAGTAAGTGCAGGTCACTCCATAAGCCACTAAGAAATGCTTGTTTGTCCTCTAGAATAAACCACCTTTAAATAAGTCTATGTGTCCTCTCTTGCCGAAAATGATACCATTTTATCTTGGCGTCTCGACAATCCTCATGCTATGGAATGGTTGCGGCTGGCCAAAATGGAGACAACTCTTCAGAAATACTACTTTTCCCAGAGTCTCTAGGCTTTCTCCTAAGGTCTGCCCTAATGTGAGCTGGTTTATGGGATGAGACAATGGTAGGGCTAACTTCAACCCTCAGGAGTATACTTCACTGGCCTTGAGAGGAGGTCCTAAATTTTAAAAGCAGACTATATGTTGAACATATAATGTAGTATTTATCTAATACTGTCCACACATATTCCATGTATATTCAATGTCATGACATATAGAGGCATATAACTTAAGGCTCCCAGAGTGTAGCTTTTCTCCCATACAATAAGTTAAGTTTCCTAATTTGACTTGGAAAGGATGAATGATATTTAAAGTGATCATAAGAATAAAACAGAAAAGGAAGGCAGAAAACTCAAGCAGGATTGGGGGGAAAGCTGCCTAAAATTTTCCAAAATATTAATTCAGGACAAAAAGGCTGATCACTGATTATCATGGATTATTGGGGACATATTATGTGCCATGTGCTTGACATGTGCAATAGGACTTAATCCTCACAATAACTGAGCATGTGGTTATTAACGTAAGCACTTAGAAAGAAATGGAGGATAATGTGTTCTAAGTAGCATTTCCAGTGTGTTGATACTAAAAAGTGACAGTGTTGGGATTCTAGCAGAAACAATTCTAAGTTTAACACCCTTCCCCTTTACTGCATTGCTAGTACAAGAAGCACTCAGGATTAGGCTTAAAATCACAATATAAACAGAGGAGCTATGTTAATTGTGCTCACCATGTAGTAAATGGAGCACCATACAGAGCCTCTCCAGCCAATGCTTGGTTTCAGCTCCGTCATTCAGTTGAATGAGTGTACTTGGTGGGGAGATGTGGAAGGAGCTGGGTTGACACTGAAGACAGCAGTGAGAATTCTGCTATCTTGATGGTGTGAACAGTGTGCTGCAGCATAGTCCACATGGAGATTCGGCATGAGACACAGAACTGGTGTGAGGTAAGGGCTGGCTCTTCAGGGGTCTGCTTGCATGCAGTGACATAAATGATGGGATTTGGGTTTTGTCAGAGTAGAATGAGGGCATTTTACTATTATCATTTTGTCTTTTTTTTTAAGATTTTATTTATTTATTTGACAGAGATCACAAGTAGACAGAGAGGCAGGCAGAGAAAGAGAGAGGAAGGGAAGCAGGCTCTCCACTGAGCAGAGAGCCCGATGCGGGGCTCGATCCCAGGACGCTGGGATCATGACCTGAGCCGAAGGCAGAGGCTTTAACCCACTGAGCCACCCAGGTGCCCCTATCATTTTGTCTTAATAACGGTCAATTAAAGGGAATGAGAAGGACTGTGGTTTGGGGTTGATATTTAACCAGTGAAGAAATTGTGAGGAGGCTGGTTTCTGGGCATAAGCAGGCACAGACCCTGCACAGAGTGGGGAGAGGGAGCCGTTGGTGAGTACCTAAAGCTTCAAGGGCATCAGGAAACAATGTACTTGACACCAGGCTTGTCTTTTCACCATGCAGCCTGCAAATAGTGAAAGGCTTTGGTGCCCTCCTACAGCCTTGGAGAAGGGATATGTCAGGCACCCAACACAGAGAAGGAACGGGAGCAGGGTTGTCTGTGCCTACTGGAGGGTGCAAGAGCCCCTCCAGGCAGTCCTTAAAGGTGAGGCTGCTTTGGTGAGGGGCCTAAGGAGGTAAAACCCAAGGACCACTGTAATTTAACCATGATGTCATAATAATCTCATTCATTTTTTCATTTGAAAATACACATTTAACACAGTATATAGGCCTTAGTGCTATGCTAAGTGCTCAAGATACAAAACGAAGCAAATCACATCTGCCTTCATGGACCCTACAGTCTAGGAAAATGGCATGTATTCAAATAATTTCAAAATCAGTATATCATTACAAAATAAGATCTGTGATATAAAGGAAAAACAAAGTGTCCCGTGCAAGCATAATAGGTGCTCCTAACCCAGGGGAGGTGATTGGAAGAGAGCAGGATGCTGGAGGAATTTAAGAGGTGGCATGGTGGGAAAAGAGCTAAGGACACAGAAGGTATCAAAGATGACTGCTGGGTTTGGAAGTATGCACGGATGAATGGCATGACCCACAATAAGGTGCTACTTGGCAGCAACTTGTCCTGGATTTTATGAATGGAATGAAAGCAGAGCAGTGGTTATTCCTTCAATTCATTCACCTGGGAAATACTTAATTCAAGCCTGAAGACACTAAGCACTTCACCAGACATGGCTCCAGTGTCAAAACTTTTAGTTCACATTTTAGATTCTGTTTTATGCAAAATCTTTAGATTCCAATAAAAATAGCACATTTGTAAAAATTACACCAGGGAGGCAGTTAAATCTCCTACTTCCAGTTTTTTTGTCGTATGCAGTCTAACCTCAGTGGAAGTGCCCTAAAATTAATGCACAGAAATACTTTAAGTAACAGATCAGTGTTTTGTTTGTTTTTTGTTTTTTGTTTTTGTTTGTTCTGTTTGCTTTCTTTTCAGCCTTCTTTTACTAGAATTGCTTTTTACTTTGAGCATCAAAAAGAAACTCTTCAGGGGCACCTGGATGGCTCAAGGGGTGTAAGCCTCTGGCTTTGGCTCAGGTCATGGTCTCAGGGTCCTGGGATCAAGCGCCATATCAGGCTCTCATTTCAGGGCGGAGCCTGCTTTCCCCTCTTTCTCTGCCTGCCTCCCTGCCTACTTGTCATCTTGCTCTCTGTGTCAAATAAATAAATAAAATCTTAAAAAAAAAAAAAACAACTCTTCAGCAAATGTGCAACTTAGGGAGTGTTCACCATATTCTTGAGAAATAGATAGTCTCTGTGTGTTTTATCCTGGGAGATACTGTGAAATTCCAGATCCTTGAGAATCACTTTAATAAGCAGATTTTTTTTTCTCTCTCTGCAAGTATACTCCTCAAATGTTTATTCTAGAATAAAAGCCTTCCTACATTATCAAATAAACATCACAGAATAATTTCAATTGAGAACAGAAATGCTTATATTTAGTTTCATCCCCACCAATGATTATATTTATTCTCTCAATAAATACCTCTTAAGTGGTCTTTATATTGTGAGCCAGGCACTCTTTAATAACTTAGCTAAATGACTTTCTTTTACTGCCTTCAATTTACAAATGTAATTAGAAAGTTTTCCCCTCTGTTAACTACATGTGCACATATAAACATATATAACTATATACTCATAGATACATTATCTGTAGATTCTTAAAAAGTAATTGTTATATAGCGTAGGATTTTCAATGAAAGTCTAGATAAGAGATACAAGAACTTTAACAAAAAAGAAGTTACTATTTATATGACATATTATATAATTAACTACCTCATGAAACTTATACATATAATTACCCTGGATTAAATCTACAATGAGAAGGAAACGCATTGGGGATAAAATAAACATCTGATCACACTTTCTCAGCCTGTGTTCAGTGGCTCTGTGGGTGGGAAACAGGAGTAAACCTGACAGTCTACTGGGGGTTCCATTTCTTCTTTGGGTGCTGAGGTGCACCTCCACTTCTAGTCATTGTCATTGACTTCATTAGGTTGTGACTTCAGCCAAAAGTCCAGTCCTACAAGATTCAAGAAGTGATATTTAATGTAACTATATATAAGCAGCCAGCTTGTTAGGATCCTCTGACAATCACATGCAGTAACGGCTGTTAAATCCTTCTCAGCACTTGCCAGAGCCATGTGGAGTAATGAAAAATAATATCAAGCAAACAAAATAGTGCACACACACAGATGGATGATAGGTACATAGACAAAGTGACCACATGGGATAAATCAGGATTCCCTGTTGGATTCTGCCATTTAACCAAAGCCCTAGATCCATGCTGAGTAAATCCTTTTCTGATGCTCTCCAAATCAGAGCCCTTTATGTCAGCTTCCGTCCATAGCTATTAAAGCAATTTTCTTGTCTGGGAAAGTTATGAAGAGCTTTGAACAAAGTTTACCTTAGTGACTTAAAGAAATGAATTTCTTAATAAGGTATAAAGCGCTTTCAGAGAATTCATCAAAGATTTTTTTTTTTTTCCTGAAGACTCTTATTTAAATGTTCAACCTTAGGTTCCCCAGCCTATTTTACTCAGACCTATAGATTTTCAGGTTTTCTCTCTAGAGGAGAAAATGAAGATATTACAGTGGACAAGACCTCCATTTGGAGAAGGAATATAACATAGTGATATTAAATGAGATAACTGTACATGCATGTATTTTTTTTTCTAAGAGTATTCACTTGAGAAAAGCTAGAACTATCAGAGAAACAAGAGGAGACGACTACCAAAAGTCCATAAAATTTGAATTAAGGGAAAATTACATTGTGAAAGTGGGTTATAATGCACCACAGGCCTACAGAGCTGAGAACAGACCACACATGATGTAGGAAAGTACAAATATCTTTGCATTGGTGAGTCTGAAATTACCTTTGAAAGGAAAAAGAAAGGGCCCTAGAAATGACACAACACTGAGGAAGAGATATGATGTATGTATTTTCTTATGACACCATAAACCCTATGAGTGGTTTAACTTCCATAAGGTTAGTGCATTATTGTTAATAATTTTAAGAAAAAAAATTATTTGAGTTGCTCAGGTAGTAAAAAGGCCAGAATAATCTTTCGGTTTCATTCATTTTATCTCTATTAATCCCACTGAACCCTAGCTCCAAAAGTTAGAAGTCAGCAGTATCTTTCTGAGACAAGGAGAGAAACTTTGTCTTCTTTACCTTTAAATCTCCATCAAGAAGACTCATCTTGTAGTGTATACAAATGAGAAGAGTGCATACATACCTGTCTCTTGAAGTAGAGGATAATGTACTGGCAATACTAACTTTGAATATGGAGTTGTTTTCCCATTAGACCAGAGCTTAAATTCAGCTCAAACTTTCACTCTGGGACTCAGAACATGTAGTTCTTTTTTTAACCCAGGGCTTGCAGTCTTTCTGTGTGCCATGATTATAACACTACTCTCGTCAAAGGAGTATACTATCTTACATAGAACAATCCAAATCAGCTGCTTTCTTTTTTGCACATTTCCTCTGACTTTTGGGTTTTCAAGGGCCTATTTCCAAAGCAGATGTTGCTTTGAAATGTACAGAGCAATACTGAGCCAGGATGGATGGTCAATAGCAACAGTGATTTGGAAAAGAGCCATGGTATGAGAAGCAAGGCAGGGTTTAGGCAGGCTATAGGTACAAACAGAGCTGCCAAGATGTAGTCCTAAACCTGTTGTCTATATGTGGTAAATAAGACTGCATTAATTTCTCTTACATCTTCCTAAAGACCAATTCTTCTAATTAAGGCAGAAAACTTGGTATTTCAGAGCTTATTTGGCCCTTTTGGCAAAAAAAAAAAAAAATAGTCTATTTATAAGTAGAAGTCTGTCAAATGAGAAATCTGGAGCTCAGTGCATAAGTCAATGTGGAATACTACGTGCGATTTCACTCCAGGCACCAATATGCTAGGAAAATATTACTATGATTACATCATAACATTGTGAAAGAAATAACTATGAACAGTAAAATGAGAAATCATGAGCATGAAATAAATTTGCTTCCCCACTGTAACAGAACTCAATGGGCAAATCTTTAACTGTACATTTCCTAGGTAGCGAAGATGTTCCTCCCCCTCATCCTGGCAAATCCTTCAGACTTCACAGTTTCTGTGGAGCAGTGCTACATTCTATTCATTTTGTAGGTTCCTTTTGCTGTTTAGCCTTTTAAGGACAACAGCATGGGTTGGAAAAACCATAAGTTCAATTCATTCCACAAATCTAAACATGTATTGAGTTCCTACTATATCTCATGAACTTAACATGGCAACTGGGTAGGACTCTGGGAGGTGAATTGGCTTGGACATAAAGTACAAGACCCTGAGAACTGTCCACACAAAACCTAGAGAAATATCACAGAGCTACTCCATTTGTCTTCAGAGCCATCTCACAGGACTCATTGGCCTCCTTGCCCAGACTTCAGGGAAGGGGAAGCTTCCTTGCATAGTCAGACAGTAAGAGGCCAGATCTTAGGACCACCAGCACCTAGGGGTTCCTCAAACTGCCCAGATTATACAGCTCCTATTTCTCTTCATCAGTCCACCCTTGCAAATCAAAACTCTGTACTGAGAGCCACCCATCACTAATGATAGCCACTTGTCACCTCATCGGATCAAAACCCAACAAGAAACCAAGCTGATTATTTCCTGTGGGTATTTTCATTTTTAAGAAAAGAGATGAATATATTGACCAAATATCCAAAAATAGTTGCTCATGTGGTCAGAGCATGCCTCCCTGCATCCTTCATGTGAGCAGCTTTTCAGGGGCAACCACACTCATTAACAAAGACTTTGGCTTTAGGAGGTACACCCACAAGGCCATGAGACCTGCGGGGTAGAACATGGCCTGGGAAGAGCCCTTAGCACAGGGTAAGCAGAGAGCCTTGGCCACAGGGCTCGGGAACTTCCCAAGGGGGACACTGAAGATTTGGGCCAAACACAGAGGTGGCAGCACCTGGTTTATATGGTGTGGCCATGACAGACTTACTTATCAGAGTAAATAAGCAACTGTATTGACAGCACGTTCACAAAGCTACCTGAATTCATCACAGGATAGAGGGACTAAAAGGAAAATTCCTCGTGGTGCAGGAGAAACTATTCTGGGGGTAGTGATGGAGATTGCAGACAGCATTCCCACCACTGTGGACAGTGCCCTGAGGCTTTCCCTGCCTTCTGGCCACAGACTTCTTCTAATTAGATGCAGGAACAGAGCCCAGAGACATGAACAAATCAGTAAAGTCTGAGTGACATAGGAGAGCACTACAAAGAAATGTGTGACAGCTCACCGAGGTCTCAAGCTGGGTAAGAAACATGTAGTTCCTAACACCAAGACTTGGAGCAGAAGCAAATATGGCCGCATTTCACAAAATGGTTCAAAACTCTTGTTAAATTGATTGTATTACACAAAAATAAACACGTCAACTTTATGGTTATGCACGATGGCTTTTATTTTATGTTTCCCTTACCGGAGACTGTATTCTGGACCCAACAAACAGACCATTATGAAATAGCAATCCACACCCTTTGTGGTTGAATAGAGGAACAGTTATACATAATTTCCATGTCGTAGTCTCCCCAAGACTGAATGTAAGTTTTCCAGTATTTCTTCTGCTGCAGGGAAGAAAATGTATATCTGAGTGCATAGGCCCAGAGCCAATCACTTAAGCTGTTACCACAAGAACATTACATAGTATTTTAAAGATAAACTATGACCATTGCCTTGAGCAGGCTCCCATGACCACATACACCATCAAAAGGAACTAAGTTTTGAAAAACTAATCTATTAATTGATTCAAATTTTATAAATTCAGTTAAGTGACCACACAGTAAACAAACTTTTAAGGTAAAACGTAGGCCATGTTCTGAAGTTTTTGTTTTGTTCTTTGTTTTGTTTTGTTTTAATAAAATATGACAAAATAACTTATTTGTGCTTTTTCTGCTACTTTATACATTCTTGTTACTGAGTCCAGGTGATAAAAATCAATAGAGAAGGAGAGCAGAAGGCAGTTGATGGTGAGAATTTGTCAAACTAAAGAAGAAAGAACAGAGAATTAAACATATTTAGCATAGACCTTAGAAGAAGAGAGAGAGAGCAAAAGAAACAGCAGAGGACCAGAAGTTTTCTGTGAACATCAGGGTGGAGTGATGGTGTGGAAAAGGCCTTCTCTGGCCAGGTTGCTCATGCACCCTGGTGCTTGTTACTCTGACTCTATCCACAGACCACAAAACTTTAACAGAAAGAGAAAATGCAACCCAACAAAAAAGATAATTTTTAGAACAATGAAAAGGAATGCCTCATGTTTTAAATGATGTTTATACACCTCTGTGATTCACATTCTGTGAATTCTGTGAATTACTGATTTTTGCCTCAAAGAGTCTTTGAAGGAGACTGAATATTGCTTATCTCTCTTTCATGTGTAAACTTGACTCTTTTTTTTAAATTTCAGCTTTATTAAGATGTAACTGACAAATAAGATTGTAAGATTTTTAAAGTGTACATGATAGTGATTCGATATACACTGTGAAAGTATTCTCCCCACCTAGTTAACACGTCCATCAATTCACATTTTATCTTTCCTTCTTTTGTGTATGTGTGAGAACATTTAAATTCTACTGTCTTAGCAAATTTCAATTATATGGTACAGTGTTATCAGCCACAGTCACCATTTTTTACACTAGATCTTCCAACCTTACTCATCTTAGAGCTGAAATTGTATACCATTTTACCAGTCTCTCCCTATTTTCCTTCCTTTCCCCCTGCCTGAAACCACTTTTTTATTCTGTTTCTTTGATAAACTCATCTTAAAATGGAAAGAAAATAACCCACACAATGTAAACAACTTACATGCTAGTTTTAAGACAGAGTATCTATAAGAAGCAGTTATGTTTAGTTTTTATATTATTAATAAGATAGAAAGTTCTGTTTACTAATAATAAGCCACTCCAGCTTTATGTATTTTTTTTTGAATAGTCAGTCTTTATTTGATATTTCAAACCCTGTAAATTTGGGATGGGCTGGTGAAAGCAATCCAACAACTAAAATTGCATGATAATAATAAAAACATCATATTGTATTTATAAATGATAGAGCCAGGATTTGAATCTGAATCTGATTCCACAGCCTTTGCTTATTTCAATAGAAGGAGTTGCCTTTCTCAGTTGACATGTAACAAACTGGTCTATTCGAGTCAAGTTACAATTCCCAAACTGCATTTTTTTTCTCTGGTAGAGACACTGGTCTTCCCTCAATATTCTGCGTATCTCCTCTCCACTACAACATTTGACCCCTGTGAAAAACATCTAGGCCTTAACAGCCTATGTCCTCACATTGCCACTCTTGTGTGTATAGTCCCTTCTGGGGCCTGTTCTCACTTACTGGTGGTCTCTGTAATAACCAGTCAGCATACACATCCTAAAATAAATTAAAATGAATTAAAGACACTTTTCATGTTTAATGCAATCTTTACATTTTATCTATATCATATTTATAAAATTCATTGTAAACATGGGATTGAAAAAAAATCCCTTAAAAACTAGTAAAAAAAAAATGCTGGTTAAAACCCAGGTATTTAAAGAGACGTTGTAAAAATGGGTCCCATCTTTGGTTGACTTAATACAAGATTAACTGTGTTTCATAAACAGATTCGTTAATTGCTGAGAACCATAGTGACAATACGTGAAATGACACAATGGATGGTGACCTTCTAGCCAGGTCAGTGTCAAGAAAATCAGTCAAAACAAATACAAAGATGGAAAAAGAAAGAAATACGTAAGTCCTCAAAGTGATTTACATGATGAAATTTTGCAAAATTGTTCTAGGTCCCTGCCTGGAGTGTTTTGAAGTAAAACATATTGGGAAAACTTTTTTTTTTTTTTTTTTTACTATTTTTAGTACAAAGAATTAATGGCTTAATAGTATTGGAAATGTGTGCAAAATTCAAGTCTTGTTAAAATGAGTTTGTAGGATTGTTTGAAGTAATCTGCTGCACAGTCCTGAAGAAAGAAATGAGTCAGTTTGTAAAGAGCCTGTTAAAGCTTCTACTAACAAATACTATACTGGGTATGATAATAGATCAGACTGCTATGTAAATACAGTTAGAGTACTAGATAATCCAAAATCCAAAAAAATTATAATACCTATTAAGGTAGTTTGAAGTTTATGTTTATGTGACATCTGTATAGTTTAAAAGAACACAGACATACAGATGTCTCCTTTTCTTCATTTTACACAAATTCACACACAGACAAATAGGAATACATACTATTTTGCTAAACTTTTGAGATGTGCAACAGAAGAAATAATTTTAAGAATTTATGCTAATTTCAAAAACATCATCAATAAGATGACAAATGTTTTATGTTGATGCTATGAAAGCTAAAGCAGGAAGAAGCAGTATCATGGGTACTGTAAAAACCTCTAGAGAAAATTGGTTTCTCTGTCTACAGAAAGATACTTAAAAACACCGACTCTTAAAATGGTAGCATCTTTCAAAACACTATTGAATAATGACATACATTGTTGTTTTTGTTAATTATGGTCTTTAAATTTCATACTTATCATTTTGTAGTGATTTTGTTTTGCAATAAAAAGGTTTTGCTGGTAGAAAGTTTGAAAACATTTAGAACTTAAAGTTGTATGATGTCTCTGGAATAAAATAATTAATTACAAAGACATTTCTTAGGATGGTAAGCAAATAACATCTAGGTAATAAGGGAGCTAATTTGTATCAATTATTTACTCTGTTCCAGGTACTGTGTTAAATTCTTTGTGCTGGTAATTTCATTTTATAATTACAAGAGTCTGATGAAGTAAGGGTGGTTAGGTCTCTCATTTTATGGATGAGAACACTGAGACTTAGAAAGCATCCTGGTTTAGTTTAGCTGGGAGTGAGGAAGGATTTGCCAAGACCTCTATGTGGCTGAGAGCTCCTCTGAACTCTGCAACCCCATTCCATGCACTCTGCTTTCTCAAGGGCTTGGACTTTGTGTAGCCACAGTCAGGGCAGAGTGGCCAAGGGGGTCACTGCCTGTCATCTCAGCTGTGAGGAGTGCCAAATGCTATTTGTTAACTAGTAGTAAATTACCGGGGTTTGTACTTTGGAATGTATCCAATTCTCTCCATAGTAAAATCACTCCCAAGTGTTCCAGTGTTTTCTTGAGCAGAAAAGAGAAGGGGTAGAGTTACAGCTGGCTGGATAGCACGGGTTAGTCTTCATGGGTAATTCAGACATAAATCACACATCTATTTGTGTCACAACAGAAAAACAGGCAAAACAAATACAATGAAAGCCACTGGCTAGGCTGGCCCAAGATGGACACTTCAGAGCTACAGAGAATGGCCTTGTCCGTCACCTGGGCTTTGACATGATCTGAAGCACATGTCACTCAGGCTCTGAAGACAGAACTATGGGTTCAATTTTCATTAAAATCTCCTGCAGGAGAAATGACAATTCTTGGGACAAAGTAAACAGCAGCTAGCAATGTAAGGAAGCCAGGATCCTAAGAGCCCACACTTATAAAGAAGTCCAATAAGGGTAGGCACATTCACAGACGGTGGTCCTCCACGGCTGTGACAACGGCTCCGTGCTTGATCCAAGTTCCATAAAATCATGTGGATCATATTCTCTGTTTGTAGAATGGAACTACTGCCATTTTCTAGATCGTTTAAAATTATTTTTCAAATCTTAAAAACATTCAAGTGTCTTTGGATATACACTACCTCCATTCTTTGAATGGGAAATTTTCTTTAACAAAATTAGTTTTAGGCCACCATTCCAAAGTGTTCTTCTGTCTTTTCTTTGGTATGCGTTGAGAATTATCCCTAACAAGCCCCTCCCTGATCACACTGCTAAATTTTGTTTAATAATGAGGGTGTTTAATAAGAACAAATAGAGCAAGGGATGAGAGGCAACCATTAGTTACTTAAGCCAGAGAAGGAGAAGATTTAAAAAGATGATAATGTCAATAATATTGTCTAACCTGTAGTTTTGAAATGAAAAACCAGATTTGATGTAAGAACCATGCAAGGGTAGTAAAAATACTAGTCACTGTCCATAAAGAACATATGCATTTCACATTCTGTAATTTATTGAAAATATTTGCCCACTGTAAAATAAACTTCAGAGAAACATAGTGAGCCTCCTTATGAATTAGTACTAATGCCTAAGGTTCCAGAAGCTATGAAATAAAAAATAAGTTTATTAAGTTAAATAAATATACAATATTGCTGAGCAGTTTGGCTTAGCCTTAAAAAACTTTTCCTTGTACGAAAACTTTCAGAAAGGAGCTCCTGAGAAATTTATGTAAGTCCTCACCCTATGGGTAGTGCTACAATCTTTTAACGAATAGTTACTCAAAATGGTGACTGAGTCCACCTACACACAGTCTCTAGGGCTATCCCCTTCCACCACTTCCTCACATGCAGGCACACAAGTGTGCACACACACACACACTTGCAGGCACGCACACACACTTATGAAACTTAGCTAAGGTGGGTCCTCAATACACATTACATTAAAAAAAAAACAAACTTGAATGTATTGAAATGTTGACGAGAATTTAACAGCATCTCTCCCGTTTCTCTTATTTAAATTCTATGCATGCTTAAAATATACGATTGTCACTATTTAGTCTAGGTGGGCAGAGACACCCATAGGGATTGGAGGGCACTGCCTGCAAACCTAGGATGAGGAAGAATTGCAGATAAAATACGACTTTCTTCAAACCCTTTTCCATAATAGATGCTGAAGCCAAACAAAAACTGCTTTGAGGAGCATAATAAGAAAAAACTGAGTTCACTTTGGGATTTGCTGCTTTTAAATGATCATTAATCTACAATATCTACAATTGTGAATACTTACAATAGCTAGGTACTGTAAGAAAAATGTGAGACCCAACAAAACTGGCCAGCAAACACTTCTTGAATGCCTGCTATATACCATGTACAAACAAACCAATGAGTAATTCCTTAGGAATCTCTGAAACAGGTAGTGCTTGGGATACTAGTTGAAATAAAATGTAATTTTCTGCTTAAGTCAAAAATGCCAGTATAAGGAAATAGATTTTTCCATCCTTCTATGCTTTCCAGTTTTCTTGCTCTCTTACAGAGAGAAGTCCTATAACTTGTCATACTTCTTTGAGAGCACACAGACAGGGGGATTGGGAGCAGGAGAAGCAGGCTCCCCACTGAGCAAGAATCTGGATGCGGGGCTCTATCCCAGGACTCTGGGATCATGACTTGAGCTGAAGGCAGACACTTAACCAAATAAGCCACTCACATGCCTCTGCAACCACAGATATAAGCAATTTGCTATTTGCCAAAGGAGCATTTCTGTAGGAATCCATGGATGGTCAATGCCCCATCCATAAACCTCAAAGACAATGGATGACCAATAGATGAAACTGGAAACTATACTAGTCTTGTACCCGTAAAAGAAATGGAAAATCAGCATAGCATTTGTTAAAATGGGTAACTTTGGCCAATATTTATTTTTCATTTCCAGACTCCCACTACATCCTTGTCAATTCTGCTTAGACTACTCAATCAAAAGGATGAACTCCAGATTTAAAGGGGCAGAGCAGTCCCAGGACTCTGCCAGGCATTTGACACCATCTGCCAACATCCATAGCAATTAATAGCACTGACTAAAAGCCTTACCTTTCATCAAAATATAATTAACAAACAAATTAATATTGTAAATAAATTACATAGGCAGTGCAAGTCCACAAAATAATACAAAATGAAGCTCTCATTTAGAATGAAGACAGTTCTGTGAAACTCTCTTCAGATCCCAGCCCTGCCACTTACTAGCTCCATGAGGCTGTGTAAATTAATCACTGTGAAACTCTCTTTCTTCTCTAAACTGGACATTTATACGACTTACTCCAAAAAGTTGTTGTAGGACCTAATGTTGGCCTGTGCCTGGTGCAGAGTAGAAACATCCCACCCCTAGTAGAGAATAGTGCCTTTTTAGTACCTAACGCTTCCTTTGTCATTCCTCACAGGTAAACTTTCAGGCACCCACCTTCCTTCTCACAGCTGCCTACCTGCCTCAGGTAGGGGGCCTAGTCAGAAAGGGGTACATGACCCGATTTGGGCCAATAGGATGAGAGAAAACTTATGTGGTATGGAGGGGGTAGCTCCTGGAATCAGGAGTTTATCTCTTAAGACAAAGAAACAGGAAAAGATTCATCCTCCCCTGTCTCCCTCTGGGTGTTGTGCCTGGATTTGACAACTGAGGATGAATGCTGTCACAGGAATACTAACAAAGAACAGAGAGAAGAAAAGAACCTGGATTTTGATATATATCCATAGTGTCTGTGTACCTAACCTCCGAAATTCTTATTGCATGATGTTTGAATCAAGAGTTCTATTAACTTGCATGAAAGAAAACCCTAAATGACTCAGAAAATACATAAATACTAATGTGGGGAAGGGGTGGAGGGAAGAGGGTCACAGTGCTCTAAGGATAATAAAAACTTCATCTGATAGAATGGAATCAACTCAGGGCACCGACAGCACGGTAAAGTCAGGTTTGTAGAGAACTATTTCCCATTCTCTCCCATTCCCAGGCTCCAAATCTCCCAAAACAAAGAACTCCTAACTCCAAGAACTTTGCACCTAGAGATACTTAAAACTATTATGCTGTCACAGCAGAAGGGTGCCTGGGACTCCGGCCCCCACCCCAGCAGGCAGTAATCCTTAGCAAAGGTCCCTGCAGCACCAGGCAGCTGAGTTCCAGACATTCTCCATAAAGCAAAATTTGAAGAGCTTACACCTGGTTAGAATGATTTTTTTTTTCATTAAAAGAAAATTTGAAATAATCTATACTTATTTTGAAACAAGTGTAGACTCACATGCAGTTATAGATCATATGCACCCTTTTCTAGTTCTCCCAGTGTTATCTTACAAAACCATCGTACAGTGTAACAAGCAGTATTTGCACTGATAAGATCAAGATTCAGAACATTTCCATCCCCACTGGTCCTACTTCTTGCTCTCATCCTCAGCTCCTCGTGAGTACTAACCTGTTTTCCATCACTGCAATTTTTTTCATTTCAAGAATGTTAAATAAATAGAATCATGTAGTATACAACTTTTGGGATTGTTTTTTTCTTCACTCAGTATATTTCTCTGGATATTCAATCACCTTGTTATTGTAATTCATTCTTTTTAATTACTGAGTATAGTTCCATACTCAGTATGTGGTATATGTGGATATACCACAGTTTGTTAACCATTCATGTGTTGAAAGACATCTGAGCTGTTTTTAGACTTAGCAATAACAATTAAGGGACACCTGGGTGGCTATGAAGACTCTGTGACCGTTCATGTACAGACTTTTGTGTGAACATAAGGTCTCACTTATCTGGGATAAATGCCCAAGATGGCAATATTCAATCATATGGCAGTGACATACTTAGTTTTTTAAGAAACTGCCCAACTGTTTGCAAGAGTAGATGTGCCATTTACATTCCTACCTACAATAGATAAGTAACCTAGTTTCTCAGCAACCTTACTATCATTTCATATTATCATTTTTTATCTTTTCCATTTTCCTAGGTATATAATGATATATCTCCTTATGATTTTAATTTGCATTTCCCTGATGGCTAATGATGTTGAGAACATCCTTTCATGTGCTTTTTTAGATGTCACTTACCATCTACATACTCTTTTCAGTGAAATTTTTGTTCATGTCTTTCTCCCATTTTCCAATATAATCTTTTTATTTCTTTAACTGTTGAGTTTTGAGAGTTATAAAATTGTTTTAGCTTTAAGTTTATTTTGTCTTTCTATATATACTTTAAAACAGTCTTGTCTGTATCTATTAAAAAAAAAACCTTCCTTGGATAATGATAGAAAGTGTGTTAAACCTGTACATCGATTCAGGAAGAATCAGCACCTTTACCACACTGAGTTTTCTAATTCATGAGCCAGGTATGTCTCTCCATTTAGTTAGATCTTTTTGACTTCTTTCATAAAAATTTCACAAGCTTTAGTACACAGTACATGCTTTCTTTGTAAGTAGTTTTGTATTTATAATTTTCTTGCCTATGTGGTCACTGTTACTATAAAGAAATACGATTGATTTTTTAAAAGATTTTATTTGTTTGTTTGACAGAGAGAGAGAGCACAAGCATGGGGAGTGGCAAACAGAGGGAGAGAGAGAAGCAGGCTCCCCAGCAGGGAGCCGGATGTGGGCTCAATCCCTGGGACAACTGGGCCACCCAGGTTCCCCAACAACTGATTTTTGTATATTGATCTTGTATCCTCTGAACTTGTTAAATTCACTTATTTCTAAGAGATTTTGCAGATTTCTTCAGATTTTATAAGCAGATAATTATGTAATCTGTAAATAATAACAGTGGTTTGATCTTTTTCCTTTCTATTCTGTTTGCTTTTTATTTTCCATTCCCTTACTTCAGCAACAAGACTTAAGGGACACCTGAGTGGCTCAGTCAGTTAAATGTCTGCCTGCATCTGGGGTCATGCTCCCAGGGTCCTGGGATGGAGTCCTGCACAGGGCTCCTTATCAGTGGGGAGCTTCCTTCTCCCTCTGCCTGCCACTCCCCCTGCTTTTGCCCTCTCAATCTCCCTCTCCCCCTGTCTCTCTCTCTGACAAATAAATAAAATTTCAAATAAAAAAGACTTAAGGTGTTATATTGAATTCGATGATGAGAGCAAATATTCCTGACTGTTCCATCTTAAGGGAAAGTTATCTTTTACCATTAGTATAATGTCAGATGTAGGATTTTTGTAGATGCTTTTTATGAAATTAAGGAAGTGTCTCTATCATTCCTATTTTCAGAGAGTTCTTATCATGAATGGATGTTAAATTTTACCAGATGCTTTTTCTGCATCAATTACTATGATCATGATTTTTCTTCTTTAGCCTATAAATACAGTGTGTAATCTTGATTGAATTTTTAATGTTCAACCAGTCTTGCCTCCACAATAGGTATGGTGTGATAATTCATAATTCATTTTATATAATTCTTATTATATTCACTACAATTTTGTTAAGGATCTTTTAGGCTGTATTTATAAAGGATATTGGCCTAAAGTTTTCTCTTGTATTATTTTCTCTGGTTTTGATTTTAGTAAAATAAATTGCAAAGAATTTTTTTCATCTTCAATTTATTACAAGACACAGTTGGTGTTGAGTATTCTATAAAGGCTTGGTAACATTCATTATGGAAATAATCTGAGCCTGGAGATTACCTATTTGGGATGCTTTTGGTTACAGATTAGATTCCCTGAATAGCTAAAAGGCTATTCAAAAGATACACTTCATAACAGATAAGGTTGGTAGTTTTTGCTTTTCCAGGAATTGGTCCATTTCATCTAAGTTGTAAAAGTTATGTGTGCAGACTTGTCCATTTTACTCCTTCATTACCATTTGGATATCTGCAGGATTCATAGTAATATCCTGTTTCATTCTGCTATTGGTAATGTGTCTTCTCCTCCCTTCTTCCTAGTGTGTGTGTGTGTGTGTGTGTGTGGTCAGTTTTGTTGACCCTTTCAAAGAAAAAGCCTTGTATTTCATTGATTTTCTCTATTGTTTCCTCTATCGTTGTTGTGCTTTTAATTTCACTGTTCTGTGCTTTTCTATAATTGTCCTTCCTCTGCTTGCTTTGTGTTTACTTTTCTAGGTTCTCAAGGTGGAAACTTGTACATCACTGAATTGGAAATGCCGCCTTTTTTCCATTTTATTTATTTTTTCAGCGTAACAGTATTCATTCTTTTTGCACAACACCCAGTGCTCCATGCAAAACGTGCCCTCCCCATTTCCCCCAACCTCCCACCCTTGACCCTTCAAAACCCTCAGGTTGCCCCAACCTCCCACCCCTGACCCTTCAAAACCCTCAGGTTGTTTTTCAGAGTCCATAGTCTCTTATGGTTCGCCTCCCCTCCCCAATGTCCATAGCCCGCTCCCCCTCTCCCAATCCCACCTCCCCCCAGGAACCCCCAGTTTGTTTTGTGAGATTAAGAGTCATTTATGGTTTGTCTCCCTCCCAATCCCATCTTGTTTCATTTATTCTTCTCCTATCCCCCTACCCCCCCATGTTGCTTCTCCATGTCCTCATATCAGGGAGATCATATGATAGTTGTCTTTCTCCGATTGACTTATTTCACTAAGCATGATACGCTCTAGTTCCATCCACGTCGTCGCAAATGGCAAGATTTCATTTCTTTTGATGGCTGCATAGTATTCCATTGTGTATATATACCACATCTTCTTGATCCATTCATCTGTTGATGGACATCTAGGTTCTTTCCATAGTCTGGCTATTGTAGACATTGCTGCTATAAACATTCGGGTACACGTGCCCCTTCGGATCACTATGTTTGTATCTTTAGGGTAAATACCCAGTAGTGCAATTGCTGGGTCATAGGGTAGGACTTAGCAAACTCAACACCCAAAGAACAAACAATCCAATCAAGAAATGGGCAGAGGACATGAACAGACATTTCTGCAAAGAAGACATCCAGATGGCCAACAGATACATGAAAAAGTGCTCCACGTCACTCGGCATCAGGGAAATACAAATCAAAACCACAATGAGATATCACCTCACACCAGTCAGAATGGCTAAAATTAACAAGTCAGGAAATGACAGATGCTGGAGAGGATGTGGAGAAAGGGGAACCCTCCTCCACTGTTGGTGGGAATGCAAGCTGGTGCAACCACTCTGGAAAACAACATGGAGGTTCCTCAAAATGTTGAAAATAGAACTGCCGCCTTTTTTAATACAAGGATTTAGTGCAGTCTGTTCCCTTTCAGCACTGCTGTGGCTTTGTCCCATGCCTTTTATAGGTGGTATTCTCATTTTCATTCAGTGTGACATATGGTTTATTCCTCCTGAGACTTCCTCTTTGACCCACGGGATATTTAAAAGTGCATTGCTTAGTTTCCATGTGTTTAGGGATATTTTTCCATGTTTTATTTCTAGTTTGACTCCAATGTGGACAGCAAACACATTCCGTATGATTACAGCTTCTTAAATTTTTTTAATTTGTTTAAAGATATTATTCACTGGAGAGAGGGATTGAGAGAGAGAGAGAGAGCAGGAGCATGCACTCTTGGGGGAAGGGCAGAGGCAGAAGGAGAAGCAGACTCCCTGCTGAGCACAGAGCCCAGGGCAGATCCTATCCCAGGGCCCTAAGATCAGGACCTGAGTCAAAGTCAGAGACCCTGATTTCAGTTCTTTTAAATGTGCTGCTTTTGTTTTCTGACTCAAGATAGTGTCTCTCTGGATATGTCAACTAGATCCTGTTGGTGGATGGTGTTGCTGAGTTCTTCCATATTCTTAGTGGTTTTCTGTCTAGTTTTTCTAGCAAGTGCACACAGAGAGGTATTGAAGTCCTCAAGGACAACCATAAGTTTGCTATTTTTGTCTTCAGTGCTATCGAGTTTTGCTTCACATATAATGAAGCACTCTGGTTTGGTGCATGCACATTTGGGATGGTTAAGTCTTCTTGGTGGCCTGGCCCTTTTATCATTCTGTGCTGTTCCTCTCTGTCACCTGTCACTGGTAATTTTCTTTGCTCTGAAGTCTTGTTTATCAGGTATTAATATAACTTTTGATAGTTCCTTTCCTTTTTTAAAATGTTGACTATATTTTGTTTTCTTAATATCATTTCAATTTAGTATACTTAAATACCATGAACCACTCTGAAAATGAAACTTAAATTATTTTTTCTGACTACATTCAAACATAAGGACTTTTTTTTTAAGATTTTCTTATTTAGTTGACAGAGAGAGATACAGCGAGAGAGGGAACATAAGCAGAGGAAGTGGAAGAGGAAGAAGCAGGCTTCCCACCAAGCAGAGAGTCCGATGGGGTCAATCCCGGGACCCTTGGATCATGACCTGAACCGAAGGTGGACACTTAAGGACTGAGTCACCCAGGTGCCCCATAAATATTTTTCTAACAGAAAGAGTTTTTTGTTTGTTTTTTGAGAGAGCCAGGGACAGGGGAGTGGGGGTGTGGTGGGAGGGTTAGAGGAAAAGAGAGAGAATCCCAGGAAGTCTCCCAGCCCAGCCAGGAGCTTGACTCAGGGCTCAATCTCAGGACCTTAGTTCATGACATGAGCCAAAACCAAGAGTCAGACACTCAACTGATTTAGCCACCCAGGCACCCTTCAAACAGAAGCTTGCATATATATATATATATATATACTTTTTTTTCTACATGAACTTTTATTTTTTTATTCAAGTATAATTAACATACAGTGTTATATTAGTTTCAGGTATACAATATAATGATTCAACAATTCTGTGAGCACCCTGTGCTCATCCTAGTAAGTGTACTCTAGATCCCCACCACCCATTTTACCCATTCTTCCACCCACCTCCCCCTAGTACCAGAAGCTTGTTCTCTATAAAGGTTGTCTCCCCCCCCGTTTTTTTTTTTTAATTTTTGTTATCAAATGTGGATGTAGCTCCTTTCTTTTGATTAATGTTTGTATGATACATCTTTTCTCTTTCTACTTACCTATATATCACTTTTGAAATGCGTTTCTTGTAGCCAATGTATAATTAAGTGATTAAAAAAATCATTCTGTGAATCTCTTTTAATCTATGCATTTAGATCATTTAAATTTAATGTGATTATTGAATTGATAAGATGTAAGCTTACCATTTTATTTTTCCCTTGTATATTGTTTTTCATTCCCCTGTTTCTCCTTTTGCCTTCCTGTAGGTTATAAACATATTCTTAGAATTCCAGTTTGAGTGTATCTCCTTGTATCCCTTTCATAGACATGTGTTTTTACTTCCTGCAGTCTATTGGTGGAGATATTTTACTAATCTGAGTGAAATATGGAAAGTGTGCCTCCCTCGTATACTCTTTTTTACACTCCTCCCTTTTTTTTTAATTTTATTTATTTGACAGAGAGAGATCACAAGTGGGCAGAGAGTCAGGCAGAAAGAGAAAGGGAAGCAGGCTCCCTGCTGAGCAGAAAGCCCAATGCGGGACTTGATCCCAGGACTCTGAGATCATGACCTGAGCTGAAGGCCAGAGGCTTAACCCACTGAGCCACCCAGGCGCCCCATATACTCCTCCCTTTTAAACTCCTTTTTCTTACTTCTCTAAAATATAGTTGTCTTAAATATATCCTCTTCTCACATTAAAGCTTTTTTAGGAAGTTTTATATTTTTTGTTTCAAATGTCTGGTATAATTTAGAGAACACAGTAAGAGAAGGAAAATATATTGTGTTTTCCACATTTTTACTTTGTCCTTTCATCTGACCCTCATTCTTGAGACTCTGGTGACAGCAATGCAAATGTATGTCCTGAGACTACTCATGAAGCCTGGTGAGGGTGACAGTCTAGGCTCCCTGCTCAGCTTTTGCTGGTGTGGCTTTGGGTGGGACTGTAGTGCTTTCTGTGGTGTTTAGACAAAATGGAGTGGTTATTGCCTAAAGTTTTCTGTCTTGCTAGGCTTCCCTGTCCCTGGTCCTCACTTGCATTTCCAGGTTCCCTGGCTGATTCCACTCTAAGTCTGAGATGTAGGAAGCAAAAAGAAAACACAGGAAACTCACCACCACATCATTTCTCGGTTTCTGGGTGCCTAGCTAGCCTGCCTCCTTCTCTCCACCATCTAGAGTCTTCTTGTGTTTTTTGATACAGAATGTTCATGAATTTTAGGGGTAATTAATGGGAGGAGAAGAAATAAATACATCTAATTCATCTTCCTGAAAGCAAGGTCTTTCCCATGTCTCAGGTTAGAGAGGAACCCGGCACTCATGCCAGCCCAGCTCACCAAGGCTAGTCACCCGCCCCTCTCTGCTCTCTCTTCCTTTCACGGTGGGGGTCAGTCTTGAGTTTTGGTTTTTGTGTTTGATTTAGTTTGTTGTTTTCTAAACAAGGATCACTCTGTTTCTGAGAGGTAAGGACTTAATATTTTCCCAATTTTCAGGTGAATTCCCCATTTTCTGAGTGAAGCAGAGAAGTAATAAATAAGTTAGTAATTCAACCAAGCTATCCTAAATAAATAAATGTAGTTAGTAAATAATTCAGTCCAGCTCCTCTAAACAAATATGTTACATTAAGTAATACATAAATAAAGATATAACAAATAAGTCAAATACTTCAACTGAGCTGCCCTAAGTCTCAGGTCATGTACTTAATAGAGCAATGCATATTAAGTCAATATCAACACATATTAGTGAGTGTTAAAGTCAATGTGCCCAACACTGTGCCCTGTTGCTGCCTCCTTTATTTCTGTGTGGGCATTCAGGGGCTTGTATAAATGTAATTTATTTTTTACTAAAATATGACCAGTAAATAGGTTATATGATTTTTGAAAGGGGACAAGTCACTAAATAAGAAGAAGCTGCCTTCCCCTTGTCCCCTCATGTGCAGGTAAGAGAAACATTCCAGCATATTTGACACAAAAGTTTCCCCAGAGAGTCAGTGTACCCATCTAACAAAATGTATGTGAACAAGATTAAGAAGATAATTCAGACATTTTTTGTTTTAGATACTTAAGGTGGTAGTCTCTGCAAAGGGGAATTTTTAAAACTTAGGTAAGAATCAAAGCATTCCTCAACTTACCAGGATACAGTTTCTATATAAGCATCCTCAGTCTCCTGTGCTGAGGGAAGTGAAAGTGTCCCTCAAACAGAAAAACACCCTCCAGCTCTTCCTTTGGCTCCTCCAGTCCCCATATAGAAAGGATCCCCTTGGAAATGGCAGCCCCTCCACTACTTAACCTTTACATCTATGATGCTACCAGTAATTGATCACAAATAGAAAGAAGCATGGGGTTTAGGCTGGACTCAGAAGGATTCCTCTTCCGGATCTTTTCTGTCTCCTTTTTCTCGGAGCTACCCAGGACATCAGAATTCATCAATATAAATGGTTCCAAAATCCCACTGGAGTCAGAATCACATCTGGAACTTTTAAGAAACATACTTTCCTGGGAGACTTCCCAAAGACATCTGTTAATCAGACTCTCCCAGGCCAGGGCTCTGGGACTTATGTCTCAAAAAGTCCGCAGATAATTCTGATGAGCTAAGGGAAGAGTGGCAACCACAGGTCTCACCTGATTTCTTTATCTTTCAGATAACTACCAACAGAACCTGCAAGCAGAAACCGACTCCAAACTCCCAGACCTGTGTTTCTTCCACCGAGCTGCCCACCCGGGGTTAATGATCTCATTCAGAGATTTCTGAAGAGATCTCTGAAGAGGGGGACTGAGGTGTCTTATTTACAAACCACGGGTGATTAAAGATGTAAGTATGCTTTATGTTCAAAGCCCACAACCTCAAAAAGCCACATTCTCTTTTGTGACAGGAGTAGGCAGCTCTGGAAACTTTAGTTTTCCTTGGTGGGTTGGTATAAATCTGAAGGCAAGAAGTCCTCTTTAAACAGAGCCTTGGTCAGCTGCAGAGAGCAGGGTCACTCAGATAAGATCCCGGGGAGAGGAAAAGGTGTGAAACATCCTGTGAGAACAGTCTTCCCAGAGCTGTCTACATGAATTTTGAATTATGGTTTCCATAGTTAGCTCATTCTCAAGAAACTCAAAGGCTATTATGTCGGTTTTTATCTCTGTCTACTACCCAGTAGAATGATCCAGGGTAACGATCGCTTTAAAAAAAGTTAAGCTAGTTTCCCAGTCAGGGATGGAGTGAAAGCTTCTTTCTCTTTTTCTTGCTGGGCTCTGTGGAAGAGTCTCCAGAGCACAGATCCTTATCCAAGCAAGAAAAAGAGGGTGTGTGCCATGGCCTCCCTGGCTGTTCTCAAGCAGGGCCTGTGGGCTTGGGCCAGGAGCAGGAATTCCCCACACAGACACTGAGTCTGCCGCCGGAGACAGGAGCGGCGGCTCCACAGAAAGCCACTCTGTTCCCTGCCACCAAGTAACGCTCACACAACACACACACACAGCCACGGAAAAAGGAGTTATTTGAAAGGAGTGTTTTTTTTCCCTAGAATACACAGTGCTCTTATTTCCTTAGGGGTGCAGTAAAAATTAGCCATGAATAGATTGCCAAATGCAGCTAAGAGTCAGTAAGGATATTTATCTCCACAGGCTGGGGTTGCTGGGACAGGTCCCTGGGACAGACTTTGAATCCTTCTATAAATCATAATGAAAGATTAAAATAAGAAAGCATTTGCTAAACACGCCTGCAAGGAAGCTTTTATACTGGTATTTCTCTCCTTACCAACTGCTGCTTGGAGACTTCACTGGGCTGTGAATCCAATAGAAAATGTGCATTTCTTTGAGGTGGGAAGCAAAACAAGCAAACAAATAAACAAACAAACAAATAAATAAAATTTAAAAAGCTGTGCATGCTTGAAGCCTTGGTTTACATGGGTTTTTGAGGTCAAAGAAAATTCAGTTGGTAAATCTACGTGCAGAAATTCTATTAAGTCTACAAATAAAACAAAACAAACAAACAAACAAAAACACCCAAGAATATATCCCCAAGACATGTGAATTCTTAACAAAGGGTCATATTGAAATGCATCATTTGTTTTCTATTTCATTTAAATATAAGAATCAATTTTCTTAAAAATCTGTGAAAAAAGCAATCAATCATTTAAAAAAAAAACTATGAACTATTCTTGTGAGCACTGTTGGGCAATCATGGACTATGAGAAGCCATAGTTATGAGAGTGCTTGGGAGGCACATCTCCTGGCCTTAGTTCCCCTTTTGTGAATGAGAATATCTTCTTGCTTAGAGCAGGAGGTCCCCTCTATCTTGGAAACCATCCCTCCCTTAGGTCTGACTAAGCTTCCCCAACATCCAGCATATGGCTACCTCTGTTAGGGAGCTTCTGTGTGCAGTCCCAGGCCTGGTGACCACCCGTGAATCCAGGAGAAGTCCGACAGGTCGGTGTTATTGTTCTTCTTGCTACAATGTGTGTCAACCACTCACAGGATTGCAAGATCACCGATGGTCAGGTCCTGGGCTTCTGTTATGGGCCTACCCCTTCATATGTTACAGTGCCTAGTAGGTCAAATGTGACAATAGGGGGAGACAGGGTTTTTAAAGAGGTGATGAAAATGAGGTCATTGGGTGGGTCTTAACACAATATAAATGATGTCTTTCTGAGAAGAGGAGATTAGAACCCAGAAACACATGGAGCAAGGACCCTGTGAGGACAGAGAGAAGCCGACCATCTACAAGCCAAGGAGAGTTGGCTCAGGAGAAAAGAACACCACCAACACATTTATCTTGGACTTTGGTCTCCAGAACTGTGAGAAAATAATTGTTATTTAAACCAATCAGTCTGCAGTGCTTTACTACAGCAGCCCTTGCAAACTACAGCTGCTTCTTTTGATCCCTGACACATAGTTCTGAGCCTTGAGCAAAAAAGGAGCTCAAAAGTGAGACTGTGGACTCTGAGAAACAAACTAAGGGTTTTGGAGGTGGGGGGGAGTTGGGTGAGCCTGGTGGTGGCTATTAAGGAGGGCACCTACCTACTGCATGGAGCACTGGATGTGATGCATGAACAATGAATCTTGGAATAATGAAAAAAAGAAAATAAAGTTAAAAAAAGGAAAAAAAATAGCCCCATTTCCACACTTAAAAAAAAAAAAAAGGTTGTTTGTTGGTCTATCAGTTTGCTGCCTATAATATATAATAACATAAATATATGTAATTATATATATAATACCTTATATATAATATAGAATTATATAAATTAGTACATTAATATATTGTACAGCAAATGTAAATATATACTATATTGTAATTATAATTAATTAATATATTAGTATAGTATCTATTATAATGTACATAATTATGTATTATACATACAGAATAATATATAATGTAATTTTATGTGTATTATACAAAATTAACAATTACATATGCAGAAAAAATGTGCGATAAAAGAGTTGTTATTTTACAAAAAACTATGAAAATTTTATGAATTCTAAAAACTTGCTTAATGAGATGCTTATAAAATATTTAAAATGAAAACTATAAAATCTACCCAGCTCCCACAAGGCTTCTACTTCCAGCAAAATGTCACAGATACATTTTCCCTTTTCCTCCTGCTATGTACAAATAAAAACAATAGTACATATAAGGCAATCATAAGAAGACTCCTAAAGGCAGAGAGAAGAAGGCAGACAGAGAACCTGGGGCCCAAGGAAAAATGATGATGGTTTCCCTAGCTTTTTTTCTGCCTTACGTATCCCAGGCATGGAGCTGGAGACCCTGGCAACCCAGGAGTTTTCAGTGGTACACACCAAAGAAGCCTCTCTTTTTCGTTGCCTGTCTCTAGCCAAAAGACCAGAAAAGGGGCAGCTCAGAAATACAGAAAACTTTTCAGAAATCACTGCTTACTCTAGTGCACCAGAAAAAAACTATAATCTTAGGCCAACCCCACCACCAAAGGCCACATAAAAGGCCTGCTCCCCATTCTCTCTAAGCTTGTAACAAAATGCCACAAACACCCTGCCAGAATGTGTCACAAAAGGCCAGGTAATGAGCTGGGAGCATCCTGAACAGGGGTATCAAGACCCCCACCCTCAGTATCAGAGCAGACATCCACCCCCACCCAGTGGTAATGAAGAATTCCCATTCCCCTTTGAGATGGTGTCAAAGGACTCTTTGTGTAGAATCAGGACTTTCACCTCCCCTGATGCAATGTCAGTGTAGAAAACATGGGGAGCAGTAACAAGACAGCTCTCACCAGGCCAGGCAGGTGGTGGGGGGGGAGTGGGCAAGTGAGGAACCTGAACCTCTACTCTCACCTGGAAAGAATGAGGCAGAGGCCCCTTTCCTCTGCAGGAGCAGTGTCTGAGGAAGGCAGCTAACATAGAGGGTTTAAATAAAATCCAGAGTTTCGTAACAGAATACCAAAGTTCCAAATGTCAGCTGAAAATCACTCACCATACCAAGGATCAGGAAAATCCCATCCTGAATGGAAAAAAAGACAATAAGCAACACCAAGATACCAGAGATGTTAGAATTATCTGGGAAGGATTTTAAAGTAACCATCATAAGCATGCTTCATGAGCAATGACAGACACACTTGAAACAACAACAACAACAACAAAACCAGAAAGTCTAAGCAAATAAAAGATATAAATCAAAACTAAAGGGAGATGAAGAACAGAAAAATGGAGTAACTGAAATTAAGTTGGATTCAACAACAACATGCAGAGGACAGAGGAACAATCAGTGAACTGGATGATAGAACAACAGATGTTATCCAATCAAAACAGCCCAAGGAAAAGATAGAAAAAGAAAAGAAAACATGAACAAAAGTTTCAGGGAACTGTAAATCCATTAAAAAAGTTGTATTTGTGGCATGAGTCCCTGAAAGGAGAAAGAGAGTGAGTCAAAAAACTCTATCCAATGAAATAATGACTGGAAAAAAATCTCCAAATTTGACCAAAGATACGATTCTACAGATTCAAGAAGTTGAGCAGATCCCAAACAACATAAACCCAAAGAAATCTGTACGGAGAAACATCATAGCCACATAACTAATGTAAACACATACAAAAGTGTATTGCAAATAACTATCAGTAGAGAATACCTTATCTCTAGGGGAAACACAATTTGAATGGGAATAAAATTCTCAGCAGAAATTAGAGTCAAGAATATTTTTTAAGTAGTGAAAGAAAAGAGCTGTCAACCCAGAATCTTATACTTATAAATACCTTTTAATTACAGAAGAATTCCAAAAATTGAGCTGAAGAAAAAAAAGAATTTTGACCATCAGAGATACCCTAAAAATTAGCTAAATGAAGTTCTCTAAACAGAAAGAAATGCTAAAAGAAGGTAACTTGGAGCATCAGGAAGTAAGAACAAGTGGAAAGAATAAAAATATGTATATAGGAAATACATTTTCCTTCTCCTATTCAGTTTCTGAAATTACACTTGATGGCTAAAACAAATATTATAACACCTTCTGATGTGTCTCTAAACATACAGAGAAGATATATTTAAGACAATTATATTTTAAACAAGGCTAGAATGGGGTATAAGGGAAGTAAAGTTCCTAAACTTCACTCAAATTAAATAGCTAAAATATATACACTAGTACAATGAGATATTTTTAAAAAGCTCTATAAATGGATATGTTAAAAAAAGAGAGATAAATCAAAACAGAACTTAAAAAGAAGAAAAGAAAAGAAAAAGTTCAATTACCCACAGAAAGCCAGTAAAAATGACACAGAGAATAAAGAATAAGCAGAAAAAATAAAATAAAATGGCAGGCCTAAGCCTTAACAATTTAGTAATTACAATAAATTACACTATCTAAACACATCATTTAAAAGACAAAGATGGCAAAATGGATTGAAAAAATGGCTGAAGTACATATCACCTACCAGAAACTCATTTCAAATATGATTACATAGAAAAAGAATAAGATATATCATGAAAACAATCAAAAGAAAGGAGGAAAAGACATATTAATAGTAGGTGAACTAGAGCAAAGAAAATTACCAGTGACAGGTGACAGAGGGGAACAGCACAGAATGAAAAAAGGTCCAGGACACCAAGAAGACTTAACCATCCCAAATGTGCATGCATCAAACAACAGAAATCAAGGACCTTGACTCAGGTCCTGATCTCAGGGTCCTGGGATAGGACCTGCACTGGGCTCTATGCTCAGCAGGGAGTCTGCTTTTCCCTCTGCCTCTGCCCTTCCCCCAAGAGTGCATGCTCCTGCTCTCTCTCTCTCTCTCTCTCTCTCAATCTCTCTCTTCAGTGAATAAAATCTTTAACAAATCTAAAAATTTAAGAAGCTGTAATCATACGGAATGTGTTTGCTGTCCACATTGGAGTCAAACTAGAAATAAAACATGGAAAAATATCCCTAAACACATGGAAACTAAGCAATGCACTTTTAAATATCCCGTGGGTCAAAGAGGAAGTCTCAGGAGGAATAAACCATATGTCGCACTGAATGAAAATGAAAATACCACCTATAAAAGGCATGGGACAAAGCCACAGCAGTGCTGAAAGGGAACAGACTGCACTAAATCCTTGTATTAAAAAAGGCGGCATTTCCAAGTCAGTGATGTAAAAGTTTCCACCTTGAGAACCTAGAAAAGTAAACACAAAGCAAGCAGAGGAAGGACAATTATAGAAAAGCACAGAACAGTGAAATTAAAAGCACAACAACGATAGAGGAAACAGTAGAGAAAATCAATGAAATACAAGGCTTTTTCTTTGAAAGGGTCAACAAAACCGACAAATCTCACACACACACACACACACACACACACACACACACACACACACACACTAGGAAGAAGGGAGGAGAGGACACATTACCAATAGCAGAATGAAACAGGATATTACTATGAATCCTGCAGATATCCAAACGGTAATGAAGGAGTAAAATGGACAAGTCTGCACACACAACTTTTACAACTTAGATGAAATGGACCAGTTCCTGGAAAAACAAAAACTACCAACCTTACCCATTTTGAAGTATGTAATTTAAATAGCCTTTTAACTATTCAGGAAATCTAATTTGTAACTAAAAGCAATCCAAAAACATAATTTCTAGGCACAGATTGTTTCCATGGAGAATGCTACCAAAACTTGAAAGAAGCATTAACACTAATTGTATAAAATGTATTCTAGAAAATAGAAGCACGAAGTTACCCCCAGGCAGAAGGAATAGCACAGCCTGAGCAAGTGCCAGATGTGGAGAAGACACAAGCTCCTTCCAAATCTCAGGCTTCAGGAAACACTATGCTAGGCCTTTGGAAAAACTGAAAGCAATCTCGGGGTTTTTTGAGGAAGACATAAAGAACAAAATAATTAATACAGAATCTGATAAGCATTCCAAAGTGAGAATGGCACTTATGGGGGCATGGAAAAGGTAGGGATAAGATCTGAAATAGCAAACACTTTGGATTATAATAATTTTTAAACAACATTAGTGACAGTTCTTGCAAGTAGTTGCACATCTAGTAATGGCTCAGTCTGTTAAAACTCTGACTCTTGATTTGGGCTCAGAGCTCATGTCATGATCTCAGGATGGTGAGATCAAGCTCTGAGTCAGACTTCAAACTGGACCATGGACCCTACTTAAGATTTTCTCTCCCTCTCCCTCTACCCCTCTGTACCCCACTCATGTACTCTCCATCTCTCAAAAAAAAGAAAGGGGGGGAGAGAAAAACAAAAGTTGGACAATGTTAATGAATAATCAAGTCTACATTGTAATGAACATTGATTCTGCATATAACGAATATACTAAAGGACAAAGGAATATTGCATCGAATATACTCAATGTAAGTCCCAAGTTCTGCTCATGAATTAATTTTAAGCAAATAATTTTTTAAATTGTAAGCCAAGCCATGGCAATAGAGCAGTCCAAGTTGATGAGGTTTTCCTATAAAACACATATGATTTTTTAGATCTGTTTTTAAAAGATGATTCCTTGTTATCAAGTGAGGCCAAGTCTAAAACATAATATAAAATACGATGAGGCATGTAAAATAAATACGTTTGCTCATATGTCCTCAAGTCCACAAATATATGCTTATTTCTCAGATACATGGGTACTATTTTTCACCTTTAAGTTGCTTTGCAGAAAGAAGTCTGCTTTATAATGTGTATATTAATATAAACAATCTGCCCGAGTGAAGGAGTCAAAGCATTCTACAAAGCAGACTCAGTGAGGGACTTGGTGCTCAAATCACAGCATACCCAGGTCTGCTGAAAACACTCATCACAGAGGAGTATGGAAACAGAACATTCTCTTTACCCAAAAAGCAGCATCCACATCCATCTTCCAAGGAAAATAGCTTTCCAGGGACTGTAGGCTGATAAGAAATGGCAAGTGATAAATGAAACACTAGCGTCAAAGGACAAATGGCCCCCCGAGGATGGGAAAACCAGTTAATTTTTGACAGGAGTTATGCAGGCGAATGCATGGCTGCCAGAAACATCACACACACACACACACACACACACACACACACACACAGGCATGCATACACACGCACATACATGAAACATATAAACAATCAGTCCATTTGGAATGGAAATGGAAGCCCCTCTGAAGTGGGACTCCACCCTTTGTCTGGCAAAACAAGCAACTTATTTAACCACTCTGAGCCTCAGTTTCCTCAAGTGTAGAACGGAGAAAATAATATTGCCTACATCTAGGGTTTACATGAGGTTAGATGCTTTAGTACATATAAAATTCTAAGAACAATGTATAACATATAGTAAGGACTTAATGTCTTAAACTTTTTAAGAATTATTAAAAATAAGACGCAGATTTTTCATTGCAATTTTTCTGGTGTCCATCCTCTACCTCCAACTTTTTATCTGTTAAAACAAGAGTCCCTAGTAAATGCCAACTAACCAAGCTTAAAATTTGTTCTTAGGACAAATCTTTATCTTTAACCAACTTGTCCAGTCACTTTGGCTGTGTTTTCAGAGGCTTGCTTAACACTAACATTTTCAGCTTAAGGAAAGGAAGAGGGGGAAACCCTCCCTTCCTGCTGGGCTCTTTGTCCCCTCTCGCCCCAGGCATAAATATCTGGGCACCAGCAGGAATGAGGAAACCCAGTCCTGGCAGTTCCGGAGGCCAGCGGGCCTCCTGCCTCCTGCAGGCTTTGGGATGGAGGCCTGTCGCCCTCTCCGCCTTCAGGAGCAATGCATCTTAGGCATGAGGTGAATGGCTAATAGCTCCAAGTCTCCTCTTGGAAAAGCACCAGCTATTTTTGAAACAAAGTACTTCCTCAAGACCAAGAAAGTCCATATTAGTAAAAACACTGGGGAGCTGCCTCTGTGGCTCTTCCTCTAGAATCTCTCTGGTTATTTTAAGAAGTTCCTTTCTCCCCGACCAAAAGTGAGGAAGCAGGGAGTATTCCCAGGGTGAAACCTCTGACTTCACATCTCCTGGTAGTTCTGGGCCATGGCCAGGATCTCAGTGGCCACAGAGGTCAAAGGGAAAGGCTCAGTCTGAAAGACATGGGTAGAAACCCTAGCTCTGGCACTTGTGCCATCTTAGGCAAGTCACTTAACCTCTCTGGGGATGGGTGTCCTCACTCTGCAGTGCTGCTCTGAATTAAGTGATACATGGACCCCACCCAGTGCTAAGCCCTAAATGTGGCTTTTATATTTAGTAGTAGTAGTAATAGTATTCTGCCTTGCTACCAGTTAGTTACATAATACTCATCCATGCAATCTATCTCCAATAGTTTTTGAAGATTTTCTAATATAGCTGGCCAAAACCTGAAGAAGTGTATCTTACCAAAGTCACTAGAACCTACAAGATACGCTTAGTCATGTTGGCCTGTGACTTGTTTGGGCACACTAAGTGGCAAAGAGAGTCTGGGAGACTCTGGAGGCATGCTCTCAGGGTGCCGGAAACACCCATGTTAGCTCTTTCTGCCGCTGGTGATGTCTGTGTGAAGAAGTCTGAGTTAGCATCCCCAGAGGTGTGGGATCACCTGGTGACAGAGACCCAGCCAACAGCCAGCATCAGTACCAGAGTACCAATTCCATTTCAGATCATCCCACTCCTGTTGAGCCACCACTTCCCATGAGACTAGACTAGCTGAGCCCAGGTTGCCAACCCACAGAATTGACTGCTAATAAGCAATTGTGGTTTTCAGCCACTAGGATTTGGAGTGACTTGTTCCATAGAAACAAACAGCTGATACAATACTGCTTTGGGCACAATGGCCTCCTCACAGATTTATAAGCATGCCAGACTTTGTTCTAATGGGGCCTTTGCACTGGCTGTTCCCTCCTTCTGGAGTGCTTTCCCCCAACGAGTCTACTGTGTTCTTAGTTCTCTCATGTTCTTTGGTGGTCTACTCAAGTCTCTTTTCCTGTCAGACTTCCCCTAACCCCCTGTCCAGAACTGCATTCCTTTCCTCTGACACCTTTTTCTTCCTTCCTGACCCTCATGACCCCTGTGGCACTTACCATATCCAACATGGCAGCACATATTTAACTATTTGGGTTGTTTTCTCTGTCTCCTGCAGTGGAATGGGAGCCCCATGAGGGCAGCTCCCATTGGTTTGGTCCTAGAACCTATCTAGTAAGGTGAGCTATGTTAGTTTGGCCATGCTTGCTTGCTGTAACAAAGAGATCCAATAACAATCTAGTAGCTTAAAACAGGTAAGTGATGATTTCTCTCAGATCCTAGGTAAGTTTTTCAGGCTGGCAGGTAGCTCTGTTCCACAGACCCTTCAGAGTCTTGGGTTTCTCCACCTGAATGCTCCACCACATCACCTGCATAGTTCAGGCTGGGTGGCAGAAATCCTCTCTGTCCTAACTCATGGGAAGCAAAAAGTGAACCTGCTTGGGTATCTTAAGTCATAGACCCCGAGGCAGTACAAATCTTATCTGCTCACAAGGTCATTCTTATCACATGAAAGTCCTAGGCCAGGGTCTCTCTGGGCAGGCTTGTACCCAGCTATAAACCCATTACATGGGGAGGTAAGGAAGAAACTTAGTACCAGCAATAGGTTTGGCTGCCATTCAATCAGAAGTGGAGAGTTTTCCCAGAAATTGTTCTTAAGTAACTTGTACCAAAACAACTAAAGTTGAAACTGACAGCTCAAAAGAAGAGATAAATTACAAATATGTGCCACTTTTTCTGTGGCTTCTCAGGCTTAGCTGAGAGACATGCTAGATGAGCTGCTTGATCCACAGCCTTACATTGAAAGCAGACGAAAGTCAGCAGACAGAAGACAAGCAACCCATCTTACTCTGGGCAGGAAAGCAGCATGACAGAGAAAGCTATAATGCCATGCTGTGGACGTGGAGCCACTGCTCCTGGTTCAAATCCAACATGCCTCTAATTGACTGGTCTGTGGCCTAATCAATGAACCATTCTGATATTGGCTTCTTCCCCTAGAAAATCAGGAAATGTTTTCTGAGGGTATTGTTGAGGATGAAATTGAATAATAAATATGAAAGCGGGCTACAGAAGAGAGGGCCACAGAAGCTCTGGACCAGACCTGGACCAGACAAAGCAACCAGCTTGGGGCAAGTTTGGTCTTCGGGAAATCTGCACTTCTCTGAATCAGCAAGTTCTCTTCTGATATGGCAGGCATACCTCTTGCTACATAGTTGTAAGGAGAAATATAAATGCAGGGCATTTCATGACTACCTTAAAGGTAAAATTTGCATTATTTTGCAGGGTATTTTTTTTTTCTAATGCTGTTCTAAATGCAAACACAGACAATCCACTTATGTTATGCACTCACATGGGCCAGGCATACTTAGAAGTCTGTGAGCCTCTGAGGAAAAAGAAACATGAAATACATGCAAGCAGTTTTGTTCAAAAGATGGCTCAACACACCAGAGGTGACACAGGAAGGGGGCATATGAGCCATGCTCACCCACTGTCTACATTGAACTAAACTCCACAATCCTGTTGTAAAAGAGAAATGTTAAAGGCCTTCCCAAAGCCAGTTCAAGTGGATCCTCCCTTCATAGAAGGTTAGCTTGCCCTTAGAGATTCTCATTAAATGATTATTTTCAACAACTGTTAAGAGAATGACCCCAAAATACATTTGATTACATGAAACACAATTCTACTATTAGAGCTGGCATTTTTAAAGCAAAGCCTTACAGAAGATTTATGCAAAACCCAAAGAACGGAATGGGAGTATTTTAACTATGCGCTGCTGTTCCCGAAATCATGAAAAGCTTTTATAAGTCAGCTCTTTTTTGTGTTGCATTTGTTCATTACCCAGAGCTTTGTTAGTAAAAGGGAAACATTGAAATGAACCACTTTTTAATCCAAATAAGAATGACTTGTTTATCCAGCTCCTGGTTTTATTAATATATGCACACACAATGATAAAGTAAGCTTTAGTATGAGTACAATAGACATCAAGAATTCAAACAAAAGATTTGGTATCAGAAGCATTTAAAACCTTGAAATCTAGAACAAGAAGAAACACTTTAGGATTTGATTACAAAAAAGGCTTTACTTATGATGAGCACTGGGTATTTTATGTAAGTGATGAATCACTGAATTCTACTCCAGAAACCAATATTGCACCGTATGCTAACCACCTAAAATTTAAATTTAAAAAATAACAATAATTTTTAAAGTCTTCACAACACTGTCCCAGTTTTCATTTAAATGCAAGGTTCTCTGACCACTAAAACCTGCTAGTGTTTAAGTTCTTAGATCGAATTTGAAATTACAGGATTCCGAATGAATTTACTGCAGCATGGGCCAATCCCAGAGACCCTCTTAGATCTTAAAATTGAATCACTGTCCTCCCACTCATCTCCTCTAATTCCCCAAGTACCTGCCAGTCCTATAACATTAGCTAAGCCTACTGTCACCCACATTCCCAGCCACAACAGCCAGCTTCTCAAATGTGTCATTGCTATCTGCAGAAAACCTATCAGTTAATGCTGTGGTGAGTATAAAACAGTGCTTCGCCAGTGATTTGACCTTTCCTTTCTAAATCATCCACAACAGCCGTCTTATTAACAGGTCTTCTAAAAGCAGTGTTAGTCACACTTTGTTTCATCCATCTCCAGGTCTGAATCGAACGGTTCTGCTCCAGGGGAGTCCAAAAGATGCTCATCATAACTGTGAAGTTTCACTGACACAGAGTCAGTTGATACAGTTTCCCACATGCTGGATACTTTGGGGAAAATCAGCAAAAACAACATCAGCCTTTGTACCTTGACCTCTTGCCTACTGTGACTCTTGAACAGTCATGTGTATGTAATCAAAGCTTAAATAAGAGACTCTTAGATTAGCCAAAGGGATAAATGAAGAAGAAAAATGTACTCGATGCCTCCTAAACTCTCCCTTAAACAAAGCAAAGTCAAATGTGTAAGGCTGATATTTTATTAAAGAACCTCTCAGCTCTAACTCTGGACGTGTAGCTAAATTGTGTTTATGGCTAAAACAAAACAGAAGACCAGCAATGCTAGTTCTCTTCATTGTTGAACTAAGTGTGGAGTGTAAAGAGAAAGGTCTAGCTGATCTTAAGGCCCACTTACCATGGAGGCATGAAGAACAGATGACGAACAGCCAGAAAATTTTAGGAAACTAATCATCTACAAATTCAAACCAAACTTTGACATGTCAAATGATGTCATTATAACTAAAGCTCTCTTTGGAACGTTTTATTGTTTAACATGCTATCTCTTTAGCACAGGACATGATATCACCTAACAGAATACAATACAGTTCAAGGTAGACAGATGCTCAAAGACAATAGAAATGAAAAAAAAAAAAAAAAACCCAAAAAAACAACTAAAAGTAACTTCCAAAGTTCCAAGGGCATCACTGTAATGTGTGCTTGAATATAAGGTGAAAAACTAAAGGTATTTTAATGTGCTTTTTGAAAACATTAAGATTATTCTTCTTGTGAGGGAGAGAACAATTCTTCCCTACAACAGGAAGGAAGGGTAGATGGAATATGTAGTCGGAGGAAAAGGGGTAACAATTTAGAAGCTTCTCATAGGATGCTCTCAATTCTCTGAAGTAGAAACAAGAATACATGCACGGAGGTGTGACAGCCACAGAGTGTCATGAACAAAGAAACACAACAAAAGAGCTCACAAATTGCCAAGAAGAATTCCCCAGGATGAGTTCTTAAATTAGAATTAGTTTTGTTGTTGTTGTTATGAAGTATATCCTAGGGCAGGTTCTCAAAATAATATGTTCTCCTTATTGTAGAATAGTTATGTGAGTATCCTAAAACAGGTATTCTGAGAAAGGAGGGGAGGTGATGGTGACCCCTTTTGTTATTTATTTGCTTTCACAATGTCATGGGTATTGCAGTTCACATGTGCCTAGTTAAGCAGATTTATGGATTAAATTATCTGGTTTTACTAAACTAGCTCTTAAAAAAAAAAAAAAAAGGACAAGTAGGTTAAAATCATTCCTTGATGGAAACTCTGTGTTGAGCATAATAGGGTAATGAAGAAGGCACACCTGCAACAAGAGAATAGCAAAGCTGCTCCTGCCCCTTTCTAGTCAACAATATCATCAAGCACAGCTTGCAGTGATCTAGTCAGATCTGCAAGGAGCTGGCAAAAAAAAAAAAAAGTGTTAATTAGCTATTTGGATTATGAGACTACAAATGAATTATCAGACAGAAAACTTGAATTTAGTGTGCACTGTGACTTAAAATATAAACTCTTGATAGCATGATGAGTATGGAAATTTGGAATAAATATGTAAAATATGGAGTAAATATTTGTAATTTTTAAAAGATCTTTAAAGCACAAATATTCAATGTAGTCCTTTACAAATTTCTAAATTTTTAATTAACATATAATTTATTATTTGTTTCAGTGGTACAGGTCTGTGAGCCATCAGTCTTACACAATTCACAGCATTCACCATAGCACATACCAGCCCCAGTGTCCATCACCCAGCCACCCCATCGCTCCCATCCCCCTCCACTCCAGCAAACCTCAGTTTGTTTCCTGAGATTAAGAGTTTCTTATGACTTGTCTCCCTCTCTGGTTTCATCTTGTTTCATTTTTTCCTCCCTTGCCTTGTGATCCTCTGTCTTGTTTCTCACAGTGAGATCATATGATAGTTGTCTTTCTCTGATTGACCTATTTCACTTAGCATAATACCCTCTAGTTCCATCCACATTGCTGCAGTTGGCAAGATTTCAATTTTTTGATGGCTGTATAAGATTCCATTGTGTAATATATATATATATACACACACACACACCCCACATCTTCTTTATAATGAGCTCAGTGAGAAATATTTCTAAGTCTTGCCTGGTCTCTTGTTTAACAGTGAAAGAAAAAAAAGTCAAATACCTTTGGGAAACACTTGTTCTTTCTGCTATAAAATATGTTGAAGTAATACATAGAAAAAAATAGGTCAACAATACAGAAATCTTCAGCAAAACTACTAGAAGATGCTTATAAAGCAGTTGTGTTTATTTAAAATATTAAGAGAGAGTGAATCCTTTTACTGAGTTGGGAGATTTGGTATATCATTTTGCTATATAGATTTATATTAGTAAAGATAGGTGATCTGTAACATATAGCCCCAAACATTGTGGAACAATGGGAATTGGTTTCTTGTTTATTCAAAGTCCACCAAAGGTCTTCTTGACAGGATACTCTGTCTTCCAAGGATTGACTGTGGAGACCCAGACTGCTAACATTATGCCACCCCACCCCCAACATACAGTGAGTGCCCTTTGTTTCCAGCTACACAGAACAGGAACCAAGCAGAGCAAGAGAAGTATTGTGTGACCAGGCCTGAATGCATCTCCTCTCAATTCTTCCTGTTTTCCATCAAATAGGACCCAGCTGAGAAGCAAGTTTACCCATGTGACTAGTAAGGATATTAAAGGTGTGTTTCAAATGGTCATGATACAATTCTAAAATGTCTAAGATTAAATGTTGGCCAATTCTGTTTCCAGAAGGAAATTTAATGAGCTTCTAAAAAACAAATATGCCACAGAACATATATTCTAACAGAAAAGGAAGTAGTAAATAAAAAAAAAATATTTTATTGAAAAACTGTGAAACTTTGACCAGAATGGGAAAAAAACAAAAAACAAACAAACAAACAAACAAAAACCACTGAGTAAGGCTATAGAGATGGCACCAGACATAAAATGAATCTATTGCATAATTCATAGGCAAAGTATTTCAGTCAGGAAGTCAAATTCAAAGTGAACAAAATCAGCAACATAGTCAAGTTTATTTAAAAAAAAAATAACAGAGCTTTAAAATATTATGAAATGTTGTCAATAGTTCACAAAGAGAGAGGGAGTGGTTACAAACTCTTTTGTGCCACACTGATATTTACTGACCAGAGTATGGCAGTGTATACAAAAACTGTCAAATTTCAGAATGAGTTGTGAATCATTCATTTTACTAAATGACAAGCATTCCAGATTTGTTGTTTTCTGTGAAACATAGCACTCATGTAATAGACACTTGCATTACTTTCAGCAGTGGATGAGCAATAAAAAATTCAACAACCCACTAATGATAAAAACTCTCAGGAAATTTGGAATGGAAGACAACTTCCTAATCTGATATAGGGTATCTGTGAAAAATCTACAATGAACATCATATTTAATGGTGAAATATTGACCACAACTCCCCAACACAAGGAACAATGCAAGGATTTCTACTTCTACCACTTCAACACTACAATAAAAGTAGAAATTTTTGCTGTGTTTGTTGTGTTGGAGGTAATGTCCCTAATATTTCACCATAAAAAAAGAAGATGAAGAAAGAAAAAGTCATAAAGATTGGAAAGAAAGAAGTACAACTGACTTTATTGGTAAGCAACATGACCATCAATGTAGAAAATCATACAATCTACAAAAAAAATCTCATAGAAGTAATATGTAACTTTAGCATTATAAACATATTAAACATCACATTTATATTAACATCAAAAATACTTACAAATACATGTAACAAAATGCTCAGATGTGAACACTTAAAACCTCAAAATAATCCTGAGAGAAATTAATGAAGACCTAAATAAATGGAGAGGTATACCATGTTCATGGATCAGAAAAATCAATATTGTTAAGATGTCAATTTTACCCAAATTTCTATATAGATATGATACCAATCAAATCAATACCAATCAAATATCAGCAGTATTGTTTGTTTTTTCCTGGAAATTGACAAGCTAATTCTAAAATTAATATGAAATGAAATTTCATCAAAATCAAATTAATTTTGAAATTAATCAAAACAATTTTGAAAAAGAACAATGCTAAAAATCTTGCACTACCTGACTTCAAGACTCACTATGAAACTATAGAAATCAACACAGTATGATATTGGCAAAAAGATAGACATAGTGATCAATGGAACAGAATAGACAGTTCAAAATTAAGCCCACATTTCCCTAACCATTTGGAAAAAAAAATGCCAAGGTAATTCAATAGAAAATGAATTTTATATAAATTGGATACTCACATGAAAAATAATGAACATGAACCCCTAGCTCACGCATATGCAAAAATTAACTGAAGTGACCAGAGATCTAACTATATAAGAAAAAAATCTTTGTGGCTTTATAGGAGGCAAAAACTTTTTAGCTAGGACACAAACAGCATAAATGATAAAATTAAAATTTGATGAATTGGATTTCATCAAAATTTAAGACTTTTGCTTCTCAAAAGCCACCAGTAAAAGAATAAAAGAAAACTAATGGACTGGTATCTGATAAATGTATTCTAGCCATAATGTATAAATAACACTAAACTACACTCAAATTAAAAAAAAAAAAAATACAGGGGCACCTGGGTGGCTCAATGGGTTAAAGCTTCTGCCTTCGGCTCAGGTCATGATCCCAGGGTTCTGGGATCGAGCCCTGCATCGGGCTCTCTGCTCTGCGGACAGCCTGCTTCCTCCTCTCTCTCTCTCTGCCTGCCTCTCTGCCTACTTGTGATCTCTGTCTGTCAAATAAATAAATAAAATCTTTAAAAAAAAATACAACCCAGTGTTTAAAAGAAAACATACAATGCACTAGTTAATAGGGAAATGCAAATTAAAACCACAATGAGGTAATACCATACACCCACTAGAAAAACTAAAATTAAGAAGACTGGCAATATTAAATGTTGGTGAGGATTGGGAGCAAATGGGACTCTTTTTTTTTTTCTTTTTTTTTTTCCTTTTTTTTTCCTTTTTTTTTTCTTTCTTTTCAGCGTAACAGTATTCATTGTTTTTGCACCACACCCATTGCTCCATGCAATACGTGCCCTCCCTATTACCCATCACCTGGCTCCCCCAACCTCCCACCCCCCGCCCCTTCAAAACCCTCAGGTTGTTTTTCAGAGTCTATAGTCTCTCATGGTCATCCCCCCTTCCAATTTCCCTCAACTCCCTTCTCTCCATCGCCCCATGTCCTCCATGTTAGCAAATGGGACTCTATACAATGCTGGTTTGAAGGCAAAATGGTATGCACCATGGAAAACAGTTTAATAGCTCCTTATATAGATAAACATATATTTATCATATGACCCAGCAGCAATCCCTTTCTCAGGCATTTACCCAAGAGAAATAAGTACATATGATCTCACAGACTTATGCTTGAATGTTCGTGGTAGCTTTATTAATAATAGCCAAAAACTAGGTGTATATGTCTACCAACTGGTGAAGGTATATGGTACATCTACATAATGAAACAGTGCTCAGCAGTAAAATAAACAACTGATACATGAAACAGCATGAATGAATCTCAAAAGCATTTATGACAAGTGAAAGAAGCCAGATACAAAACCATATGATCCCATTTATATGACACTCTGGGGAAAACAAAGGGACAATACACAGATCAATGTTTACCAGGGTGCTAGGGAAGTAGTTAGCTGCCAAGGGGCAGACAGGACCCTACAGGGTGACAGAATAGCATTGTTATTATAGATGGTCATATAAATATATCCATTTCAAAATTCATCAAATTATATACTTAAAATTGGTGATCTTCATTTTGTGTAAATTATATCTCCATAAAGCTTTTTAATAGTTCTTTGGGATTTGAATGTTTATTATTGTTACAATGCCTGCTGAACTTTTTAAAAATACTTGAAAATGATGGTGTATTTATTTTCTATTGCTGTGTTATGAATCACCATAAACTTAGTAGCTTAAAACAAAAACACAAAGTTCTGCCAGGCTCAACTGAGCTCTCAGTTCCTGGTGTCACAGGTCAGAATGAAAGTAGTCAGCCATCTGGAGGCTCTGAGCGGGGAATCTACTTCCAGACTCATTCAGGTTGTTGGGAGCATTAATTTCTTTGTGGTGTAGGACTTGGGTTCTCATTTCCCTGACACGTAGACCCCCGCATTTTGAAGCCAACTGTGGTGCGTGCAGTCCTCCCGTGCTTTGAAACCCTCTGCCTTCTCACTCAATTTCCTCTCCTGCTTTTAAGGGCTCATGTGATTATATTGGACCTACCCAGTAATCCAAGATAAATCCCTACTTTAAGATCAGCAGATTAGTAACCTTAATGACATCTCCAAAACCCTCTTTGCCATGTAAGGTAATGTATTCTCAGTCCTGGGATTGAGATGCCAATCTTGAGGACCATACTGCCCCCACAGACTACCACTGAAATTGATAGCAGCTAACTAAGGAGCACTGAGGGCAGTCTACTACGTGCCAGACAGCAGGCTAATTTCTTCAAAGTCATCACTGCAGTTTATCTTCCCAACTGCCTTACAAAGTGGGCACTATTGCTTTGGTCATTGTCCAGTGTGGCAAATGGGCATGAAAAGGTTTGAAAAGTGTCAGAATCACTCCACTAGTTAATGACAGGGCAGACTTTAGGTTCAGATCTGAGTTCCAAAGCACTAGAGTGATGGTGGTTATATTTTGGTCACTGTTATTATTGTCAGCTGATTTTATTTTAATACAAAGTACCTATGGCCTCTCACTAGCCCCTCCTTGGGATTGCTTGCATATTCACTTCACAGTATGTTGTTCAGCTTGTAGTTATCTATGTTTTCAAGTATTTGAACCAGGAGCTGCCTTTTCATTAAATGGACAGTGTCCTCAGGCTGTATCTCCACATCCCAGTTGATGCTTAGTTCATGATAAGGGCTCAATATGTGGTTGCTGACTGAACAAGTGAATAGCATGTAAGTACACACCTGGCTCCTGCCATCTTCTCCAAATGCTGACCATTACTCTCTGCCTTTAAGACAATGAAAGAGAAGAATGAGAGTATGTGCAATCTAAAGGCATGCACTTGCAGCCCAGGCCTGTTCCCTGACAGATGAATCATGACATCCCACCAGTGCATCTCTGGAAAGGATTGGAAGGATCTGCTATCTTTATATGTTACTCACTTCCTTTATTTTATTTTATTTTTTTTAGAAAAAGAGAGAGAGAGGGAGAGAGAGAGAGAGAGAAAGAATCTTACATAAGTTCCATGGCTAGTACACAGACTTACACAGGATTCTATCTCACAACCCTGAATCATGACCTAAACTGAAATCAAGAGTTGGAGGAGGCTTAACCAATTGAGCCACCCAGACAAACCCCTTCTCTCTCTCTCTCTCTCTCTATCTCTCTTTCTCTCTTTGTCTGTGCTACTCACCTCTGAAAACAGCCCATGCTTTTATAATAATACAGGTCATATCTCAACATCATATTTGAATGAGTGAACAAATTGAGCCTTCCCCAACTCTAGATTTTAGGAAATGTTGCCTGGACTAGCATGTCCCAGAGAATGAATTTCTTTGTGGAACCAAATAGCTCAGAGTACAGTCTGCCCAGACTAGCACCTACCCCACTTTACCAAGTGACTTTACATGAGGGATTGTCAGAAAACAGAAGGCAGGAAGTGGGCATAATTCAAGAGTACCTAATGTGATGCACTTGGCACATAGCGGGCACCCAAAATATTGATTAAATGAATGAATAAATGCAACAAGTGTGCCACATGGAAATGGATCCCAAGGACTTTCCTAGAATTTGTATCTTAAAAAAAAAAATTCCTCCTCCCTGAAACAGAATGAAGAAATATCCACAAATATAAGGATAATAATGTTGAACAAATCCTTTCTACAATTTTAAGTGTGAAATTGCCTTCTTGATTTGCTTGTGTTTCTAGTACTAAAAGGCCATAATGCCCTTTGATGTTTCCAAATATAACCCCATATTAAAGATTAGATCAGAATAGGAAGGGTTTTCTTTAAGTAGAGTTGCAATTCTCAAGTATTAAACAATGTGTGTCATGAGTGGCTTAATTGCCCATTAAAATATTAATTTTAATGAAAAAGCAGAAAATAAATGACCATGGTTTTCTCTGTCATCCCCAAGCAGTGAGAACATAGCAGTGCCTGCTTGAGGTACAACCTGTTCTAGGTCAGCCATTTGGTATGTTCCCCACCAATATAGGAGACAAGTTAAAAGAAAAATATTCCAAATTCCTTCCAATATCAAACCACAAATCTAGAATGGGAATCACAGGGCATTTGAATGACTAAAGGATAATGTACCACTTTGAATTTGCAGATGAAATCTTGTCTCTACATAGTTAATTTGAAATATTGAGCAAACATAAAAAGACATCATCATACATTAGATTGATATGGGATCACAGATTCTGTAGGTCAGAAAGGGTCAATTGTTGAAATTGTCTTAAGGTTCAATCTAATGAAGAGGCTAGAGAATAGATGGAAATTAAATTTTACTTTTGTTTTTAAGAATCACAAAACCAGAAGGGTCCTTAGAGAAAATGAAGTCCTACTTTCTTATTTTAAAACTTATGTTTATAGGATTAGGTATGACTGAAAGTAATTACACAATTTTTTTTTAAGATTTTATTTATTTTACAGAGAGAGAGAGCTCACAAGTAGGCAGAGAGGCAGTTTGGGGGGGGGGCGGAGCAGGATCCCTGCTGGGCAGAAAGTCAGATGCGAGGCTCAATTCCAGGACCCTGAGATCATGACCTGGGCCAATGGCAGAGGCTTAACTCACTGAGCCATCCAGGCACCCCTGACTGAAAGTAATTAAAACCACCAAATATCAATAGGATAAATAAGATAGAAGTTTATTTTGTTTTGTTTTATTTTATCTTATATTGTGATTTTATTTATTTATTTTGAGAGAAAGAGAACAAGCAGGGGGGAGTGGCAGAGAGAGAGGGAGAAGCAGACTCTTTGTTGAGCAGAAAGTTGAACAGGAACCTCAATCCCAGGATCCCAAGATCATGACCTGAGTCCAAGGCAGACGCTTAACCATCTGAGCCATCCAGGTGCCCCAATAGAAGCTTATTTTACATCCCTGTCCAAGAGTGCCTACAATGTAAGAGACACAGATCCTCCACTCTGAGTGGTCCCAAATTCCCAGTGAACCTCATGGCCTAAGAAGGCTGCTGAAACTCCAGACATCAAATACACAAGGGCTGCTCGAAGAAGAGGCTGACATAGCAGGCAAAGGCCAGATCTTGAACTGTGGAAACTGTGCTATATGAGCATGGACATTGTCTTACAGGCAGTGAGAAAGCATTTCAATATTGAGCAGAAGGCAGACATGGTTGGATCTGTATAAATCCTTTTGGCAGCCTTGTGGATGGCTTAGAGAAGTTCAGGATGGAAGACAGAGGGCTAATGCAGGATCTGGGTGAGAGAAGAGCAGATGGATGAGACAGGAGGTGGGTAGCGAGGCAGAGAGCACAACCTGCACTTTCTGAGATGGCCAATAAAAAAGAAAGGAAGAAAGAGATGATATAGGCCAACAGGATTGACTTCCTTCCAGCTCAAACAAATGGGTATGAGAACATGAGCAGCCTGTTCTGTGGGGTGTCTACAGAAGAAGCAGGTTTCAGAGAAGAAAGGAGGAAGAAGGCTCTGTGCATAGATGATGGATTGTGTAAGGTAAATATTCACAATCAAAAAAAAAATTGCTAAACATGGTTCAAAAGGATCAGAGAGATCTAGGCTAAGAAAGGGAGTCTGATGGGGATAAAATTATTTGGAGATGGGCAATTCTGGGAACTTCCTTTTCTCTGAATGATCAAGAACAATGGTGGAGAATGTGGAGGTGGAGAATGTGGTTCCAGGGCCTGGTGTCAAATATTTGGACTGATCCCAATCATTTTCTGGTCAGCGCTGGCTCTCAGGGCCAGGCAATACCAGACCTGGTCTGAGAGGATAAGCTTCCCATGAGCTAAAGAGGGCCATGATTTTTTCCAGAATGCTACCTGGCACTCTAGGCTCCCTTGGAGCTACCTGGCCCTTTGGTGGTTATGCAAATAATACCACTGCCATTACCTAGCCCTGGGTACTCCATGACCCAGCAGTCAGTAAGGAGGAGCATGGTGGGTCCTCTGGGATTTCTTGATTGCCTCTACAAGGCCTAGAAAAACAGCTTCCTTATTCAACCTGCTGATATTATAGCTGTTGCAATGGTTACTTGTCATGTACTACATCTTAATTTACAGCTTCATAAGTTACATGTAAGATGTAAGAATCCTGAGATGCCTGGATGGCTCAGTGGGTTAAGCATCTACTTCCAGCTTGGGTCATGATCCCAGGACCCTGGGATCAAGTCCCACCTCAGGGTCCTTGCAGTAAGACTGCTTCTCCCTCTGCCTGCTGAAACCCTGCTTATGTGCTCTCTCTCCATGACAAATAAATAAATAAAATCTTTAAAAAAAAAAAGATATAAGAATCCTATCCTTAGCTAACCTTAGGCATTTGCATTACTCACCAGTCACTTGTTTATGTTTTTTGTTTTTTTAAATGTTATCTAGAAATGTGTTAACACCAGTGAGTACCAGTATATTTTGGGAAAAGCTTTTTTCTTTGTTTTCTTCACAGGGGGTCTCCATGATGGGGTGTTGCAGGGGAATTCAGAGCCCATCCCTACTCAGGCAAATTCTCACACTCCCCTCCCTTACTACAGACAATAAAATATAGACCATGTTGCCAAACTTCAGAGATACAGAAAAACAGATAATAGATACAGAGATCCACAGACAAAAATAGTCATGAATATAGGGAGAGAGAGAGAGAGCGATTATGTAATTACAGTCTACTGGGGAAGAGAAATCAGAGAAAGAGAGCAATCATGCATTGTAGCAAGAGCTAGAAAGAAATGGTTCTGAGGCCGAGAATGAACATGGAATAGAGAGGGATTCACTTTACACAGAGAAGTCAAAAACTCTCCAAGAGCTGCCTCTGGCAATAGGTGAGGAATGTGCAGGAGTCCCAGGGCAGATAGGTGAACTACTGGAGATACCAAAGGCTACAAGGAACACAAGGTAGCAGCAAAGACAAGTGGCAAGAGAGAGAAGTGGAGAGTCAACCACCCAAACAGTTGGCTAAGATCACCTCTGAATTTTTCAACGTTCTGTCTACATAATAAAATTGGTAAAATTGAATTTAAATTATGTAAATAACTAAACTTTATATTTTCCTTATATTAAAATAATTTCATAATAGATTTGTAATTTACTTGAAAATCAATTCTATGATGTCATTTCCTAAACAGCTTCCAAATGCCTTCATCATAAAAGGTCCACATGAAGTAAAAGACTTTCATCAACTCAAGGTTCAAGCTATTTATCATGGCAAAACTCCATTTAATTGTGAGTCAAAAGGAAGTCTGTTTTGCACACAAAATTAAAGGAAACATTTATAGCACTGATAGTCACTTTAATGTACTTTTTTATTTACAAAAGCCTCCATTGCAAAGTTGAATTTTGGAAAGTTCGATGATCATGTCATGCACAGTAAAATCTGTGTACAGTAGAGATTAAATGCAGATTTTTTTATTATTCTATTATTGATTGACTCGATATGAAGTAACTGTTCAGGTTCAGTTGCCTTACTCTGAAAACGCCCATGAGGGAGTAAGTGATCCTGTGTCTACTCAACATAAGCAACTAAAAACTGCAAATAGTAATGTCAATTTGCTTTTGAAATGTGATTAACTGATCTTATCATGCCTACAGCTTATTTCTGAAGTCTAAAAATATTAAGTTCAAAAAACTTCACAAGAATGTAATGAATGCACTGAAGTTTTCCAATATGTTGACAAAATATTCCCCTAACAAATATCTTGTCCACTGTGTTAGAGGGCTAAGTTTCTTCTTCTTTGGAATGCCCTTGGAAATTTTTCACTAAAAGAACAGCATGGAAGAAAGAACTTGGAAGGGGAGAAATGGAAGAATAGAACCTTACAAAGTGTTCTTAACAGGTTAAAGAACTTTTTCCTGGTAGAACAGATTTGACAATTTTAATATCAACCTTCTGTGTTACTGTCCTTATATATTTTTTTCTACTTTAAGGGAAGATGGCTGATGGGTCCTAAGCCTAAACTTATGAAGTAAGAACTTATTAGCTCACCAACAAGCTGGGAAGTGTATGATGTCTGTAAAAACACCTGGATAGGGGCGCCTGGGTGGCTCAGTGGGTTAAAGCCTCTGCCTTTGGCTCAGGTCATGATCCCAGGGTCCTGGGATCGAGCCCCGCATCGGGGTCTCTGCTCGGCAGGGAGCCTGCTTTCTCCTCTCTCTCTCTGCCTGCCTCTCTGCCTACTTGTAATTTCTGTCTGTTAAATAAAATAAATAAAATCTTTAAAAAAAAAAAACACCTGGATATGCCCATCAGTGTGCTCCCCACTGGTGGAGCCCTGCCCTCTAAGACGTGCCAGCAGGGCATCTGACCAGAACACTTAATACATGGTTTATAACAGACCAACCAGCACAAGACAGGTGGGGCCGGTGGCTTCTCTTATTTACTACTGACAGCCACTCTTCTGGCTCCTTGTCTTTTAAAATGAGTCCTACAACAATCTCTATAAATGAAATATTTGCTACAATACTGTCATCGAACAAAAGTCATGAGGGTTTCACAGGTGAGTACAATTAGAATATGTCTAGTCCTTCCCATTTGTTCTCTGCAATCTAATTAGAAGTGTCACAGATGCTAGACAACAGGACATATAGGAATGCTATGTAACCAGAGAACAATTGCAAACTCATCATCACTATCATTTCATATTGTTTTACTGTTCTTAGAGAATTTGCTTTAAGATAACACAGTCCGTGCCTTCACCAGGCATCCTTGATTCTGGTTTCAAACAGCTTCCCAAACCTTTATTTGACAAACAAATAAAACAAGGAGAGAAAATCAGAGACCTCAACACTGGAACGATTTCATTTTGGATTGCTACTCATGACTGGCAGAATTTTTCTGCTTTCAGCCTAACAATGACAGTATGTATACTATGAAATGATTTGTTTTCTTATTTATTTGTTTATTTATTTATTTAAGAGAGAGCACATGTTGGGGCACAGGCAGAGGGAGGAGGACAAGCAGACTCCCCACGGAGCCAGAAGTGGATGCAGGCCTCAATCCCGAGACCCTGAGTTCATCACAACCTGAAACTCCCAACTGACTGAGCCACCCAGGCACCCCCGAAATAATGTGTTTTCAAAGGCATTTTCCCCACTGATGTAAAACAAGTAGGTAAACACACTGGAGAATACTGTAGGTTTTGTGCTCCTGGCTGAGCTAACACATTTTATTGCTATCTTAATTCAAAGAGGGTGTCCCATCTGTGGTTAAGAAGACCAGAAACTCCTCCTACATTAAAAAACACAGAGCCTGCCTTTCAAATAAGTTAAAGACCAATTTTACTGGGATATTTTTCAGAAAAGCAAGATTGTATTGTACCCCACAGACAGTGGCAGTTGTCAACCAGTCTCTTTGGGAGGCTGCCTCTTTAACTAGCTTAACATTACTGATGGCTTTTCCCAGATTCTACCCACAACCTCCACTTCCACCTCCAAGAATGAAGGAAGGGGAGGAGAAGGACTATTCCAAGTAACCTTTGCTCCCAGTAACATTACTAAAATCTTGAGGGTTACCTTGTTCCAGGCTACCTCCAGGCATCATAGCAAAAACACAACCAAAAACGTAGCTCAGCGTTAAAGGCAAGCTCCCTCAGCCTCCTACACCCTTCAAAACAATGTCGGGATAACACACCTGCTAATTCTTGAAGCTCCTCCAAGTTTCTCCAGATCTCCCTGAAGACCTGAAGCCTCTCTTGGTGCGACGCTCACCATCCAAAATAGCCCTCACGCAGCGTGCACAACATATTTTCAGACGACCTTGATTCACAGTGCAGTCCATCGAAGGGGCTGCGAACCCAAAAGAGAGCAAAAAAATCAAAACTCGGACTCATCAATTAGAGCAGAACCCGCAAGTACCCCGACAGGGACTCTCCAAGTGGGACAGTGCGCCCAGACCCAGGAGCCAATAGGTGACTGGCCCAGGCGTTGCCATGGCCACGTTGTGTGTTAGGGCGCGCACGCACCCCGCGTGCGCGCCCGGAAGCCAATCGGCAGCCGGCCTAGGCGTTGCCATGGCTACTCTGTGAGTTTAGGGCCGCGCGCCGGTTGACTGGGGGAGAGTCCGCCCAGCTGCCCCAGGCCCAGGGCAAGCAAGGGTCGCGTTAGCCGCTCGTCCCTAGACACTCGCCGCTGCCCAATTCCCTACCGCCGGCATGAACCGCAAGAAGCTGCAGAAGTTGACGGACACCTTAATTAAAAATTGCAAGCACTGTAAGTAAGAATCAAGTGCTGGATGAGAAGTTTCTGGAAGGGCTTGTGTTCTATCTGGTAAAAGTGCCCGCTGCTCAGCCTGCTTCCCACTTCCAGTCTGAGTGCTCCTGGAGCCCCCTTAATGTCTGCTAAAGAGAAGTCTGGAAGGGAATCCCTGGATGGTAGGTAGTGCCTTGGCCAGGTACCCATGCTTGTCCATGATCTTAAGGACCAGTTTTAGGTATCCAGGCATCTAGTACTACACTCCCACACATGCACTAACTTGCTTCTCAAACCCTCTTCTTAACTTACCTTTCCATTATAGAAACATTATTTATATATTAACACAACATGTGTGGTTTTAGCCTCAGACATAGATGTTAAATATGTATTGAAACCCACTGGACTCAAGAAAACTAGCACAACAAAAATATGCCTGCTTTCTAGCTCTTTTTAGTGCAAATACACTGGCAGGGTCCAAGTTCTGAAAACTTACCAGGAGATCCATAAGGGAAAAATGGTTATCAATAGCTGAACATCCTTAGAAAAGAGTTGAAATGGCACAAAAGCCTGTATCTCAGAAAAAGAAAATGTGTCTGGAGACCAAAGAGTTCCACAAGCTAAACACACAATAAAGAATCTACTTCCAACTCCAGACATGGGCTTTGCTGTTGCTGGTGGGGTTTCAAGGTAAAGGAGACCTTGCAGGTGACAAAATGAGCACTTATTAAAGATATCTGCTCCAATCACACATTCTAAAACATGGTCTTGGAATTTCTAAGAAGTTTCAGATGTTTATACACACCATAACTTTTATAGACAGTGCCACTTCACTAAGGGAGAACATCTCACCACTTACACATTAGATACTAAATACAACTAGAAGGCACTAGATCCTTTAAGCTCTAAAACGATGATAAACCCGTTCTTCCTTTGCACAATGGAGTTGATATTGGGATTATGGATTCTCCTATTTTTTCAAGTGGCCATTAGTTTTGCAACCAGCAACAAAATTTACAAGTTTGCTCATCAGACAGGATCTTTCTCATTAACCATATCTTGGGTTCCTTGACCAAGTACAATTCTGTGTTTCTGTCTAAATACAATTCTAAAGTTACCTATGAAATTCCAAGAGCACGTTTTAGAAATTCTAAGAGCACGTTCAGGCATCCCTCCTGCCAGGTTTTCATTTACCTTTTAATACATTGACCTTTTGACTATTCACAACATGACTGTGTTTTTCTCAAAATAATTACATTTCAAGGAAAAGACTAGATCTTCTTAAAACATCTAGTGAACATTTTACAAAAGCAATGCAATAACTGATATACACAATGCTGAATTTGTTTTAGTCTCTGTTCAGTAAGTATGCAATGTACTGCAAACAGTCATTCTCTGAGCCTGAGTGGCTCAGTCGGTTAAGTGTCTGCCTTTGACTCAGGTTAGGAGAGAGTCCCGCATTGGGCTCCTTGCTCAGCAGGGAGCCTGCTTCTCCCTCTCCCTGCCACTCCCCCTGCTTGGTGTGCTTGCTCGTTCTCTTTCTCTGACAAATAAATAAGTAAAAATTGGGGGGAAAAAAAAAGAAAACCGGCAGGAAAATAGTCAACTCTTGTTTTTTGTCCTTACATCAAAATTTTTAAGTGGGCCTTAAAAACCTTGATAATTAATGGTTAAATTCTATAGAAATAGTTACAAATAACGGACATTATAATTAAAAACTTTTTTAAACAGAGAAACTTTCCAATACTATGTTGAGCAAGAGTGGTGAGATTGGGCATCCTTGTCGTGTTCCTGAACTCAAAGAGAAGGCTGTCAGCTTTTTCCCATTGAGGATGATATTCGCTGTGGGTTTTTCATAGATACATTTTATGAAGTTGAGGAATGTTCCCTCTATCCCTATACTTTGAAGCATTTTAATCAGGAACGGATGCTGGATATTGTCAAATGTTTTCTCTGCATCAATTGAGAGGACCATGTGGTTCTTCTCTCTTCTCTTATTGATTTCTTCTATCACATTAATTGATTTGTGAATGTTGAACCACCCTTGCAACCCAGTGACAAATCCCACCTGGTCATGGTAGATAATCTTTTTAATGCACTGTTTGATCCTATTAGCCAGGATCTTGTTGAGAATCTTAGCATCCATATTCATCAGGGATATTGGTCTGAAATTCTCCTTTTTGCCTAATTTGGGGATCAGGGTAATACTGGCTTCATAAAAAGAGTCTGGAAGTTTTCTTTCTGCTTCAATATTTTGAAACAGCTTCAGGAGCTTCAGGTGTTATTTCTTCTTTGAAAGTTTGGTTGGATTCCCTGGGGAATTCCAATCTTGTTACTAGCTATTGGTCTATTCAGGTTGTCAGTTTCTTCTTGCTTTAGTTTTGGAAGTTTATAGTTTTCCAGGAATGCATCCATTTCATATAGGTTGCTTAACTTATTGGCATATAACTGTTGATAATAATTTCTGATGATTGTTTCTATTTCCTTGGTGTTAGCTGTGATCTCTCCCCTTTCATTTATAATTTTATTAATTTGGGCCTTCTCTCTTTTCTTTTGGATTAGTTTGGCCGACAGTTTATTGATGCTATTGATTCTTTCAAAAAACCAGCTTCTACTTTCATTGATGCATTCTACTGTATCTCTAGTTTCTATCTCATTTATCTCTACTCTAATCTTGATTATTTCCCTTCTTGTGTGTGGGGTTGGCTTAATTTGTTGTTGATTCTCCAGTTCTTTAAGGTGTAAAAAGAGCTGGTGTACTCTGGACTTTTCAATTTTTTTGAAGGAGGCTTGGATGGCTGTGTATTTTCCCTCTTAGGCCTTTGCTGTATCCCATAGATTTTGGACCAAAGTATCTTCATTTTCATTGGTTTGCATGAATTGTTTAAGTACTTCTTTGATTTCCTGGTTGATCCAAGCATTCTTAAGCAAGGTAATCTTTAGCTTCCACATGTTTGAATTCCTTCCAAACTTTTTCTTGTGGTTGAGCTCCAGTTTCAAAGCATTGTGATCTGAGAATATGCAGGGAATAATCTCAGTCTTTTGGTATGGGTTGAGCCCTGATTTTTGACCCAGTATGTGGTCTATTCTAGACCACTCAAGAAGAATGAGTATTGTGTCTTCTTCAATTTCTTTCATGAGTGTTCTGTAGTTCCTCGAGTACAGATCCTTTACCTCTTTGGTTAGGTTTATTCCCAGGTATCTTATGGTTCTTGGTGCTATACTAAATGGAATCGATTCTCTAATTTCCCTTTATGTATTTTCATTGTTAGTGTATAAGAAAGCCACTGATTTCTGTACCTTGACTTTGTATCCTGCCACGTTACTGAATTGCTGTGCTTTTCGGTTTTCCATATAAAGAATCATGTCATCTGCGAAGAGAGAGAGTTTGACTTCTTCATTGCCAATTTGGATACCTTTTATTTCTCTTTGTTGTCTGATTGCTGTTGCTAAGACTTCTAATACCATGTTGAACAAGAGTGGTGAGAGTGGGCATCCTTGTCGTGTTCCTGATCTCAATGGGAAAGCTGTGAGCTTTTTCCCATTGAGGATGATATTTGCTGTGGGTCTTTCATAGATAGATTTTATGAAGTTCAGGACATAAAAAGATGGAAGACCATTCTATGCTTTTGGATTGGAAGAATAAACATTGTTAAAATGTCTATACTGCCTAGAGCAATCAATACTTTTAATGCCATTCTGATCAAAATTCCAATGGTATTTTTCAAAGAGCTGGAGTAAATAATCCTAAAATTTGTGTGGAATCAGAAAAGACCCCAAATTGCTAAAGAAATGTTGAAAACAAAAATAAAACTGGCGGCATCATGTTACCTGATTTCAAGCTTTACTACAAAGCTGTGATCACCAAGACAGCATGGTACTTCCATAAAAACAAACACATAGACCAGTGGAACAGAGTAGAGAGCCCAGAAATGGACCCTCACCTCTATGGTCAAATAGTTTTCGACAAAGCAGGAAAAAATATACAGTGGAAAAAAGACAGTCTCTTCAATAAATGGTGCTGGGAAAATTGGACAGCTATGTGTAGAAGAATGAAACTTGACGATTCTCTTACACCATACACAGGGATAAACTTGAAATGGATAAAAGACCTCAATGTGAGTCAGGAATCCATCAGAATCTTAGAGGAGAACATAGGCAATAAGCTCTTTGACAATGGCCACAGCAACTTCTTTCAAGACACGTCTCCAAAGGCAAAGAAAGCAAAAGCAAAAATGAATTTTTGGGACTTCATCAAGATCAAAAGCTCCTTCACAGCAAAGGAAACAGTCAACAAAACAAAGAAGTAACCCATGGAATGGAAGAAGATATGACATTACAGACAAAGGGCTGATATCCAATATCTATAAAAAACTCCTCAAACTCAACACACACCAAACAGATAATCATATCAAAAAATGGGCAGAAGACATGAACAGACACTTCTCCAAAGAAGACATAGAAATGGCTAACAGACACATGAAAAAATGTTCATTATCATTAGCCGTCAGGGAGATTCAAATCAAAACCACATTGAGATACCAGGTACCACCTTTCACCAGTTAGAATGGCCAAAATTAACAAGACAGTAAACCACAAGTGTTGGAGAGGATGTGGAGAAAGAGGAACCCTTTACACTGTTGGTGGGAATGCAAGTTCGTGCATCCACTTTGGAGAACAGTGTGGAGATTCCTCAAGAAATTAAAAATAGAGCTATGCTATGACCCTGCAATTGCACTACTGAGTATTTACCCCAGTGAAAAGAAGGGCCAATTGTACACCAGTGTTCATAACAGCAATGGCCACAGTCACCAAACTGTGGAAAAGAAACAAGATGCCCTTCAGCGGACGAGTAGTTAAGGAATATGTGGCCCATATATATTGACCATATACTATGGAGTATTTTGCCTCCATCAGAAAGGATGAATACCCAACTTTTGTATCAACATGGACAGGACCGGAAGAGATTATGCTGAGTGAAATAAGTCAAACAGAGAGATTCAATTATCATATGGTTTCGCTTTTTTGTGGAACATAAGAAATAACATGGAGGGGACACCTGGGTGGCTCAGTGGGTTAAAGCCTCTGTCTTCTGCTCGAGTCATGATCCTAGGGTCCTGGGATCAAGTCCTGCATTGGGCTCTCTGCTCAGCAGGGAGCCTGCTTCCCCTCCTCTCTCTCTGCCCACCTCTCTGCCCACTCATCATCTCTGTCTGCCAAATAAATAAAGAAAATCTCTAAAAGAAAAAAAAAGAAATAACACTGAGGACATGGGGAGATGGGGAGGAGAAGGGAGTTGGGGGAAACGGAAGAGGGGGACAAACCATGAGAGACTGTGGACTCTGAAAAACAATCTGAGGGTTTTGGAGAGCCAGGGGGTGGGCGGTTGGGTGAGCCTGATGGTGAGCATTATATAGGGCACATATTGCATGAAGCATGGGGTGTGGTGCATAAACAAATTCTGGAACACCTAAAAGAAATTTTAAAAATAAATAAAAATTAAAAAAAAAAACAGAGAAACTTTTCCTTAAAGTCAAATTTCCTTTTAAGTTGCCAGATGATAATCCCACCAGGATGAAATGGATAAATTCTGTAGTTTCAGAGAAAAAAAATATCTTAAGTGATTGCTCAGCTAATGTACCATTTTAAAAGATGAAAATCCATTCTTGAATTTCCCTTAATTTCATTTAGTATTTTATTCTGGAAGTTAAGAAACATTTCAACAACAACAACAACACAACAACAAAAACAACAACAACAAAACTTTCTTGTGGCTAACTTTGGATCCTTTGGGTAATAAATTAAAGTAATGTTCTTTAATTTTTATTTTAGCCAAGATGGAAAAATGGCTAATCAACATCCCCACTGCTAACATTTCATATACATGAACATCATTCTTCATGCAGTCTTTTCTTTAACAAGTAGCAACTCTCTTACTTTTGGAAATTTGTGTGTTTGGTTAAATATATATAACATAAAATTTACCATTTTAAGTGTACAACTCTATGGAATTACATACATTCACTTTGTTGTGGAGCCATTACCACCATCCATCTTTTCATGTTTCCCAACTGAAACTGTAGCCATTAAACTATAACTTCTCATTTCCCCCCTTCCCCAGCCCATGGCAACCACCATTCTACTTTCTGTATCTATGAATCACACCACTCTAAGTACATGATATAAGTGAAATCATACAATATCTGTCCTTTTATCTCTAACTTTTTTCACTCAGGAAAATGTCTGCAAGTTTCATCCGTCTTGTAGCATGGGTCAAAATTTCTTTCCTTTTCAAGGCTGAATCTTACTCCATTGTATATATACACTACGTGTTACTTGTTCATTCATTCACTGGTGGACACTTAGCTTGATTTCACCTTTAAGGCTATTGTGAATAACATTGCTATAAACATTGATATGTTTTTGCTTTCAGTTTTTTTAAGTATATACCCAGAAGTGGAATCACTGAGTTACATAGTATTTCCATGTTTAATTATTTTTTTGAAGAACTGACATGCCATTTTCTACAGACACTGTTTTTATTTTATTTTTTCAGTGTTCCAAGATTCATTGTTTATACACCACACCCAGTGCTCCATGCAATACATGTCCTCTTTAATACACCACCAGGCTTACCTAACTCCCCACTAACAGCTTTTTTTTTTAATTATAACCATTATATTCTTTTCTAGTGTTAACCTAGTTTTTTTACTAAATCACTTATTTCCCCAAATTTTCAATGTCCCTCCTAAAATGTGATACACCAAACCAGAAATCATACTTGAGCCTGTCTTGACTTGTAGATGAGGCATGATTTCTCCATTCCTATCTGCTGTCTTCTTTTATTTTATTTTTTTCTGCAATATAGTCATTTTTTTCTATTTTAAAAATTTAGATTATTTAAACCAAAAACAAAACAATTCACCTTTTAAACACACACAGGTTTCATCCTTGTTTTTAGAAGTACTGAACTGAACTGTAATTTGTTGTGTTTTGAAATAAAACCTTTCTCATCCTCCACCTATACTTCATATTTAAACTCACCTTTATGCCAGGCAATAGTGCTTCCACCTACATACCTCAAATGAAAATTGGAACACAAATAATTAGCTCAGGGCTTATAAACACCCTTCATACATTTATGTGTATGGACCAGTATACACATATGTGTGTCTATTTTAAATAAAAATTCCTTTTCTCCAAAATACTACAGAGTACTTGCATATTAATTTTCACATCATGTACAATAAGAACTATAATTGGTGCTGTAATATGGTTAAATGCTTCTTTACTGAAAAAAAAAAAAGTGATTCTGATATCCAAAATCCAGCTTATTCATTTGACTAAGGCTGATGATGTGAAGTGAAAATTGTTGCGTAGTGTTCAGAAGTCTGATATCTATTTCCAGGCAGAAGTTAAGCTGTGAATCTCATAAATGCCTATAATCAAAATGCTGGGGAAGATTTACCATTCTTAAGCATTACCTTGCTTGCTTTGAATTGCACCTCTACTGCCTTTAAAGTTTAGCATCTGGCCCCACAATCATTAGTCAGGTAAATGGGCTAATATTACTTTCTTCCTAAATGTGACTAAATTTAATATTCAACCCCTGTGTGGAGGTAAGGCTGTTTCTCTTATTTTAGTGAAGAATACTTTGTAGTGGTCACTCTCTATTAAGGGTCATGAATCTTAAAACAGGATAGTCTTCTGTTAAAAACTAAATATTTGGTGGCCTTCATGTTGTCTATAAACTCATTAATGCAAAATTTAAATAAACTAAAGATTAAAACGCATTTTTGTTATATCTTAATTTTATCTTTTCACAGTTAATAAGTTTGAAGTAAACTGTCTTATAAATCTTTTTTATAATTTGGTGGGAGAAGTAACAGAGCGGCAAGGTACCACCGTTGGGCTAGATCGTAATGCATTTCGAAACATCCTGCATGTGACATTTGGAATGACTGATGACATGATTATGGACAGAGGTAAGAAGACATACAATATTCAAATGGGTCAGATCCAGCCATAACTGGGAAAAAAATTGGGAGTTTGGACAGTCTTGGTAGGAAGCTTAATGTTCTGAATTCCCAATTTCACTTGAATATAAAAAATTAATTTGTGTATTCAGAGAGAAGGGTCATAGGGAAGTGATTCTATGTACTCTATTCTGTGTATTTAAGAAAAGAACAAAGCCCAGCTTAAATAATTAGTTTTTCCTTACTTTATATCCATGAACCTAAAATATTTCTATTTCTACTTAGTAAATATAATAATGAAAAGAACAATTTTAAAAAAACATAAATTTCCTTATATCATCAAAACTATTTCAATAAAAATTAAGTTATAACTTTATCAATTGTATAGTAGCATTATTTTTCTTGAGTAAGAAAAATATAAAGTCATACATTTTATGTTAGCATATCAACACATTTAGTATATCAATATATTCATATATTGATAATTATTGATTAGTGTACTTAGATACTGAGAATTTACTTTGTTTCCATAAAATATGAAAGGAATATGTGAAAGTTTAAATAAAAGAGTTTTCCAATGTTATATCTTATTTTCCTTCTTTGTCAAATGAGCATGTCAGACCATCTGATCCTGAAGTTTTGTCCACATTTTAAAAGTGGGTAGCACCAGTGTAAATATATTACTGAGAACAAAAATGCAGCAAGGTATTACATTGTACTTCTCTCTTAGTATTCCGAGGTTTTGATAAGGACAACGATGGCTGTGTAAACGTATCAGAGTGGATTTATGGATTATCGGTATTTCTTCGAGGAACTTTGGAAGAAAAAATGAAATGTAAGATTTCAGGTTACCCTATTGCTTTGTACATTAGGATTAACATATCTAAAGAATGTACATCCATGTCTTCCAAGCAGACCAGTAAAATAGGTTTGTCTTTCAGTTGGTTGGTTTGAATCTCCATTAGCCTCTTTTATGGAGCAAATTCAAGTCAATGATAAAGATTGAAAAAAATTAATACCAAGGAAAATCAAAAGATTCTGAGGAGTAATTCATGCCAAGCAAGACTGCATAAGCATATACTATACATGCTAACTATGTACATATGGATTTATGTATTAATGTACATAAGGTAAATATTGTTACCTGAATTATTAACCATGAAAGTAGAGAACATTGATTAGAGTGTTCTGATTCTTATTTAATTCTTAATTCATTCTGATGAACTCTGTTTAAGGATCATATTTCAGTCAGTTTTCCAAGAATTTCAAGATGAAATGGTCAAATCATTGTTCCTTGGCATGGTTACTCTTAGCTGAGTGAGTGTAAGGAGCCATTTTCTAAGGGTTGTTGACCATATTCAGCTAGTGTACATTAAGCATTTCCTATCAGATTGCACTAAGTCCTGCAGTGTTGACATGAATATTCCCAATACAGACCTCGGCCTTGAACATTTTGTCAGAGCAAATATCCCTGAGTCATAGTATCAAATTCATAATTGGTTATTTTTTTAAAAGATTGCTTTGAGGTGTTTGATTTGAATGGTGATGGATTCATTTCAAAGGAGGAAATGTTCCATATGTTGAAGAACAGCCTTCTCAAACAGCCATCTGAAGAAGACCCTGATGAAGGAATTAAAGATTTGGTTGAAATAACACTTAAAAAAATGGTAAATATGGGAAATTTAGGGTTTTATATTGAAACTTACAGGCCAGAATGGGACAGAAATAAGAATTCAAATTGTAATAACTCTCTGTTTCCTGCTTGGTGAAATAAAACACTTATATTGTGCTTTTTAATTGTAATGATAAAAGTTCTTTTCAATTTCATTATTTAGTCTCTCATTTTTCCAACACCTTTCTCCTATTAATTAAAAAAAAAAAACTTGACCATGAAAAGACAGTTTGTGTTTGCAATAAGTATTATACATGTTGACTGATACATGGCCGGTCATCCCCTAGGACCATGACCATGATGGGAAGCTGTCTTTCACAGACTATGAACAGGCTGTGAGAGAAGAGACCCTACTACTAGAAGCTTTTGGGCCATGTCTTCCTGATCCAAAGGTAATGATATTACATTCACTGAACAGTGACCAATATATAATGTAGGATCAATAACCCAGGACTTCTTGGTTTGGTGAGTGAAGGATCAGAAGAATTACATTCACCCACAGAGAATAATTTCTAAGTAGAGAAATCCAACTGAAGAAGAACAATGCTGGTTCATTTCATAATACTGCTGTAGCCTAATGGTATTTTTACATTCATTCATGTAAGAAAAAATTATTAAAGCATAATGTGTTCCAGAAACACAGATGAAAGGCTTCATATCTGCATTCAAGGACTAATATTTTCTTAGGAAAAACCAACGTAAAATAATTATACAACAGTGTGATAAGTACTACTATAATAATAATGACTTGTTCAGTGCTTCATTTATGTCAGGCAATGTCTTAAGAGCTGCCCCATATTACTTCCTTAGATCCCCCTAACAATCCTATGAAGGATGTAGTATTACTAATCTTCATTTTATAGATGAAGAAAACTGAGGCTCAGAGAGTTTAGGCAAGTTGTCCAAGTTCAGTCACCAATTATGGAGTATCCTGCATGCCCTGGTGCTCAAGTCCATAAAGATATGTGTAGTAGAGGGTTGCAGTAGTTGAGGGCATCTAATCCAGCAGTATGGAATCACTGGTGAATGGCTGATGAGACAAGGAAGGCTTACCTGGGTTGTTAGGCCAGAATAGTTAGCCAGGTCAAAATAGAGAAAAGCAACCTAAGCAAAGTAATGGCATATGCATGAGGGTGGGAAAGGGAAAGAGAAACAAATATTACATTAAAAGAGCACTCATTGTGGTATGAGATTGATTTTGAGGCTGGATGTGCATAGAAGAGCCAAGGCCAGTGGAGCTTGGAGCCTGGATTTTGTCTTGAAACTCATGAAGATTAATTGGAAGATTTTAAGTTGGTGGAGTGATGTGATATATAAATATTACCATTATCTACCTTCCCAATCTCCAGCTGTCTACTCAACATGCCAATAGATAATCTCAGTAAACTCTTGGTTTTCACCTAAAAATCACTCCCCACCATCTTCCCTGCCTCAATAAATTACACTCCTGTACGCTCGGTTTTAGTCAGAAACCTGTCACCCTTAATTTCCCTCTTAGAGCACTTACTACGTTAGCTACTCCTTCAAAATATATCCCTGAATATAACCTCTCTTCCACACGTCTGTGATTGCCAACCTAAATCAAGCTGCTACCCAGTAACCCAGCCTAGATCATTAAATCTGTTGCTTCTACTGTTGTCCCCTACTGACTAATCTCCGCAACATCCAGTATATTTGGAAACACAGAAGCTGCCATGCCCCTCCCTTCCCTAAAACCCCTAGTGTGTCTGAAGTCTATTCAGTGGGCCTCCTTTTCTCTCTCCAACCATGGTCTCCTGCTACCTTCCCAATGGAGGGGTCATGCCCCAGAGACATTCCAGCCACCTTGCTGTTCTCCCTAGGTACCTTTGCAATTAAAGTAGCCTCTGTCTAAGCATCCTGTCCCAGACCTTCACATTCCTCAGACCCTCACTCCATTCAGTCTCTGCACAGATGCCATCCACTGTGTTAATGACTCCTCTCCCTCCACTCCTCACCACTGCCTCTTTCTTCTTCATAGTTCTTATCATTATATAGAATATATTTACTCATTTACTTATTGTGTGTCTTAACACATGGATGGGAAAGAATGAAAAGGAAAAGGAAGGAAGGAAAGAAAGAAGAGAAATTACCTTAATCCCTCACCTACTTCTATTTCCTGTCCAGTGGCTTTCTTTTTCACAGCAAATGTTATGGGAGAATTGTCTATATTTATGCCCTACACTACCATGGCTTCTTTAGCATACTCCTGAAACAGCTCTTGCTGAGGTCACCACGCCCTACTTGTTAATAAATTCCAAGTGAAGTCTTCTTGTCTTGCTGTACTACATCCTTTACCCACCCCACCTCTCAGTGCAGCTTCTTGGCTCCAGGAAGCACCTCCACTCCAGCAGTAGCCTGGCTGTGACATAACATGGCCTCCTGGACTTCAGAGCCCTGGTATGCTTACCCTGTTACACTCTTCCTTCAGTGAATTAAACTCAGTTTCTGGCCATCCAGCCACTAGGCTGGAGGCTCCTAGAGAGCTGTGTCATGTGCCTTACTCATCTTTGTGGCCCCAGACCAAGTGTCATGTTGGAACATAGCACTGTACCTGTGAGTGTACCATGCATGAGTGTCACAAGTTCTCGGTCCCCACTCTTCTTCAGTTATCTTGTGGCTCTTCAAGCATAAAGAAAACATACAGAACATTTGTTTTTCTTACCTTTTGGGGAAGTCTTTACTAATTTGAGCACATTTTTTACAGAGTCATATGGAATTTGAAGCTCAAGTATTCAAAGATCCGAGTGAATTCAATGATATATGAATACCTAAATGTGTTGTCTCAAATGAGTAAAAAAATAGGTGCATGAATGTTGTTTATTTTTTCCACTTAGCTCAGAAAGATGGTGTCAGATTTTGTGTTTGAGGTGGGGGATGAGGCTCACCAACATGTATCATTTAACTATGGTGCAAGATGCAAGTGAAATAAATGGAAGACAGTAAGTCCCCTATTAAATGTTGGGTTTGGCAAGACAAGTTCACATTGCCAGATATTTTATCATATAGACTATTTGTTGAAGCTTATAACTACCATAAAACACTTGTATTAATGAAATGAGTAGAGATTACATAATCATGAATTATTGAGGCAACTATTCTTCATGTCAGAAAAATGCTGGGTATACATTTAAAAGTCAGTGAAACTGCTTAATTTCCTTTGGAACAGTAAATAATGAAGACAGCACTTAAAAAAGAATAACAGTGACATTTCGCACATAAATACCTGTCTGCTAGGCATTGAGGGACATTCAGAAAGCTGAAAGCGATGTATACCTACCTCAATATAATGCATATTATTGTTTGAAATCTTGCCAGAATAATCTGCATAAACAGTAAGCATCTGAGGGCAGGGGTCCCTACACCCGTCTTTATGTCTGTCACAGCAGTTAGCAGAGTCCTCTGCCCAGAATGGGTCCCCAGTAAACATTGTGGATAGAAAAGTACAAAGTGCTACCAGATAAATCCAAATTCTTGCTGATCAGAGGAGAAAGAAAGTGCTGTTTTTGTAAATAATGGATTATGTGGCCATAGCTTTCAGTCTATCTCTGGAGTCACTCCAATGCTCTCCACCCCATTGCAGTTGGCTTCGCAACCCCCTGTCTTCCCCAACTTCCTGCCTCTCTCCACCTCAGCCCCACTCCTTGTCCCCATCACCCTGACTGGGTCCACCTCGGTGTCACCCCCGACCTCTTGGAATCCCCTCAGGTACCCCTTAACAGGAAACACATCACATCATGTCCCACAAGCAATGAAGTCCTGAGGACAGAACTGCTTCCTCCATCTAGCAGGTGCCTGTAGGCTTTCGATGCAACATGAGAAAGACGGGACCTACTTGGTTTCCTGTAGCTACTGTTTACCTCTTTCTTAAATGCATGCAGGCAGCTGAGAGAAGTATAATGCACATAGCTCTCTGTCCATATATAAACATTCAGAGATTATTTGGGACATTAAATCCCTTTTGTTACTATATATGTGTCAAATTTAAGCAAAAGTACACCTTGTATTAAAAAAAACGGATTATTACAAATAAATCTAATAAATGATTCCATGAAATAAAAAGTGTTTTACTGTCTAAGTATTTTCTTAAAATTATAGATTCTTAGGTAGACATGTAGATGGAGTTTGACACAATTTTTCTACCTTGAGTAAGTATAAATAATGAAACACAATGCTTTTAATTTTTTAAAATTTGTATTTTTCTGATTACAAAGTAACAGAAGTTCACTGAAGACTCAGAAGTTTAGGAAATTAAAAACTAAAATGTAAATATCCTTCAATATTCTGGTATAGATCCTTTCAGGCTTTCTTAAGGCATTTGTAAGTATAGCTGTATTTTTGCACAAAGTATACCTAAGCAGCTTTTTTTTATGGACCACTATCTCATGGCACTTTCTCAGATTAATTAATATCTGTCTGCAGCCTGACTTGTAATGGCTACCTGGTCTTCGGTCACAACAGACCTTATTAAAGCACTTCCCTGTCATTGAAATTTCAGTTGTTCCCACATTTTTTTTTACAAATAATTCCCAAGTGAACTGTCCTTGTTGATAAATCTTCTCATGTTCGTTATTGCTTGCTTAATCAGGACAAGTTATTAAAAGAGAATGTTCAGTTAGAGGTCCAGCTTTGAGGTTTCTAGCACATGTTGCCAGATTACTCTCCAGGAAAGTGTGATGTGCCTGGTGCATGAGGTACTGATTCCCCTTTCCCTGTGGTGCACATTCTTTTCACCTCTTTGCTGCTGATGTGGACCATAATTGATCATGGTTTTAATTTATCATTTAAAAAACTAATCTTATACATCTATACCTAAACTTTTTATTGTAGATTGTGTAAAAATTGACTTATATGTGAATAATCTTATTTTATTACTTGATATTATTTAAAACTAAAAAACTTTTTTAGAAAAGTCTAAATAATTTTAGTGAAACTTAAGATGATGTTGGTACAGACTCATTAGCTCTGTTTGAGAACTTCTCCATACATTACAGAACACACCCCCTCTGCTGTTTCTCATCATATCTGCCCAAATCATTTCCTTCTGTGACTATATATGGATTTCCGGATTCTCTTAATTTTACTACCGTAGCAACTCATAAATGATTTTAACACTGAAAATTCTTTCGACTTAATAGTAGGGTCATCCAAGTACACAGAGAACCTTTGAGGAAAAACCCCCTTTCCTTTCACTCAGAGCTCCATGGCCTGCTTTGGGCCTTGCCTGCCTGCTGCTAGCCTGCCCTGACTCTAGCCCTCAGGTACAGCCAACTTTGCTCAGCCCCATCTTTGCCTACCTCTGGGTGGCTGGGTTAGGACTACAATAAGCAGTTATAATTTGGAATATAGCCTTCCTCTCAACTGGGTCCTCAAAGCGTTGGCTTCCTCTTCTCCCAGTGCCCTGGGAGGATCAGCAGAAAGCCAACCAGGACCCTCTGAGAGATGTACACATTGCTTTGCTCACAGCATGGAGGGTGTCTATCTGGGAAACAAGTACATTTTTTAAAACAACAGGATTTAAAAACTACCACTGAAAACTGGTAGTCCTACATTCTTAACCTGCAAATATCTTTGTGTACAAGATTGCACTTGTTAAGAAGCCAAGCCTGCAATTGCTTGCATCATAAAGTCATCCAAAACATTCACCAAGTTCCCACTTTGTGCTAAACCATGGGGGTGAATATAGTCTAAGTCAGTTGCCCTGCTCTCACCTCACTTGTGTTATAAAATGAGGACTCTATGCCATGTGATGGCGGTGTCATCACCTTTACTATTTGGATGCAATTGCAATCTGTCTCCTGCCCTTCTCAACCCTCCCCCCAAAAAGTTATATCATTTTTAATTAAAAGAGATTGTTAAAGGTAATTAAAATCAAATATACTTTGAAACCATGGAGACAGCCATATCTGGGAAAGGCTGCTCTGACCCACTCCTTGGATTGCACATTTTCATTGACTGCATTTCATCTGTGTTCATTTCCTCACAGAATCATCTCCAGCTCTTCTACAGTCATCTAGAGCTGATTGTAATTCTCATGTACTGTGGCCAAGAAAGGGTGGCAATTGCATTTGACATGGAAAGATTATTATAAACGACCTATAATAAAATAGAAGCTTAAACTATGCATATATTAATTACAATTTGGCAAATCTTGAGGATTATGTAAATCCGGTAATATTTCAAAAAGAGGGAGAAGTGATGTATTTATCTTTTCTGATTCAGTGACTGTGTTCCCTGTTAGAATGAAGCAGATGATCTTCTCAAATGTTTTCCAGTCTCAGTTACCATTGAAGGAGAATCCAACCTAAATACATACCAAGCAAATCAAAGTCCTCTTCTCATGAGGTCTCTCAAGGAAACTTGCCCAGTTTTTAAGGGGAGCAAAAAAGGAAGGAAGTCTTAACGGTGAACTATCCTGCGTGAAACAAAGAATTCTTCCGCATTTGAAATGTCTTTATCAGAGTGCCATTAACCTGAGCAATGGTTAACTGTTCAGTTCCATCAGTTGGTAATTTGTGGCTTTCTGTGTACCTCCTGCCTCCTACCTAATCCGTCAAGAAAATATTCCTCCCCCTAAGACACACATCCTCTTGTTTATTTTCACCTCCCTCCTGCCTGTTGAGCTCTACACTACCCCTATTATGTGGCCCCAGCCAGACTCACAGAGAGTTCCCTGGGTGAGAAGCTTGTCAACTTAAAGGCATCTGAATAAATTGGGTGCAATACAGGCTGTCCTCCGCTTCACCAGAGGTGCACCTTCCTGTCTCCTGTCCCCATCTCCAAAGTCAGCCCAGAGCTGGGCAACAGTGAGCCTGAAGATGGAGAATGACACAGAAGGAAGCAGAGGAATTTACAAGTTCTCCTGCAAGAGACATTTAGAGCTTGTGTCACTACCTCCTGGTAGGAGTGATTAGCTCCAAAGCCCAGGGTAGTCCAGGAGAGTAATTAAAACCATTTGGCCAAGTCTTCCTTAATGACTCCTTCAGAAATGCAAGAAAGTCAGAAAGTGGAATAAAATGACTGCTACAATCTCAATGATACATTATACAACAATCCAGAGAGCACTTTTGCTCCAGGTATTATGCTAAGTACTTTATATTCATTATCTTACTCATTTCTCACAACTACCCTAAGAGGTAAACAAAGACATTATTTACTGTCTTTATCTTACATATTGAGAAAATTGGAGCTTAAGAAAATCAAGAAACTCCTTCAACATCCTAACCTGGTCAAGAACAAAGCCAAGATTCAGACCTCAACTAGTTCTAACATTGAAGATGTTTCTCTAAAGCAATATGTATTCTTCTTGCCATACATACTCCTGATGTTTGAAATTACTGAGCACCCCTACTTCCTGAATAATATTCAAATTGCCTCTTCAAGGCACCCTAGAGGTGCTACGTACCTGGCATATTAGTGAGTGAGACTGTTGACAACTCTCTTCAAGGGCACTGTACTCACCTTTCTTTCTTTAGCTGAAGTTTACAATTTGGATGTAAACCTGCCTACATTTGGAACCAATAGGAATCAACCATTGTATTGGAACCTTGCCTTGTCAGGAATCCACATGTGGTAAATGTGATTCATGAATGGTGGCCAAGCTGTTAGACTCTATGGTTCCACGGTCAGCACAGAGTTAGAAGTAAGATGAATATCAACAAACCAACCATTTTCTCCAAGGGAAGGAGAAAACAGAGGCTGAAACCAGTGCTGGTTTGTGAGGAGGACAGAAGTCCTTCAAAAAGGAGAGGAAATGGCTGAACTCCTCAAATGGAGAATGTTTCTTGGGCCATCTTGGGTAGTATCAAAGAAAGGTTTCTTTCTGAAGAAGATGCCAATAATGAGAGGACATGATTTAGTGGCAAACATTAGCAATAATGATATGGCCTTTCCTGGATGCCAGTAACTGGTCCAAGGATTCTAATCGAGGTGGAAATGAATTTGTAGCCCAGCCAAGACCCTGTTCTAGCTCCAATGGCCTCTCATTGTCACAAGGTATCACATGGCCTTGCACGGGTCACACAAACCTAAAAAGTCTAATAGAAGTGAAAAATGGTGGATATTTTGGTGTGGACATTGCATTTGTCATCCAAACTGAAGATACTGAGAGAGAAAGGAAATGCTAATAATTATACTGGGACAATGTAATCCCAAGTAAATTGGGATATACAGCCACTCATGAGTAAGCTATATACTATTCAAATTACATTTGATGTAAAATGAGAAAAATACCTACCCTATGTTTCTCAACCACACAGAGTTTTTAAGAATTGAATGTGATAATATCTATGACATCATTTTGTGACCTATGAAGTACAATACAAATACATAGATTGATATAGGTATGTACTAGACAGTGGAATCCATGCTCTGTCTTGGAGCATGCTTGTGTTCTCAGCAAGAGCTCATACATAATGAAGCAATAAGAAGAGCAACAACCTAGAAATGAGATACATTTGATTAAATATGTGACATTGCTTAAGCTACTTGGCCAGTAAAAGAAATCCGAAGGGTAGCTCTAAAAATATCTTTAGTAATCTAACGTATTTACAGAAATGAATCTTATGAAATGTGGATAAAACTTCAATATAAACAACACTAGAATTTTCATGATTGGAGTTAGTGAAATTATGTCTCCTATTAACACACATACACATACATCTCTCTCATAACAAATTCACAGACATACACACAGTAGTTTATTAAATTTAACAGACATATTACAGTATCCTGAATTTCTCTCTCACCCTGTCAATATACCACTAATTCTAAAGCAATCAGTACCATGCTGTTAATGACTAGAGTCCTGATTAACTACAATCAAGATGATGTGTTTGCTATGCTGCCTTTAAGATACTGAAATATTAAAGAGAAATGAATAAGATGCATGGTTTGTATGAAAGCTTGGAAGTCAGAAATCCACTGAATAAACATGAACTTACATCCAAGTTAAGTGAGCCTCAACTAGCCAAGTAGACCTTGGTCTACTTGCTATGTTCTTAAATTGGATAGTGTAAATTTGACTAAGGGCAAAACAGACTGCTGGCCTCCTTGAATTTCTAAATATTATTTGGTACTGTATTTTGATTCATGCACATGCAGCCCTAAGAATTATACTCAAATTATTAACTAGGAAGTGGGTGCACCCTCTTTATTTCCAAGGACCCTGAAAATCATCATGTTTGTATTTATGTATGATGTCTGCATGGCAATACACCCAGAATCCACAGACTACATACTAGGTAACAAAAGAGAGATGGGAAAAGGATATTGTCCTGGCTGCAAGTAGCAAACCATCTAGGAAATCAAGCTTGCTGTTGTCTTGGAAAAGAAGAGGAGGAGGAGGAGTTGGAAAAAGAAAAATAAGTAAAAGCAAAAGTATTTTATGGCAAGACTTTCTTTAAAGAAAACAGAGATATAAGCAGAAGAGTAAAGGAGGGTGGTGTTTGTCTCTATTTCTCTCTTTTTAATAGGCATGTTATTACAGAAAATCCACAGTTGGAGAGAAGAGGGACAGCCTCCCTTGCAGAGTGTGTTGAGAAGTTAGTGGAGTGGAGGAGCTATCATCAGGGCAGAGCAGGATGTGGAGCAGGCCAGGGCCTGCACGCCCCGCACAAGGTATGTGACTGAAAGGCAGGGAGCTGGCCCGCGGCAGGTGCAGCGCAGCCAGTGCCCGTCGGCCCCAGGAAAGGAAAACCTGCAGGTGCAGTTGGGACATGTCCTGAGCCTCCAAAGCCACGCGTTTTTCTGAATAGCTGTCCTATCTTCATTGTCTGCCTGCAAGATTATGGTTTGCAGTGGGAGGGGACGGGAGGGAGGGAGTGGTTTGGTGGAGTCTCTAGCTCTGGCGGCTTTGATGACACACACAGGCTGCTCCAGAGGTGAGGTACAACTGGAAGAGGCTGAGACCATGCAAGGGGAGTGTTGGTGGTGGACACTTGTCCCATGCAGCCCCGCGTCCCCCTGGGAGGGCTCTCCTTTCTCCAGAGGCTGTGATGGACACGGACTTTGCTGGCGGCCACTCAGAACTATCCTCCTGTCCTCCACACAGAGCACCTTTTTCCTTCCTCCTTCAGTCATCTTTGGGCTGAGTGACTACCTTAGCAGCCCAGAACTCAGTGCTCGAAAGCCCCAGAACTTCCAAATGCCACCCAGGTTCTCTCTGCACACCCCAGGAACCCACACAGTGTCATACCTACTGTTGGGACTCGCTCTCCCTTGATCAAGGACCTCTCAGCCACTCTCAAGACCTATAATCAGAAGAAGTTTTGCAAATAAGCAACTGTCAGATATAATTGGAAACAGGAGAAAGAAATGGAGCCATGTGCCTTTTGCAAATTCCCTATACTTGGTCAAGGTGAAACTCCCACCTGGGTCAGAAAGGTCTATTAGAGATAGGGGTGGGGGGGGGTAAAAGAAATGTGTTAAATATGAGAGTATTTAATATTTTAAAAAATTTAACTTGAGGGTATAGTAGTTGCTATAACAATGCCTGTGACCAAAGGAATCAGGAGGAAAGGATGGCAGGGTGAAGAAATGTTCTATGACTGGATGTTCAACCAGGGAAAAAATGTAGTGATCCAGAAAAAATAGTGCTGGGATATGAAGAAGCCTCCAGAACGAAAATTAGAGAAAACAGTAAGGAACAATCTGGTCCCTTCAAAATAGTACCCCAAAGAACCATGCAAGCCATGGCACAGCCCAGCACACTGGATCTGGAGAGAGGCCAGAGGGAAGAGAGGGTGAGGAATGTGGAGAGACTGCTAGAGGGGTACAGAGGAGGCCACCAGGACAAGGAGACGCTGGCAGGTGTCCTGAGAAGCCACGTGCTGCCACATCCTGGCCTGTAGAGCTCTGGGAGGGGAGACGGCATCTGGGTGGGTGGGGAGAGGTGCACCCATGGAAGAGGGTGAGGGATTACTCTGGGTTGAATTCCTCCTTTCTCAGGTGACTGCATTCTGGCCGCCCCACTCCTCCCCCTTTCATTCTTGGCCTGCCTCAGTCCACCTGGGGCATGCAGGCGGCTGCTCCAACCGCATGCCCTGTCAGGACCTGTTGCTTCCAGGGGAAGAATGCAAGAATATCAAATCCTTTCAAATGCTGAAAGGGGACAGCACTGCTTTGGGAAGTGTGGGGTGTGCATAGTTAAAGTACAAAATCAGAACATAGAACAATTTAAGACTGGACCCCAGGATGCAGGGGCAGGGGCCAGGGGGAGTTGAATTGAGTCTTTTTGGTCCTTGAGCTCAAAGAATCAGAGGCAATGAAACTCTGTTTTCTTCCAACCCCAGGAGAATAGGTGCAGCACAGCACCCTTTTTCAACAAGGCCTCTACTCCCATCTGAGCTGGAGGGGGTCTGGGACTTGTGCTTTGTACATCGCCAACACTCAGAGCGACAAGCCCAGGACTGAGCAAACATAACTTCTGGTACAGTTACTGAGCATCGTGACAGAAAATGGGGGTACCCTCCTTCAGAGCCCATGCACACACATCTCTACTACCTGCCACACCACCATCTCCACTCCCACCCCAAGCAGCCTTTGCATATACCTGGAGACGTCGCACAGCCAGGGTTAGGAGTGGGCTCTACAGCCAGTCAGGACTGAACACTGCTCTCACCATTTGCTTATATGACCCAGGAGAGATGCCTTGACCACTCTGTGCCACACTTTACACAACTGCATTTGGGGGTCAGCAGAATATCTGCCACATAGCGTAGTCAAGGTTTAAGTCATGAATAGATTAAGAGCTCTTAGAATCATAGTAGATGTGAGATTTTATATATAAATATAAATATGTATATATATACACACACTTATATATGTAAAATTATTAACTATAGATGACTTATTATGTAAAAATTGTGTGCTTTGGCTGCATTTCAGGAATCTGAGACCTGTCTTATTATTCAGTGTCATGTTTTTAAGAATAGCTATAATATTGGTTGCTCCTTTGTTTACCCCTTATAACATTCAGACAGCACTCAGTAAGAACACAGGCTATCAGCCTGCTACAATTCCTGAGCAGGACTGGAATTCATCCAAGGCTCTGCATCCTAAGTGGGCATGCTTGGAAGAAGCAAAGGCAAGTATGGTTAAGCAGTCATGAAGAGGTGATTAAGAGTCACCCTAATGCTCATAGCAGCAATGTCCACAAGAGCTAAATTGTGGAAAGAGCCTAGATGTCCTTCAACAGACAAATGGATAAAAAAGTTATGGTTCATATATACAATGGAATATTACTCAGCCATCAGAAAGGAGAATACCTATCATTTGCATCGACATGTATGGAGCTGCAGGGGATTATGCTAAGTGAAATAAGTCAAGCAGTGAATATGGTTTCATTCATGTGGAACATAAGGAATAGCATGGAGGACCACAGGGGAAGGAAGGGAAACTGAAGGGAGGGAAATCAGAACGGGAGATGAACCATGAGAAACTATGGACTCCAGGAAACAATCTGAGGTTTCAGGAGGGGTGGGTAGGGGAACTGGTAGCTCAATGATGGGTATTAAGGAAAGCACGTGTTGCAATGAGCACTGGGTGTTATACACAGATAATGAATCATGGAACACTACATCAGAAACTAATGATGTACTGTATGGTGACTAACATAAAAAAAAAAAAAAAAAGAGTCCTCAGTCTATGTGGCAAATACCTTCCCTGCAAAAATTCTTGGCTAAGAATGGAATGGTTTACTTTCATAGGATGCTAACCCTTGGCCATAATTAGAATCTCTTTTCGTTTAACATCCAGGAGGTTTCTCCTTACAAAAAATAGCATCCTAGAAGACACAGGCTACTTCTAAGGACTCCTTCCTCCTATCTATTATTAACCACCAAATCACAATCCACTACTATGTGAGTTTCAGTGTGCTTTGTTATCTAGCCTTAATTAAGCTACAGTTGTGTGTGGTGTGTATGCATGCCCACACATGTGTTCATGCACACATAACTAAACTCACCTATCCATGCAGTGAGACTTTCTCCTTTCCAAATCTTTTGGGTCTTCACTACCAAACTCCACTTGTTTTTGCACTGACTTGTGTGTCTTCCTATGAAACCTCTAGATTATCATTTTTTTTCCTGTCTGAAATAGATCATCTCTCCCATGTTCATCATTTCCAGTTACTTCATAGAAGATGATAGGAAAATAGGCCCCATGTGGGGCTCAGAGAATAAAGGTAAGCTGGACACAGTCTTGGGATCACAGGCAACAGATATGTCATCTCCAGGACTTTGACAACAACCTTCAGACAAAAGGCTGGTTCTGGATATTGGCTCTTTAAGGCCCATCTGCAAAAATCCTCCCATTTACTCTGGCAGTGGGTTCAGGAGTGAGCTGGCTGGCTAGTGCCCAGTACTCAGAGGATGGGGAAGGAAAACCTGAATTAGCCAGGCCACACAAACTCTACATGATTATGCAAGTGGGTTCCTTAAATCCTTCTGTTTAGAATAAACCCATAACCTCAAAAAATGGAAGCAGTTAACAAGAGTGCCACTACAACAGGCATCACTGTAGGAGTCCACGTAGAAGCAAAGACATCTGCCCTTCCATGTGGAATGCCAAGTTAGATGCACACAAGGAGAAGAGGGACAAAGACAGGCAAAGTGAAGAGAAGAAAGGAGGAGGCAAGAGGGAAAAAAGTAAAGTAAAGAAAAGAAAAGAAAAAGAACAGCATGACCCCCAGCCTTATCTAGGGATCGCCAGGTGTGTGGTATAGGAAAATAGATGTGTTTTACCTTCTCTAGGAAAAACGCTTCTGATGGACATGAGGAGGAAATGGCTAAGCACAGCCTCCAGGAATAATAAACAAACCAGACTTCAGGCTCTGTAGGGAGCAGGAAGGGACTTCCTTGCTCACAGTGGTGTCCCCATGCATCCCATGCTCGTGGCACATGGGCCAGCTTGATAAATAGGGGTGAGTAGGATGACAAAGAGCTCTTAGGAATGGACCACCTATTTTAGGGTCACCCTTTCCCCTAGTCGTAGCAGGAATGACACAACATGGTAGAGGCGAGCAGAGGGATGGGAGGGCACAGAGTGAACACCTTAACCTCGGGATGGAGCACCCCTGTACTGGGTCCATGCTTCAGCACAGGTGCAAGTATGTGCTCATCTCAGGGAGCTCCCTCCTTCTTGGAAGGTAAATCTGGACATACTGAGTGCCCATTTGGCTACAGAGTATCTGCAGTCCACTGCCTGTAGAGAGGCAACAACTCATGGGAATTTGGCTAGAATATAGAGTCTTGGGCCCCACCAGCCCTGATGAGTAGGAACCCTCCTTTCCTTGGATTCTGTGGTGATGCATAGGCATGTGTGAGAAGCCTGGCTCTTGATGGCCTGGAGATCAACCAAGCATGATCCTCAGTACTAGAAAAGACTTTACAAACACATCACATATTGCTAAAGAAATGACTTATCTGACCTATAGAAATGAAAACTAAGGTTTAATTGCATTGAGTCCTAAAAGGACAACAAAATGGGGAGTTTATTTAATCCAAATACCAATCTGATTTTAGTCATCCCCAAAGAAATAGGAAGGAAGGAGGGAAGGAAGGAAGGGAGAGAGGAAGGAAGGGAGGGAGAGAGGAAGGGAGGGAGGGAGAGAGGAAGGGAGGAAGAAGGGAGGGAGAGAGAAAGAAAACAAGAAATAATTTGAAAGAAACCATAAATAATTTGGTAAGACATGAGGAAGAATGCCTTGGTAGATCATCAGCTCAACAATAGCATACATGTTTTCCCTCTTTGGAATGTTTGTAGCCAGCCTAAGGACAGCAGTCTAGATAGTTGAAAAGATTATTGGCTTATAAACAAGGAAGGAATGGAGCTGATATGATTTTGAAGGTCCGGCAATCAATCTAGTATTTAAAAGAAATTTTACCTTGATGTATACATCGAGTGGACATGCTGTCCCTACTTGCCTTTCATCTACATACATGGACACTCACACAAGTCAGGAACTATGTGGGGAGAGGGAGTCACTGAAGACCTGCCAGAAATCCCCTTGGTATGTCATATCTTCATGCAATTGCCAGCATCCTTTGGTGTGTTGAACAGCATGGCCCTCATCCTCAGTAATTTGTGGCTTACTGTATACTCATGCCATGATTTAATCCCTCAAAAAAATATTCCTCCTCCTAAGACACACATCTTCTTGTTTATTTTCACCTCCTCCTGCCTGTTCAGCCTACACTGCCCCGATTATGTGGCCCAGCCCCACACAGAGTTCCCAGCATGAGGGGTTGTCAGGCAAAAGGACATTTGAACAAATGAGAAAAACCTGGGCTCCTCCTCCCCTTTTGCCAGAAACTCACTTCATGATCCACCACTCTGGGCCACCAGCATCCAGGGAATGTCCCCACCTGCCAGTCACACATGCACAGAGTGTTCTCCCAGCCCTACACAAAATGGAGTTTGAAGGAAACACAAGTGTCTAAGTGAAAAATGAAATAAGACATTAAACTCCTGTCATTGGAGAATGTTTTGAATACTTTAATAACTGTTTTTGGCCAGAAAAGTTATGGCATGTGCTTAATCATTAATAAAAAAATCTTTGCATTTTTCTGGTACTGAGTAACAAATCACAGAAGCAATATTATTAAAAACCTAGTCAATCCTAGCTAATGAGTCAGACGTGTAGTTAATAGGGCTCAGAGTAGTGCCATTCTGTGAGTTAGCAAAGAAATTCACTGCCCTTCCCTCATGTAGGCACAGTACTTACGAATCTTACACTGCTGGTTTCTTTCTGATGTCTCCCGCCTTGTCTTTCTGTCTTTCTGTACAATCTCCTTTCTGCAGGTATATCTTAGAGCTCAAAACAAATTATTGAAATTTGCAAAGAAAGTAGAGTAGCAAACAGTGTTTGGTCTTACAAAGAGCTGATATGTGAGTTCTGATAGAAAAGCCCTCCTCAAAAAAGACTTCCAATCCTACCAAATTCTGTTTTCCTGATTGGTTTTATTTCTTTCCCAAGATCACCTACACAGCTTAAACCCACATATGTCATGTTGGTTTGCTTCTTAGAAAACCACAATAAGGATAGGAACTAATGAACAACAGATTATGTGAAGGCAAGTGAGGGCCCACCATGAACTGTGGAAGGGAGAGGGACCAAGAGGGTGGTGTTTGTCTCTGTTTTTTATAGGCATGTTATTACAGAAAATCCACAGTTGGAGAGAAGAGGGACAGCCTCCCTTGCAGAGTGTGTTGAGAAGTTAGTGGAGTGGAGGAGCTATCATCAGGGCAGAGCAGGATGTGGAGCAGGCCAGGGCCTGCACGCCCCGCACAAGGTATGTGACTGAAAGGCAGGGAGCTGGCCCGCGGCAGGTGCAGCGCAGCCAGTGCCCGTCGGCCCCAGGAAAGGAAAACCTGCAGGTGCAGTTGGGACATGTCCTGAGCCTCCAAAGCCACGCGTTTTTCTGAATAGCTGTCCTATCTTCATTGTCTGCCTGCAAGATTATGGTTTGCAGTGGGAGGGGACGGGAGGGAGGGAGTGGTTTGGTGGAGTCTCTAGCTCTGGCGGCTTTGATGACACACACAGGCTGCTCCAGAGGTGAGGTACAACTGGAAGAGGCTGAGACCATGCAAGGGGAGTGTTGGTGGTGGACACTTGTCCCATGCAGCCCCGCGTCCCCCTGGGAGGGCTCTCCTTTCTCCAGAGGCTGTGATGGACACGGACTTTGCTGGCGGCCACTCAGAACTATCCTCCTGTCCTCCACACAGAGCACCTTTTTCCTTCCTCCTTCAGTCATCTTTGGGCTGAGTGACTACCTTAGCAGCCCAGAACTCAGTGCTCGAAAGCCCCAGAACTTCCAAATGCCACCCAGGTTCTCTCTGCACACCCCAGGAACCCACACAGTGTCATACCTACTGTTGGGACTCGCTCTCCCTTGATCAAGGACCTCAGTCTCTGGGAGGGCTCTTTTCTATATTGATGTCTACATGACACTGCAAACTTAGACTGGGCCCTCTGGTCATAACACACAGTTTCATTCTCCAAAAGGCTTTGATCCTCAGACAGAGACAGTTTTTAATATTTCTAGCAGTATTTTTTTGAGTAAGTGGATACTGAATTAAGGTAAGCTACCTAAACCTTAGAAGGTAAATGTAAAGTTCAATAGCACCATCATCACCATTTAAACTCTTAAACCACCTCAGTAATATGAAAGGGAAGATCAGGCTCATGACCTCAGCCCTGGAGGGGAGGCCTAGCATGGCCCCCACATGGTACGGTTGCCAGCGTCCATTTGGCACATCACCCTGCTCTCACTCTTTCCTTTTTTTTTTTTTTTCCTATTTACTTGTTTCATTGGGTTTTTCCTTCTACCAGAATATAAGTTCATGAAACCTATCAGTCTTAGAGTTCTTCCTTGACCCCCACACATAGATAGTAGTCACTCAATAAATATTTGCTGAATGACTAAATCCTGAAACAGGTGCTATTGGAAACTTTTTTTTTTTTTTTTTTTTTTTTTTTTTTTTTGTATTGGATCTCAACAGAGTTTGGGAACTCAGGGTAGCATTATCTTTTGAGGAAGTTGATATAACTCTATAATGTGCTCCACAATACAAAGTGAAGGGCTGAACTGGCATTCCTTGGTCCAAAGAAGCCCTGAGGCCTAAGATTTATTGCATGAAATCATGAGTAGGAGTCAGTATTTGCTTGCTACCCATCCTTGCATGGGCTTCAGTAGCATCCTGTTCATTTGGTCAGCAAATAGAATTGAAAATGGCCTCTTACAGAAAAAAAAATGAATTAACCAGGGCCACTTACATAACTGGGAAAGTTACTGGGATAAGTCTTTCTTTGCCTGGAGAAGAGTAAGAGCTGAGTTGAAGCCTTTACTGGAACTCTACCTATGGAAGTTTATTAAATAGAATGTATCTTTCAAATAGTGGAGTGAAAATAAAGAGACTCCAACTGATGTATATAGTAAATTTGGTTTGACATAAATAAATGTTATTCTATTGACATGTCTATAACAAATTGTGACAATCTGCTAAGGGACAAATATCACTGTGAAACTTATAAGTTGGATTGTCAGATATTATATAATTGACAAGCTCCTGCAGGGAGCTAACTGATAGCTCCCTGGGGATGATGTCCCTACCAATGTTCCAAGCCCTGGGTAAAGTTATAATGTCAAGGGTTTCAAATCTTAGTTTTTAGTGCATGGTTAGCCACAAAATCTTAAATTTTAAAAGAAGGGAATGTGTAGATCAACAGGATTGGTGATTTTACGGTAAAGGTTTCACTGAGTGAGAAAAATCTTTCTCTCTTAGCAGGTATCTACTGCATTTCAGAAGTGGATGATGTCTGAGCCTGCCTGGAGAAGATGTGAGGGAAGCTTAGTGCTTCTGAGTGGTTGCCTGATTCTCTGTGTGTCCTGGAGTGCTTTAGTAAGACAGCAGACTTTGGGGGTTCCTTCAGGCTACATTTGCCATATCTGGCCCACCAGAGTCTTGTCACCTCCACCCGTTCTTCAGAAATCGCCTTTGTTCCACTTCCTCCTGCCTGACAAACTCCACTTGCCCTTCAAGTCAAATTTCACCTCTACTCTGAACTGCCCTGGTCTTTGTCAAGAGATCTGCACACTCCCGAACCACTACCACCACAGAGCCTGTGGTGCAGACCTCTCTTACAGCATCATATAGCATTGTACTCATTTATCAACTTTGATTTCACACAAGCCAGGGGCCATAATTCATGTCAGTGCTTCATGTGACATATGATAATTCTCCATTAAAGTGACAGAAATGTGAAGAATGTTCTCAGACCAAATTCATCAGCTCTAGAGAGCTCTGAAATTTCCCCAAACATACTTCAGGTCTTCTACCCTGGTGAATGACAAAGGTCTGTGTGACTATCCATCCTATATAGCCTCAGGGTGCATGACCCTCTCAGCAAGCGATCCACACCACAGACCTGATATCACTGGACTACATTCTCCTCTAAAATCTCCATCTCAATTATTCTGAACTTTGAACATGATCTGCTAAATTCCTGCCTCTCAAACCCTAGGATCATTTCACTTTAACACCCATATCATAGATACCTCCATCATTTCATCCCAATGCCTTCTCCCAAATTACCAACTTGCACTGATCTTTATTTCCTTTATTTTATTTCCTTTATTTTATTTCCTCTTCCTGACATTCTTTGTCCCTTTTCTCCATCAGGAGAACTCCTTCACATGCACCAGACTTGCTTCTGACCTTGTCTCTGTCAAGAAACTATCCCTGGTAGCTCCTGTTGAGATTTTACCACACCCTGCTGTAGTCAGCCACTTATCATACAACTTCCTGCTAGTGTACTTTCATATTCTACGAAAGATATGCTCCTCAAGGGATAAAATGTGCCTCATCTATCTGCAATTCCATGTCAGCCAATGACTCATTAATATCTCACCTGTGTGAGGACTGTACACGAAGTCTGGGTAGCATCCATAAAGCTGTAGGATTTGCAGAGGATAGAAAAGTGTCTGGATTCTTTTAGAGCACTGCAGGAGCGCTCCTAAGATCTAAGGAAAACAAAATCTATTCATGTCCTTCTCTATGGGCTTAAAATTCCAAATGGGAGAACAAAACACTTCTTCATTCAGGAGCTGACATGTGTAAAGAATTTTATATCCCATTTCCCTTTTCAACCACAATGCAATGCAGCCACAAGGTCCTTGATGATTTCTCTCTGTCCCAGGTTAATCTTGGGTTGTCCTACAACTGACAGTCATAATGAGTGTTCATCACATGTACTATGGGTATAAACTACGTATGAAAGTGATAGGTGGCTGGGTATCTTGGGGTAAATTCCAAAATATGATTGGCATCAGTTTATCAATGAATTATCTTCTGAGCCAATCTTCCTCTGTCAACTAAGAGGCAGTTCGTCCTTGATGGTGTAGATCAAATCCTACTTCCATGGAACACCTCCAATGCTAGCTTCATCAACAAATAACAAAAACTGAAAATGAGAGGTGTGCAGAAATTCCCTTGTCCTAGAGGACAGAAATTCTCTCTCTTATGAATTCTTGATACCATCTTTGTCTTAACCATCAAATGACAGAGTTTGGTAGATTTAAGGGTCTTGAGAGACATATTCCCCACTGCTTCCATACATTTTCATATTTCAGCATCAACTGGCACATTGTTTTCCATGTTATAAGTGTTCCATAAATGTTGATCAGTTGATTAAAGAAAGAACACACTGATCACTGACATGGAGGGAACATCTTCCAGGAAACTGAAGATCAGAGTTTCTCATAAACAAGATTGTCATTCTTTAGAGTTTTCTTGGCCACCACAAAAACAAGACCTATTTCCCAAATGTATTTATTGAAGAGCCACATCCTGAGTCAAAAGGTTGGCAGGGCCGATTAAATAGTACCCATGCTGTAATTCAGGTAGCTGTAGGATTTTTATTATTTGTGTGGTATTTTTATACTTTGCAAATCATTTTTATATCTATGACTACATTTGATCTTTACAGTGTCCTAGAAGTGGCTGGGGCAGATGTGATGATTAATGCATGAATAAATTGAGGCACAGAGAGGTCAGCAGACCTCAGCTCCAAAGTCTGCATAAGAGAAATAACTATGGACATGATAGCAAGGGCTAATGCAGAGAACCTCAGCAGCTTGGTAAGACAAACCAAATCCATATGCTATTGAATCCAAGAAGGAATGAATGCAAAAACAGAAGTCTGACTAAAGCGTAATGGAACACAGAGGAAGATCCAACAACCAAACTCCCAGACATGCACTCTCTACCCTAAGAGAGATCCTCACTGGTGGTGGTTTGTATCCATGAGACCTGAGCAAGCTCTCCAGCACAGAGACTTTCCCAAATCCTGCAGGTTCTGAAGGGATGAAAGGGGCTTTGAATATGTGCACCACAATAATTATGTTTGTTTTAATGAAGCAATGCATGCTTCTGTTGTGTTACGGTGCAAAGGCCTAATTATTCAAACACAGCCATTAGTTCCCACACAACAGAGATGACAGCAGATGTTATAAAGATAGCATCTTTTGGCCATTTTCCCACCAAGCCTGGCCACAAGGACACTTCAAAAGCAACTGCAGCTCCTGCCAGGAGCATCCCACCACATGTCCTAAAACATCAGAGCCCAAAGCTGACTTGAGACACCTGGAGGGAGATAGGGGTCAACATGGCAGTAACGACCCTTCCTCCCCCAGCTCTCAGGTTGACAAGGTGGCGTCTGGGCCTGGTTAGCACAGAGCAGTTTGGGATGCCTGAAGCCCTCTGTCCTACCGGCTGTTTTCATGCAGGCAAGCAGCTCCCATCAGGACACAGAGCCTGTGTCAGGAACTCGTTTCAAACCTACAAGCCTGAAAGGAAATCATTCATTTAACTGGAGAACAAGATGTGCCCAGAAACCCATCCAACTTCTTGCTGCCACCATCAGGAAAAAATATATATATAACTAGCTGAATTTGTGTGGTATACTATTGCTCAAACTTGAGTACTCAGAAGCAGGCACCAGCCTGCCTGCATTTTTCCTATCCCAGCCCTATGAGTAACAGTTAGGAAAACACAAAGGGCTTTAAAAAGTTCAAAGAATTAAAAAAAAAAAAGTTGACTGCATCATTATCATCACCAAACTGCTGAATATTTAAATTTCTATTTTAAAAAAATGTTTTTAAGTGAAGAGACCATGAGGAATTTTTTTTTTTTTTTTTTTTTTTTTTTTTTGTCTTTGCATCAGCCATAGCAAGGAGATTTCCTGGAAATGGAGTCCATCAAGGCCTCAGTTTCTTTGTTTCCTATGCATGCATGCATGTACACACATGCACACACTCACACACACACACCTGTCTCTCCAGAAAGCAACCTGCCTGGAAACATGATACCTCAAGAGAGGAGAGAGAGGGCTCAGAGGAAATTATTCTTCTTGACAAAGATTTCTGCCACCTTGTGTTTGAATCACATTTCCCTCTGATTTCACGTCTCACTTCCACCAAACCATAGAAAGGACACTGCCCATAAAAATTGCAGTGCAGTGCTCGCTTTGGCAGCACATATACTAAAAAAAAAAAAAAAAATTGCAGTGTAAAGCATTCCTGATTTAAAGAAGAAGAAGAAGAGGAGGAGAAGAATGAAAGAGAAAGAAAAAAAAGTGGGGGAAAAGCTTCTACCATAATAATGAGAGAAACCACATTGGGTTCCTGCTAGCAGGACAACAAAGCCAAGATCTGCTGTCACATGGACACTTCCCCCTCGGAAGTGGAAGGAGGGGGTGAAAAGGGCTAAGGTCCTACAGGATGCCCCCTCCACAGCAACATGTTGTGAAAAACTCCTACTGGGGAGGGATTTCCCAGTTTCATTGCACTGTGGGTTTTTTCCCCTGCGGGGAAATGTAAAAGAAAATCTAGGTAGGAATGAATTCAAAGACCTTTCTTCTTAATGCAGTAGGAGGAATGTGAACTTTAGAAAGACTACAAACTCAAGAGGGCTCTGGAAGTTTACCAGTTTGAAAAAATAAGCACATGCGTTAAAAAAAAAATAGTAACAATCAAATATTAACAATGTGAGGTAGCAAGGGCCAATGGCATAGTGGGCATTGTACCCGCTGAAACAAAAGCAGGTCAGTCATTGTCCTTCACTAGGACAGAAAGAATTTTACACATCTGGAAAGGATCTTGAAATAACATTGAAATAGGTATTTTAGGGGCACCTGGGTGGCTCAGTGGTTTAAGCCGCTGCCTTCAGCTCAGGTCATGATCTCAGGGTCCTGGGATCAAGTCCCGCATCGGGCTCTCTGCTCGGCAGGGAGCCTGCTTCTCTCTCACTCTCTCTGCCTGCCTCTCTGCCTACTTGTGATCTCTCTCTGTCAAATAAATAAATAAAATCTTTAAAAAAAATAAAAGAAAGAAATAGGTATTTTGATGGCTAGGAAATCACAAGGTGCCACCCTGGCAGGTGGGGATGTGTGGAAACAGTGAAGGTCAAGTAGATTATGGGTCCATCCTGTAGGTGGGAGAGTGTGGTCCAGGTCGTTCCCAGCCTCACAGCTAGCTCATAGGTGTAGTACAGGGGTTGAAATGATGGAAAGTTCTGTTATTACCCCATTTTACAGATAAGGAAACTGGGACCAAAAATTGGGTCTAAGGTAATTCAGCAAATAAACAGCACAGAAGAGCTCTGACGCACAGATCTTTGAATCTTTGGACACAGTATCCTCAACTTCTACACAAAACAGCTCCATGATGTGGCCTCAGGTCTGGATGCACAAATGGATGATGCTTACAGGATCAGGTGAGTCTTAGGTCCACATTTGCAAATGCTTCCTAGCAAAGCAGACTTCTCTCTACCTGCAGTCACAGGTATGCCCTGAAGCACAGCCAGAAGCCCAGGTGCAGGGTCGTGGTGGGGTGACACCACTGTCTTCATTGGGGTTCATGCCCTCTTTGTAAACAAAGCTCAAGCTCAAATCCCTAGTGCCACTCTCCAATCAATATTTGACTTCCCCAGCATGTTTCCTCTGAACAAATATTGTATCCTACATTTTGTCATTTTACTTTCCACATGAAAAACACAAAAGCAAAAACAAGGCAGTTGTATCTTCTGAAGGTACTCCTTTCGCCACGGGCAAGACTGGCAACAGACTTTAAGACCTCGATGAAGAGCCCAAAAAAGATGCTGTGACACCCAACACGGATCACCTAGGTTCAGAGTGTGGGCCTGACAGGCACTACTCTTGAAGGCTAGCACGCTCTTCCTTCAAGAACCATGACTCAGGTAATCATACAACTGCTCTTTAGGACCAAAGGCCAACCCACACTCCCATGTGGGGTGTGGGATCCCCTTGATGGGGAGGATCATTTTCTACAGTCCATCTTCATAGGAAGAGGCCAATCTTGGAGTGGGTTGAAATAGGGCAGTATGTTCCCCTTTGTGGGGCCAGGTGTCAGGTCTGAGGTTTCAGGGAAGGGGTAGATGCTGAGGGATGACAGCAAACTAAGGGATGTGGGACTTCCTGAAAATTCTGGAGTGTTCCTTGGTGAGGGGTTCTTAGCCTCTTTGTGTATGGACCACTTTGCCTTCTGTGAGGCCTATAAACTTTCTTCTCAATATAATAAAAATATAGAATAACATAAATACAATGGAAGGAAAGCAATTATATTGAAATAGGTTGTATCCATGTACCCTTTGGTTAAGACATCATTAGGGAGATAAAAAGTACATGTGGGGAAAAAAAGGTATTATGAGATCCAATTTTGTAATCTCAGACTGTCATAGGCCATTTGGCTTGCTACTTCTGATAAAGGACACCTGGTTCCTACAGGATTCAGGGGTCAGAGCATCCAATTCAAAGCTGCAAAGTCCTCTGAGTATTTGCTGTAAGCTACTTAGATTCTATATTATACAGGAATGCCAAAGAACAAGCTCAAAGTTAACCAAAGGTGACTTCCACATACAAGGATATTTGTGTGGGATCATATTTCTAATAAATTATATTGAATAGGTTTGTTTTTATAGGACATTAACACATTTTTTATATTATATTGCTTTTCTTATAAGGTACTCAAATCATAAATAAGCCCAGGATATTCTCTCAGGAACAGATAAAAATAGGGGATCCAAGACTCAGTTTTAATTTTGTTTTATTCATATTCAGAGTAGGATTCTAATGGCAAACACTTCCTGTTCCTTAGAAGTTTTTCAATGGAGCCTGAAAGCAGCCATATGCATCCTGGTTCCCTGAGGTCATGAAGAAACACATTTACCAGGCCCACGCACCTGCTCGCGGGCTCCTGGGCAGCTCTGCGTCTTGAGAAGGGCATCTGCACTTTCAGAGGAACTAAGTACACAAACGAGTCTGGGCCTGTAGCTGGTTGCCGCCAGTAATCACAGACCCAGACACATGGCTCTAGGGAGAAGCCAGAAGGCAACCGCCACCCACACTTGGCCCCCACAACTACCATCAGGACACTGGCATGCTGCAGCTCACCCCACCACACCACCACTCTTGCCCTGAGTCACAGGGACCAGCTCCAGTGCCAGCCAAAAGATGCAACCTCCCCTCCCCACCACAGCCCTGCTCATCACTCCCACACTCTGTGGACCACAGGCCCCTCTACCAGTACCACCCCCAATACAAGACAACAAGCATGAAGAAGGGGAGTCTCTGACACAAAGTGCAACCCCTTTCCCCCAGCTCCCAGTCAAGAGGGAAGCTAAGATCTCATACAGTGACTTCTTTGCAGCAGCTCTTTCAAGGGAAACTTTTCCGGCTTATGGTAGTGTTTCTTATTTTTTTATTAAGTCAGTTCTTCTTAGCTCTGACTGTCATGAAGCCTGAGGTCCAATCAGCAGTAACAGAGCAAAATCCCTTTCTGGTGAAACCTAGAGAAGACCCACAGCCTCTCTGAGCTTCTGTTGTGGCCTGGAAGACCACCCCACTCACTACCCTGGGCCAGGCACTGCTGGCCTGAACTCTTCTTTATAATGTCTAATTTTTGGAGCAGGCATGAGACCAATTTTCTCCTCATGATGACTTCCCACAGATGTGGTTTCTGCTTATAGAGGATTAGAGCATGAGGGTTTCTCTGCTCTTCTCCTGAGGCCTAGTGACTTCTGCATCCAAGAAAACACTTTGTAAGGTCTCCTCCAGTTCTTAGTCAAAGGACAGGGAGTTTATATTCTCAAAAACTTAGGAAGAAGAGCTGGAAGGAAGGAACTTCAGAAAAAATCTGAGAAATGTTTAGATATCAACTGTTTCACTCCTTTTCTTTTGGTGCTGTTAATTGGAAGTAATATTCCATCTGACAGATCCAAAGGCAAGAGAACAAATGTCTCACCTCCATGAAAATCAGGTTTCCAAGGGAAGAAAATGAATATTGAAGGAAAGGATTTTAAGACCGGATAATCTCAGGTAGATATTTCACTGTATGTACTTTATTCTGCAGAATGCAGTCACCACATCATCCACCTCTTCAGAGGAAGAGAGAGACTCACAAAGAATGTTGACTTCTCACTATCCTATTCCTCAATATTACAATGCAGCCAGTCCTAACTCAGAGTAGGAAGAAACACTTGCCTCTGCCTCTTGACCCTATCCTGTGGGGCTCCTGGCCCATACACCTGGGGTGCCTTTGAGTACTGTAGTAAGTAATCCTTGCCTAAAACCCCAGCTAAAACCTTGGCAAGGTCCACTTGGCTTTCAAACATTTTTTTGTGTGTTGATGCTCTGACCTGATGCTTCAATAGGACACACACTCTAGATATTTGTGGCAGCTCTGTGGCTGAGTACTTGGAAAGACATGAAAGAGTCTGATCTCCTCCCAACCCAAAATACACATGCAAAAGTGTGGGTACACGTGATGCAATGAACATGGGAATGGGAACATCTCTTCGAGATCCTGATACTACTTTTTTTGTAAAAATAACCAAAAGAAGGATTTCTGGATCATATAGTAATTCTATTTTTAATTGTGGAACAACCTAATATATATCAACAGAGCAGTTGTGGTCTATGCGTATAGTGGAATATCATTCAGCCTTAAAAAAAAGCAGAAGACCTTTACATATGGCACAACATGGATGAAATTTTAGGACATTATACCCAGTGACGTAAGCCAGTCACAGAAGGATAAATACTGCATGAGTCCCTTTATATGAGGTGCCTAAAGTAGTCAAACTTACAGAAAGTAGAATGATGGTTGCCAGGGGATAGGAGAGGGCAATGGGGCATTATTGTTCCGTGGTATAAAGTTTCAGTTAGCAAAATGAATACATTCTAGAGACCTGCTGTGCCACATTGTGCTTATAGTTAACAATGCTGTAATATTATTATAATACTGTAATACAGTTGACAATACTATAATACTATACACTTAAAAATTTGTTAAGAGGGTGGATCTCATGTTATCTGTTTCTGTCATATACATACACAAAAAACTAAAGCATAAAGAAAATAAAATTAAATTTAAAAAATAAAAAGAATAGAAATAAAATACTAGTGTGGATGGGGAACAAAAAAACAAAAAAACCTCAAGCAGATAGAGGAACAGCTCCTGGCATGCCCTCTGCAGCCTTGCAGAATTTGAAGTCTTCCCTCACCCTGCTCTCCCTATTTGGAAGACCCTTTCCTCCTGCTCTTCTTCCTACACTTGTGAGGTGCCTGGTCTCTGTCACTCTGTTATAAATAGGAGGCAAATGACACTGTCAGGTGTTATGTCTCTAAGACTCTGTCTGCCATACGGTGCTGGAGCACAGTGGACATCCCATCCCCCTGTAGTTACCTACCCTCCTTCAGGTCTCTCAGACTTGGGGAAGATGGTATTGACAGCTGGAGGTTGTATTTAGGAGAAAATAAGTAATTTATATTAATATGGTATGTACTTAGAACAATATCTAGCATTAACTAATATTTATATTGTCATTAATACTATTAGGAAATAATTTCTTAAAAGCATTTTGAATATATAATTCAAAATTATATATTTTTCCCTTAGACACTATTTCTATATGCTTATGTATTTTGTTTTATTATTTTCCATAGGAAGGCTTAGTTAATTCTTTGTTTAACCTGAATTTAAATAATCAAACTTTCTTTGCATTAGCCCTACATAAAAAACAGTCACTGAATAAAATTTGTTGATATGTGGAAACTTCCCTATGAAATGGACACTACAAGGTTGTGACAACCTTCATGTGTTCCCAGTGCAGGCATTTGTATATGCTTATTTGATTTCTGTGGTGTGTTTTTTTTTCAGACTGGTGGATAGGGGGAGTGTGCAGAGGTTAGCAATCAGGTCCATTTTCTAGGGTCGTTTGTTCTGCACTTGTACCCTTTCCTACAAAAAGTTCCAAATTTTACCTCCTATTTCAATAACTGGAATCTGTATTCTCTGTATGCAGACCAATTAAAGGCAACTGCAAGATTCACTACAGTAGAGCAAATCTGGGAACCCTGCTTGTAGCATGGGAACTGAGCAATCAAGCTTTTCACAGTGATTGAAGCTGCAGGTTTAACAATGCCAAGGAGGGATGGGCTTGGCCTCCCTGTGAATTCATTAATTGTGTTTATTGCACATATTGTCTACCTGTGTCTTTGAGGCATGGGATCATAAAGTATGAGTGACAGCACCTCAGCTACAGAGCTGTTGTTCCTGCTCAGGTCAGGTTCAAAGGAAGTTCTGTTAGAGGCCCAGCTACTAGGGTTCCAGTTCTTCCTAGCAGGGCATCCAGCCCAGAGAAAACCCAAGAAGTGCATTCCACCTGACTTATTAAAGTTATATCCAGTTTTAGAAATATAAGTAGATCACCTAGGGAAAAACATGAGTTAAGGGAGAAAATTATGTATCTTTACTAAGAGGAGTCAGGTAGACATTTAAGTCTGACCGTAGAAGACATTTACACAGATGCCCAGAGGTGGCCATGACATAGAACAGTAATACCTCCTGGTCCTTACTCCAGTCACAGGCCAGAGGCCTGCTCCCCAGTGTACTGATGGTTCTCATGCTCCCCTACCTGGACTGGTTCCCACATAGTTTGTGAAGGGCCTGGCCAGGTGTGTGAGAAAGTCTCTGCCCTCCAGCAACAAACATCAGAGTTCTCCCCTTCATACACTATTTATTTATTCATTCTTTACTTCCTTTCTTCTGCAAAGTCACACATTGTGCAAACCAGTGGTACCAAACACTAGAGCTTCCATATATAAGACATATCATCATTCATAATTAAATAAGCCTTATCAGGAACCAGAAGAAAAAGAAGTAGATATTCAAAGAAGTATTTCATATTAATTTCACTAAGATAGCATATTCAGTGTTGTCCTCCTATCTATATTTAATCAATAATCACTACTTGGGTCCAGGTTATATTTTATATGTTAACCTCATGCATGGTTTTACCTGTATAAGTGGTTTCAATATGGGTGACACATTATCATAATGATAGATTGCAATAATTAGATGCAAATTACCAAGAATAACCTATGTAATTTTATAAGAATTTAGAGGGGTCCAGTCCCCACACCCACAGAATTTACAATCTATGTTTTGTGAGGCTCCATATTCGCTGTCAGTATGCAATCCACCATATCTACTATTAGTAATTAGGTGAATTAATTGGCTCACTATTGCAATATGTATACTTATTCTGATATATGTCAATAAAAGTTACCACATACATTATGAGTTTCGAAGGTAACTCTGTGAAAGAAATGCAAGGAACTGATCTTGTTAGGAACCAGTGTTAAATGTTCTGCAAATAAAGTACAACTTCTTAAAAGGGTTTTCTAAAACTATACTTGTATTTAATGTTAATGATTGAGCCATTCACGAAACTCAACTGGATAATTTACAGTTTCAGTGGGATATATATTTTGCCAAGAGGAGCAATGTGGTGAAACTAGCTCATCATGGCACATGAGAAACACCTGATAAATTTTCAGGTTTTTTGGCTGTTTCTAAACATTTACTGTTATTTACTATTAAATTATATAAACATATTTTATTATATTAAATGCAAAAGTAGTAAGAACTCAAAAATCATCCTTCCCAAACATTTTACTCCATTTTATTCTGTGTCTTATGTTCTTTAGGGGTTTTGCATCTATCACACCAGTGTGGTGGGAGCTAGTGCACACCTAGCCCTTGCTCCATATTTAGTCACATGTCATTGGTAGCATGAGACAGGTTGTGGGCAGGTCTTTATGCCACAGAAATCAGCAAACATCACTAATCAGGGTTTGATTTATTATCTTGTCTGCCAAGGCTTCAGGAAATGGTGAAGAAAATGTTTATAATGCAGTTTAAATCTAAAAGTGTGTTGTGTATATAGCTGTTACCCTATGAAGTAGCACAAGAAATTGAAAGAATTCTTCAGTATTCAAAACCTACTATCCAATTTAGCAAAGAAGTCACTCATGTCCTGAAGAACCCGTGAAACCCTAGCATTCACCTTCATGATTTCACTTTCTCTTTCCTCACTGGCTTAACTATGAAAATATCAAACCACAGTCAAGTCAGAGTCACATTTGTACATCTGCTGCAATGTTAGGTTGGCTACAGACCTAAGATTTCAGCAAAAGTCAACAAAAGTATTCTTTGAGAATCAAATGGAATTTATGATAAAAGAATAATGTATATACTTCATTATTTTTTGTAAAATGTATGCAAAATATATTTATGTCAAGATTGTTGATAATAAAATTATGTGTGTATATATGCACACATTTTTTTTTCTCTCTGGAGAGCTGGTTATTAACATTTACCAGCACAACATCGGCTAAGGTCTTTCCTTATTAGTTTTTCTTGCATGTATGAAAATTCTAGCCAATTTAAAGGAGAGCTACTCACCTAAATGTTCTTCCTAAGGAAACAGTAGGGATATTTAATTTTGTAGCAAGCAAGAAAGAAATTCTGATTAAATAAATTTCTTTGGTGATAATTACCAAAAGATAATGTACCAAAATGCTAGTACTCAAAAACTATTTAGATACCCTCATGCCAGTAACATGTAAATTAAAGATTATTGTCCATGTTTGTACATTTAAACCATATTCTTGTCCAAACATACAATAACGGTATATACTTGTGGCTTAAATTGTTTTTTAAAGATTGTTCTCCTAAAATTTTAGTACATTAAAAGAAATTGCACACATATGCACATACACATATACATACATACTTTGCTTTTACAGAAGAGACATAAGGGATACAACACCCTTCGTATTCAGCTTCTTCCCAGAAGCCCAGGCTAGAAGGTCATCCCAGACAAACACTAAAGGGATACAAGGTCCCATTCCTGGCTCTAGCACAAATCCCACAGGAGCTTTGACCAAGAAAGCCCATAGCATGTTCCAAAAAACAGACAAAGCTGAAGTGAGAGCAATCATTCAGGTCATGCCAGATTGAGATGAGATATCGATTATGCCAAGTAGACAGGGTACAGCCTAAGAGGCATTCAAGAATGTCCAGAAGCCAGAGGAGACAATTGAAGTGAAATAATAAGCAACATACTTCTAGGGACACGTATCTCAGGACAGATTTTTTTTTTAAATAAAGTTGTATGTCTGGGATCATTCTCTTTTTTTGCACCTAGAAAAATGCTTTACCACTATCATGGGTCCAATATCATGAAGCGAATGAATGAATGAATGAATGAATGATTGGTATGCTGAGCCTGCCACCAGAAAATGCATAGTTTGAAGGCTTTATGTTTGGAAAACACGAGTATGAAAATTTGCTTATGGCACTGAATTTAAAACCAAAGATCTGTGCCAACCCTTAAAGCACAAGCAGGAAATGACAGCATCTGCACCAAATCTGGCCCAGCGCCCATTTTGTAAATTAAGTTTTACTGGAACACAGCTATGCTCATGCATTTGTGTGCTTCTGTGACTGCTTTGGCACGCCAGTGGCAGAGGTGAGTAGTTGTGACAGAGACAGTATAGCCTGCAAAGCCTAAATATTTACCATGTGGTCCTTTAGAGGAAAAGTTTGCCAATCCCTGACTTAGAAGAATTAATGTGATAGGTAGCATTCTTCCAATGTTTCTTTCTTTCATATGGTTCCACAGGACAAAAGAGTGTTTACACAATAATTCATTTCTCCAACTAACATTTATCAAATGCCTACTCTGTCATTGGAAATAAGTAAGACACCTCTCCTCAGCAGCCTGGCTGTCCAGAAGTTCTAGTTGGAAAGACAGAAATACAGATGTTCAATGTCAGGTCCAGAACTTGGCCATAAAGTTGAAGGAGATGCTCTCCCTCAGGATATGGCAAACAAGTTCTCAGGTTTCACAAGACAATCATATTTGGCTTCTTTTATGCCATTGGGGTCCTGTTGCCCAGGAACAGGGGTGAGAGACTAAGGATGACCCCAATGGGCCTCTGTAGTGGGAAAATTTAGGGTTCCAGCTCAGACTACAGGGTGCCTTGCTTCTCATTTGACAAATGGCTCTGGTCCATACCAGCACCAGGTGCAGGGTGGGGATTAGGGATGCCAAATGCTGGAGTGTGTACCAGGCACATAGCTAAGCCATTCAGGAGCATCAATTCATGGGATCCTTGCAGCAAACCTATGCTGGTCCTGCTGATTTCTCACATTGCAGTGAGGAGACTGAGGTTCAGGGTGGGAAAGTTTCCCAGCATGCCAGTGGTAACAGGTGGTGGAATAGGGACTGAGTCACTCTGACTTCAAAGCCAAGCTGTTAGGCATTCTGCTGGAGTCTGAAGCCTGAGGGAGGAGGGAGTTTCCAGAAGTAAGGATCAGGAGTAGTAGATGCAATGGAATATAGCAGAAAAATGAAGACAACTTCAATCCCCTCTTGATATTACACCTTTGGTATCACTGGTGAAAAGTGTGGGAAGAGACTCTCAACTCCTGTCTGGTATCTGCCCTCAATGCTGCCCTCAGCTGGGTGATTTTGGAGAGTCCAGTATTCTGGACTCTTACTCTTTGTGTCATCAGCCTTAAAGGGAAAGAGCCATAAATGAGCAGGCTGCAAAGGGGAAGTTTTACATTGAGATAATAACTGAGAAAAGATGAGTTACTCAAAGACACCGTAAAAAGTATTTGAAACAAGATGGGATTGGGAGGGAGACAAACCATAAATGACTCTTAATCTCACAAAACAAACTGGGGGTTGCTGGGGGGAGGTGGGATTGGGAGAGGGGGAGCGGGCTATGGACATTGGGGAGGGGAGGCGAACCATAAGAGACTATGGACTCTGAAAAACAACCTGAGGGTTTTGAAGGATCAGGGGTGGGAGGTTGGGGGAACAGGTGGTGGGTAATGGGGAGGGCACGTTTTGCATGGAGCACTGGGTGTTGTGCAAAAAGAATGAATACTGTTATGCTGAAAAAATAAATAAAATGGAAAAAAAAAAGTATTTGCAGGGCAGAACTATGTATCTATATGGAATTCTCATTCCCTAATTAGGGGAATCAGGTAAACCTGGGTGGAGACTCAACTACATCAATTAGTAATTGCTCAATCTTGAGCAAGTGTCGTATCCTCTTAGAACCTCTGTTTCCTAATCTACATGCCAGGGATAACGAGGTCTAATTCCCAGGGTGGTTGTGACAATAAAATGAGGTCATCCTTGTAAAACAACTTAGTATGGCTCTTGGCACATAAAAGGCTATCAATAATGCTGCTGTTCCTGCACTAAACTTATTAAGATGGATAATATTATTGGTATCACAGCAGGTCAAGTTATAAGAAATCAAGATATAAAGGTGAGTAAGGTGCAGCCTCTGCCCACAGGAAGCTCGTGGAGGTTGGCAGAGTAACAGGTAGCAGGAGAGATAAAGGCTGTAGAAACTCTCCTTCAGTTCAGTTGCCTGTAGTGTAAAATAAAAATAGTGTTAAATATTAAAGAATTCAACACATTTTGCTGCTTCAGCTTGATTATTATTCATAAAAAGGAAAAGCTATTAGTGCATATCACAATTCTTTCCTAATCTTTATCTCTTGGCCCCTTTTGTTCCTGGTGCTAAGGACTGTGCCCATGGGGCTGCCCCCCATCCTTCACCAAAATTTACCTCTCTCACTGACATTCTAATGCATGGCACTGGATGGACAGGGTGCTGACTCCAAATCACATGTTTTAACAGACTATTGATGCCATAACTACATAACTGAGATATACTTGCATTTCCAGTAAGGCTGGTGGGGGTACTGAGGGCAGGTTCAGTGGTCATCTACTTTGTGTTAGCTATCCCAAATATTCAGAGGAAGCCTCCACTTTGATAAAGAGACTCAGGTTGTAAATCCAGAGGGCTTCCATTCATTCCAACCATACTAGCATCTTGCTCCACGTGGACCATCAGATCACTTTTTACTTTTGTTCACACTGGTCTGTAAAATAGTAATTATTAAAGAACTCAATACATTGTGTAGCTTCAGTTTATTTTTTATAAGAAGGAAAGGAGAGTAATACTTATCACAAGAGTAAATTCCAAAGGTTGTTCAAAGCTTCTCAGAAGAAATATGCTTTTAAATAAAACATATGATTATACTACCTACAGATGAAGATGAATGTTTTGTGCACATCTTTTGTGTCCATTTGTGGCTATCGCAAACACAGTTTCCAAAAAAGGTAAATAATATTGGGAATTTATTTTCTATACACATATGAAGCCCACCCAGCAAAACAATATGCATTAGTAAAGAGGAAATGGATTACTTATGTCCAACTACCTGCACCAGCAAATACATATAGACATAGTTTGACCAGTGGTGTGCTGGTAAATTTTAACAATACATTTTTGAGGGGCAAATGAGAGATGAATCCCCCTGGTCTGGCACATCTGCCCATGTTGGTAATATAACTACTTCTACCATGGTTGAAGTCCCTCATCGAGGAGGGGAAAGCCCCAGTCAAGCTCTGTAAAATTGGTTTTAAGCAGGTCCAGCAGCCATTGAACTGTAAGCTCAGCCCACTTGGTCCAGCAACATGGCAGAAGAGAAAAGCTCTGGATGAGGTGCTGGAAGACGTAGCTCGGGTCTCAGTTACAAGGAGAGCACTCCTTGTAAGTTACTCATCCTTGGGATCAGAGTTTTTCTTCTGTAAAAAGGGTAGTAATAGCTGTCCTAGAAGCTCCATGAGATTGTCATGAGGATGTAAGTTTATAGAGGTACTTGAAACTCTAAGGTTCCATACCATTATAAGTTTTTGCTATTATTACCACAGCATTCAGCACATAGCATGGCAACTACACACCCCAATTTACTACTCTTCATATCTTAACTAGAGTGCTAGAAATCTCTGAATCCCACTGACTATTCAGAAGTGTTCACTGGGGTAATGGGGAGGGCACGTTTTGCATGGAGCACTGGGTGTTGTGCAAAAAGAATGAATACTGTTACACTGAAAAAATAAATAAAATGAAACTGAAAAAAAAAAAAAGAAGTGTTCACTGAGTGTGCAGAGCAGTGATCTAGCCTAGTTTGTAGTAGTATTTTTTCACTAGTAAAATTGAAAATCACTCATTAATCTAATTATTATAGACATTGTGGATTTTTATTGAGTTATTTTAAGAGTTTCCTTGCCATGAGGAGAAGAAAGCTTAATGCCAAACTATGTGGAAGATCCTAAGACAAAAGACACTGTTCCACCATAAGAAGAAGGAGCTAAAGCTCCCTCCACACTTAACTGACTGAGAAAGCAGATTATTATAACCTTTCTCCTGGAATTCATTTGAGAAAAGCACATTATATGAAAAACTTTAAACACAGATCCCATTAACACATTTCAGTTAAGGCCTTCAAAATATCTGGAAACTGAATCTGGATTCCTATTGGTCATGTGATCTTAAGACTTTATCTTCTCTAAACTGGGAAGGATGAGAAATAAACCTGGTTGTTAAGGCACTCCAGAGCTGTTGACTCAATCAACCTGAAACCTGTCATATTTCTGGACTTCTTTTTTGTGAGATCATAAATGTTTTTGTTGTTAGAAGTTTTCTCCTATTTGTAGCTCACTGGATCTTTACTAATTCCCATCCTAATGTCAAAGATCTTAGAGATATTAAAAGAGTGGTCCAGGGGTGCCTGGGTGGCTCAGTTGTTTAAGTGTTCAACTCTTGGTTTTGGTTCACTTCATGATCTCAGGGTCCTGAGACTGAGCCCCACATCAGGCTCCCTGCTCAACAGGGAGTCTGCTTCTCTTCTTTCTCTCTCCCTCTGCCTCTCTCCTTCTAAAATAAGCAAATAAATATTTAAAAAGTAAAAAGTAAAATAAAAGGGGTTGTCCAAACTCATCTAGGAACCTATGTTACACCTGAACAGTTTATTGTGAGAAAAAGTGCTGTCAATCATGTGCAGCATAAAAGTTAAGTAGAGGGGCACCTGGGTGGCTCAGTGGGTTAAAGCCTCTGCCTTCAGCTCAGGTCATGATCCCAGGACCCTGGGATTGAGCCCTGCGTTGGGCTCTCTGCTTGGCGGGGAGCCTGCTTCCCCCTCTCTGTCTCTGCCTGCCTCTCTGCCCACTTGTTATCTCTGTCTGTCGAATAAATAAATAAAATCTTAAACAAAAACATTAAGTAGAATTTCTCACACACTATAAATGGTGTCACCAATAGCTCTGGGGGTAACATAGCTGGTGACTGGAGTGCCTATAGACATTTGAACAAGATGAAATGCTGTTTAATCTCTCATCTATAATTACTTGAGAAAAATTCTAAGCAGAATGTGTTTCTATATCCTTGCTTTATCTTTAACTCCATCTGAGTGTATTTTTCTAAATTTATAAAACTCTCTTTAAGGAAAGAGAAAATGAGGTCAAGAAAATGGTATCACTTGCAATATTTGCCTGGTACAGATGTGGACTGACCTACCAGGATGACCTCCACAAAAAAGAGTCCACCAATAAAATGGCATTGAGGGGGTTCCATTATGTTTAATAATGATATTTGATAAGTATGATTTCATGTGTCTCATAAACTCAATTAAATATGTCATTCTACTTCTAAAATATAGTGGGGTTGGGGAATGTGTCAGGAAAGCATCAGTATCATATCAGAGGCCAGAGTTTCAAAAAGTCAGGCAAAACAAAAAATGTATTTTTCTTTAATAATGAAAAATATAATGTCAAGATGAATTCAAATAAGCACAACAAGAAACATCTATTAATATAATACAACTTTGAGGAATAAAAAGAATGTAGTGGTAAAGCATTGAGGGAAAACATTCACATGTTCCAGAGATTCAGGAGAAATTGAAGACAGTTCATCTATATAAAATATGACCCTTTGAGTATTGCCAAGGTCAATGAGACCCAGAACAATCAGCTTGGTTTAAAACTGAGTTTGTTCATTTTCTTATTTGTGCTAGTTCCTCCCTTTCTTGTATATCTGCCACTTTCTTTTACTTCCCTACCATCCCTCCAGCTTTACCTCCCCCCGCACGTATTTTATAATTGTCCCACTCCCCCAGCGCATATTTTATAACTGTCCCAGGAGAAATACACCACATGTGTTGAAAAACAGAGGGAAGATAGCAAGATCAACCCCAGTTTTTAGGGACTGATTCTTCTTCTGAATGCCTGTTTCTTAATTAGACCCCACTGCCTTTGTTTCTTTGTGTCCTGACTCTCAGTGGCACTGGGCAAAACAGATTGTACACTCTCAAATCATCTGAACAAGTTTCTTACAAATTAGCCAAGTGTTCTCTCACTACAACTTGTCTGTCCATATTCCTATTTCCCTTGGAAATTTTTACTGGCTGTCAGTCTTCCACAGGTAAGATGCTCACACAGAAGAAAGTTCATTGGTAGGCTATAGAACATATGGTTTTGAGTAAAGTTTAAAACTGTATTTTCAGGATTGAGGAAATAAAATCTGTCTTTTAGTGGATAGATTTTAATTTTAATTAAAATAGAATTTAATTTGGGGCACCCAGGTGGCTCAGTGGGTTAAAGCCTCTGCCTTTGGCTCGGGTCATGATCTCAGGGTCCTGGGATCAAGCCCTACATTAGGCTCTTTGCTCAGCGGGGAACCTGCTTCCCCCTCTCTCTCTGCCTGCCTCTCTGCCTACTTGTGACCTCTGTCTGTCAAATAAATAAATAAAATCTTTAAAAAAATAGAATTTAATTTAATAGATTTTAAAACCTACTGGCAAATATTAATGTAGTTCAAGCTTGAAATAACCTCTTGAAACACATTTGTTTCAAGCAATCATAATTGCTCCCCAGATGTACAACTGACAACACAAACTGACTTTCAGAAACACTGATACTTTTTATTTCTTTTTTAAGTTTTTACTTACATTTCAGTTAGTTAACATACAGTGTAATACTAGTCTCAGGTATACAATATAGTGATTCCACATTTCTACACAACATCTACTGCTAATCACAAGTATAATCCTTAAGCCCCAACACCTCCCACCTACCTCCTCCTGGTAACCAACAGTTCATTCTCTATAGTTGTCTGTTTCTCAGTTTGCTTCTCTCTTTTTCTTCCTTTTGCTCATCGTTTTGTTTCTTACATTCCACAGATGAGTGAAATCATATGGTATTTGTCTTTCTCTGACTGACTTATATCGCTTAGCAGTACACTCTCTACCTCCATCCACATCATTGCAAATGGCAAGATTTCATTCTTTTTTATGGCTGATTAACATTCCGGTATATATATGTATCAGTCAGTGGACATGGGCTATTTCCATAGTTTGGCTATTGTAGATAATGCTGCTATAATAATCAGGGTGCATGTACCCCTTTGAATCAGTATTTTTTTTTTAATTCTTTGGGTAAATACCTAGTAGTCCAGTGACTGGATCATAGAGTAGTTCTATTTATAGCTTTTTGAGGAACTTCCATATTGTTTTCCAGAGTGCATCAGTTTGCATTCCTACCAACAGGACAAGAGGCTTCACCTTTCTCCCCCCATCTCCTCTCTCTCCCTTCACCAAAATCTGTTGTTTTTTCTGTTATTGATTTTAGCCATTCTGATAGGTGTGAGATGACATCTCATTGTACCTCGGTATGTATTTCCCAGATCATCAGTGATACTGAAGCATCTTTTCCTGTGTCTGTTGGCTTCATGTATGCCTTATTTGGAAAAATGTCTATTCATGTCTTCTGCCCATTTTTAATTGGGTTATTTTGGGGGGGTGTTGAGTTTTATAAGTTCTTTATATAGTTTGGGTATTAATCTTTTATCGGATATATTATTTGCACATATCTTCTTCTATTCCATGGGTTGCCTTTCAGTGTTGTTGATTGTTTCCTTCACTATGCAGAAGCTTTATATATTAATTAATATTTATATATATTTTGATGAACTCCTGAAGTTTTTTTATTTTTGTTTTTTGTTTTCTTTTTTTGATTTTGCCTTCCTTGCCTCACGAGACATATCTAGAAAGAAGTTGCTATAGCCCATGTCAAAGAACACAGATACTTTTTAAAAAAACATGTAGTCTTGGAAATAGGAATAGGGTGATAATAAAGAGATTTTTTAAAAATCTTTTAATACAAATAAAGCAGAGTTTCAAGTCAGAAACAATGAGCACACACTGTATTTTCTGATGACAAAAAATTACAAAAGCAAAATCTGCAAAAAGACAAAGCAACGTTATTATAGTCATACTAGGAAGAGAATGTTATAGTTGAAATTGCATAAATATTTTCATCAGAACTCTCACTTATATCTCATTTTCCTTCATGTATGATTTTCTGAAAAACCAAGTACTTTTTTCCTGAAAACTTTCCATGCTATGATTCTCTCTTTCTCCAGGGGTCACTTATTTACATTTTGGAAAAATTTGAAGAACATCTGCTCAAGGATTTTGCTTTTAGGGAAGAATGAAGTAGAAAAAGCACAAAATAATATATGTGCCCCTAAAAACTATCCATTTTAACTTTGGATCATTAATTAATAAAGAAAATTATAGTTAGTAAAGAAAACCAGCTAGACTTACTTACAAACCTCAATAAGAAAAGTAATTATGTAAAATAACTGAGCCTCAATAAAAAAAAAATTTTGTATTAGTGAGTTTTTCTCCAAATACACTTTATTCTTTATAAATCACCCCCACCCCGGAAACACGTGCTAGGTGCTCTATCTTTCCCCCACTTCTTTAGTCTGAGAGAGTGCATTGATTCCCTGAGAATAAATATTGAGAGCTGTATGGTCTCGGTTCAGCATTAGGCCATGGAATTATAGCAATACTTGAATTTGTATGGCGTTTTGCCCTCTGAGGACTGAGAGTCCATTCACATTATACTACCACACAGACTCTTAAGTAATGTCCATGAAGTGTGCACCATAGTCAAACTGGCTGTGCCACCAGCTTAGGTCGCCTGGTAAACAGCAAGAATGGCCCCTCAGCCTCAGAACGGAGCCCTGAGCCTCTTGCTAGTTCCCTGATCCTGTACTAACTAGGTTCCACCTGAATCACTTTTCCTTCTAGGACCTGTCAACTCAAGGGAGGCAGTAGATAATAATTTCTGGACTTTACATAAAGGCTACCTACATTTTTAATCTTAGAATTGGGGAATGACTCTGCTTACTGGCTTGATCCCCAAGGTCACTGCCAGGCCTATTAAGAGAGTCCAATGCTATTCCTTCCTTGCAGTATCCACCTCCTTGAGAACAATGCACTTTTTTTCCCTCCACAATTTACAACACATTTAAATATTAATTCTAAGTTCTAAACTATTTATACACTTGTGATTGTAATCTACCATACGCTCCTGTATAAACTGTCAATCCATTGCCATTGAATGGTTTGTACTTGGCTGGCAGAAAAGCGTTCTTATGAGTGCTGGAAGTGTGTGTAAGAATGGCTTTCAGGCATAACACAGTGGAATAACTAATCCAGGCTGGAAAGCAAGAGCTGCCACAGTCATAGTGGGGGACTTTGTAGATGGTCTATGTCCTTGTAGCTGCCATCGTTTTAGGGGTTAACACAAGGTATCATGAGAGCTTATGAAAGAGGAAACTGACCCAGGACTGAGGATTTGGGAAAAATATATGACATCTCTGGAATGTCCCTGATGTGTGATTCTTAGCAAATACCTAAAAATCTCTTCACATAGTAACAGAAAATGTCTTACTAGATCAGTCATCTATTCTTAATTTAATAGGCAAAAATGTATTACCCACAGGTCCCTTCCTCTTGTGTAAGAAGCCTCACTTCCCTTCCTTAATGGGACAGATTTTTCCCTTTGCACCAAAACTCATCTCCTCCTTCCCCAAGGGTCAGTGTTTACACAACCAGTATAATTTCTTTTCATCAGTGATTTTTGGCCCTGGGGTTATATTTCTTACATTCACAATGTTTTGAATGTGACATTTAAACCTAACTTAGCCCTTTTCTTCCAAAGCTACGTTAATATAGCAAAAGGCTTAACAGACAATCCAGCCAGAAATGCCTGCAAAAGTTCACGGCAAGTGCCACAAAACGTAAATTGTTTTCCTCTGCATGTGGGGATTTAGAGTTATTGCAAAGTTTCAGGTTTTTATGAGCACTTAAAATTTTGGATCTGATTGGGATCTGAACTCACATTAACTCATTTCAAATTATTGAAATATCCATCTTCTAGCTAAAATAAAGAGGTTACCAGATCAGAGCTATTAAGAACACGCACATAGAGGAAGAGTAAGTCTTCAGATACCTTACAAAACAGTCATGAAATTGCCGTGGAAAACTAAATAAATATACACATGTAAGTGGGTCCAAAATAACCTGATTGTATCAAATAATACTAATAAGTTTGCATGATTCAAATGAGGGAAGGGCTTCACTTCTCCAGCAAATTTACTCTATTACCTAAAGATCGAGAGGCTTTAGAATCCATGAAGCCCATTCCAGGTGCTCAACCCTAGATATTTTATATTGTTCAAGATAATAATAATAACTCTCTGATCCTATGCTATGTGAAGGCACATGCATGTTGAAGCTTTTCAATGAGCCTATATTCATTTTTTTTCAGTGGTAGAGCTACACATAAGAGTGGTTATAAATGGGCCTCTCTAGCTGTCCTGGTGTATGGTCTCCACAGACATCCAGTTCCCACATAAATTAGACCTTGCCTTATACTTTCAAAATTTTTTTATTTCTACATGTTTAAAAGAAAAGTTAGATAACACTCTATTCAAATTCCCTTTAGCATAGAAAATACATATTAAGGCATCAGAAAATTAGTTTAAAAAAACAGAATATTCAACTCTCTTGGCACAAAGAATATCTGTGTTCCATTGACTAATATATTTGACAGTATAAAATTTCATACAAATCAAATGTAATTTTTAAGCCACCATCTTGTTTAAATTCTGGGGTGTAAAGAATTTTTTTTTCTTTCTCTTATCTACTTCTTCCCATTTTATCCAGTGTCTTCCCTTTTAACCCACTCACTAATTCTCACATCAAAGACTTCTCACTCCTCCAAAGGAATAACCAGCACCAACCTCACACTCCCCAATCAATAAATCTGTTTCCATATTCAAATACTCTGCCTGATCTAGAGTAACATTTGCAAGATAAATCAAGTCTAACTTGACCATACTTTCTAAATGTTCTAGAAGAAAAGCAAATACTCTCCCTAAAACTGAGAAGAGTGTGTCTTCTTCAGTCATAACCATGAAGAAGCAGAGATGCCAGTTTGATTCTCAGAGTCCACAGTCTCCCATGGTTCGTCTCCCCTCCAATTTCCCCCAATTCACTTCTCCTCTCCATCTCCCCATGTCCTCCATGTTATTTCTTATGCTCCACAAGTTAAGTGATTATGATTAAGTCAATATGATTATTGACTCTCTCTGCTTGACTTATTTCACTCAGCATTATCTCTTCTAGATCCATCCATGTTGATACAAAAGTTGGGTATTCATCCTTTCTGATGGAGGCATAATACTCCATTGTATATATGGACCAAATCTTTATCCATTCATCCGTTGAAGGGCATCTTGGTTCTTTCCACAGTTTGGTGACTGTGGCCATTGCTGTTAGGAACATTGGGGTACAGATGACTCTTCTTTTCACTACATCTCTATCATTGGGGTAAATACTCAGTAGTGCAATTGCAGGTCATAGGGTAGCTCTATTTTTAATTTCTTAAGGAATCTCCACACTGTTTTCCAAAGTGGCGGCACTAAGTTGCATTCCCACTGACAGTGTAAGTAAGTTTGTTTTTCTTTTTCAATATTTCCTCAGCAATTCAGGGTCTCTTCTGATTCCATACAAATTTTAGGATTGTTTGTTCCAGCTTTTTGAAAATTCCGGTGAAATTCTGATCAAGATGACATTGAAAGTATAGATTGCTCTAGGCAGTATACACTTGATCTTAGCCAAAAGGCCGAGAAGCGATGCTCTAAGCAGTATAGACACTTTAACAATGTTTATTCTTCTGACCCATGAACATGGAATGGTTTTCCATCTTTTTGTGTCTTCTTCAATTGCTTTCACAAGTGTTTTATATATTTTTTAATATTTTACTGTGATTTTTATTATGATTTCATTCTAAAATCTTTATTAATGACTTGGATGATTTTTTTAGTATAGGTGTCACACAATGTTACATTAGTTCCAGATGATTTGACAAGTTTATACATTATGCTATGTTCACCACAAACATAGCTACCATCTGTCCCAGTTCATCTCTATGACAATATCACTATTTTTTTAATGCTTCACTTTTTAAAAAATATTTTATTTATTTATTTGACAGAGAGAGAGGTCACAAGTAGGCAGAGAGGCAGGCAGAGAGAGAGGGAGAAACAGGCTCCCCACTGAGCAGAGCGCCCGATGCGGGGCTCGATCCCAGGACCCTGAGATTATGACCCGAGCTGAAGGCAGAGGCATAAACCACTGAGCCACCCAGGCGCCCCTAATGCTCCAGTTTTAATTCTCATGACTTTCTCATTCCATAACTGAAGGCCTGTATTTCCCCTATTCATCACCAGTTTTGCCCAACCCTCCCTCCTTCCTCCCTTCTGGCAAGCATCAGTTTGTCCTCTGTATTTATAGTTCTGAGTCTGCTTTTTGTTTGATTATGCATTTTTTAGATTCCATTTTGAGTGGAATCATATGATATTTGTCTCAGTCTGACTTACTTTGCTCATCACCATGTCCTCTAGGTCCATCCATGTTGCCTCAATGTGCAAGCTTTCGTCCTTTTTCATGGCTGTGTAATATTCCGGTATATTTATATACCACATTTTCTTTATCCATTCATCTATTAATGGACACTTAGGTCTCTTCCATGTCTCTGCTGTTGTAAATAATGTAACAATAAACATAAGAATATATTTATCTTTTTGAATTTTTTTTCCTTTAAAAATATTCCCACATGCGGAATTGGTGGATCATATGGTAACTCAATTTTTAAATTTTTGAGGGTTCTCCATGGTGTTTTCCTGAGTGCTACACTACTTCATGGTCCCACCAACAGTGCACAAGGGTGCACTTTTTTCCACACCGTGCCATTATTTGTTATCTCTCTTCTTGATGATGAAAGTGAGAAGAAAATAGTAGGGATCTTTTTATTTGTCTGTTTGTTTTGTTTTTTTATGGCGTTCCCCAGACAAACTCGAAGAATTTTAGATTACACACATTAGTCATTTGGGTATCTTCATCTTTTCCTGACCAGTGTTGTTGTCAGAACAGGGCATTCAAGGGAATATTTACCACAGGCCATTTCCTATTTCATTGTTAGTTGCCAAGGGCTGGCTTCTGGCCAGTGGCCATTTGATGAGGAGAGAGAAATCAACAAACAGTGTATCATCTTTTTTTTTTCCTGTCCTGGACTATGAACATTTCCAGCTCTGACAGCAGAGGAGTGGCACTGTGGGAAGTATTATTCTCTATTTCTATAGAAAACAACACCAGTGAAAGGAAGTGAGCCCTGCAGATTAATTTCCCTTCTCAACCAACAGGTAGTTGGCAATTGTCCAACTTTTACGATTTTTGTAAGAAAGTGTACTTTTCCATCATTACTAATGAAACAATAGTTATGTCTCCAAACCACAAAAAAAAAAAAAAAAATGATCTCCTGTGTGGCCCTAATATAAGAAAACTATTTTTTTTTTCTTCTGGAGAAAATATTTAACTGAAACCTATCTTAAAATTCTAGCATTAGAACAGACCTCAGAAAAGCCTCTCTGTAAGAACAGACCATTATGTATCCTTTTGTTTTTAGTTTCTAAGTTTGAAGAATCTGCCAGGTTTTTTTGAACAATCTGTTTTAATTTTATATTGGTTCTTCTACCTCTTGTAATTTGTTTTCTGTAAAAATACAAATTGTTTTGTCCCCCAACCTTAGCCTTTTCTTCTTTAGGTTAAAACAACTCCAATCAACTCAACTGAGGCAGCAGGTTGGTGCCTGCTAGGCTGGGGGGTTGGACCTTCATCTTACAAGCCTGGAGGTCTCTAGCGGGCAAAGCACCCCTTGGGGACTTGGTAGGGTTTAGGAAAAACAAGGCATACCTCCCTGGAACAAGAGTTTTGCTATGCTATGGAATTATGGGTCAGTTCTCTATTAAAGTAAAACATGAATACATTGTGGAGTAGCAGTACAAATTATTGAAATTAGAAGAAAACATTGTGGGAATCTGACACCAGAGAGCCCCTCTGGTCAAGAACAGGACACCCTTCTTTACTCTTGCCTCACCCTCCTGGCTTTTGTGTAAAAATCGTGGAATTTTATTCACTCCTGAACTTGGGTAGTTCTACTTGGAAGCAAGAGGGCTTCCTTTAAACCTACCCAGAGATAAATTATTACTCATGACCATCTACAGATGTGTGACTACTAAAATTTTACCCAATGATAAAGCTACCCAACCTATCCCCAGTTTGGCTATTTACCATGGGAAAAAAATGTACCTAGAACCAGTCTAAGCGGATCGTCTCTACTGTTGGTGGCTGGAGGCTCTGAGGCACTTTAGGATTAAAGCTGGACAGAAGAAGAAACAAATAATGACAGAGCTCAAGCAGTTTTAATCAGCAACTCCAATAAAAGGAAACATCGATCCAGGTATTATGTGAAAGCTACATTGATCTTTTGGCTCATGAAAAGAGCTGTATATGTTCTATGGTTCCTCTGATAAGTAGTGTGTGTGTGTGTGTGTGTGTGTGTGTGTGTGTGTGTGTGTGTTGAGTTTAATCTGGCAAAAATTAGTATTGGTTGCAAGGAGCTAATACACACTGTTAAGATTTAAAGAGGAAATAATGGATTTCAAATGTCCCTCTTGAAGAAAACTCAATAAGATGGGAAAACAATTTTCACCACCAGTTGGTAATTGTGAAATATGGAGAGTAATGGGATATTTCCAAATCAGTGTCGTCTATCCAGCAGTGTTCTTCAGGAACCAGACCCACAACAGTGCATAAAGGCAAGCCTGGCACGGTGTTGTCACTCACTTGTAAGTAATAGTGGAAATGTGTCCTGCCACCTAGAGGTCCTTAAAATGATGAGTAGAGGTGAAGAATGGAGAGAAGGAAAAGGAAACCTCCAAAACGGTAGAGGCTGTGATCAGAGGAGACACCCCACACAGCACAGATTTCCCACTTGGTCTCCAAAACAAAACAAAACAAAACAAAACAAAACTAGACATATGGTCCACTGATGGACTCATAGTTCCAGAAAACATTGTTGCTGATGTGATAAGAAATGTTTCAATGTATTTAATTTTCTTTAAAATATTCTAATTGATATGAATATCATGCCCTGCCCCAGAAGGGAACTTTGAGTTTTACTACTGATATTTTGAATTTAGCTGGTGTATATGCTCCCCCAAAACCTGAGCCACTGGGAGAAAGGTAAATCTGAAACGAAAACAAAATCTCCAGTCTTCATTCCATATTTTCTAGGATCTAAACTAGAGCTGAGGCATTTGAGGGCAAGCCTGAAAATCCAAGCTGGGCTATGTGGAACTCAAGCACTGTTACTTTTTTTTTTTTTTTTTTTTTTTTTACTTTTTTGTATTGTAGGCCCAACTGATTTTGAAGTATCAGTTTTCACACTGTGTTTCTTTCTTAGGAAGTGAAGTCTGTCTCCTACATATCAATTACACCCCATTTTTGACAAAATTGAATGGCAATGTGATTGCTAGCAATTTTCCCTTTGATACAGATTGATTCTACCAGTGTAGAATGATAGAGTAATTCTGTTCATTTAAGACCAAATGTGAATTTATGACTGGGATCAGAACAAAGATGTTTTTCTTTAATTTCTGATTTGCTCTTGACTACTTGTTATGGCAAATGAATGCATGAAAAGAATTCTCAGCTTCTGAATAAAGCATCTGTCCAGGTTTGGCATGGCCTTCAATTTATGGTTTCTCCTCTTCTCCTCTTCCTCCTCCTTCTTCTTCTTTCTCCCCTCCTCTTCCTCTCCTCCTCCTCCTTCTCCTTCTTTTTTTTGTTTTAATTCAAAATTTCTAAGCTCTACAAACTCCTTGACACATTTTCTAGGCTCTGTTAAGCTCCCTGATGTATTGTCTTAAGAATCTTTTTTCTTCCGGGGTGCCTGGGTGGCTCAGTGGGTTAAAGCCTCTGCCTTCAGGTCATGATCCCAGGGTCCTGGGATCGAGCCCCACATCGGGCTCTCTACTCAGCAGGGAGCCTGCTTCCTCCTCTCTCTGCCTGCCTCTCTGCCTACTCGTGATCTCTGTCTGTCAAATAAATAAAATCTTTAAAAAAAGAAAAAAGAATCTTTTTTCTTCCTTAACCATTCAGGATGTCTCTGGTGACACAGCTCATGTTAGCCTGATACTCAAGGAAAAGATAGTCATTTGTAGTTACTACAGGAATGTAGCAAAACGGGATAACTTAATGATAAGAGAGCAGAAGTTGTTAGGACTAGATGAGATGGCATTGAAGAGGAATGCTCACAGAGGGCAAGAGCCTGATGCCCTGCACAGAGCTGCATCATTGTAGTAGTCCATGATATCCATCATCTGGAAACAAGGCAAACCCCACCTTTTGCAGATCGTGGCTGGTCACTGGAGAACCATGGATGTGCTCAGTGTCACAGTCATCTTCAGTTCAGGCAATGAGCCTTTGTTGATTAGATTTCTCACATGCCACTAGCATTAAATGACACGGGGAAAATTATCATTCAAAAGTTATTAATCTCAGATCATTTTCAGATTAATTCTGGAAACTCTCTACTTGTATTCTAATGGTCTTCATGTAACTCAATGCCAAATTCACTAGTCAGTTTTGTTTTGATCAAAGATAAAGCATAGTGATTTCTTTGGTAAGCACGAGACTTCATGGGATAGCAGCCTTGATGAGATTTCTTTTGCAAATCCCTAATGATCCTAACGATTGTCCTAAAGCTAGTTATGTAAAATGTTTAGCTTTTCAATATTAGTATTTTTATTTTAATTGCTTTTTCCTAACCTTATTTGCATGTCCACTGATACATGGCCCTTAGTGAGCATCTTATGCAGATCAGGTTTCATACGCAACAATTGGTCAATGAATGTGTGGGTGCTTCTTATCAGATGTCCCCTTTCCAATAACCAAAAGACCATAATTGCCATGTGGGTGCTAGACCTGCTTGTTTGCTCCCCTAGTAGATGCAAACAGGATCAGAGGTGCAGAGACTTAAGCAGGGCTGCCTGGGAACATCAAGAAAAACCTGCATGGGGTCAAGGATGAAAGCTTTTTTCCCAGGCTATCCTGCAATGCCAAGTTGCAGCCTGGAATTTTTACAGCAGAGTTTTAAACCCCTGACAATGAGAGTTTATAATGGAAATGCTGCCAGACCTTTAACTATAGCGACGCCACTATAATATTTATAAGTACCTTATACTCTTTCCAAACACATGTGCTCATTACTTGTGTCTCTGCTTCTGCCTCACTTAGGGGGAACCTCTCTGTATAAACACAACAGATTGGCTTGCTTATATTTCCAGACTCTAATTGCTCTCCATCTCTATCTGTGAGAAGAAAGCCAGCCCCAGGGGCCAAGCAGAGGACCCTCTCCCTCTGCACTTCACATGGCTACATTACACTACAATGCAGACTTCTCTTTTCACTTTTGGCTATTCGAGTGAGTCAGTCTGCACATCCTTTAGTATTTTCTTATAATTATTTCTTTCAATGATGCACCTGAAGGAGAACTAACTTTTGGGTTGGAGATAACCCATGAACCCACTGGGCCTGACAGAATCTGACCGTGAGGCAGGTTTTAAGTAAACAGGGGAAGAGGCGGTGCACATCAGTGAAAGGCCACTCAGAGTGCTGACAGCTTATCTGGTCCAACATAAGTAGGTTTCCAGGGAAATTGATTGCTTAATAGTGATCAGGAATGACAAGGATTTCCTAACTCTTTTATGCAAACCTCCCAGCAATTGTGCGTCTGGGCACAAAGTCATGCTGAACTGTTGATCTGTGAGACAGCAAGTATGGCCTGCAGGTGAGAAGGATGCAAACAAAAGGAAATGCATCCTCCTCCTGGATGGGCAGAGAATGGAACCAGCTCCTGGGCATGACTCAGGTCACTGGGCATCCATGTCTGCAAGATGGAATGCAAAGCAGTGCTATGGAGAGAGAGCTTTTATCACTCACGCAGGTTGCAACCAGCTTGGGTGTCCTGTCCTCAGAAAACAGGTGTTAGTTTATTGGAGGTGGACCTTGTGCCCTGAGACTTTCAGTCAAAAATGAATGAAGAGAGAGAAGTACAGATTTGTATACAAAAATTTCATTGCTAGATGCCAAAGTCATGAAAATAAGTAAAGATCGCACCACTGAGCCAACTTATCAGGTCCCTTAGCGCCCAAGAGGCAGAGTGGGTGGTCAGCCAGTCCTCTGCTCAGGAACACTGCCATGCTGGGACATGCAACATAGCCACTGCCAACTTTCTCCAGCCACATACCATCTCTCAGAGTCAGATGAGAAATCCCAGTGTTGATGGCTTATCATGACAACACATAGCCATGCGGAACATATTGGAATATAGACTAATTAACTTATTCAACAAACATTCTTCTAGAATAAGTTATCCAAACAGATGATATATAGCTAATTGAAGGGAAATGGCTCAGTAAACACACCATCACTACAAAATGTGGAGGAATCAGCCAGCATTGAGACCAGCTGAGCGCCTGACTTTAGGGATGGGAAGGAAGAGGGCATCTTAAGTGAGAAGGCTGCCACATGCATAGCCTAGTCACATTTTGTCCTTGAAGTAAAGAAGAAGAGCTTTGGGAATGAGCCAGGGAGAAGTAGCCAAAGGTGCCCACTGCATATGAATTTCTGTCTGCTTACATTGCTGACCAGAAGCATTGCTAACATCTCTGCAATCAAAAGAAGGAAAACCACCTCAAGTAATGATCTGATCATTAATATCGTTATCATGTTGGTATTTTTAGTATTGAATGAAGGAAAGTGACCCAGCTGGCATCTGGATACTAGGAGAGATTAATATATACCAATTTTACTTATTATTGTTCACAGAACTATAAGCCAAGTGTCCATTCTGCATTGCTGCTTCTTTCCCTCTGCCCCCAAATCTCTGGCATTGTCAGCACAACAAACTAAGTCAACAATCATATTCAGAGGAATTACTGCAATTGGTATATGAAATGTGCCTCTGTCACTGCAAAGGAAAAGTGATGTGATTAAACAGTTGGGAGGTCCCTACAGAAAATGTAGCATTGGAAGAATACTTAATAATACATCCAGCTCAAGGAAAGATGGTGTCAAAAGAAACAGGTGGAAGGAACATCAGTGTTTTTCTCTTTCTGTCTACAGGGACAAGAAAAAGTGTGACAGAAGTAGGGTAATCACCTACCTACCAGGAAAACCCCAGACCTCACCAGATGAAACCTGTAGATTTCAGGGCTAAGCATAAGAACACAAAGTGAGGTGGGGCTGGGGTCCCTGGTCACAAGTGTAGGTGCCTGTGTGAGCTTGGACTGTACAGTGGTTAAGTAGCCATGTTGACACACATGAGCCCTGACACCTGCCCTGGGACAGAACTCTTGCTGCACCCCTGTGCAGTCTAATTTAAGCACTGTGTTTTCTAACTAGTCTATATTTGAGTAGTAGATCTCAGATAACCCTTAAAAACAGGAAGAAAGTGCTATAATTTTAAAGAACCATTTGGCAATCAACCCATAAAAAGTAACAATCCTTAAATTTTTAAGTGTTAGGAAAAAAAAAACTCAGAAATTTAAAAGTTTCATGTTTTTTTTTTTTTCCTGCAGTTCATCAGCATTCATTGTGGAAGATGTAAGAAGAGTAAAGATTTAAAGTGGACTAAATAAATGAATAACTGAAAAATTCACAGTCCTTCCTCTCAAGAGAAAGGTGAGCTGAAAAGAAATGACTTTATTTCCAATTATAACACACTTTCAGTGGAGAAAACAAAGGACCAAACTTTAGCAAAATTGAAGTTAACATAATCACCATGTTGAACATGAAAGAAAAAACTTAAAGTAATGAAGAGAACGAACCTTTCCCACGAAAATGCTGCCATCATATGGCAGAGAAGTAATGAAGTGCAGAGGTGGTGTTTACAGGGACTTCACCCTCCAACTGAAGACTTCTGAATTAGATGGGAATGCTTGTTGCCCAGGGCAGGCGCGTACCACCTTACAGAGGCCAATCCTCACAACGGTATTAACCAAGACAACAGATGAGGCAAACATAGGAGTGAACTGAACGAAACCTGAAATGAAATCCTTTGTTTCAAATGTGGACATTCTAAATCCAGACACATACTATATAAAAGCTGTCTGTTCTGGAGCTAAACAGGTAATTGAGGCAGTAACCTGACCCCATTCAAGCTTCTGGAAACCTAGCTGAAGCACAGAAAGCTTCTCTGCCTTCCAGTACTACAAATGAAATGTGTTTTCCTCATTCCAGTACAAAGGTCACTCATCTTGAAACAATGCTTATACACCTGTTTGGCCTTGCCCGCCATGCAGTCTCTCCCAGCTCTAGCAGGTGACTTAGAAGTGTAGCATCATGGCCTATGTCAGAAAACAGGTGGCATTAGCTGAATCACCTCCTGGAGAAAGAGTGCTAGTCTCAGTTTTCCCTTCTGTGAGGAAAGAACTATAACCTGGTAACCTGAAATATTTCTCTGGAGAATGATGATAAGTCTTTGGGGAGAAGTTATATATTTCTGATATGGGAAATGAGGTGCCCACCAAGGCACAAAATTCGAACACAAACCTAAATGCTCTAGGCCTTCTTTCCTTTCCAGATGCATCTTGTGATATGATAAGCATATACTGAAAACATTTTCACTTACTTTGAGCTTCATTGAGAGCCCCCACTGATCCAATTATATGTTCCAACCAGCAATCAGATTCCAGTCTCTGGAAAGTTTCCTGAAATTGATATAAACCTCACAAAAGAGGCATCTCTCTCCCTGTAAAGGATGAAAAAAGAATAACCCAAAAGATGGAAAGAAATTACTTAGAAAACTGAACTTTTCCCCAGCCTCTCTTTATAATGAGCATTTTTGGGCAGTATTCTTACAGCCAACGACGGAATAGAGCTTTTCACGTGAGCATATGGTTGCATAAAGAAACAGCCAGAAAACAAGTCTCTTAAACAAATAAACAATTCAGCACTTGAACTTTACGTTCCTAATCTCTGCCATCATTAATCACATTCAAAGTTTGTCTTTAGGAGCCTGAATGAAAGAGTGGGAGGTGGAAGGAAAGCAAGGAAAATAAACTCCTGGGCCCAATTAGATTTGTGAGACAGTCAGAGATGAAAACCCACATTTTCTGCCAAAAAAAAAAAAAAAAAGTCTTCAGGAAGCTTGTTAGAGGTGGCTCGTGTGGATACTATGGAATGGCTATGGTGGAACTCAAACAACTCATGAGCCCAACACCAAATGAGTATCATTTCAGCATTCTGAAAATGAAAATCATCTGAATTTCAGTAGAAAACCCAGGAATGGGTCTGAAAGTACTTCATCCATGTATTTATGTCCTTTGTTTAAGAAAAAGAAAAAAAAAACCCTCAAAGTACAAATATGGTTGGCCAAGGCCATCTCATTAAAGAGTCGTGAATGCAGACATCATGGATCAGGAATGAGAAGAGGAGAAGACATTGAGCACAGAAGCCACCAAATGTCCTCTATCCCAGCCTTACATAGCTCCTCTTGTCACATCCAAACCAGACATGATTAGACCAACATTGTATGGTCATGCCCAACATTCCAAGCCAGGAATGAAGCAAGAAGTCAGCCCTTTTAACTTCTTACCTATTCTTTGTAATTGTTTCTTTTCCTTTTTTCAAATCTTCAGATTCACTTCAGTATCAATGCCTCTTTCACCATTTTCATATTTACAGATGAAATGTTCTATTCCCAGAGAAATCTAACTGTGAGGTCACTCGGTTGTCTAGAGCCATGTTCCATAATGCAGTGATGAGAACCCATCCCCTGAGGAGCCAGGCTGGGCATCACTGTATATTTTTTGTATATCCTGCTTCTAACACAGAAATGTTCCTGATTTGTAGCAGTTAGTGAAACAACAGAAGTTTTTTCTTTTGCCTTTTCTCATTGTTGTTGTTGTTGTTGTTATTATTGCTGCTGTTGTTAGAAAAATTGCTGATTGCTTTCTGACTGAAACTGTCTCGCTGGTTGTCAAAGAACACTATCTCAGTGACAAAAGACAGCTGGTTGCTGTATGTTTGATAAGGCAATAGGACGTGCATGCCGAGGGTTAGTGCAGGCCAAGAAGTTCATCACCAACCCATGGATATCGTGAACTTGATCAGAGATCTAGCTGCCAGCTCGCGCCTTTCCAGAATCTAGCCCATTGTAAGTCAAGAGAACAAGAAAACACTCATTTAAATAAGTATCTTATTGTTTAGATATGCCATATAGGCTTTATACTTATCCCCAACCACAAAAGCAACCTGAGAAATTGGTTGTGTGCTTTGCTAATTTAACAGCAAGAGAAAAGAACACTGAAAGTCATTATTCTGATGCATCTTGCTTCTAAGTTTTACCCTTCAACGCATTGTAAGTCTTGAGTCTATGTCTTCCTGGGAGTATCTGTAAGTTGACACTAACAGAGAAACAAAAAAAAGTGAACTGAACAATGAGTAAATCAAGGTCAGAGTTACAAAAAACAGTGCTTCTTCCCCTGCTTGGAATAAGGGCTACTCCAAAGCATTTGCCAGCTTTAATTGAAAAATGTTATTATATTCTAATGTAACTTTAATTACTTTCCATAATGCTCTAATATGATTTTCTTTACATAAAACCACACTGAAATCCTAAATTATCTTTATAATGACCAAGGACATGAGGCCAGGGGGCTTCAAGACACATCACACACACTTATCAAAGAACAACTATCTACTCCACAGGACATCATTATGTGTTTTGATGTGCCTTTGATGTAAAGGAAATGTAAACCCAAGCAGCCCCAGCTGCTGGAGTATTGTATAGACACCCAAAGGGTCATCCGGCTTTATATAATCATCTTACTTTGAGTCTTTGGGATGTGAATAAAAGTGCATTCTCTCTGATGTCATTTCCATAACAGTTAACAGCAACTTGTTCCTAGATAAAGCTCTGTGACTACAACCCTGGCAATGAGATACACTTTTAATTTCCCACGAAAGACTCAGCTCAGACATAGCTAAAATGTCAAGATCAAAATTAAGCAATAAACCATAGGATTCAAAAGGAAAGGAAAGAAAACAAAGTTGGGCAAGATGTAGGGGGAAAAATAGGAATATGGTGTATTTTAACTGAATGACCATGTTTTGCTTATTGGATCACACCACACCTTTTTTCTAAGTGTGGATTGAAAAGTTGGCTACAAATGTACATAAGATGTGATCATTTTGCATCTTAAAAAAATTTCTATGAAACTGTACTTGCTAAAACTTTCTGGATAATCATTTGAGTTTTAAATTTGGCTTAATTACATTAAATCTTACTATAAAAAATACTAAATAATTTGGCCTTTTTTGGTTACCTAAATAGACTCCAAGATTTAACCCATCCATCAAAATATGATAAAAGTTATGGACTACATCAGGTGAAGTAAACTATTTTATGATATGGTTTCTAATCATGCTATGAATGATTTGAGTCCTCATGTTCTTTCTCCTTCTGTATTTTTTTAATATAAATGTTAGCCTGATCAAGTAGGAAAGTTCCTGTCATACACTGAATCATTTTTTTATGAACGAGAAGTAGTGGATCCATGATATAGACAGATTGCAGTGAATCTTGAATATTCTGGGATTGTAAAGCAAACCATGTGTTTTGTGTTATAAAAGTTCATATGTGTATTTTTCTGCAGAGAAAGGACTGTTCCTCCTTTATACTATACAATGGTTATCTGACCTTAAAGAAGAGTAAGAGACCCTCATTTTGGCATAACCATTTCAATATAAGTTTATTTTGTCTGTTCATTGATTTGTTAGTCAACTAATAAGTGTTGAGTGACTATGTAGGATCTAATGATAGATAAGCCAGATATATTCCCTGTCTGCCTTCAGGGTTCTTTGGGCTAATTTTGGGAGGCCAGTGGCAAGAGATTCCATGGAAGAAGTTCAATTTACTAAGCAAACAGATAAGACTTCCTATCTCAACCTAGGGCATCGAGGAAGAATGCCCAACCAATATGATGTGTTTTAATCTATTATAGTTATTATCCTTAATGATCCGAAGATCATTCCATCTATAGCTTCTTATGATGCAACTCCAGTAGACTTTGAGAGTATGTGTTTTTTATTTTGGTCTTGCACACTTCCTGCCCCACATCTGGAATTAGCCAATCCTCTAAGAAGATCTGGTCTCTTTTATTAGGGAATAATATTTAGGAATCATAGCCTATTTGCTAGAAGTTTGAAATTCAACATTTTTCTAAATAATAAAAAGAAACTCAAACTTTACATGGAGGTTTAGTTTCTGAAATCATAGGGTTAAATAAAAATGGTGTTATAGGAGACAGCATGAAGTAATAGGAAGCAAATGGATAGATCTAAACCCAAACCCACAGTCTACCAGCATCAAGTCACTCTCTCATAGGTTATCTCCTCATGGCCAAAATGGAGGCATCATTACCTTCTTCAGGATTGTGGTCAAAGTTAGATGAGGAAATGCAGTTAAAGGACCTGGTGAATGCATATTTCATATTTCATTTAATGTAAAAGGCCACAGATTACTACATGCCCCTCAGTTTCCGTGACCACACATTGTCATTAGAATAAAGGCCAAACCCCACCCATCTTGTCAGACTCTGCTTGGCTGGCCCCAGAGCTCTCTGGTTCCACATCCTAATGTCTCCTCTTGATCTCTGTTTCTAGCTCCACAGGCTGTTTCCAACAACTGGCTCTCAGCCCTTCCATAGCCTGTTCTCTGTTCTGGAAGCTATCTCCATGGGGTTCACTCCTTTCGTGCCCAGACTTCATAAAATAAATATCTGGCAAGAAAAAAAACAACTTCTTCGTTCTATCCTCTCAGTATGTGATATAGGAGGCCATTGTTTCTTAACCTGGGTTATCAGATCATGTCTTTCCACATTCACTCAAATATAACACTTTGGCTAAAGTCTCTGTTTGGAACTTGAGGATCAAAAAAGTAAAACTTCATGTAATTACACATCAAGGAGTGTTAATGGTGTAAGTGCTCTAAAGCCCTTCCATGAAAGCACTATCAATTGTATCGATGGAATATCACTTTTAGCATTGTACTGGAAATTTTGGAAAACCAAAATTATTTCTTCCCAAATTTTGGCCAAGATGTTTAAATATTTTATAAACAATGATGAAGGTAATTATAAAATGGTCTTATGGAAGTTAATCTAGAAATCTCTCTAAATTGGTTGTAAAATCTGTAGGTCCTTAAATTATATGTCACAGGGAGCAAGTACTGTTTTGATGACTTATTACATGTGGATCAAAGGGGAAAACCACTTAACATAGCAGGGCACCAGCGTTCTCTGCTAAAAACTGGGAATAACAATTGTTCCTATGTCATAAAATTGTTATAAAGATTAAATAAAACAGCGGAGGTAAAACAATTGCAATACTTCCTGTTGAACTTCTGCTTAAAACCTAGATAGAGTAACAGGAGCATTTTTACCCTCCTGGCTAAAAAAAACTGACCTCAAAAAGACACACAAAATATATGAAAGAAATATTTTCAAGACACTGATACCAGATAACAAAGTGAAGTAACCCCAAGAGATGAGAACAGACCAGGAGAGCCCTGAGATTCCTCAGCTGACCACCTCAGGGGAGTTCCTGGCCATGGCACAGGGGAGGGGAACACAAGCAGAGGCTTGCAGACACCTGAGTTGAAAAGATGATGCTGAGACTCCACAGAGATCAAGAAAGCTAGTGTTGGCAGAAGTAGAGAGGAGAGAAAACTCTGTGAATCTACAGATGGTCTCTCTCATGTATTCAGTTCAGTACTGATCATTGCAATATGGCTGGGGAAAATAGTGTCTGAAAGAAACAGAAATAAGAGTACCCAGCTTTCACACCATGCTGGGAATAGGGTCTGTTCCCACCAGCCAGAGTGGAAAAAATAATGACTCGCCAGGCATTGGATAGAGTACTCAGAAGGGTTTTAACTCCATAGGTAGAGTTAACTTAGGTTTTTTTTTTTTTTTTAAAGATTTTATTTATTTATTTGACAGAGAGAGATCACAAGTAGGCAGAGAGGCAGGCAGAGAGAGAGGAGGAAGCAGGCTCCCTGCAGAGCAGAGAGCCCGACGCGGGGCTCGATCCCAGGACCCTGAGATCATGACCCGAGCCGAAGGCAGCGGCCCAATCCACTGAGCCACCCAGGCGCCCCTTAACTTAGGTTTTAATGGGGTTTTAACTCCATAGCCCAAGAGTGAGTACTGCCTCGTCCCACCTACCAAATCTTAAAGGCAATACATAAAATCCAATAGGATAAAAATTCACAGTGTCTGCCACGACATTAAATTAAATTAGCAAGCACACTAAGAAGCAGGAAAATATAACCCATAATGAGGAGGAAAATCAATAAATCAAAACTGACAACTGACACATTAAAATTAGCAAAGACATTAAAACAGTTAATATAGCTATATTTCCCATGTTCAAAAAGTTAAGTAGAAATATGGAAGGTATAAAATATTAAAAATCAAACTGCTATAAATGAAAACTATAATGCCTAAAATGAAAAATACTGGGTGGCTTTAATGGCAGAATAGACATTGTTGAAGAAAATATTAGTGAACTTGAAAGTAGAAATAGAATATATCAAAAGAACCATAAAATATAAAAATAATAAAAAATAATGGATAGAGCATAATTGAGCTACAGGACAACTTCTGAAAAGGCATTTGAAGAGGAGGGATGGGAATAGAAAAACAAATAATTGAAAAAATAACTCAATTTTTTTCCAAATTTGATGAAAATTATAAATTTTAGAAGCACAACAAAATCAAAGGAATAAAAAGGAAGAAACTGAAGCAAGGAACATTATCATCAAATTGCTCAAAACCAATAATAAGCAAACAAATAACAAATAACTTTCAACATAGGATTCTATTCCAGGGAAGAGATGAGACTCTTTCAAAAATAAAGGCCAAATAAAGATTTTTTAAGATCTACACAAGCTGAAAGAATTCATCACCAGCCACTTTGTACTACAAGAAATTATAAAGGAAGTTCTTCAGGCTGTCAGTTCATCAACAGAACAGGACAATATTTATGGACCCAGTAAAAGAGATTCAACATACATGGAGGAAAAACCAATAGAGCTGTTGATTCATGAATGAAAAAATTTAATAAATTGAACTTCAGTAACATTAAAACCTTTTTCTCTGGAAAAATATACTATTAAGAGAATAATAAGTCAAGCCACAGGCTAGGAGAAAATATTTGTGAAGCACATATCTGATAAAGGACTGGTGTCCAAAAAATACAAAGAACTCTCAAAACTCAGCAATAAACAAACATATAACCCAGATTAAAAATGGGCAAAATAACTGAGCATGTCACCAAAGAAGATATGCAGATGGAAAACAAGCATTGAAAAGATGTTCAATATCATTTTTCATTAGGAAACTGAAAATTAAAACAAGAATGAGATACCATTACACACATATTAAAATGGTTAAACCTCAAAATACTAACATTATCAATTCTTGGTGAGGATGTGGAGTAACAAGAGCTCCAATTTGTAAATGGTAAAAATACAAATGATACAACCAATTTGGTATATCTTTTGGTAGTTTTTCATAAAATGAAACATATCTTACCATACAACTCAGCAATTGTGCCCCTACTGCATTGAAAATTTTATCCACAAAAAAAAAAAAAAACTTACACATATTTTTATAGAAACTTTATTCATAACTGCCCAAAATAGAAGCAACCAACATGCTCCTCAACAGGTGAGTAGATAAACGAACTGTGATACAAACATACAATGGGATACTATTTAGTGATAAAAAAAGAATGCAATATCAATCCACACAATGATATGGATGAAACTTATGTTTCATAACTTTATGTTTCATACTGCTAAGTGAAAGAAGTTAGCTTGAAAATGCTATATAGTTGATGACTTCATTTATATGACATTCTGGAAAAGGCAATGCCATAGGATTGGAATACAGATCCATGGTTGCCAGCAGTTTGGGGACAGGAAAGAGTCAAAAGGTGAAGTACAGGGTTATTGTGAGGTGGAAAAAGTATTCTATAGATTACTATATTGGTAGATATATGAACCTATCCATCTATCATAATCTGTAGAATTTTATAGCAAAAAGAGTGAATATTTATGTACACAAGCTTTTGTAAATCTCTTTATGAGGTCAGAGAATCCCAGGATGAAATGTGCAATATGTATAAAACAACTTAAGAGAAAGAGAGGAGGAAAAAGGGGTGTTGACCTACTTCACTTTAGAAGTGAGTGGTGACTGTGAGACAAATGACAAAAGAAACTGGCTAGGTAGAGAACTGTACTCTAGCTAATCAAGTTATTTCCCATAGGGTATCCATTACCACTTCTGAAACCACCATACCTGTGTACAAATGTGTTCCTAGAATGACAATTAAGTAAATGGATGGTGGCTACTGGGACCCAGTTCTCTCACTGTTGGTCATAAAGAAGAAAGAGAAGGATAGAATATTCTCTATGGTAACGGATGAAAGTTTGAAACATAGCTGGGGCTCATGTTTAGTTTACTAAGATACAAATGATTTCATATTCATAGTATTTATAGGTATGAGTGTAAATGTGCAATAGCATAGACTCATATTTCCTCATTCTGCCACATGGGAGAGTTAGAAGCCATGACATACCAGTAGCACCGTGCACAACCAGCATCCAGGTCTCGGTATTTAATACCATTTTCCAAAGGATCTGGAGTTTATTAGAAATGCCTAATTCTAGTCCTGGGTCAGGAAATATGCAACATGGGCCAGGAGCATCTTGTAGTACCAGAAAATAATGATGTGCTGAGTAATGACAACAACAACGAAACAAAAAGCCACAATGATGGGGTATGAGAAGAGGGATACAGGAACCAAAAGAAGAGTTCCCAATGGCCAATGCAACAATTTAAACAACAGAATAAGCTGAAGTATAAACAATTATCCATGATTCCATAATGATATGAATAAATGATTGAATACATAAATAAATGGAGAATAGATAACTCTCTAACATAAAAAATTCTAAGTAACTCCCCATATGGGATTCACTTAGGGGCTTGTTTCCAAAGAATACATTATGAAAAGTGGGGGTAGGGGTGGGAGGATAATATTACAGTAGAGAAACCAGACAAATACCCCATCAGCCAGGTAATCAGGTCAACATCAAAAGTGATAGGTCATTTTAAGAGTGTATACCCTTGATACGATCTGATAAGCATGGCCCTTTGGTTCTGTAGTCTTCTTTTTTTTTAATATTTTATTGATTTATTTGAGAGATAGAGAATGAGAGAGAGAGAACACAAGAGGGGAGCAGGGTCAGAGGGAGAAGCAGACTCCCCACCAAGCAGGGAGCCTGATGTGGGACTCGATCCTGGGCCTCCAGGATCATGATCTGAGCCGAAGGCAGTCACCCAACCAACTGAGCCACCCAGGCGCCCGGTTCTGTAGTCTTCTGCCCCAAAATTCATATCACCAATCTCATCATGAAAAAAAAAAAGAATCAGATGAATTCTATCAGTCTATAAAAATACCTGACCAGTACTCCTCAAAACTATCAATGTCATCAAAATCAAAGGAAATCTGAAAATCTGTCATAGACAACAGCGGTGTAAAGATATATATTTAAATATGATGTGGTGCTCTGGGTGGGAGGGTGAATAAAGTATGGATTTACTGAATAATGTGTCAACAGTGGTTTATTGGCTGTGACAATACTAACACTAGGGAAAACTGGGGCAGAGTATACAAGAATCATCTGTACTATGTTTGCGTTCAAACCTAAAATGTAAAGCTTATGAAAAGATTATTTTTAAAAACAGTGCTTGGCCTATAATTTATTTATCATCAGCATTAATTAACTTTTATTTATCATTGATTAATTAAGCACCTATTTGTTTAAGCATTTGTTTGTTTTATTAGCCGTGAGACTCTCATACTAAAGACTTGAATGTCTTAAGGTAGTACACTAGGATGCCTGGGTGGCTCAGTCAGTTAAGTGCCAGACTCTTGATCTCAGCTCAGGTCTTGATCTCAAGGTTGTGAATTCAAGTCCTGTGTTGGGCACCATGCTGGGAGCGGAGCCTACTTAATAAAAGTAAAATAATTATGCAGTATACTAGTAGTTAAGCCAGGAACATATACGGATTTTAAGATCCTCATTTTGAAAGTAGAAATACAATGCCATCCATACAAAATTAGACCCAGTGTTCCAAAATTCATTGTTTATGCACCACACCCAGTGCATCTGGCTTACCTAACTGAAAAAATGAAATGAAACTTTAAACAAACAAATAAATAAATAATATTAAAAATCATCATAAAAGGAACCCCCCCCCAAAAATTAGGTTCAGGGCCTTTAAAGGTCTGCCTTGCAACTGCATGTCCCTGCAGCTCTACTTCATGGGCTTCACAGTTCACTGCTGATCAACCTATACAAGTGTCTCTTACCCAGTTGAGTGGTAAGTTCACAAGGTTAGGAAATTAACCAACAGTTTCTGAGAATTGAGTGTGTGAATTACAGAAATTTAACCTGGCAATTTAATAGGCCCTATGAAAAGGAATAAATTGGCAGAAAATTAGGTAGATTAAAAAGTAAGGTAAGGAATATAACAAGAGGCAACATGTTAATCCAAGCCAGTCATCATATAAAAATCCATGTCGGCGATCAGCAGACCAGTGCCTAAAATGATATCTTGTGGTTGGTTTGCATCAGAATCCTAAGACCTAACAATGGTTAAAAGTATAAAAATAGTTCCCATAGGTCTCTTGGTTAAGTGTGACACATTCATAAACTGATTAAGTATCTCTGGGTGTGAAGCATAGTCCTGGTGGTTGAAGGGGAAGTAAAGAAATGCACAGCTCCATCAAAGGTCTGTCCCTGAAAGACTCGCAAGTCTAAACATGAGTACAAGTGCAATCCGTCTTCCTTTACTAACTCCACTCACCGCGATACCAGCTGCAGTCCCCTCGCCAATCAGAATGCACATGTAATTAGCTCCTGTGCAAGCCGAAAGGTCCCAACATGTTTGAGCAATTTGGCATCAAGGGTTTAAGATGCACCTGTTTACGATTAGCTACAATGGATTCCATATACCACACCTCATTTCTTGGAGGGAAGGAAGAACTTGTTTGAGCAATGATAGCCACCTTTTCTCTCCTCCAGTTTTTTTAGTTATTGACAAAGCCATTTCAAACTCATTCACTTGGTCTGCTTTTAACATTCTTTCTCTCCAAACCTGCTACAAATTAATGTATTTAAACTGCCTAGTGAAACTCACCAAATAACTCCTCTTCCCTTCACTTTGCTGTCATAGGGAAAGCTGGCCTGTCTCACAGAATATGTTGATGCCAAAACACCACACTGGGCTGTAGATCCCAGGAGCTGTGCTGTGTTCTTTTTCTCATCATAGTTAGAGCCAAACATAAGAGGAAGATATGGGGGCACTAGCTTCCTCAGTGAGTTGTTCATGGGAGTCCTTTGTGTGTTGTTCCTATCCAAGGTCACCCACAGGGTGGTACACAAAGAGCTTGTAGCAATATGCATAGACCCGTGAGCATAATGTGGACAAATTCCCATCTCCACTGTGATGACAGAACTGAGAGCCGAAGAGGATTAGGATAAGTGAGTATTTCATCATCATCTTAGATGATTAGAAAAAGCTAATGATAATTCTGAGTTACCATCCAACTTTCCAACAGGAAATCAGATCTTTTTTTTTCTTTCAAATGTACATGTTCTCTCTCTCTTTTTAATTTCCTTCAAAAGACAAATACTTGCTGGTCTTTTTTATTGTGCAGTGAATAATATGCATGCCATCCTCATTTCTACAACACATACTCACTTGTGATCCGGGGCTATAGGCATGAGAGGTACAGAGTTTTCTCACACAGTTTCACAGACCGCCCACTTAACCACAGGGTCAATTCAGAGCTTACCAACCCACCTTCAGCTTCAAGAATTAAGATGAGGAGACGAGCTAGAAAAAGACATGTCCACCCTCAAGAATTTCCTCAAAATTTTTCCAATTAAAGACCCACCCCTCTACCCACAGCCCAGTCAAACTTGGAGACTTAAAATAAAAGGCAAGCATGGTTGAGCAGCTCAACCTAAATACAGATGATATTCCTCCAGACCACTGAGTCCTCTAAGTCCTCTAACGTACTGGGACCCCTCTGGGCCGGTGACATCTGTGCTGGCCAGTAATGGTGACGATTTCTCTGTGATATCCGCAGATCCCTAGAAACCTAGTTAGATCCCAAGGGCAGTACTAGTCCCGGAGGAAGTCACCTGGACCCTGGCTTATTTCCATCCTCTCCCTCAGCCATCTATCTCTGCCCTTAGATGTTCTGTCCCTCACCAATTACACATTAATGTGGTCAGATGAGAATCTGAGATGTTGGGCTTATGGGGAAAATTTAGGCAGATGAAGGACAGATTATGAAGCATGAGGTCTTTTTAGATCTCTGAAATTGGCCACCTGGCCAAGGACAGTAGTGATTTCTAAAATCAAACAGTGCATCAGAATCACCTAGAAAACTATAAGAAAAGACAAGTCCCATGCCCAGAGGCTCTGACTGATTGCAGTTGGAGTTGGGCTGCATGGCTTTACAACCCTATGTATACCAAATTGTGAGAATCACTTGTTAGAGTAACTCTCTCAGGTACTACTGTATACCAAGAGTCTTTGGCATTGAAATCTATGTTGAATTTCTGAGTCATCATTCTAGTTAAATTCCCCTGAGATGGAAACAGTTCATTTACTCAACAAATATTATTAAATGTTACTGAACAGGTCCTCCTGGGTGGCTCAGTCAGTTAAGCATCTGCCTTCGGCTCAGGTCTTGATCCCAGGGCCCTGGGATCTAGGCCCAAGTAGGGCTCCCTGCTCCATGGGGAGCCTGCTTCTCCCTCTCTCTCTGTCGATACTCCTGCTTGCTCTCTCTTTCTCAAATAAATAAAATATTTTAAAAATAAATAAATGCTTACTGAACAGAAATATCAGGGAAATATATAGAGAGAAAAATATAAGTCTAAACATGTATGTCTGCCCTAAGACTATGTCTCAAAAGTAAAGTTGACTGCAGTTTCAGAAAAAAAAAATAGTATTTAAGCACTGAACTTTTTTATCATGTTATGTAAAGCAATACCAGGATTCAGCACTTTCCAGAAACTAAAATGCTTCCGTGTGCAACTAATTGTGTCCATTTGGAGGAAATTATAAGCCACCCTTTTGCTAAAGGTTTTTCATCCCAACCCCCCCAAAAATTACATTGCATAATCATGTTTACTAAGAACTAGGGAGGTAGCAATATAGAATGCAAAATGACACACAAGTAAATAATATTCATTGAATCCCACACTTAAGGTATTTCCATTTTCTTTCACCAAGAGTTTTTCCTTTCCTCAGGTTTGCCACAAAGATTTCTGTTTTTCTTTGGCATAGATTAGGAAAAAGATCGTAATTGTGTGATATTGAATTTCTCAAATATGGGTGCTATCCTTTAAGTACCTCTCCTAAGAAAATAAAGCTGGAGAAAATTCCACTGCAGAGAGTGGAAGTCTGTCTTGAGGTGTCTCTTAGTTGATGACAGGATTTTCCTCCATTTGCACGGAAGGCATGGCATATCTGTAGACTCATATATTTGTCATGTTCATCCAGGACTTCCTTTGCTGATGTTGATCTCAAACAGAATAAATGGAATGCTCTTGCCTTTAGTGAGAGTTTAAATCCACTGAAGATGACCTTCAAAGTCCAGAATCTCTCAGCTGTCCACTTTGCTGAGGGCCTCAGTTCTGGCCCTCTGCTAGTCCTTCAAATAGATTCCTTTATCTTCCTTTTCCCCCAAATTTCAAAATGTCTGTTCTACTTGGGTTATTTCATACATGTTCAGGGGAGAAACCAAAAATGGGAATTCAGAAATACAATCTGATCTGAATGAAATTGTCTCCCTTTAAACAAAGAAAGTTGATTTGACTGGGCCATGATGCTATATGGCATGAACAGAAGCTGAAGTACATGGTATGGGGCTTCCTTTATTATTCTAACCTTAAGCATGAGCTCTGATCTGACAAACTTTTTGTTTGTGCTATCCAACAGCCATTCTGTGATGATGGAATAATGCTGTACACCTGTGCCATCCCATAGGTGGCCACTTGTCACAGTGACTACTGAGCACCTGAAATGTAGCTGATGTGACTGAGGAACTAAAGTATTAGCTTCATTTAATATATTTTTTAAGGATTTTTAAAATTTATTTATTAAGGATTTTAAAATTTATTTATTTATTGACAGAGATCACAGAGAGAGAGGGGGGAAGAAGCAGGTCCCCCGCCGAGCAGAGACCCTGGGATCATGACCCGAGCCCAAGGCAGAGGCCCCAACCCACTGAGCCACCTAGGCACCCCCAGCTTCATTTAATATTAATTAATTTAAACTTAAGTAGACAAATGTGGCTTATGGCTACTATATTGCACAGTGCAGCTCTAGATTCTAATCTAAAGGAATCAGGGCCCCTTTGAAAGGCTTCTCATATGTAAAAGTAAAACATTGTGTTCATCAATGCCTCAAGAGTCAGGACAAACAGCTCTGCTCAGTTCTGGTCACTGTATTAGGCAATCTGGATGTCACCAGAATGGCATCCTTGCTCCCTCTTTTCCCAGAGGACACAAGGGTGCATGGCTGGCTCAGAAAAACACAGAAGGCTGGTCTTGCACCTTCTCCACTGAGGGTTTACACCCCACTCCAAGCAGAAAAGAACTTCCTCCTCTGGAGAGATTTGAAATTAAGTCTATCTAGGATTTATACTTATCTATCTAAAAGGTTCAAAAATTAAGTGGCTGCCTTAAGAATGCTGTCTTCCAGCACACGGCAAGGGAGATTGCTTAATTTAGGAGAAGTTATCAAGGGGAAAGAAAACACTTGGGAATCACACCTACAGAGCCATGTAATTAGGCAAAAGCAAAGACTCCCAATTTCCTCGTGGATCCCCCATCAAATCTATGCCTGCTGTTGGATGCTCTGCTTGTATCATCTCATTGAAATCTGGCCAGAATCCAGATAGGTACAATTATTAAGCAATGCACATGGCAAAGCACTTTCAACAGATAATTTCCTTTAATTTTCACAACAAACCTAGAATAATAATTTCTTTTTTATGTTTACAGATGAGGAAACTGAGGCTAACAAAGATTATGAACTTCACTTAAGATCACATAACTTGAATTCAAGCCACATAGTTCTAGTTACAAAGCCATAAGAACTATGTCATTAAAAACTTTCTAAGTTTTATTGACTTAACCTTCAATACAGATCATCTTATGTCTCACTAAGTACATAGTAACAAATAATCATGCATGCACACACACACACAGTGCCCATGCTTATGAAAATCTGACTTTAAAACCATTAACTTACGAAGTGGGGGCGTAGGCTTGGAATGACAATTATTTACTTCAAAAAAAAAAAAAAAAGATTTATCACAGTGTTTATACTGCGGGTGTCCAACATCCTGTATTCCCTCTCCATAGAGAGATATCTTTTTATCTTTCCAGAAAAGCTTGTGTCAGACAAAGAACAAGCTTTTACAATAATTTCTTTATGTCACAGGTTCCACCTGAGCCTATTTAGATTGCTCATATGTGTGCATATATATTCACACACATTTTAAAATTCCTCTCTTTAATTCTATTACTAAAAGCTCTTATGAGAATTAGCCTGTCTTATAAGGACATGAAGAATTTTGTATTTCTTTGAATTGCCATAATTTATTATAATATCTGAGAGAGATCACATACTTAGTAAATGATATATGAATAAATAAATTTATAGAAAACACATTACCAGATATAAAATACATTTTAAGTTGTGACAGACCATAACACAAAGCCTGGAAGTGGAGAATTCTGTGTAACATTCTTTCCTACACTTCTTTCCCAAAGTCTTTCATGTTTTACAGGAGAGCTGGAGTCAGTTTGGAGTATGCATTTCCTGGAGCACTCAGTTTGGTTCACAGCCCCAGTGTTATTTCAACATTAGCCTTGCTCTCTGAATAATGACCAGGCTAATGCAGGGTCAGGGGTAGCTGTTCTTTTCCAGTTTCTAAATTAAGGCTAGGTTAATATTAGTTCTATTTTATCTGAATAGATATTAGATAGAGGAAAAAATATAGATTTTTTTAATGCAAATAGTTTTTCCACGGAACTAATTCCCTTCTAGGCTTCAGGTTGGGGGTGGGGAGGGCTTAGAAATGAGATCACATGAACTAAAGGAGTCAGACATTGCTCTTATCTTGGCAGCAGGACACAGCCCAGGGCCTCCTGACGGGCCATTCCCACCTCACAGAGGTTTCAGAAGTCATTTGATAGTGGAGTCTCAAAAACATTTGTTAAGGGGAAGGAAAAACCCAAGTGTAGAGGATGGAGAAATGTGTGACTTAAAACTGGCTTGAAATAAGCAACAATTCCACCTGAAGTCACTGCCCTGGTGATGGGAAGAGGGTAATGGGAGGGGAGGAAGTGGGAATGAGGGCCTGTGTCTGCAGGCAACTGGGTGCTATATTTAATATATTTGTAATGCGTTTGATTACAAAACTGGGCTGTCTGTGAAGCTGCCTAAGCAGCAAAATTGTTTTGATTAGCAACAATTCCAGGAGATGTGAGAAACTCCAAGTGGTCTTGGTGACCCAGGAGAGGTGGAGTGAAGAGGCTCCCATGCGCCCCTGGGAGGCTGGCGGTGTCCCATCTCCTAGTGCGCTCCCAGTGCCCCAAATCCAGCCCTGTGGTCAGCCACCCCTCTGGCCTCACAGGCTCTCACACCCAACCTTAGCATAGATGCATACCCATTCATATCAGAATCTATTGCTTTTCATTTTGCTTCCCATTTGATAGTCTGAAGCCCAAAGACGCTAACGCAGTATAAGGATCTCAAAAGGTCTAGATAGTAACAAATCAAGGGTAGGATCTCACAGTCTGTTGTTGTTCTCTCAACCACACTATCAGTAGTTTAATGTACTGTATGCATTCAGAAAAGACTAACCTGTGTTTAGAAAATACCCTAAGTATAGGAGTTTTAGAACATAGAAAAAAATACATAGCAGTAAGTACACATGTTTCTGCATGACATCCTCCAAAGATGGAAGCATTTAAGCAACATTATTCAAAGAACATAAATTCCAATCTAACCCAGTATCTCCAATTTCTCCTTCAGTTCAGATTTTAGCTCCTTAGGAAGCTGGAAAGGAAGCAAGCTGGAAATCGGTTCCTTCCTCCCTGATCACCTGCCAGTCACCCTCTGCCCACATCAGCAGCCACAACTACAGAACCATGATGAAATGTCACATTCCCTGAGCAAAATGCAGCACGGTGCCTGTTTCCACATATCCTCTGTTCCCCTTCTTTCTCCCCTCTTCCCTTCCCCTTTTCCCTCACTCCCTACTTCTCCTCTCCCTTTTCCCTCCCTCCATCCTTCTTTCTCCCACCCCTTCCCCACCTCTCTCCTTTCCTGCACCTCTCCTTCCCTCCTCCCTATCCTCCCTCCCATTTACCCCATCCTTCCACCTCCCTCCCTTCCACTTCCCCTTCCTCTTTTCTCCTTTCTCCTTCCCTTCCACATTTTCTTCCCTAAATGTTGAGAGTTTACTGTGTATTTGCTACTAGGTGAGTACCAGAGACACAACCACAAATAAAATGAATACAATCCTGTGCTTGGGGAGCTTAAATTCTAGAGAACTGAAAAACAAAAGTGTTGATAAATAATTGATTCAAATTGTTATAAACATCATGAAGGAAGCTGCTGGGAAAGGACTGAAGCTGGGGAGGCAGTATTTGAAAACCCCCGTGACTGCCTGCACCCCAGGGACACCCACTGGACCCTTACTGCAGCTGAGTGCCTGCACTGTGAGGGGCACCCACTGGCCACATGTGGTCACTAAGCACAGGGCATGTGGCCAGCAGGACAAAGCTGAAATGGAGAATACCTCACTCTGGCTATTGTGTGGGTCAAAACAAGTGTCTGTGCTCCAACAGAAGGGAAGAGAACCAAGTGGGAGTGAGCCAAAGGGAGGGAAGCATAGGGTTAAGGGGACAGCAAAGAGGTAGAAGTTCACAGAGGGAATAAGAGTGGGGTGTCTGAGGGAAAAGGGGTCATTAATGACCAAGACTATTTCTGAATAAACCTACTTCTATCAGTTCTGGAAATAAACTTTTTCCAGTACATCAAAACCATTCCACTCAGACGGACTTAGGGATTCACACAGTTGGGATCTACAAGCACTATACTGAGTGCTCAGCATGATCCTCAGACACCACCTCTATTTTCTGCAGGTTTACATCCACAGAATTACGCCATCACATGACTTCCATTACATCATAGTGTCCCCATTATTATACATGGGGAAACCGTCTTCAAGATTGTTTATAAAAATGCAGAACCCTTAAAACATTCCTATGTTTTGCTGCATCAATTGCACTTCCAAAAATCCATTCTGGGTCAGTAAAGAAAACAGAGGCATCCATAAGGTTTGAAGTATGAGTGTGCTGAAAAGTGTTAAGGGAAAAATAACAGGAACAGGAAGAAAATTTGAAGAATGAAATAATAAATTATGACACATTCAGTATGATGGAGTATTATGCAGCTATTTGGAATCTACAACATTAGCTTGCACATATGAAACATACAGTACATATGGCATATCTTTTCTACCCATTACAACCACCATATGAGAAAGGTATACCATTTTATGGGACACTGTAATGGAAGGGAAGGTAGCTAGCAGCTACCTTTAGCAGAAAGGTTAGAGCTTGGACTTGATTTGATTATGAAATCAAAACCTGGAGCTCCTCCCCCACCTCCCCCTCATGATTTGTAAATAATTTCTATTAACATGGGTAAATGCTATACCATTATGTAAACGGGAAAAAAAATGACACAAAACAGCATGATTCCTGTTTTCTAATTACACACATGCACCTACACATAGATACACATAGTTGGTCATGCCTTAGTACTGGCACACTTGAGAGATACAGGACAAATAAAATGTGTGCGCATGTGTGTATGTGTGTAACCAGAAGTAACTATCACCAAATGTTAATAATGGTATATTTTTTTAAAATCATAAAATTTTTTGAATGTATTTTTTATGTTTCCTTTCCTAAGCTTTCAACGGTATATGTTACTTTCATAACTAAAAAATAAGCACCATTGAAATTTGCTACAGGAAGGAAGAGAAGTTTATCTATCATTTAATTTTGATTGCTGCACCTAAGTCTATCTGCATGTTATATAATTTTTAAAGTTTAAACAGACTACAAATAATAATTTAGTTATTCACTTTATGCTTTGATTTTAGTGAATCTGTTTCTCCATGCATGTTTAAGAAAACTTTCTGATCCATTCATCTTGCTAGAGAAACTTTTTTCCTATCTTTGGGTGTATCTTAGAAATAGGTATGAAAATCATAAATTATTTTGAAACAATGAATTTGTGTTGGGATTGCTATATACTTGTTTCTTTCTGGCCCAAAACAGTTTAAATAATCAATTGCTACAAGACCACTTTCCGAATGGTCTTCTAAAATTCCTATACATTTTTGTCCTTTAATAATTTGGCACCAAACTTCAGTTCTCTGGAAATTTGGTTCCGTCAAATGTGTTTTGGAATGTGCAAAGAGTCCAGATAATAAAATTTTTTGATAACTTGAATGGTTAAAAAGAAAAGTCCCTTATAATGCTCACATATATCAACTCTTCATAAATATCTTTATTGTTCAGCCTGAGTCTAGCTGCATCAAGACCCTCAAGAATGCCAGGTCTGACTGTGTAATAATAAAGGAGACAAACCAACAAGAAGATATAACAACTGTAAATATTTATGCATCCAACATGGAAGAACCCAAATACATAAACCAGTTAGTAACATATACAAAGGAACTAAATGATAGTAATACAATAATAGCAGGGGACTCTAACACCCTAATGACATCAATGGACAGATTATCCATAGCAATCACCTTTTATGATCACAACACTATGAAACTAGAAATCAACCACAAGAAAAAAATTTGGAAACACTAGAAATAAATGAAGGTTAAATAATTTGCTACTAAACAATGAATGAGTCAACCAAGAAATCAAAGAAGAAATTAAAAAGTACATGGTTTCACTCATATGTGGAACACAAACAATAGCACAGAGGACCATAGGGGGAAGGGAGGGAAATCTGAAGGGGGAGAAATAAGAGAGGGAAATGAACCATGAGAGACAATTGACACTTGGGGGAAAAAACTGAGGGTTTCCAAGGGGAGGTAGTGAGGGGAGAGAGTAACAGGGCATGTGTTGTGATGAGCACTTGTGTTATATGTAACTAATGAATCACTGAACACTACATCAAAGGTTAATGATGTACTATACAGTGACTAACCAAACATAATAATTTAAAAATGTACATGGAAATAAAAAAGTCCAAAATCTTTGGAATGCAACAAAAGCAATTCTAAGAGGGACGTTTATAGCAATACAGGCCTACCTCAAGAAGCAAGAAAAACCTCTAATAAACAACCTAACTTTATACCTAAAGGGGCTAGAAAAAGAACAAGCAAAACCCCCCAAACCAGCAAAAATAAGGAAATAATAAATATTAGAACTGAAATAAGTGATATAGAAACTTGAAAAGAATAGAACAGACCAATGAAACCAGGAGCTGGTTCTTTGAAAAAATCAACAAAATTGATAAACCCCTAAAAAAAAAAAAAAAAAGCCAGAGAGAGAGAGAAAGGACTCAAATAAATAAAATCACAAATGAAAGAGCAGAAGCAACCAACACCACAGAAATACAAACAATTGTAAAAGACTATTATGAAAAACTTAATGCCAATAAATTAAACAACTTAGAAGACTATTATGAAAAACTTAATGCCAATAAATTAAACAACCTAGAAACATGTAGCCTTTATCTCTAATAATGAACCACCAGAAAGAGAAATTAAGAAAATAATTCCATTTACAATTGCACCAAAAATAATAAGGTAGGTACAGATAAACCTATCCAAAGAGGTGAAACTGTACTCTGGAAACTATAAAACATTGATGAAAGAAACTGATGACAACACAAAGAAATGGAAAAAATTTCTATGCCCATGGATTGGAAGAACAAATTTGTTAAAATGTCTATATTACCCAAAGAAATCTACACATTTAATGCAACCCCTATCAAAATACCAATAGTATTTTTCACATAACTAGAAGAGGAATCCTAAAATTTATATGGAATCACAAAAGATGCTGAATAGATAAACCAGTCTTGGAAAAGAAATGCAGAGCTGGAGATACCACAATTCCAGGCTTCAAGTTATATTACAAAGTTATAGTAATCAAAATAGTATGGTACTGGCACAAAAATACATACACACATAGATCAAGGAACAGAATACAAAACTTAGAAATAAACCAACAATTATATGACCAATTAATCTTTGGTAAGGCAGAAAAGAATATCCAATGGGAAAAAGACAGTCTTTCAACAAATGGTTTGGGGAAACCTGGTCAGCTATATGCAAAAGAATGAAACTGGAACACTTTCTTATGTAATACAGAAAAATAAACTCAAAATGTATTAAAGACCTAAATGTGAGGCCTGAAACCATAAAAATCCTTGAAGAGAGCACAAGCGGTAATGTCTCTGACATCAGCCATAACAACGTTTTCTAGATATGTTTCCTGAGGAAATAAAAGGAAATAAAAGCAAAAACAAATTATTGGCAATTCATCAAAACTAAAAGTTTCTGTACAGAAAAGGAACCAGTCAACAAAACTAAAAGGCAGCCTATGGAATGGGAAAAGATATTTGCAAATGACACATATGTAAAGGATTAGTATCCAAAACACATGAAGAACTGAATTAACTCAATACCCAAAAAACAAAATAACCCAATTAAGAAATGGGCTGAAGTCATGAACAGATATTTTTCCAAAGAAGACATTCAGATGGCCAACAGACATATGAAAAGATGCTCAACATCACTCATCATCAGGGAAATGCAAATCAAAACCAAAATGAGGTATCACCTGACCCTTGTCAGAATGGCTAAAATAAAAAACACAGGAAACAAGTGCTGGTGAAGATATGGAGAAAAAGGAATCTTCTCGCACTATTGATGAAAATGCAAACTGGTACAGCCCCTGTGGAAAACAGGATGGTGTTTCATCTAAAAAATTAAAAATAGAACTATTATATAATCCAGTAACTCCACTTCTAGGTGTTTACCTAAAGAAAATAAAAATACTAATATGAAAGATACATGCACCTCAATATTTATAGCAGCAGTATTCTCAATAGCCAAATTATAGAAGCAGTCTAAGTGTCCAGTGTCCATCAATTGATGAATGGATAAAGAAGATGAGGTATATGTTTATGTGTATACACACACACATATCATATATACATATATACACACACATATATTCCATATATTACTCTGTTGGAGTAATAGTCCATATCTATATGTATATATTAAATATAGTGATATATACTATTACTCCAGTGGAATAATATTACTCCACCATAAAAAGAACTAGATCTGGCCATTTGCAACAACATGGATAGATCTAGAAGGCACAGTGCTAAGTAAAATAAGTCAGTCAGAGAAAGACAAATACCAGATGATTACATTAATATGTGAAATTAAACAAACAAATCAAATAAAGAAAAGAAGAGACCCAAAAAACAAACTCATAACTATAGAGAACAAATTGATGGTTACTGGAGGGGAGGTGGGTGGGGGATAGGTGAAATAGGTGATGGGTACTGAAGAGCACACTTACCATGATGAGGACTGAGAAATACAGAATTGTTGAATCACTGTATTGTACACCTGAAACTAATATAACACTGCACATTAATTATACTGGAATTAAAAAAAAAAAAAAAGAAGAAGGTCTAGACGACCATCTCTCACATTTCACCCCAAGGAATAAGCATGCTTCAGAATCTATCTGGGTTTGCCTGTCATCTTCTGGAATCCAATAGCCCTTATCAAGTGCCCTCAAGAAACCACTCTAGAATGGGTGGTAATTGGGTTCCTATCAGTGTCAAACATGCCAGAGTTCAGCAGGTGGCTGGTAAGAGTTTCAAAAAGCTGATGACAGGAGTGAAGGAGGACTCCAGAGGGTGTTAATACTGCTCTCTCCTTGGACCCCTTGGTCCTCCCTCTCTGGGCTGGCTCAGAACTTGCAAGCTGTCTGGGTCCTTGCTGAACTTCAAGGGTCACTGTAATGAGGCCTCAGCAAAGCACCTTTTGCAACCAGTAGAGATACCTGGTCATTCATTATCTTGTCCCCTCCCTTTTCCCCTCCAAGATATACAAAGTAAACACTTTCCTTCCCCAATTTCCAGAGTTGTTTGAAAGGCATTATGGGACAGGCACACACACACACACACACACACACACACACCCCTCATATCCTTGTGTTGCAAACTCCAAGTCATACGGGCTTGGACTCTGACTCTCCTTTCTTTGCCAAGATTCAGATTACTGAGCAAGCAAGAAGAGCCGAGCCAAAGCAAATCAAGTGATTCCACAGGCACATTGTGAGGTGCAGAGCTAGCACTTTTGATATTGTGTAATTAAGACTGTAACAAACATCACACAGGGAATTAGCCTCCAGATTGTGACAGAAATAAATCTGCTTGGCTTCAAAAGTTTTCCTTAAAAAGAAATATTTTGGTTCCAGTATCTGTGCAAGAGGGAGAAAGCCTGCTGTCCTTGACACAGGAAGTAGATAACACCTGTCAGTAGAATTCAAACCACCTGCTTGGGGTGCCTTGGGGGATTAAGCCTGCAGCTGGCCACACGCTCTCCCACTTCTGGGCCACACCTTTGGGGCTAGAGATGAGTTTCAGAGTGGGCAGGATTTTTTAAATTCAGCATTTAAGAACCCAGTACATAAATCATCACAAATTATAAAATTGTCCCCAAGGGATAAAGAAAAGTTAATATCACAGTTTAGTATTTTACAGGCTTAAGAGTCAACATGGCATCCTCGTTTCCCATATAAAACAGCACAACAGTAAAACAGTACACCGTGTCTGTTCTTCAGAACAGAAAGCAACCCAGAACGTTCACCCTCAGACTCATGTATAAAAGATTAACTGAAATGCCAAAAGTAACAGCTTCCATTGGATTTCTTTATTCTGCTATAAGGCTGCTCTCTGTTATTCTTGGGAAAGTCCTTCCTGGCTTGAACAAACGTCAATGCTTAACAGACTTTTACCATAAGCATTCTTTTTAATGTTATTTTTAAATTTTTAATGAATTCTGAAGACTGAAAGAGTTACACAGGTTGGTACTGGGATTATACCCCTCACATGCATTTTTGCCATTGAAAAGCCTAAGATAAAGTAGGCAGTTCATGCCCACATCTGTTTTTAAAGTATTCTAAGGTGAATTTTGGACCTACTATTGACAGCCTGAAGCTAGCAGAAAATAGAGAAAGTAGACAATGGAGGGAAATGAACTTAGAGTCAAGCTCACATGGGCCATGTCACTGGGGATGGGAGGAGCACAGAGACAGAGCTAGCTGTGGAGCTCCCTCATGACCACAGACCATTTGTCCCTCTCTCCTCATCTTTATAGTAAGAACCATCCACCTTTTCTTATGCAAACATAGAACAGAACTGTTTCATTACAATTGCAGCCATTGAAAAAGGATATTGCAAACATGAAATCACCTTCTAAAAATAAAAATAGATGCATGAAGTCACATGCCTACAACATAAGAAAAGCAATTTAAATGCAGAACCAAAAGTCTTCTCTTCCCATGCTTTGTGTGAATTCTTTGTAAATGTGTGCCACATGTCAGGCTGTTTACAGAGAAAGGGGTTTTGCTTTCTGAATCACACATGTGGTAGGCATGCCAACCTTGATGGAAAGAAAAAGGGAGAAATGTCTCGCCCAGTGATGCCTGTGTTCCTGAATAGAGCCCACAGGCCACTGAACATCAGTCACAGCCAGGCGTGGCTCAGGAAAGGTCAAGAAAACACCTGACTCTCAGCTCCAATGAGTCACAATCCCTCTGAGGCAAAGGGATACCTGTGCCAAAGCATGAACGATCTTCCTACAGTCTGGGAGGAAAATGAAGAGGAATGCAGAATATATGTGGAAAATTCAGTGGCTTTGCTCACTCTCTCCTTGTCCTCATAGCCTTTAGATCATTTACACACCCAGCATGCATACACATAAATACACACCCCACTCATGCCCAGATATAGTCCTAAGAATACCAGAGAGTTTGTTGGTGCCAGGATGCCCATCAGAATTCTCCCTTTCCACTGTATCACAAAGGTTTTGTGGAGGAAGGAGGTTAAAGGTAAGCTGTGAGGAAGAGAAGAAAGGAAACTTTGGGTGACTTGTCATTTTTTCCATCTTTCTCTTCTTCTCATGTCTCTGAAGATGAAATGCCCACACCTGCCAAGACTAACTGCTATACCTGGGTTGAGCATGTCACTCTAACATGGGGCCCTGCTCCTTCAGCAGCCTCCTTGCCCAGCTGCCCTTCAACCTCTTATTCATCACCAAAGCTTCCCCTCCACATAAGAACATTCACTTAACAACTATAACCTTGGGCACCTGGGTGGCTCAGTCATGAAACATTTGCTGTTGGCTCAGGTCATGACCCCAGGGTCCTGGGATCAAGCCCTGCATCAGGCTCCCTGCTCAGTAGAAAGCCTGCTTCTCCCTCTCCCACTCCTTCTACCTGTGTTCACTCTCTCGCTGCCTCTCTCTCTCTCTGTCAAATAAATTAATTTTTAAGATCTTTTAAAAATAAATCAAAAATCCACAACACAATCATAAAAAAAATTATAACCTTGATAACAATGAACACTGATTAAAAAATTACTATATGCCAGGGGCACCTGGGTGGCTCAGTGGGTTAAGGCCTCTGCCTTCAACTCAGGTCATGATCCCAAGGTCCTGGGATTGAGCACCATATCCGGCTCGCTGCTCCGTGGGGAGCCTGCTTCCTCCTCTCTCTCTCTCTGCCTGCCTCTCTGCCTACTTGTGACCTCTGTCTGTCAAATAAATAAATAAAATCTTTTAAAAAAATTACTATATGCCAGTTTCCAAGTCAACACTTTGTGTACATTTCCCTCATTAAATCTTAAAGTGATCCTATTTTAAAACCCACTTTAAAAATAAAGAAAATGAGGCTCAGGGTTGTTTAACCTGCATGAAATCAAACACAACTCTGTTGCCCAGGACCCAAGCAGCCGGATTCCAATTCCATACTCAGAATTACCAGTAAGCATCTCCCATCGCAAAACCAAAACCAGATTTCCCTATCATTCCATCATCCCTACTTCACTTACAGGAAGGGACATGACTACTCTCTGAAAGCCTTCTGGTCTACCTACCACTTAGGGCTAGCTCTAGCCTCCCATCCTGTGACTGCCTGCTGTCACCAACCTGGAGGTCTTTCCACACTTCCTTGCCTCCTCCCTCAGACACCACTTACTGTTCCCTCAGTCTGGGCTTACCCCTCTGCATCACCTAACTCCTCCACCTCAGGCTCATGTCTTTCTCCTGAGCTCCACACATATATCCAGAAGCCACTGGATTCCCACAGACACTTCACATGGGTCCAAAAACTCTCCATTTCTCCTGATTCCTTACCTCACTTATGCTACTCTTAAACTCATCACTCCCATGAGCAATTCTAGCACCTACCTCCTCTTTCAAACCTGAACCCAGAGTTTCCCTTATCTTCTTATACCTCTGCCAATACAATCAAGCTGCTCACTTCTGGTTCCTTCCTCCTTCTAGTTACAGTCCCTTCCACATGTCCCTGGAAAATGCCTTATATACCTGCTACATCAGCCTCTGCCCTGGTCTCCTTTCCCCTCACTGACCTGGGAGTGATTGAACTGAAACATGAACCTGAGAGCACTGAAAATTACCTATAGCTCTGCTATAGAATGAGGTCTACATTCCTCAGCCCGCTATACAGGATCCTTCCTTTTCTGGGTCACTGCATATGTGCACAGCTCATCACCCACTATTTTGCCCTTGGACCCAATGTTCCAGTCTTGCAGATTGCCCAAATTCCCACTCCTTTTCATGTTGTTTACTCTGCTTAGAATGCATTTGGACTTGCTCTCGAGCACCCAGGCACTATCTCTTCTGGGATTCCTTGGACATTTTCTATACTTAACAACACCTTCTGTCATTTCTACCAAATGTCCCTCCTCTCTACCTTCCATGACCATTTACTGAATACTGACTGTGGGGCAGGCATCATGTTGACAACTGAGCATTCAAAGCTGCTCTCACAGGCTTGGGATCTAGTGGGAGGGAAAGGAATAAATAGATGTCAAACGACAGACACCGGCTGCCCCACACCATCAGAGCCTCCCAGGCTCAGGAGGGCCTGCTAAGGCTGCACAGTTCTTCAGGAGTTGGGTGTGAGAATGGGGTGGGAAGGAAAAAGAAAACTTGTAAGCTGTATTTTTTTTTTTTGGCCTCCACTGCATCACTGCATCTCATCCCTCATAGAGACTTGAAGGCATGAAATAACTTCTGAGAACATCCCAACTACAATTCCCAGAGTCGTAATAGACTGCCACAAATGCAATAATTCAAATTTTAGAATTACATAGAAATTAAAATTAATTTGAAAATTAATTTCAAAATCTGCAACTTCTTTAAAAGGCTTTGTTTCAATTTGCATGACATACTTCTGAGTGCCTTTCACAGGAGCCACACAAACAACAAGGTTTGCATTTTTTAAAAGTTCAATTTTGTCTGGAATAAATGATAAGAGCACACTTGATCATAGCTGTCCACACAATTGTTCAAAGTGACTTGGACAGACTGAGCTGCATCTGGGAGAATAAGGTACAACTCCCTCCACTTCCTATAATTCTTGCTTGGTACCACCATTCCCCACACTTCAGGGATTTCACTGGTTTTGTGCAAGTGTATTTAAACCTCCACATCTCACATGACTTGATTTTCCTCTCTGTAAGTGTTGAAGGAGGGCAAGTTGTGCAAATTGCAACCAGCCACAGAGCAATTGTCATGGGAAAGACAGACAGGAGAAAAGAAATTTCCTGAAACACACACAGAAAGGCTGAAATGCTACCCTTAACAGAAATCTCAAATGATCAATACAAGGATGAGGCTTTTTGGGTTTCCATTGTGCTTTATTTCGAGGATTGCATACTCAAAAACGGAGCAGGGGGAGCCTCCTGGGACAGATAGGTGGGGAGTGTGCATGCTCTTACTGTCTTTGTTTCTTCCTAACTTCCTCTTCTGAAATTAACTGGAACTGATCCCTTTTGAAACCAAAAGTCCCTGAAGGAAACATGATGATTAAGCGCCTAACATGTCCCTGTCAGTTTTTCTCATCTGTAAGGAAACAGACAACTGGAATTCCATCTTGATACAAGTTTGAAAATTGTTTCTGCGTAGACATGTCAAGGTGGTGTCCACTGCCCCTGCCACTCCCATGCCTGAGCTCAGCCTCAGAGGCTAGGACAATGAATGCCATCCCCCAGGAGTGCTCAAGGGCTGGTGCTCAAGGCACCAGCAAACATCCCTGGCCCTGTCACGAAGCACACTGTTTTTCCTGGGCACACGGGGACACTAGGAAGGTCCTATCTGGGTGAAAGGTGGAGCATAGACCCCTCCAGGGAGGTGGGGACCAACAAGCTGGGTTCTCCTCCTCATCAAGCCCAGCAGGTGTGTGAAAAACTTTCAAAGAAGGAAAAGAGCTTTTCAGCCCACTATCCATTACAGAAGGATCTTGAGTCCTAAAACCTACCTCCCATATTCAAAAAACCCTCTACTCTGGCTGCATGTGAAAATCCATTTCTCATGCTATTTGTGCAATAGATTCCAAAGGAGTGACAAATCTCAGGCCTGCCCTTTCTCAGAGATGATGCAGGAAACCGGGAAGGAAGATGGAAGCCCCCAGGAATTCAGGACGGGTGATGCAGAAGGTGTTCATAGGTTTATGTCTTGTAGGAAGGAAAACAGCATTAGGCCTGGAGGGCCTGGTGCCAGCTTCGTCGCACTCGTGATCTTTGTAAATAACTGTGAGAACAGCAGTGACACTGCCTGAGGGCTCACTGTGTTCCAGGATCTGTGCTTGCTGCTCTGCACACGTTGTCTCATTTATTTCTCCTAGGTCACCTGTGGTGAAAGCATTAATGTAATACCCATTTCCCAGGTGCATAAACTGAGGTTTCAAAAGACCAAATGACCTGACCAGCCCAGAATGTAAGAGCTTGGCCAGTTTCCAACCCAGGTCTGTGATTCCATATCCTGCAATTTTCTTGGAATCTGCATTTTAATCTATAAAATAAGATGAAAACTGCCTACGTTATAGAATTATTATAAGGGTTAAGTGAAAAATATGTGTTACAGCACTCTATAAAAATGAGAATTGTATTTTTGAAAACACTGTTAATTGTGACCTTTAATCAATAAGGATGCAAAATGCTCTGATTTAAACAAACAAAAAACAGGAAGGAATCAAGCTTAAAATAACAACCATCCATTATGCTTGTTTAAAAGCCTCCTCTCTTTGGGGCTTCACCCAATGTGCTCTTGGCCACATGTACCCCATTCAGGCTTTAAAAACTCTCCAAAACCAAGGTTTATTCATTAAATTTATAATACAAAAGATGACTTACCTGTACTCTAAAATCAACTGCTCACAGAAATTATAGAGAATTATTGTTATTCATTCTTCCCTAAATGGCTGTATGTCTCTCAGAAACTTAGAGCTCACCTTCTCACAGATTTCCTATTTGCTTTACTGCTCTCTGTAAAGAATTCAAAAATTCTATAATTTTATCCTCATTTTAGTTCTTGACTTTCTTCACGGAGTTTAATTCAGAACTTGAGCAAATGTAATTTATCTTACAATAGGTGTATTTTTTAAATGCAGCAAACAGAATCTAATATAATAAATTATTTTTGCCATGAGGTACACAGCAGTAAGATAACCAGTCATACCCTGCATACAAAAATATCCTGTACTGTACCAGCCTAGTGATTCATGCCATGCTACCCACAACCAGTGCACACATGCATATTATTTCCACTGAAAGAAAATGCATTTTCCAGTCCTAGAGTATGGAATGATACACCAAAAATTACATCCCTACCCATTCAAGAGAAAATGATGGCTTTTATCCTTTGCTCATTCTGAGAAATGCATTTTATTCTTTCCCAAACTGTTAACTCGGTTATGTGTATTTTCTTTACTCCCTGCTTTGTTTTTGCCAATCAAGAAATGTTCCTAAAACCTGGCAGGGAGAAGCACACTGGCCCTCCAGTGAGGGCCCTGCATTCCCACATAACTCTACTATGCACCCATTGTGTGCCCTTGGCAACTGGGGGTGCTCTCTGGGCCTTGGTTTTCTTATCTTGGAATGAGGAGTTTACAGGAGAAGATTCTTTCAGCTTTATTCCACTTTGAAATATCAGTGACTACCCAGAGCCACATAAAATACTATCTCGGCTCCTCAGAGCTAACGTTTCTGTCTCCACAACACTCTGGACTTGCAGGATTAAGAACAGAACTGCTTGACGTGGCAGTGCTGGACATTCCACCCCCGTGCCCAGTTGGACATTGAAGGATCCCAGAGCCATAAGAAATCCAGCTGACATTTCACAGGGAGATAAGTGAGAAGGAAAGCTTCTTGGAGCCTTCCAAATACGCAGACACATTTTCACCACACTCTAGAATGTTCCCTATCACTCAAAAGATAAAAACATGAAAATCTTGAAAAGTCTGAATTCCTGCTTAACTTTATCAAGATGAATAACATAAATACAAAGAGGTAGTTTAGCAACTTCGGAAAAGATGTTGCTGTTTCTTAAACCTAAGTGGTTTCTGACATTTTCTTTTAGGTTGCTGACTGCTGGAACTATGTAGCAATTCTCTATCTTCAAAAGGCACATTTGATAGCAATTAACCCACGGCATGGTTAAACAGTCCCCTGATCACAGTCACTGGGCTTCCATTAGAATGCAAAGCACTGTGTTAGGCAATAGTTGTCTAATTATCAAAGTTCTGAAATGAAAAACCATCCTTTGTATCTCTACTACCACTACTCCCACTACTACCAAAAGCTTACAACCAAAGAGAATGTAAACCATTTGTGAACCATCTATAAGCAGAAAAGAACTGGCCTTCTTTAGAATAGTTTGCTGTGAAAGAAGATTATCTGAATTTTATGTCTCAATAATCTATATTGCAGCATCTAAATAAACTCTTCATTACGGGGGCTGAAACTATTTGTCACTTGTGAGCTATTAACACAATAACTTTAAAGAATGGTCCATATGACAAAAAGTCTTTCTCTGGGATAGGATTTTTCTTAGAAAATCATTGTAGGAACTTTTGACATTGTATTCTCAATAATCTGGCTGTTGACCCATGAACTGCATTCCAGATCTATGTGCTAATGGCCCATCTACAGGTGAGACACAGCAGAGAGAAGGACTTGGGGACAAAAAGAACCTATAAGAGTTCCTGATTCTTGAAACTTTCCATCTTGAACCATAAAATTCAGGGGTCTTTAGAAGCCCTAGAAACTGCCAGGAGACGTTACTACAATCCCATCATCATCGTCATCATCATCACCTCTAAGCTGGCATATTTATTAAATATTTATGGACCAAACCCTATGCTAAGTGTTTTATATGTATTTGTTCATTGAATCCCTATGAAAAACCTGTGAGGCTTTTGATTACTCCTTATTTAAAGATGGGGAAACTTGGGGCGCCTGGGTGGCTCAGTGGATTAAGCCGCTGCCTTCGGCTCAGGTCATGATCTCAGGGTCCTGGGATCGAGCCCCGCATCGGGCTCTCTGCTCCGCAGGGAGCCTGCTTCCTCCTCTCTCTCTGCCTGCCTCTCTGCCTACCTCTCTGCCTACTTGTGATCTCTCTCTGTCAAATAAATAAACAAAAAAATCTTAAAAAAAAAAAAGATGGGGAAACTGACTCTCAGATATGAGGAAACTGCCCAAGTTTGCAAACCTGAGATTTTAATTACTCTGCTCTCTACCTATTACCTAGTACCTCAAGTCCAGGGAGCACAGTTCCCAAGGGCTCAGAGCATGTGCTTTATGCTTGAAGGAGACGTGCATTTTTTTGACTGCAGGTGACAGAATATCAACTCAAACCAGCATGACCACAAATATGACTATTGGGGTCCCGCTATGGGCTCAAAGATAGCTCCAAGCTGCCATGGTCCTTATAGTTAGCAATGCCGTTGAAAAGAAAGGGCCTCTTCTCCGATGGCTCGGGCCTCAGTTGGACATGAATGGGTCACTCTTAGGCTTTATGCCTATCCCGGAACTAAATATAGTGATGAAGTAGTTGACTGTGGTGATGAGAAAGGTCTGAGGTTATGATCTGCCCAAACTGAAGGTGTCTCCATAAAGACTGAGGTGGGGGAAGCTTGGCTTCCCATGGGAAATTGGAGGGGTTTTATCCAAAGGTAGGGCAAAAAGAATGCATAGAAAAATAGCAAGTATTCATCATCATAGACTCAATGGCAGGAAGACTAACATTGTAAAAATTCCCGAGAATCCCTAGGAGTCCAAAACTTCTAACAAAATACCATAGCTTTTTTTTTTAATTTTTATTTACAGCATACTTCTCAGTTTCTGACATGGATAGTGATGAAATTAATATTTTCTTGAAGAAGGTTTAGCCCACACAACTGAGTCCTACTGTAAGTGGAGGTAGTTTAGAATCAGTAAAATACACCAATAAATCCTCTATATGCAATGTAGATTCTCAGTAAATGCTAGTATCTGGCATATATTGAATAAATAAGATCTACGTCTTAGTCCATTCATTGGATCATAAATTCTAACTAATTTTTCGTATCGGTGAGTATATATTTACAAGCTAGAGATAGTATGATTCCAAAGTTCAATTACATCGACCTTTAACTTTTATGTGCTTCAAAATGATAGTATGCTGTCCCATTTGTACACAAGACTCAGAACTTTTTTCTACAATTTAGTTCTGCAACATTTATTTCATGCCTATTATGTGTAAGTGGCAGGTGTTAGAGATTAAAACTAAATAAACATGGTCCCTATGTCTGTTAGCAGGGAAGACAAACATATTAACACATAGTTTGTTACAAATGCTATGATAAAGGTAAACAAGTATACTCGGGAACTCAAATGGGCATCACTTATTTCAGTCTTGAAAGATGACAAAATTTTAGGCAAAATATAAAAGATTGGGATATGTTTCAAATAGAGGGAACATCAAGAACGGAAGTATGAAATCATGGGACAGCATGACGTGTTCAGTCTAGGGCAGTATTGTCCAAAAAAAAATCTCATATGAACCACAAATATAAACCACAGATGTAATTTTAAGTTTTACAGTAGCCACTCTGAAAGAATAAGAAGAAACAGGTGAAATCAACTTTAAATTTTATTTAGCCTCATATATCCACAGTATTAGCATTTCAAAACATAACCGATATAATTATAATTATAATTACTAATGAGGCAGTTCACATTATTTTAAGAACAAATCTTTTAGAACCCAGTGTACATTTTACATATATAACACATCTCACTTTGGACTGGCCACATTTCAAAGACGCGATAGCCACCTGCTGGGATAGCACGCTGGAGGTGGAGAGTGTCAAAAGGTGGCTCAAGAAGCAAACAGAGACAGTCACACAGTCTTGTGAGTGTTTCATTGTATAAGTCATGGGAAACCAATGAAGGATGAGTCACTTTGGAAACTACATAAAGGACAGTTTCAAAGGGAACAAAGCTAGGAGTTTGATGGTTATAGGATCCAGCTAGAATTGAACAAGTTTGAAATTAAAGTCAATGGGATAGAGACAGAGCTGGGAAGACACAGAACTATTGAGGACAAAATGTCTGTAGGAGTTGGGTGAATTCAATGTGGAAAAGGAGGTGTAACAAGAAAACAAGTTGAGAATGTCTTTTCTGATGGACATAATAAGAGAACCATGGGAATTGAAAATGTGGGAGGGAGGAATACCACAGAAGGTCTGTTATTCTCTATTACATCCCATGCCACAACCTAAGTGTGTGTTTACACTAATGTGAGTCTCTATCCTAACTCAGAGCTTATCAAGAAAAGAGGAACAGGCATGAACATGCAGGGTTATTTGCACAGGTATCCCCATGAAGGCATCTGGGGGAGAAGAATTTCTTCACAAATGTAAAATTCAGTAGTGAGCCCAAAAGGGTAAAAACAAGATATCAAGCCCAGTTGGAGGTACTGACACATATTCTCTTCCTTAATAACATAGGAAGAATTGTAATCATCATAATTCAGCAAGGGACCTAACATGGAAACACAGGCAAGCCCCTATCAAGAGAATGGTATACACTATGACGCTGAGAATCATCTAGTTGTTCAGCTGTTTATGAGGGTCAGGCATTAGCAATCCAGTTCCAAGTCTGCGATGCAAGAAAACACCCACCTAAGCAGGAGTATCAAAGGAAGTCATCCTCCCATGACTCAGAACTGTGGGACTTTCCATCATCATCACAAGGTATGTTTAATGGAATAAACAAAAGCTTCGGGGGGTATAAGAGCCAGAGCCAGGACCAACAGATCACAGTAGTGCCTATAGGGAACTACATCCAACTATGCACAGGCATGGCAATTGTAACCTTCAAGAGAGAATTACCTAGCTGGAAGAGAAACTGGCCTACATTAGGAATCTAAGGGGCACTAAACAGTGAGTCACGGATTCGTTCCCTTTGGAAACACATATTTTGGGTTGAGGGGAAGTTGGAAAATTCCCAGTAGGGACAGAATGGTATTCTTCTTTATTCTTTTTCCTGAAAATCCAACTCTTTAGAGGGGCAATAAATACTTGGTGTTGGGAACTCAGTGAATATCAGTGTAGGTTTGAAGTTAATGCTAAGCTAATAACTTAGTTTAGAGGGCATGTGGTTAGGTTCTAGGGAGGTAAAGAGTTGAGTACCTCCCCCCATCCTTAGATGATGAAAGTGAGTAGGAGACCCAAAGGAAAGAATGTTGTTGTGCCTAATCTGGAGAAGGCCACCACCTAATGGACACATAAACATTGCAAGTAGACTTTTCCACATGGGCACATACATTTGTGCATAAAGGAATATTGGGTCCTTGGGTTTTCCAGGGGAGCTACAATTAACTCATTACCCTAGATTTTATTTTAAAAAGTTGGCTTAATTCATTAAAATGGGGAAAAGAGGAATATTTAAAGAATTCCCTGAAGTAATTTTTTCAACTTAAAAAGACATAAATGATGTTCTAGCATGGGAAGAATCTCAACACACCGTCACCTTCATCATGCAGGGCTTCACAGCAGTAAAATGTATTTATTGCTTTCAAAGTCAAGACTTGTTGCCATTTGCTCCTTTATAAAAATATGTAACGTTACTAAGGATACTATGACTCCACATGCCTTTGTGCATGTATGGATACAATTCAGAACACGGGGAACCAACCAACCCAGTTTTTTTTCCCCTTTCAATGTCTTCCCAGAGACATTTACCTATTGCTGACCTTATAAAAAATAAAAATAGCTATGCAGCTTAATTTTCTCCAAACTCTGTTTGAAGAAATCCATGAGCAAAGATCCAGAGCAGTTAATGTCAACTTTTCAGACTCTGAAGCATATGAAGATTATTTTAAGTAAACTTTTTACTTAAATTATTATTTACTTAAGTTATTTTCAAATCTCAAATTTTATCCCAAGGTTCAGTTACTTATCTATCTATATCCAAATATTTTGAGCTGAAACTCACATTAAATCAGATTGCCTACCAAAATTTCAAATATTTAATTGAAAGTATTAGAGGAAAAATAAGTCCTGACCTAAGGAACTTTTAAAAGTAAGTCTGTAAGACTAAAGGCAAAAGAAATACACATGCACTCTACTGTAGTTGGCATATGCTTCCCATGGGGGTTTAGGTTAATAATTGTGCTGTAGATTTATACTGGAATTGAACACCTAAGTAACTGGATGGTAAGTGGTGAGTACCTGGTTTCTCTATGTTGGAGAAAAAGAATAGATAGATAGATAGAATAGATAATCAAGAGGAGACTAGAGTGGTCCATAGGATAGTGGATGAGAGTTGGAGACATCAGTTTGAACTCTGTTTCCCATACTTTCAGATATAGCTGGTCATATATAGAAATTGTTTCTAGGGGCGCCTGGGTGGCTCAGTGGGTTAATCCTCTGCCTTTAGCTCAGGTCATGATCTCAGGGTCCTGGGATCGAGACCTGCATCAGGCTCTCTGCTCAGCAGGGAGCCTGCTTACCCCCTCTCTCTGCCTGCCTCTCTGCCTACTTGTGATCTCTGTCTGTCAAATAAATAAAATCTTTAAAAATATTGGAAAAAAAATTTTTTTATAAAGTTGAAAATAGAGCTACACTACACCCCAGCAATCGCACTACTGGGTATTAACCCTAAAGATACAAATGTAGTGATATGAAAGGTCACGTGCACCCAAATGTTTATAGCAGCAATGTCCACAATAGCCGAACTATGGAAAGAACCTAGATGTCCATCAACAGATGAATGGATAAATAAGATGTATGTATGTAAGTATGTGTTTGTGTGTGTGTGTGTGTGTGTGTGTGTGTGTGTGTGTGTGTGTATAGGAATACTATGCAGTCATCAAAAGAAATAAAATCTTAACATTTGCAACAATGTGGATGGAACTAGAGGGTATTATGCTGAGCGAAATAAGTCAATCAGAGAAAGACAATGATCTCTCTGATATGAGGCATTTGAGAGGCAGAGTGGGGGGTTTAGGGGGAAGGGAAGGAAAAAATGAAACAAGATGGAATCAGTTGGGAGACAAACCATAAGAGACTCTTAATCTCACAAAACAAACTGAGAGTTGCTGAGGGGAGAGAGGGTATGGAGAGGATGGTTGGATTATGGACATTGGGAAGGGTATGTGAAATCGTGAGTGCTGTGAAGTGTGTAAGCCTGACAATTCACAGATTTGTACCCCTGGGGCTAGTAATACATTATATGTTAGTAAAAATAATATATAAATAAATAAATAAATAAATAAATAATAGAATTTGTTTATAGAGAAGTTTAGATACATGGTTTCTACACATGCACATATCTTCTCCCTTTGCTGAGACTGAGAAAACTCAAGCAAAGATACCCCAGTAACAACAAGCACATGCAACACCCAGATCTTGGTTTTCAGTACTGTTCTTCAATGAAAGGAACCCAGGCTCAATGGAGAGATGGCTGATTTGAGGCTTGGGGCAAGAGAGATACTAGATGGGGATGGATGAATCCATACATGGGAAAAAGTTGGAGTAAAGTTCAGCAATAAAATACTGTGATAATTGGATCTCGACTCCTCAAAGTTTAAAATAAACATCCATGAGTCCCCACTAATATAAACAAATGAACAATTTAATAAATGGGGAAGAAGAGATAAATCTTCTATGCAAAAGAATTCCAAATGATCCGTGTAGATACTTCAACCTGTACAAAGCAAGTATACTTCTCCATTCCTCAGATGTAGGCTGCATGCTGTGACTTTCTTCCAATGAGGACAGTAAGGGAAGGAGAGTAACTTTAGAGTGGAAAAAGCTGACAGACACTCCCAGTCAGGTGATCAAGGTCAATATCAACAAGATAAGTCATGTTCATAGTGTGCAACCTTGGTATGATGTGATGAAAATGGCGATTTGTCTGTGCCAGAACCCCATAACACCAACTTAATCCTGAATAAAACATCCAAAAAAACCCAATTAAGAGGCAATCTACAAAATACCTGACCTACTCCTCCGAACTGTCAAGGTCTTCAAAACAAGCAGTCTAAGAAACTGCTGCAGCTGAGAGGAGCCTCGGAAACAGGATGACTAAATATAATTTGGCATTCTGGGTGGGATCCTGGGACAGAAGAGGTGGGTTTGATAAAAACAAGGAGAACTGAAATAAGTATAGACCTCAGCAATAATGTATCAAAGGTTCACTGATTGTAAAAAATGTGCTATCTCAGTATAAGACATTAGTAAGAAAAATCGGAGATGGAGTATATAATAACTTTGTATCATTTCTGATTTTATGTACATCTAAAATTTTTAATTATGTTTATCTTAAAAATTTAAAAAATGAACTATACATATCCACATGCTATAATCTAACTGATAAATTGTTTCTCACAGAGGTGAGAAAAAAAAAGTATTCTAAAAATACTTTATATGTATACGAAGGTTGAACAAATAAATGAATATGGTTGATAATAGGAGCCAAATTTCTCATCATCCAAAAAAAGTTACAAAAAGGCAAGAGAAGTCTAGCATTAATTTTGTCTTGCTAGATCAGAGAAATGAGTATAAATTTATGCTTAGTCTAACATATACATATGAATGGATACAGAAATAATTATAAATATATGTGTATATGTGGGTCAATATATACATATATTCCCAGCTTTGTGTGTTGGAAAGCCTAGCAGGAGGGACACCCCGAAAGCAACAGACACAACTGCAGTCAGAGCTTCTTGGAGAAATGATTGACTATTAGCCTGGGACAGGGAAAGTACAAGATGATACTGAGCATCTTACAGTGCCAGAAATCAAGGAAATGCTCAAAAAAATTGAATAGATGAGAGCATGCCAAAGGGACCAAGGTGCCAACCTGAAAGTGCTCCCAATGGCCAAAGCTAGAATAATCTGAGCAAACTAGTCAACATAGTGTTGGATTATAACCTGAAGAATAAAATATATGAGTCCATAATAATTAAAACATATAATTTAATGAATAAATAAATGGGACAGAAGAGAAATTTTCCTTCCAGAAGAATTCAAAATAATATATGTAAATCCCTCTTCTTTAAGGAGACATAGCTTAATGACCCTCTTTCAGCATGATCTGGACTTAGTCGCTCACTTCTAAATAGTGTATGGCAAGGGAGTGATGGTAGCTTCACAGTAAGGAACACTGGCAGACAACCCCTTAACCAAGTGACTGACATGCACCTCATCAGTGATAAATCGTATTAATGTCATGTTTTCCTGATATAATGTGAGATGGGCATTTCACCTCTGTCGTGTTCTTCCCAAAAATGTGTAACCCCAGTCTAATCACAAGGAAGCACCAGACAGAACCAAATGGAGAGCTAGTCTGGAAAATACCTGACCAGTTCTCTTCAAAATTGTCAGGATCACGAAAAAAAAAAAAAAGAGTTTGAGAAGTTGTCACAAACCAGAACTCAGAGGCATGATAACTCAATCAACACGACTATCTTCAGTGAGGTTCTGGGGCAGGAAAAGGGAGTTGATGGGAAACAAGTGAAATCAGAAGAAAGTCTAGAGTTTAATTAATAGTAATTTCCTAATGTTAATTTCTTAGATTTGACAAATGAACCATTGTTGTGGGAGATATTAATATGAAAGGAGATGGGTGAAGGGTCCACAGGAACTTATTGTGGGTTATCTTTGCAACTTTTCTGTAAAACCAAAGTTATTTCAAAATGAAAACTTTATTAAAAATAAAAATCTCCAAGTTCTTTCAGTACATATTCTCTTACTTGGTCACAGTTTAATTGGTCCTAATAATGAAGCCTGAGCATTTTATCATTTTGGTGGGGCACATACTCTTAATAATTATAATGTATGTCCTAAGTATACCAAAGTATCTAATAAGAAACTTATGCTCTTTGGGAAATGTTTAAAAGCAAAGTAATCTCCAAACTTTGAAACATCCTGGGCCTCAGGAAGCCAGACCTCCAGGGACAGTGGAGCATATGATCACTGTAAACTTCATATACAGGCCCATGGTCCCATAACCTATGGGCCCATGTCAGTATGTACCTCTGCCAGGTCATAAGCAAACAGGTGCAGCCCAGGGGAAGGACAAGGAGTCTCTATTCTGAAACCCACACCATTTCATTGGTTCCAAATGACACATTCTGTATAATAGCACCTTTTGACATCTCTGAAATTAGAATTTCAAATATTTCTAATTTCTAATTTCAAATATTCTAATTTCATAATATCTTAGAGTCAATTATTTACTATAACTTATATTCCAGAGACATGATTAAAAAATTGACTGAAGTATACAGAAAAGGGAGGGGCTATAACACCTATTCTAGTGCTTATCTGGGACCAGTAGAAATAAAGAAGTAAGGATTTTTTTAGAGTCATGAAGATGAGAGTAAGGGGATATAAACTGAAAGCAGTAGTACAGGGCCAGCTGCCCTTTCTCGGTCAGTGCTATCCTCTTTTTCCTCCCCGTTTCCCTGGAGTGTGTTCCCAGGTCGTTACCCACAGATGCCCAGAGCCCTCTGGCTACAAGAACTCTACATTGAGCACCCCCTCACGGTTTATCCTTCCTCAAATGCTCCAGGTCTTTGCTTCTCTATGCTATCCACTCTCTTCCTCTTCTTTTCAATTCCTTACCCATCATACACACACACGAATACACAGTGCCCAGTTTCAAACTCAGGGAGTCCAACCTCCAGATCAATACTTGTAACCACTGTGCTCTGTTGACTAATATAACTCTAAAATACAAAATCCTAGTCATGAAAATTGACTGGGGATATAAGGAGTTTTTCTAGGGCTCTCTGAATCCTTATCTGGGGACATTGAGGAGAGGGAGGGGTAAGCCTGGACTAAAGGGAGGAGGCGGATGCTGTCTGGCTTTTTCTCCCCACCTGGACCCCCTTGTGACCAGTTTGGAACCTGAGGTCCCCACCAGTATCCCTCCCTGCGAGAAAGGCACCTAGAAATAAAGCAAGTACCACCCATAGGATGGCCAGAGAAATGAAGTCTGGTTCTTATGGAATGCTTAAGCTAATTCTCTAGGGGCCTCAGGCTCTGAGCTATGCCAACCCCTCGGGGAGACATCTGTCCATTATGGTGGCAATCATCATTGTTCTGCTCATGTCATAGATGCCATTTGGGGAGAGAAACAGTATCAAAGCACAGAACCACCAAAACCATGCCTGACAAGGTTAAATGCAGGGCAGAGCACAAAGGCAAATGGTGCCATAGAGTGGGTGGTTAGTTACCTTAGGTTATTTTCTCAGAAAGACCTCTCCCAGGAGGTGGCTTCTGGATGGCAGAAGGACCCAGTCATGGCAAGGTGAGGGCAAGAGCATTCCAGAGGAACAGCCATCACAGAGGGCCCATGGGGGGACCAGCTTGTATTCCAAGAAAGGGAAAAGAAATCTATGTTTAGGCAGGAAGATAGGGGCAGACTAGAGGTTGGAAAACCAGGATAAAGCAGACCAGCTTAATCCATTTTTGAGAAAATGCAGGCCTACAGTCCAGGGCAGCTCTGTGGTCTGATCAAGATTTTATAGACCCTCTGGCAGCTATATGGAAAAGGCACTATAGGGGGCCAGATGGAAATAGGGAAACCACGTGGAGACCTGTTGCCAGTCCAGGCAAGACAGGATGAGCAGGGCTGACAGCAGTGGGGATGGGTGGAGAGGATGCTTGGTGTACTTGAGGCCAGAGGAAATGGGGCTAGTCAACGGACTGGACGTGTGGGAGTGGGGACGGAAGGCATCACGGAAGCTTCTATTGTTTCTACTTAAGTGAACTGAGTGGGTGGTGGTCTCATTTCCTGAAATGGGAATTCTAGAAGGGAGGAAGGGTGGTGGCAATCAGGACTTAGGCTGTATCCATATTAACTTTGAAATTCTTATTTGACATTTTAATGGATGTGGCAAGAAGGCAGGTAGATGTGCAAACAGGGGGCTCTGAGGACAGGTCAAGGATGAATAAAAGGATTTGGAAGTGGTTGGCTTCTAAGTTAATTTTAAAACCAGGATGTGTATGGGACCATCAGGTGGATGTTCTGTGTGGAAGATACACAGGGCCCAGGCCAAGTGAGGTTTGCAGAGGGAGGGGAGCTACAAAAAAGGCTAGGAAATAGCACACTGAAAGAAGGGACCACCTGGGAAAGAGCAAGGTTGTGCAATGAGAGTGGAGAAGACACTTCCAGGAAAGCTTTTCACCCTGGCCTTTCCCAGAATCCATCCTGGGTGTAGCAAGAGCACGTGTGCAGGCCTCATCGGGTTACCTAGACCTCCTAGGCAAGAGGACTCCCAAAGAACCAAGACCAGCCAATCAGACTGCTCTCTCTACAAGCATTTGAATCAAAGAAATCTCTCTGTATGAAAAGCAGAACTTGGTGGCTATTTGAAACTGTTTTCCTACCGTATGCCCTGGTCAGACATTCTCTCCAAAATGTAGGCTTGCATTTCCAGTGGGCTATGGGTTGTTCCATGGCCTTCCAGCCAGTTGTCTGCCACCCAACACTCTGTCTGCAGGTGACGGATTGTCACCTGCAGCTTCACCACCATAAAGACTATTGAAGTCCTCAGTGATGGCTCTCTGCTCACTGTTTTTCTGTGGCACATTGTGTCTTCTCATTAAAGTCAGTCATGAACATTAGCTCATTCAACTTTCTGGCTTAATGAGCTTCACACTCAAAAGGGAGTTCAACATTTTTGGAAAGTGAATTAGAGCAGATTGTCACCTCCTGGCCTGCATTATATCACCAATTCCTATCTGAAAGTTTCTGGCCTTTAGGTGTCCCTGGGTGCTTTTCAGGATATCTCTGAGGCCCTAAAACCCAGATGACATTGTGTATGATGTTCATAGATGCATTTTCTGGGAGGAGAGTGCAGAATCTTACTGTAATTAATAGAAATATGCGACATTTTTTTCTTTTTTTAAAAGATTTTATTTATCCATTTGACAGACAGAGATCACAAGTAGGGAGAGAGGCAGGCAGAGAGAGAGAGAGAGAGGAGGAAGCAGGCTCCCTGCCAAGCAAAGAGCCCGATGCAGGGCTCGATCCCAGGACCCTGGGATCATGACCTGAGTGAAAGGCAGAGGCTTTAACCCACTGAGCCACCCAGGCGCCCCACGACATTTTTTTTCTTAAGCAGCATTTCAGTTATCGGATACTAATCTTATTTGCTCTATAATTGGTCATAAGTAACTCCCAGTAACGGGCCATCACTTTTTGAACTTTGTGTTGTCCATGTTGCCTAACGCAGGGCCACCTGTGTGGTAGGCATGATGCTGACTTGAACACACATGTGGTGCATCACTTTCTCCAGGGATCTTGCTCTGCCGCATCTTTCGTTCTTCTCACTGTTGAGCTGTGAACTCCTGCATGACTTTGGTCCAGATTCCCCAACTCTCCTAACTAATTTTCAAGGAGATGCAAACATTTTGTTCAAGACTAACTCTGAAAAGTCACCTCAAGCCCCAGCCCTGTCCTTCAAAGGTGGACAACCCAAGAAGATTACATCTCTGGTACTAAAGTCATCTGAGAAAATGGGAAGCTCCAAACTGGCATCTCTCTGGCCCCCAGCTGAACCCCATTCAGGGCTGCTTGATCTTTTCACTGACCTCTATACTGCATGGTAGTATCTGTTATGTCCTGAATTATGCAAGGCACCTGCTACATGTTTGTACTGTTACAGGTACCACTGACTCAGCTGTGAATAGAACAGACAAAGGTCTCTACCCTAATGGACTTTATCTTCTAGCGGGTCAGTAAAGAAGCAAAATAAGAATATATAGAGAGAGTACATAAAACAGTGATAAGTGCAAAGGAGAAAATAAAACACAAGACAACAAGGTTAGAGGCTCATTGTAAACATTTTTACAGCCCATGCAATGTACCTGATGTGGACTAAATATTCTGAGTGAGTTTGCTCAGGAAAACCCTGAGTCTGGTATCTCTACGATCCCTGTTTCAATCTGTTACAGCTAAGGCACAGAGGTGAGTACCTTGCCCAATGGCTGCAAGGATGCAAAAGAGAGCAGGGCTGTAGGAAGGGAACAGCTTGGATCAGGCAGCTTAGGAAAGCCACCTGGCATGCTCAGGAAACAGAATGGCTGAACTTGGTTAGTGCTTGAAACCTTAAAGTTAGCTGGAAGTAGGGTTGGAGAACCTGTTCACTCGTGGAAGCCAAGGTTAGTTTGCCCACCAAGCTTTTCCCTATATACTCACCCTGGTTGCTTTCCAGAAAAGAAAAGGAGATATTTGCTTTTTAAAGTGGGAGTGGGTGGTTAACAAGAGCTAATGACGACAGAATGATGATCTGAAAACATCCTGTTAGATTAGGTATTGATTGATTTTTTCAACTCTAAAAAGGAGAAAAACACAAGATAACTAATGAGAAAGAGATTATGCAGAATTTGAATGCTATAAAAACCTAATACTTGTGGAGCAATTTAATTTAAGGAAAATAAACTGGGTAGAGTAAAGAGGTAACAAGAGGCCAGTATATGTTTATCTAGAAGATGGGAAGAATTGTTTCCAGAACAAACTGTTTGGAATGAGAAGTTCCACAGCTTGAACCATAAACTAAGATTTACCAACTATAAAAAAAATTTAAAATGCTACTTCCCTTAGACTTAAAGAATGAGAAACTTTAAAAAATTTAGGGAAAAAAGGAACTGGAAGAACAATGGCTGTGTAAGTCACGGTCTTACACAGGTTCAATAAAACAATGGGGAAAAAAGATTGACCTATTTAGAGGGATTCACCAAACTCTATCTCAGAAACCAAGAATCTTACTAAAATCATGTCTGACTGAGAGATAATTATGGGGGAAATGCCAATTCCACATTTCATATCTGTACGCTTTACCGCATAATGTCAGAGCCCCATGGAGATGGGATATGAAAAGAATAGCATGACTGGGGAGGGATGGGAAGGAAAGTAGTCTTGGAGCAGAGCCAGATAATGTGGAAGTAATTGAGATTTACCAGCATAATTTCCATAATCGCTTTTGGATGCACAATAGCTCAAGAGTGTGCCATAGATTTGCATTTATTAGTGTTCTGGGGTTATGATGCTTTCACAGAAGATGGCTGCTCTACTGTCCTTGCAGTAATTCCTGGAGTTTTCTTCAAGAAGCAATGTGATAGAGATGAACTCTTCTGCCCCCATCTATACCGTGTGCTATGTGAGCTCCATGCCTCACACCTGCACCACTGAGTACTGTTGGTCAGCCACTTACGTCATCTGTGACTATGGCAAGAAAGGACTGTAATAAGGGTCCCTTGTTTTCTAGCTAAGAAGGGAGACCTCAAGCAGTGCAAAAATCAAGGAAGTACCAAAAAATGTTAATCTCAATATGAGCAGTGAAACTCACTGTGTAAGAAGTGATCAACCCGGGGCGCCTGGGTGGCTCAGTGGATTAAGCCACTGCCTTCGGCTCAGGTCATGATCTCAGGGTCCTGGAATCGAGCCCCACATCGGGCTCTCTGCTCAGCAGGGAGTCTGCTTACCCCTCTCTCTCTGCCTGCCTCTCTGCCTACTTGTGATCTCTATTTCTGTCAAATAAATAAATAAATAAATAAAAAGAAGTGATCAACCCTGGCCTGTTTGCTCTTCCTCTGAAACACTGAACTACCATGTTAAATAGACAACAGGTGTGTATAACCATGCAGCTTTTCACCTGAACCCACAACGAATGAAAACTCATGCAGGCACTATGTCCTGCTCATGGCCTGGCCACACTGACTGTCCCCAGATATGCTCAGATTTCATCTCACGAGGGTTCTGCCCATCACCAAGCCTCTGTGTCAGCCTGGAGGTAACCTGAACAGGACCATGGAGACAGCACACCGCAGACTGATGATAACAGCTCTGGACGGAGAAGAGAAACATCAAAAATGTGACTAGCAATGTTGTTTTATGATTTCCACAGAGAGCATAAAGTGAAAACTCAGAGAAACTCTCCTTACACTGGATGCCAACTACACCCTCACTGGGCCCAGGGCAGAAACCAGTAACCTACTGTGGATATCTTCCCACTGAGAGTGGACTCAGTCCTCAGTCTTGAAGTCTTCCACTACAGGACACTCCAGGCAGCCCAGGCAATCATCCAGGGTTGAATTCAAGACAAAATCTATTCACTGCCTCTGTTCCCTTAGCGAAAGGAAAAAAAAAAAAAGAGCTGAGTTCCAGGGTTGGTTCCAGTGCTTTCCAGTTGTGTGGCCTCAGGAAAGCAAGTAACCTAGGTAGGGTCAGTCTGATCTGTAAAGTGGTGATGTCAGTAGATGCTGGGCATTCTTACACAGGGCAGTGGGCAGTGGGACTGTATGAGGAAGGATGTGACAGGAGGGGCCTGCCAACTGTAAAACCACACACCAATATAAAGTGGTTTTATCATGCTGACAATCCTCACTTTAATTTTTGGTCAGTCTCCCTGAGGCCAATGAGCTACGTGTTTTTGGACAAAGAAGCCACCTAAGTTTGTTTCAGGTGCTCACAATGATGTAGGATGGCCACCACATGGAAGGAGTAATTTGGTTCAATACAGTTCAGTAATTATGAGCATAGAATCTGGAGCCAAACCACCTGGGCCTTAAACCCTAATTCACTACAATACTAGCTGAGAGCTAAACCTCTCAGTTTATTCCTCTGTAAAATGGGAATGATACAATGGTGCGCTATTGGGAGAAATAAATTGGCTAACATTTATAGGGCACTTAGAATGGTACCTGTCATGCAGGAAGCAAGCACTCAATGTTAGTTATCACTGTTATTGTTGTAGCTGGCACTAACAGGTGAAACCACCAGCATCAGGAGCTACTGAAGTAGCAAGGCCAGGGAAAGTCTCTGAAGGGAGGGAATCCAGTGCTAATAAGTGTTGAGCCACAGCAAGAGCAATAACCTTCGATGGAGAGTTTCGAGTCCAAAGATGGTCATGAAGAAGAATCCACTGGGCCAGGGAGAGACAGGTTGTGAGGCTTGAAGCTATAAACAAAGGGAGGAAGATGTGTGGGGAATCTGTGTTTCCAAGGCCCACAAAAGGACTAGAATATAAAGAGTTTGGAATGCCTGGGAAGCATGTCCATGAGAATCTGGACTTTTGATTCTTCTCAAATTCAATTCTTCCTACCAAAAGAGGATTCACCTGAATCCTTGCTTCTTTCTACCTCTTCTTACATCACTGCTCCTTCTATCTAAGGACCCCCAGTTTCATCTTTAAGTGATTTATGAAGGCTAGACTGCTACCCAGAATTTCCACTGTAAATCAATCTCCCTCTAAGACAAACACTAATGCATAAATCAGAATTCTCTGACTCAGAGAAATTGATATGATAGTATGCCTTTCCAACACATCATCCCAGAAACCCCTTACCATCTCTCTTTGTGTCCTCTGCCACAGGTCCCCCACATCATACTCAAGGGTTTTGCTGAATAGGAGCCGTACCCACATATTTTCACAGAAACACTGGTTTTACTTATTGATTTTCTCTGTAACAGGAGACAATCAAAAATGAAGTGCAAATGAACATCTTATGGCAAAAGACAAAGTACATTTGAATACACTTATCTCATGGAAGCATACCTCTAATTAGCTGAATCATTCCTTAAGCAATGGTAAGGAGAGACTGTAACAGATCCGAAACTCTGATAGGTTTTGTCCAATCTGGCAGTGGATTCTTAAATCTGAAATCATCCGCAGCAACCACTTTTAGAACAGGGCCAATTTGCAGACCTAAATTACTTCTGGCTCCACAACAGCATCTGCCCATGAAATAAGTTCTACCAAAAGCTTCAGCTCTCCAGCAGCAATTATCTAGAATGGCCTTAAACTACATTTCTGCCATTCAAAACTCTTTTCCACAATTGCCAACCATCTTTCCTGTTAGCATGCCTGTGAGAAGGATAGGCTGGCAGTTACAGTGTTGATTTTCTAATTGAAGTTATTGTCCTTGAATACTTTTGGACCATTATACATAACACCCAGTGAAATGGACACCAACTGCATTTAGAGGTATCCAAATCCTGCCACCTCACAAGAGAAAATTCAGCATGACAGAGATCCAGGTCTTGATGCTTATCTCAGTGACTTCTTTTTTTTTTTTTTAAGATTTTATTTATTTATTTGACAGAGATCACAAGTAGGCATAGAGGCAGGCAGAGAGAGGAGGATGCAGGGCTCGATCCCAGGACTCTGGGATCATGACCTGAGCCAAAGGCAGAGGCTCAACCCACTGAGCCACCCAGGTGCCCCATCTCAGTGACTTTTAATTCTTATTTGCACACTCCCAGATGAGGAATTGATGGTCTTTCCCACAAAGAACTGGATGGGAAGTGAAAATGACTCAGGGAGTGTTTTTGTGACATGGAAATCAAATCCATTTGTTAATCACAGATGAATATCCAGGAAGACACTAAGCATATAAATTAAAACAGTGATCAGGCTCCCTCTACAAATGTACCCAAGTAGTTCACCCCTGGAAAGTCTCCTACCCAAAAACATTCCCCAAATGGTACACCTGGGTCCTGTTAGCCATGCTTGCTGTTGATGCACTGGGAATGCCTACCACCATGTTTCAATATGGTCCCAACAGTTATTATAAAATGAGTCTTATCTATAGAAAATGTAAATCACCTGTTAGCAATGAAGAATGCATGTATAGTTCACAACCTAACATGAGAAGACTAACCACAAAATACTGCAGTGGTCCCAAGCTCAGCATTGCCATCTTTTACCCCAAGAATTCTTCATGGTGGTTATTCCTCAATTACATGTGACACAGGCTCCATCAAGGCTGAGACACTGTGTGCTCTCTTGATTAAAGCAAGCCCACGGGCAACAGGATAGATTCCTAATCCCTAGCTTACTTAAACTAACATATACGAACAGGAAAATACAGAAAATAGATCTGCCAAGTCCTTGAACAATATTTCAGTTTTCTCATGCCTCAAAATTATTTTCTTATGCCAAGGCTGTTATTTTCTCCCAAGTGTTTCTTACATGAGGGCAAAATCAATGTAACTTTTCCCATACCTCTTCATCAGGTGGTTTAAAAGAACTTTCTACCAGGGATAGTCATCAAACTCCTGAGCCAGCGCTCACCCTGAGGTCAGCAGATTTGCATTTGCTCATCCCAAAATATTCATACAGAGTCACATTAATTTCCATTTACCTGGCAAGCAAAGTTTTGTCCACAGTCATTCCTAACCCTGCTCTTACCCTACTGAAGTTGGTGAGAAATAAGTTGGATGTTTCCATGAAAAATTTAGAAGGCCACAGATATCAAGGACAAGAGCTGAGGGTATGTTAGGGAAGTCCAGGCTCACTATGAAAACAGTTTCTTGTTTAGACCAGATGGCCCAGAGATTTCAGGCCTCTTTGATGGCTGAACATAGAAAACACCAATGGATTTAAGTCCTCTATCATCTAAAAGAGCAGAGCAATCCAGCAGCTCCATTCATTACAGAGTGGGATTAAGAATGAAGCAACACCAACATCAACAGATCCTCGGGACAAGAGAACAGCAGCCTGGTTTGGTTTTCAACTGCCCACAACAACAGAACCAACAACGTAGGAGTACCTCAAGTTCAAAAACTGGACAGACCAGCAAACATCATATTGCACTTGTTATTACATTGTGAAAATTGCATCTTCTGTGTTCTTTTAAGGAGTATTATTCAAAAAGCTAAGTTTGTTATGATATCTCCTGGAAAGTTTAATCACTTGAAATTTTGGTGGTCATAGTTTTCTTCCTCTCTGGGCTTCCCAGCAAGGTTAATCTTAAATATAGAAACTTCCCTTCCCTGTCCTCCCTAGTTCTCTTCTCTTTCCAAATCATCCAAGTACATGGTTAGGCTCCATTCCTGTTCTCAGTGAAGTATACAGTCGTCCCTGACAGATTTCCTGCAGCTGCCTTCCCTGAGTGCATCTGCTGTAGAGCTTCCCTACTTGAAAAGTATCCCAGAAAACCTGGCCTCATCTAATTCCCAGAGAAGGTCCCAGAATCCCTGAGACAACAGATAACAGCTGGTCCAGCAATTGTTGTCCAAATTTTTAAGGTTACAACTGACAAACCATAAGAAGAAACTCGGTTAAAGTAGAACAACTTGCCTGAGGGGCTCTGGACAAAGACAGAGTGCAGTGCATAAGAGGGCTGTGGCCGAGGATCCAGTGACTCCCTGGTTCAACCCTGTACCCTTGCCCATCCCTAGTGCTGGGTATCCATGATATCATAATCATTTCCATCTTGGTAACTACTACCATATCATAAACAGAAAATTATGACTTCATGGGAGGATAAGCCAAATGAGAAGCAGAACTGTGAGGGAAAGTATGCTTGTTAAAGCAAAACTATTTTCAATAATTGGAAGAGGGATTTGAGAAACTAATTCTGGCCAAGAACCTTTTTTTTTTTTTTTTTATTAAAATGTTCTCAGCATTAGAGCTATGTCCAAACCAACACTGCTGACACATATATGACAGTCTGGAATAAATGAGCCTCCAAGAAACTGTCTGAAGAGCAAGACAGGAGGCCAGAGGCCACCCAAGTTCCTCCAATAGAGTCCCTTAAACTCCCAGAGTCCACTACCTTCCTACCACATAGGTGGGATCCATTGTCTTCTGATTTTGACGTAAAAGGATATTTATTTTCCTGAGGCTATGTCTCACAGTAGAAAGTAGTTAATTTCCACTGATGAACACTAACAGACCATTTGATTCATCTCTGAGTAAAATTTAGGGGCTAGAGTATCCAAAATGAAGTGGCAAGAGGAAGGAGCACAGATGATCAGTCTAGAAAGGCCACATGGCACTTGCTCAGCAATCACCAAACTCCCTCCAGACCAGCAGGGTGAAATGACAAAAGTCTGGTGGTGCGGCCTATCAGGATGTGGTATAGGTAGATTCCATAGCAAACACTGGTCTAATTGCCCATGCTTTCGTAGCTTCCACAAGCTGTCCCATTCCTATCAGGTAAGCATGTAAATGTACTTACCCCAAACAGATGGAGAAAAAAATAAAAAGTGCATGTAGAATCAAGGCCATACAGCAACCAAAGCATACAATGCAAGTCTGCCAAGAACCACTTCATGATCGTCTTGTCATAAACAGAATGGTGGGAAAAGCAAAGATGTATAAATGCACATTAAACATTGGAACTAATAGTTTGATAGTACATGTCACCTGTGCCTTTGACACACAGGGTCATCCAGACAATTAAAGTGATCTCAGTGACAATTAAAAGTGATTCCAAGTAGGCCAAACGGGTTCAAGGAACACTTTTTTCTCTGTGGAATGGAACTTCGCCTTTTGCACAGAAACCTCTGCAAAAATTATGGCTGAAATCATTCAGGTGAAAAGAATGCCACACTAAGAGACCTAGGACTCACATTCAGGAAGGAGAACATGATAGGAAGTAGTGCAGGTGGTCTTGGGGGAGATGCTGCAAAATTGAGGTGCAGTTCCACAGGAAACACTTCCTATAAGTGAGAAGAAAAAGTGTGCATTCAGCAACTGGGGGATGGTAAATGTGAAGGAGAGAGGAAATAACTCACCAATCTGGATTGTGTCTTAAAATACAATATATTCCATGCTGATCAACCAAATAGCTGGCAGGAAAAGTATTTTGAATTTTATATCCTTTTCTTCAGACAAAGAACTCTGTGTATCAGTATATATTTAAATAGGTGTGCTTTTAGGACAGCTGCTGAGAAATGACCCTGTTCTTAAAGCAGGAAGAGGCTGATGCTAATACTGGATAAACACAAAGCCACCTGTAGGGGCCCACAAACCAAATCCCACAATTGAATCCATCCAAAAGACAAAGTCTTAACTGAAATTGGATCAGATTGTATATAGGCTACTAAAAGGAGACAAAGACTCTTCCACAATCTCCAAAACACTGCCTAGGTTCAACTCACCTCTCCCACTTACTAATGGAGTTGCCTTTCACAAGTGGCAATCCCTCTGTCTCAGTTTCCTTCTATAAAATAAAAACAGTAATAATACCTACCTCATGATGTGGTTGTAAAGATTAGGCTGAATAAGTGTAAAGCCCGTAGATGGAGCTTGGTATATAATAAACTCTAAAAACACGTTGGCTATCTATGCTGTTCTGTAAAGGTCAGCCTGCAGCACTATTTGGTGTACAGTAGGACTTCCTTCAGAAATCAATACTTGGTGTCACTATTGCTATAGTTATGAGAAAACACTCATTCCTCCAACAACAAATATCTAGCACACACATAGTACTCTTCTCTGCAGTGAGTATACCCACTCGGAATGATAGTGCATTATTCAGTACTGCTCTTTCTCTCATTTTGATTATATGTTCTTTTTTTTTTAAAGATTTTATTTATTTACTTGACAGACAGAGATCACAAGTAGGCAGAGAGGCAGGCAGAGAGGCAGGCAGAGAGGGAACGGGAAGCAGGCTCCCTGCTGAGCAGAGAGCCAGATGCGATGTGGGGCTTGATCCCAGGACCCTGGGATCATGACCTGAGCCGAAGGCAGAGGCTTTAACCCACTGAGCCACCCAGGCGCCCCTGATTATGTGTTCTTTAAGATGATTCCCCAAAACCCAGCCCCTACTACCATTTTTTATTGACTTTGATTAACACTTACCTCATTAACCTGCAAACTCCTTTTTGCACCTTTCTTGATTTATGGAAAGCATGGGCAATAAGTGAGGGGAAATTTAAAAAAAAACAAAACAAAACAAAACAGTTATCATAACATCTTCATATTCCTCTCCTGCTGCAGAGAGATAAATGGCCCATGGTGGAATTTTATGTGAAGAAAGGGAAGGAGTTATCCTGTAATTGTCATGAAAAGAGTGGGATTTAGTTTGCCAGTTGGCCAACAGAACTTTGTGAATCTAATACTTGGCTTCCTTGATTATTCTGTTGTTAAATACAATCTAATTTCAGCTTCTCAAGAGAAATTGACCAAATTGTTTTGTCCAAATTTATGCCCTGTCAATGCTCAGGGTAATTTCCCTAACAAGTTAAAAAAGGTTTATATGTTATTTTTGATAATATTTTTGTTTGGAAATATTTGTAGATTCACATGCAGTTTTAAGAAGTAACAGGAAAAGATCCCTGTACCCTTTATCCAGATTCCCACAAAGCATTATCTTGCAAACTATAATACAGTATCACAGCAGCATGTAGACATTGTTATAATCAAGATACAGAACATTTTTATTACTGCAGGCATACCTCATACTGACATATTATAGCCACACACCCACTTATCTCCCATACATACCACCTCCTCAATCTGCATGAGCTTCTAATCTGTATGCTATGTCTGTAATTTGGTTACTTCAAGATACCAATCAGTATGTAGCCTTTTCTCACTCAGCATAATTCCCTGGAGATTCATGCAGATTGATGCAAGAATCAACAATTTTTCTTTTTTCTTATTGAGTAGTACTCTGTTGTGTTGTTGTGCCACAGTTTAACTGTGCACTCATTGAAAGACATCTGGATTATTTCAAGTTTGTGTCTATGACAAAAAAGTGTGCCATGAACATTCTTGTGCAAGTTTTTGTGTGAATATGTCTTCATTTCTCTAAGATAAATGTCTAGGAGCACAAGGGATAGATATTATGGTAGTTGCATGTTTAGTTTTGTTTTTTTTTTTAAATCCACCAACCTGTACAGTTGTACATTCTGGCCAGTAATATGAATGATCCAATTTCTCTGCATCGTTGCCAGGATTTGGTGGTGTGATTTCTTTTTATCTTAGATATTCTGATACATATATAGTATTATTTCATTGTGGTTTTAACTCTCATTTCCCTAATGGCTAATGATGTTGAAAATCTTTTTGTGTGCTCATTTGACACATGAATGTCCTCTCCAGTAGAATATTGTTTCCCATCTTTTGACCATCTTTTAATTGGATTGTTTGCTTTTTTTTACTGTTCAGTTTTGAAAGGTCTTTATGGATTCTAGATATTGACCATTTGTGAGGTGTGTGGTTTGCAAATATTTTCCTTTATCTCTAACTTATTTTTTCATACTCTTAATAGGATCTTTCAGAAAACAAAGGCTTTTCAGTTTGATAAATTCAGTCCAACTTATCCATTTCTTTAATGCATCATGCCTTGTTTTGGCATCAAATTGGTAACTCTTTAGCTATCTCTGGTTCACAAAAATTTTCTCTCTTTTTTTTTTCACCTGTAAGTTAAAAATTTTCCAGTTTAAGGGGGTCTGGGTGGCTCAGTCGGTTAAGCCTCTGCCTTCAGCTCAGGTCATGATCCCAGGGTCCTAGGTTCAAGCTGCACGTTGAGTTCTCTGCTCAGCGGAGAGCCGCCTTCTCCCTTTCCTTCTGCCTACTTGTGCTCTCTCTCTATCTCTCTGTCAAATAAATAAATAAAAACATAGAAAAAAGAATTTTCCAGTTTAAATTTAAGCCTGTGATATATTTTGAGTTAATTTTTGTGCAAGTGTAAGACATAAGCTGAAGTATGTGTTTTTGCATACAGGTGTCCAGTTTTTTCAAAATGCTGCCTTTCCTTCATTGGATTGCTTTAGTTGCTTTGTCAAAGTTCAGCTGGGTGTATCTCTGAGAATCTTTTTCTGGGTTCTCTGTTGCAATGACAAAATTATCCCTCCCTCCACCAACACCACACAGTCTTAATTACTGTAAATTTATAGTAAGTCTTGATTTTTAGTAGAATGATTTCTTCTACCTTATTCTTTTTCAAAATGGTTTTAGCTTGACTAATCCCTTTGACTTTACATACGAAGTCTAGAATAATCTTGTCTATACCTAGAAAATAATTGGCTGGGACTTCGTGAAGAATTGAATTAAACCTGTATTATCAGTCTGGGGAGTCTGAACATTCATATCACATTGAGTTTTCCATGAGCTCATTATGTGTCTACATATTTTAAGATCTTTGATTACTCATACAAGTCCTGAAATTTTCTGAGATTTATACTAAGAAAAATTGTAAAATTTTTAAGAATTTCATTTTTAAGTGATAGAAATGGTATTATATTTTTAATTTTGGTATCCATATGTACATTGCTAGTATATAAAAATACAGTTGACTCTTCATGTACATCTCATATCCTATGACATTGACAAACTAATTTTTTAGTTTTGGAAGCTTTATTGTAGAGTCCTTGGCATTTCTGGGCAATCTCTGCAAACAGAGACAATAATTCATTTCTTCCATTTTTAAACTATATGCTTTTTATTTCCTGGTTTGTTTGTTTGTTAGTTTGTTTTTAAATTTACTGTTCAGGATAGAATTTCCAGCACCTTGTTGAACAAATATCCTTGACTTGTTTCCTGAGTTGTAAAATATTCAGTATTTCACCATCAAGTATAATATTGTCTGTAGGCCTTTTGCACATGCTCTTTATCAAGTTAAGGGAAATCCACAATATTCCTATTTTTCTGAAAGTTTTTACCATGAATGGGTGTTGAATTCTGTAAATTTTTTGATCATATGATGTGATACCGTGATTTTTCTGTTAAAAAGCAGTTTACATTCATTGCTTCTCGAATACCGAACCATCTTTTCATCTCTGAAATAAAACCCACTGGGTAACAGTATACAATTCTTTTAATACATTGTTAAATTCTACTCGCTACCATTTTGTTAAAGAATTTTATATCTGTATTCATAAGGGAGAATGGTCTATCATTTTCTTTTTGTACTTTTTCTGGTTTAGCATCATGGTAATACCAGTTCCCTTTTCTTCTATTTTCTGGAAGGATTCTGTAGAATTTTCTAGAAGGATTTCTGTTAATTCTTCTTTAAACATTTAGTTGAATTATCCAGTGAAACCACTGAGTCTGAGGTCCCCCCCCCACCTCAGGAGCTTAATTATGAATTCAATTTGCTTAATAGTTGTAGTTTATTTAAATTACCTTTCTCATATTGAGTGAGTTGGGAAAGTTTGTTGGATTTTTTTGAGGAATTGGTGCATTTTACCTAAGGTACAAAATCTATGCATGTAGAGCTGTTTGTAATATTCCCTTATCATCCTTTTGATGTTTTCATGATCTCTAGTAATATCTTGTTTCATTCCTAATGTTGGTAATGTCTTTCCTCCCTTCCTTCCTTCCTTCCTCCCTTCCTCCCTTCTTTCCTTCCTTCCTTTGTCTTGCTTGGTTTGTCAATTGCATTAAAAAAATAATGTACTTTTTTGTCTTACTCCCAACCTGTCTTTCATGTAGCTTAAGATATTTTTTCCCTTGTCCATAACTCATGTTTTTTGCTCTGCCTTCTAGTCTTTACCCACTCGCCACACCCCTGGGGCTGCCATGAACTCCACCATGAAGCAGTCCTGAACCAGTCTTTCCCACACATACACTTGTCCTCCACACTCTAGGAGCTTTGGATCTTGTGCTGTGGTGCACATCCCACAGGTGTCTCAGGTTCAGCATGTTCACAATACTCTTTACCTTCTCTAAATCCACCACCATTTGTCACAAAAGAGTTTAATTTTTTTCAGTTTTATGTTTCCAATAATGACCACACATTCTTCCCATCATTCAGAAAAGGCTTTAACAGGGAAAATGGAATTTGAATAGATTTTGAAGCAGAGACAGAATTTTGACAGGCATAATTGGAAGAATAAAATGAATAAATATATATGGGCATGTAGTTATGGTATATGCTCAAGGTGTTGTGTATGTTTGACAGCAGTAAATCATGTTCATTCACTCATAAGGCAATAAATAAGTGTCTGTTATGAACCTGGCACTACTCTAAGCACTGTGTAGACAGTGGAGAAGAAAAACTGATGGGGGCACCTGGGTGGCTCAGTCAAGTGTCTGCCTTCGGCTCAGGTCATGATACCAGGGTCTAGGGATCCAGGCCCACATCGGGCTCCCTGCTCAGCGGGAGGCCTGCTTCTCTCCCGCTCCCCCTGCTTGTGTTCCCTCTCTCCCTGTGTCTCTCTCTATCAAATAAATAAATTAAAAAAAAAAAAAAAGAAAGAAAAACTGATGCCTGGTCCCCTGTCCTCATGGAGAAAAGCCTAATGAGGGAGACAGATACTCATCAACATACTAATACAGATGATTAGTGATTGCATTGAGGAACACAGCAGATGGTGATGAAAGAGACTAGAGTGGGTGAAGGAGCATGAGGTTGGGTGTCAGGGCATCTCAGAGCCAGCCATGCTGAGAATTAGTGGCACCCAGGAGATCAAGAGCTGGGCCCAGTCTGGGGAAAGAGCCCATCCACAGGCATCATCAGAAGAGGGTTGCTCAGTGAAAACAGGAGATTCAAGATGAGGCCAGGTGACACCCAGCCTACCCAGTTGAGACAAATTCAACTCCAGTGTCGTAGGAAACCACTAAAGGTTTTAATTAGGGAGATGACACAATCTAATTTCATTACACAGGGAGATAGGCAACAATAAAATTGAAAATACAAGTTTGGGAACACATTGCAGAAAACCTGTACTGACAGTCCTGGGAGTTCCCACTTAAACTGCAGGCAGTGGAGAGTTATCAGGATTTTATTTTATTTTTAATAAACATTTTTCTAGATTTATTAAAAAATAAATACATATTATAAAACAATTGGAGGATAAACAATTATATAACAATTGTTATAAAACAATTGCAGTAAGCAAAAACCAAAAAGAATATAAGCATAACCCATTACCACATAATTCAGATTATGTACATTTTAATGTATTTCAGAGTTGACTTTTCCTGACAGTTTGCTGTGTATACTTAACAGTATACACAGTATACACAGCACAATAGTACTTAACTATTTTATATACTTAATAATATACACATAAAAATGTATTACAAAAGTAGTCTTAACGATCCTACTGAATAGAGTATTTTTTAAAATTTTGATTTATTTATTTGAGAAAGAGAAAGTCCACACGTTGGGGGGAGGGGAGGCAGAGGGAAAGGGAGATATAGACGCCTCACTGAGCAGGAAGCCTGATACAGGGCCCAATCCAAGGACTCTGAGATCAAGGACACTGAACCAACTGAGCCACCCAGGAACCGCTGAATATTTAGTAGACTGCTTTTTTTTTGTTTGTTTTTTCCATGATGTACAGGGACAACTATTTCAATAAAAACACTAAAATCGTTTTTTTAAAGATTTTATTTATTTATTTGACAGAGATCACAAGTAGGCAGAGAGGCAGGCAGAGAGAGAGGGGGAAGCAGGCTCCCCGCCAAGCAGAGAGCCCAATGCAGGGCTCCATCCCAGGACCCTGGGATCATGACCTGAGCCACCCAGGTGTCCCTAAAATCATTTTTAATGAATGGATGGTATCCCGTTGCATGTATGTTTCACAGCTGATCCCACTAAACTCCAGTTGTTCAACTTTTTAAAATTTTTTTTAATTTTTTATTAACATACAATGTATTATTAACCCCAGGGGTACAAGTCTGTGAATCATCAGTGTTACACACTTCACAGCACTCACCATAGCACATACCTTCCCCAATGTCCATAACCCAACCACCCTTGTTCAACTTTTAAGACTTCAAGTTTTCTATGTTATAATTAGCCTGCAATACAGTTAACATCTTCATTGCTAAATCTGTGTATATATCACTAATTATTCCCTTAGAGTATTATCCTATAAGTGTAAGTGTCAAGTAAAATAGCATGAATATGCTAACACCTTTGATTCATCTAGTCACATAATCCTTCAGAAAACCTGTACCAAATTATAATCATTCTAGTGGTAGAGAAATGAGCTACCTTCCCATAAGTACAGGGCATTGTAATTTGTTTTTATTTTTGTCTTTTGCTAGAGGCAAATGGCATCTTATTGCTATATATATATATATATATATATATATATATACATATATATATACATATGTCATATAGATATATATATATATATAATTTCTTTGATTACTAATGAGATTGAGCATTTAATCACTTACTGGTCTTCATTTTTCCTCTTTTCTGGCTTCTTAGTCATCTCTTTTACTCATTTTTCTAATGACAGATTTGTCTTTTCCTTCATATATATATATTTTTATTATATATATTCAATATTTATACCTATCTGTATCTGAGACTTTTTTCTCCATGTATAAAAACTTTTCTGACATATGATACAAATATATTTCTCCAATTTATAATTTGCCTTTTACCTTTATGATGTTATTTTATCATACAAAAGTAGTCCATTTTTAAAATTTCAAACTCATTGATGATTTCATTTACGATTTCTATGTTAAGAGTTTTGTTTAAAAGTCCTTCACCTCCCCAGTGTCATAACTTAACATTGTGTTTACTTCTAGTAGTTTACTCTCTCTACTTGAGTCTTCAAGCCATCTGCCCTGTGGTATGAAATGCAGACCTTCCTTTTTCCAGTATATTTCCCCAAAGGCTTGAAAGGCAAATTATTATCACACAAAAGTTGTGAATGCACCCAATTCTTTTCTGTTGTCTCTCTTGCTTCACAAAATTCAGTCAGTGATAAACTGTCTTCAGATCCAAAGTACATGGTTCATTTCAATCTAATAGGACACATCATCCTTTTCCTCTTCTTCTTCAAAAGTTTATTAAAAGTTGTGTGAAGGTGAATGTCATGACTGGAACTATGCCTGAGAGTATTAATCTCACACTCTATAGGATGGACTAAAAAGGTGAAGAGATTACAAAGAGGAATCCAGGACTGGGCAAACACTTGAAGTAACTGGTCTCAAAGACAAATCTCATTTTGAGTTTTTTTTTATTTTTTTGTTTTTGTTTTTGTTTTTGTTTTTTTTTTTTTTTTGACAGAGAGAAATCACAACTAGGCAGAGAGGCAGGCAGAGAGTGAGGAGGAAGCAGGTTCCATGTGGAGCAGAGAGCCCAATGCGGGGCTCGATCCCAAGACCCTGGGATCATGACCTGAGCCGAAGGCAGAGGCTTTAACCCACTGAGCCACCCAGGTGCCCCTCATTTTGAGTTTTAATCACCAACTGAAGACAGGGGGAAAAAAATCTTACTGATATCAAATTATGATCCAAGGATCTTTATATGTAAACTCTGAGGGATATGATTAAAAAACCAAGGCTGAGGGGGCGCCTGGGTAGCTCAGTGGGTTAAAGCCTGTGCCTTTGACTCAGGTCATGATCCCAGGGTCCTGGGATTGAGCCCAGCATTGGGCTCTCTGCTCAGCAAGGAGCCTGCTTCCCTCTCTCTCTGCCTGCCTCTCTGCCTACTTGTGATCTCTGTCTGTCAAATAAATAAATAAAATCTTTAAAAAAAAAAACAAAAAAACCCCAAGGCTGTTAACTGACCTGGAAAAATTGTCAAAGTAAACCTGAGGATGTGCTCTCAGCTGTGGGCAGAGGGATAGAGGTGACTCATCTGTCAATCCACTGAAAAATGTGCACTTTGCTGTTAGTTTGGAACTCAATGATGGAACTTATTTGAGTTAAAAAAAAAAAAAAAAAACTTATACCAAGAAAATGGCAATATGGGGAATGCTGGGAGTCCATCCCTTCCCTAGAAACACCCAAAAACCTGACCAAAAATGTGAACTCAACTTTACCACATCTCAGTGTCAAATGTTTGCAACTAGGTGAAAGCTTAGCCAGGAAAAATGTGAATGAATCTGGGTAGACTAGTGCTGCCATTTGATTAACCCAGAACTGAGAACAAGTGTTCAAAAGAACTTGTGTGTAAATATTCATAGGAGCACTTTTTGTATAACCAAAAAGTGGAAACAACCAAATGTCCATCAACCCATGAATGGAAAAACAAAATGTGATCCACTCATACAACGGATGTATTACAACAGAATGGAATATGATAATGGAATTTTATTTGATCATAAAAAGGAATGATGTATTGATGCATGCTACAACATGGAGGAACCTTAATAACATTATGTTAAGTGAAGAGGCCAGTCACAAAGAGCCACACATTATGTAATTCCATTTATATGAAATGTCCAGAATAAGCAAATCCCTAGACAGAAAGCAGATCAGTGGTTGCCTGGGGCTGAAGGGAGGGGCCAGAGGGAAGTGACTGTTTAGTGCATTTTGGGTTTGGTTGTGGGGAATAAGAAAAAAGTCCTGGGACCAGATAATGATGGAAGCTGCACACATTGTATGTAATTCCATTGACTTGTACACTTGAAAATATAAAAATGGTAAATTTTATGTTACATATATTATACCATAATTTTTAAACCAAATAATATATAGTTCTTGAAAATATGCTTGTATACCCCATATCAAATAATATGTATACTCCATGTGAATTTTATCATATATGTATGTATTCCATGTCAATACATGCATATCTATAAATTTCTAAAAAATTTAATAATTCATTTTAATGATCTTACAACATGGAGTCCTTTTAAAAGTATGTTACATAACCCAGGGGTATTAAAAAACAATAACTTATAGACATTCTAGTTACAAATATTCTGCATGGGAAAAAAAAACACTATAAGCTATTTTGCTCTAAAAAGAGAAGGTGACTACATAAAAAAAAAGTTGCTGGGAGGAGTCAAGATGGCGGAGAAGTAGCAGGCTGAGACTACATCAGGTAGCAGGAGATCAGCTCGATAGCTTATCTAAACATTGCAAACACCTAAAAATCCAAGGGGAGATCGAAGAGAAGAAGAACAGCAATTCTAGAAACAGAAAATCAACCACTTTCTGAAAGGTAGGACTGGCGGAGAAGTGAATCTAAAACGACGGGAAGATAGACCGCGGGGGGAGGGGCCGGCTCCCGGCAAGCGGCGGAGGAACAGAGCACAAAATCAGGACTTTTAAAAGTCTGTTCCACTGAGGGACATTGCTCCAGAGGCTAAACCGGGGTGAAGCCCACACGGGGTCAGTGTGGCCCCAGGTCCCGCAGGGTCACAGAATGATCGGGGGTGTCGGAGTGTCGGAGAGCTCGCAGGTGTTAGAACGGAGAAGCCGGCTACAGAGACAGAGATGAGGACTGAACACTCAGCTCGGGGTTACCTTGAACTGGTCGTGGACTGGGTAAGCTCGGACGCGGCTGGAGGCAGGGGATACGGGAGTGATTGGGTGCTGTCCTCTGGGGGCGCACTGAGGAGTGGGGCCCCGGGCTCTCGGCTCCTCCAGGCCGGAGACTAGGAGGCCGCCATTTTCATTCCCATCCTCCGGAACTCTATGGAAAGCGTTCAGGGAACAGAAGCTCCCAAAAGTGAACCCAAGCTGATTACTTAGTCCGGGCCCCCGGTAAGGGCGGTGCAATTATGCCTGGGGCAAAGACACTTGAGAGTCACCACAACAGGCCCCTCCCCCAGAAGATCAACAAAATATCCAGACAGAACGAAGTTCATCTATCAAGGAAAGCAGGTTCAATACCTAGGACAGAAGCGGAATTCCAGAGGAGGAGAAAGCAAAGCATGAAACTCATGGCTTTCTCCCCAAGATTCTTTAGTCTTGCGGTTAATTCAATTTTTGTTTCAATTTTTTTTTCTTTCTTTTTTCTTCTTCTGCTAAATTTTTTAAAACTTTTACCCTTCTCTTTTTTAACGTTTTTTGACTAGTTTATCTAAATATATATTTTTTCTTTCTTTTTTATATATTTTCTTTGTTTTATTTTTTAAATTTTTTTTCTTTTTTTTTTCTGAACCTCTTTTTATCCGCTTTCTCCCCCCCCCACAATTTGGGGTCTCTTCTGAATTGGTTACAGCACATTTTTCTGGGATCTTTGCCACCCTTTTAGTATTTTACTTGATCCTTCATATCCTCTTATCTGGACAAAATGACAAGGTGGAAAAAATCACCACAAACAAAAGAACAAGAGGTAGTACCGAAGGCTAGGGACCTAATCCACAGAGACATTGGTAACATGTCAGATCAAGAGTTCAGAATGACGATTCTGAACATTCTAGCTGGGCTCAAAAAGGCATGGAAGATATTAGAGAAACCCTCTCTGGAGATATAAAAGCCCTTTCTGGAGAAATTAAAGAACTAAAATCTAACCAAGTTGAAATCAAAAAAGCTATTAATGAGGTGCAATCAAAAATGGAGGCTCTCACTGCTAGGATAAATGAGGCAGAAGAAAGAATTAGTGATATAGAAGACCAAATGACAGAGAATAAAGAAGCCGAGCAAAAGAGGGACAAACAGCTACTGGACCACGAGGGGAGAATTCGAGAGATAAGTGACACCATAAGATGAGACAACATTAGAATAATTGGGATTCCAGAAGAAGAAGAAACAGAGAGGGGAACAGAAGGTCTATTGGAGAGAACTATTAGAGAGTATTTCCCTAATATGGCAAAGGGAACAAGCATCAAAATCCAGGAGGTGCAGAGAACACCACTCAAAGTCAACAAGAATAGGTCCACACCCCATCACCTAATAGTAAAATTTACAAGTCTTAGTGACAAAGAGAAAATCCTGAAAGCAGCCCAGGAAAAGAAGTCTGTAACATACAATGGTAAAAATATTAGATTGGCAGCAGACTTATCCACAGAGACCTGGCAGGCCAGAAAGAGCTGGCATGATATATTCAGAGCACTCAACGAGAAAAACATGCAGCCAAGAATACTCTATCCAGCTAGGCTATCATTGAAAATAGAAGGAGAGATCAAAAGCTTCCAGGACAAACAAAAACTGAAAGAATTTGCAAACACCAAACCAGCTCTACGGGAAATATTGAAAGGGGTCCTCTAAGCAAAGAGAGAGCCTAAAAGTAGTAGATCAGAAAGGTACAGAGACAATATACAGTAACAGTCAACTTACAGGCTAATAATGGCACTAAATTCATATCTCTCAATAGTTACCCTGAATGTTAATGGGCTAAATGCCCCAATCAAAAGACACAGGGTATCAGAATGGATAAAAAAACAAAACCCATCTATATGTTGCCTACAAGAAACTCATTTTGGACGTGAAGACACCTCCAGATTTAAAGTGAGGGGGTGGAAAACAATTTACCATGCTAATGGGCATCAGAAGAAAGCTGGGGTGGCAATCCTTAGATCAATTAGATTTTAAGCCAAAGACTATAATAAGAGATGAGGAAGGACACTATATCCTACTCAAAGTGTCTGTCCAACAAGAAGATCTAACAATTTTAAATATCTATGCCCCTAACTTGGGAGCAGCCAATTATATCAACCAATTAATAACAAAATCAAAGAAACACATCAATAATAATACAATAATAGTAGGGGACTTTAACACTCCCCTCACTGAAATGGACAGATCATCCAAGCAAAAGATCAACAAGGAAATAAAGGCCTTAAATGACACACTGGACCAGATGGACATCACAGATATATTCAGAACATTTCATCCCAAAGCAACAGAATACACATTCTTCTCTAGTGCACATGGAACCTTCTCCAGAATAGATCACATCCTGGGTCACAAATCAGGTCTCAACCGGTATCAAAAGATTGGGATCATTCTCTGCATATTTTCAGACCACAATGCTCTGAAGATAGAACTCAATCACAAGAGGAAAGCTGGAAAGAAACCAAATACATGGAGACTAAACAGCATCCTTCTAAAGAATGAATGGGTCAACCAGGAAATTAAAGAATAATTGAAAAAATTCATGGAAACAAATGATAATGAAAACACAATGGTTCAAAATCTGTGGGACACAGCAAAAGCAGTCCTGAGAGGAAAATATACAGCGGTACAAGCCTTTCTCAAGAACCAAGAAAGGTCTCAAGTACACAACCTAACCCTACACGTAAAGGAGCTGGAGAAAGAACAAGAAAGAAACCCTAAACCCAGCAGGAGAAGAGAAATCATAAAGATCAGAGCAGAAATCAACGAAATAGAAACCAAAAAAACAATAGAAAAAATCAATGAAACTAGGAGCTAGTTCTTTGAAAGAATCAATAAGATTGATAAACCCCTGGCCAGACTCATCAAAAAGAAAAGAGAAAGGACCCAAATCAATAAAATCATGAATGAAAGAGGAGAGATCACAACTAACACCAAAGAAATACAGACAATTATAAGAACATACTATGAGCAACTCTACACCAACAAATTTGACAATCTGGAAGAAATGGACGCATTCCTAGAGACATATAAACTACCACAACTGAACCAGGAAGAAATAGAAAACCTAAACATGCCCATAACCAGTAAGGAGATTGAAACAGTCATCAAAAATCTCCAAACAAGCAAAAGCCCAGGGCCAGACGGCTTCCCAGGGGAATTCTACCAAACATTTAAAGAAGAACTCATTCCTATCCTCCTGAAACTGTTCCAAAAAATAGAAATGGAAGGAAAACTTCCAAACTCATTTTATGAGGCCAGCATCACCTTGATCCCAAAACCAGACAAGGATCCCACCAAAAAAGAGAACTACAGACCAATATCCTTGATGAACACAGATGCAAAAATTCTCGCCAAAATACTAGCCAATAGGATTCAACAGTACATTAAAAGGATTATTCACCACAATCAAGTGGGATTTATTCCATTGCTGCAGGGTGGTTCAACATCCTCAAATCAATCAATGTGATAGAACACATTAACAAAAGTAAGAACAAGAACCATATGATACTCTCAATAGATGCTGAAAAAGCATTTGACAAAGTATAGCATCCCTTCCTGATCAAAACTCTTCAAAGTGTAGGGACAGAGGGCACATACCTCAGTATTATCAAAGCCATCTATCAAAAACCCACTGCAAATATCATTCTCAATGGAGAAAAACTGAAAGCTTTTCCATTAAGGTCAGGAACACGGCAGGGATGTCCATTATCACCACTGCTATTCAACATAGTACTAGAAGTCCTAGCCTCAGCAATCAGACAACAAAAAGAAATTAAAGGCATCCAAATCGGCAAAGAAGAGGTCAAACTATCACTCTTCGCAGATGATATGATACTATATGTGGAAAACCCAAAATATTCCACTCCAAAATTGCTAGAACTTGTACAGGAATTCAGTAAAGTGTCAGGATATAAAATCAATGCACAGAAATCAGTTGCATTTCTCTACACCAACATCAAGACAGAAGAAAGAGAAATTAAGGAGTCCATCCCATTTACAATTGCACCCAAAACTATAAGATACCTAGGAATAAACCTAACCAAAGAGGCTAAGAATCTATATGCAGAAAACTATAAAGTACTCATGAAAGAAATTGAGGAAGACACAAAGAAATGGAAAAGTGTTCCATGCTCCTGGATTGGAAGAATAAATATTGTGAAAATATCCATGCTACCTAAAGCAATCTACACATTTAATGCAATCCCTATCAAAATACCATCCATTTTTTCAAAGAAATGGAAGAAATAATCCTAAAATTTATATGGAACCAGAAAAGACCTCGAATAGCCAAAGGAATATTGAAAAAGAAAGCCAAAGTTGGTGGCATCACAATTCCGGACTTCAAGCTCTATTACAAAGCTGTCATCATCAAGACAGCATGGTACTGGCACAAAAACAGACACATAGATCAATGGAACAGAATAGAGAGCCCAGAAATAGACCCTCAACTCTATAGTCAACTAATCTTCAACAAAGCAGAATGTCCAATGGAAAAAAGACAGCCTCTTCAATAAATGGTGCTGGGAAAATTGGACAGCCACATGCAGAAAAATGAAATTGGACCACTTCCTTACACCACACATACAAAATAGACTCCAAATGGATGAAGGACCTCAATGTGAGAAAGGAATCCATCAAAATCCTTGAGGAGAACGCAGGCAGCAACCTCTTCGACCTCAGCTGCAGCAACATCTTCCTAGGAACATCGGCAAAGGCAAGGGAAGCAAGGGCAAAAATGAACTATTGGGATTTCATCAAGATCAAAAGCTTTTGCACAGCAAAGGAAACAGTTAACAAAACCAAAAGACAACTGACAGAATGGGAGAAGATATTTGCAAATGACATATCAGATAAAGGGCTAGTATCCAAAATCTATAAGGAACTTAGCAAACTCAACACCCAAAGAACAAACAATCCAATCAAGAAATGGGCAGAGGACATGAACAGACATTTCTGCAAAGAAGACATCCAGATGGCCAACAGACACATGAAAAAGTGCTCCACGTCACTCAGCATCAGGGAACTATAAATCAAAACCACAATGAGATATCACCTCACACCAGTCAGAATGGCTAAAATTAACAAGTCAGGAAATGACAGATGCTGGCGAGGATGCGGAGAAAGGGGAACCCTCCTACACTGTTGGTGGGAATGCAAGCTGTTGCAACCACTCTGGAAAACAGCATGGAGGTTCCTCAAAATGTTGAAAATAGAACTACCTATGACCCAGCAATTGCACTACTGGGTATTTACCCCAGAGATACAAACGTAGTGATCTGAAGGAGCATGTGTACCCGAATGTTTATAGCAGCAATGTCTACAATAGCCAAACTTTGGAAAGAACGTAGATGTCCATCAATATATGAATGGATAAAGAAGAAGTGGTATATATACACAATGGAATACTATGCAGCCATCAAAAGAAATGAAATCCTACCATTTGCGATGACGTGGATGGAACTAGAGGGTATCATGTTTAGTGAAATAAGTCAATTGAAGAAAGACAACTATCATATGATCTCCCTGATATGAGGACATGGAGATGTAACATGGGGGGTTAGGGGGATAGGAGAAGAATAAATGAAACAAGATGGGATTGGGAGGGAGACAAACCATAAATGATTCTTAATCTCACAAAACAAACTGGGGGTTGCTGGGGGGAGGTGGGGTTGGGAGAGGGGGAGGGGGTTGTGGACTTTCGGGAGCATATGTGCTATCGTAAGTGCTGTGAAGTGTGTAAACCTAGTGATTCACAGACCTGTACCCCTGGGGATAAAAATACATTATATGTTTATTAAAAAAAAAAAGAAAGAAAGGATGAATACCCAACTTTTGTAGCAACATGGACGGGACTGGAATTGATTATGCTGAGTGAAATAAGTCAAGCAGAGAGAGTCAAGTATCATATGGTTTCACTTATTTGTGGAGCATAACAAATGACATGGAGGACATTGGGAGATGAAGAGGAGAAGGAAGTTGAGGGAAATTGGAAGGGGAGGCGAACCATAAGAGACTATGGACTCTGAAAAACAACCTGAGGGTTTTGAAGGGGTGGGGGTGGAGGTTGGGGAACCAGGTGGTGGGTAATAGGGAGGGCACGTATTGCATGGAGCACTGGGTGTTGTGCAAAAACAATGAATACTGTTTCGCTAAAAAAATAAATTAATTAATTAAAGAAAAATCGTTGCTGAACACCAAAGGAAACAATCAACAAAACTAAAAGACAACCTACTGAATGAAAGAAGATATTGCAAATGACATATCTGACAAAGGGTTAGCATCCAAAAAGTATAAAGAACTTATACAATTCAATACCCCAAAACCAAAAAATCCAATTTAAAAATAGGCAGAAGAAATAAACAGGCATTTCTCCAAAAAGACATTCAGACAGTGAGCAGACACATGAAAAGATGCTCAACATCACTAGTTATCAAGGAAATGCAAATGAAAACCATGATGAGATATCACCTCATACCTGTCAGATGGCTAAAATCAAAAACATAAGAAAAACAAGTGTTGGTGAGGATGTGGAGAAAAGGGAACGTTCATGCACTGTTTGTGGAAATATAAACTTGTGCAGCAACTCTGGGTAACTGTATGGAAGCTCCTTAAAAATCTAAAAATAGAACTATTGTATTATCTAGTAATTCTATTTCTACGTATTTACCTAAAGAATATGAAAACACTAATTTGAAAAAATATATGCACCCCAATGTTTATAGCAGCACTATTTACAATAACCAAGATATGGAAGCATCCCAAGTATCCAATGATAGATAAATGGATAAAGAAGTTTTGAGATATATATGATGGAATATTATTAAACCATAAAAAAGAATGAAATCCTGTCATTTACAACAAGATGAATGGAGCTAGAAGGTATAATGCTAAGTGAAATAAGTCAGCTGAAGAAACAAATACCAGGTGATGTCACTCATATGTGGAATTTAAGAAACAAAACAAATGAACAAAGAAGAAAGAGACAAACTAAGAAACAGACTTTAAATTACAGAGAACAAACTGGTGGTTACCAATGAGGAGGTGGATGGGAGGATAGATGAAGTAGGAGATGGGGACTGAAGAATACACCTATTACAATGAACACTGAATAATGTGTAGAATTATTGAAATAATGATATTGTACACCTTAAACCAATAAACACTGTATGTTAACTATACTGGAATTTAAATAAATAAATGCATACATACATTAAAAAAAAGAATCTGAGAAAAATAATTGCCTTTCATATAAGAAAAATGTTATATATTATTTCTAATATATGCAGTGCTCTTAGAAATCAAAAAGGAATAGGCAAAAATCAGAGTGGGAAATTTAAGAGGAGAAAAAGAATATACAAATGGCTTTCAAACATTTGGAAAGATTTGACCTCCGTTATAATAAGATATATGTCAAATAGAATTATATTATTTTTCACCTCACTAATTGGTAGAGATATACAAAATAGCATGGTGTATGGGCGAGATTAGGGGATTTTTACAATTGTAGCAATTTTCCTATATTGCTGGCAGGCGTGGAAGTTCATTAAACCCCTATAAAGCAATTTGGTAATATACATGTAAATTGCTAATACATGTATCTTGTGACCTAATTATGTAATTTCTGGTAATTTATTATAAAGAAATACTCTTATACATATGAAATAACATACAGACTTACTTCTTGTTTTTAAGATCCAAAATATTCATTAAGGAACTGTTAATAAATAATATAGCATACCACACAGTAGAATCGGATTGAAAAAGTTTCTATGTACAGAGAATGTGCTCCAAAAAAATTGCTATATGAAAGAAACAAGGGGTTAAACAGTGTGCATAGTACATTAATATAAAACAAGAATATGAAAATATATGGATTTGCTTTACAGATGCATGACATATTTCTGAAAAGATATTTTAAATTTTATAAAACTGCATCAGAGGAAACAAATTGATGTCAAGAGAAAAGTGAGAGAATGGTATTGTTTAAACTTTTGTACATTTTGAATTTGAAACTCTATTAAAAATGTTAAATATGCATTTTATAGAATACTCCTAAGTATAATGCTAGTATTTAGCCAATGGTATCAAAGATTCCACAATGATAGACTTAACTGATGAAACAACAAAAATTAAGACATTATTGAGATATAATAGCATTAAGTAGATCTCATTAAAAACAATCACCGGATGTAAAACTCCTGAGCAATTTAACATACTTATGATGTCATCAAATCTGGGACTTTTGCCTCTTACTCATGTACAATACAGACAGTAAGGTTTCCCTGTCAACTTAAAAGAGAATCCCCGTAGTACCCTGCTTGAGAAAGTCTTGAGGGTAGCTCTGTTAATGAACGCAGTGAGGCCAGTCCCACTGCACATGGTAAGCAGTGGTTTGGGGGCTGGTGTTTAAGGATCCCAGAGCCACAGGCCACCTGACAGATGGGGCTGTTGGGCTTGCCTTCCCAAACCCTGAACTGCAAGGTGTCCTCTCCTCTAGCCACTGTTAGTGTTCCTGAAGTACCATCAACAGGAAGTGAGCAGATCTGGACCACCATCTGAGCTTCTAAGAAAGTCTGAGAGTCATTTTCGTCCAGCCCACTGCTAAAATTTTTATATGGTTTCCATCATTTAATGTAGCTAGTGACACCAATACATATCAATGCCCTGACTTTACACACTCACCTACTAAAGATCGACATCAAGGAACCTGCCCATATTTTACCCAAAAGTAGTGCAGCTGAACATAGCCTTCAGACATGAAGGGAAGAAGAGGCTTGTTAAAAATAAATCAACCAACACCTTTTTTGGAATCTTTCACAAGAGACTGAGTACCTGGATTTCAGGGCTTAGTAAGGGCATGAAGTCCTTGAATGCTGAACTCTAGAATTCACAATATGTGATTCCCAATTTTCTATAAAGCATGGAAGACCTAGTATTTGAAAATTTTATCAGCCTATGTATTGCTTCAGTTGACACATTTGTTATTTTTTACTAATGCATCAACTAACATTAAAATTAGCCACTGGATTTGCAGGAGACTGTGGCAAAAGAATGATAGAGCACTCCAGTTCCAGGGAGCTTACAGTAACTCCCATCCCTGCAAACAAACTCTCAATGGCATCATTTCCCTCCCTTCCTTTAGATGATACCTCCTTCTAATTTTATTTCTAATGGTCCTGTGTGGTTTTACCAAAAGCCACCTCAAATGTTTTTCTGAAGTAGTTAGAATATGAACCAAAAGCTGAAAAAAAAATCAAACCCAATGCCAGTCAAAAGAACAGAGACAGAGGTGTACACAGAATGCCTGTGAAGTGCCAGACTGTGCTGGCAGGCAAGGAGGTATGGGGAGTTTGGGGGAGAAGGTAACACAGTAAGCTGTGCTGTGTTACATCAGGCATGCATAATGAGGGGACACTCTAGCCCAGTTAAGAGGTGGCCAGGCAGGTGCCAGAGGAAATGATCCTTCCCTGCCCCCTCCCCAGGTAGTTTAACATTCCTCTTCAGTACTCCCAGAATATCTGCATAAACTTTACCACACAATAGAATTGTTGTGTGCACATTTCAGTTCTGTGTCTGTCTTGAAGACCTTTGAAGGTGATTAGAATGATGCCTTTGTGTCCTGAACACCTAACAAAATGTGTGGCACATTCTAAATTATTCAGTAAGTGCTAAATGACTTAGTGAATAAGTAAATGAATGAATAAATCAACATCTAAGTCTGAAGCTGAACCTTCAAGGAGTAGAATGTGACCAAGTAGTAAAGGAGAATATCCAGGCAGAAAGATCAGCAAGGGCTGAAAAGCATTGAGAAAACAAGCCATGGGTTTTTCATGGAAGGCCCGGGAGCTTAAATGGTGAAAGAGAACATACTGGACTGTGTCAGAAGGAGGCTGAAGAGATAAACAGAGGACCCAGTCACCAACTGCCGCTTTTACCATGCTTTCTCTGAAAATGAATACCTTAATTTATTTGGGCAATTAATACCACATTAACACTCAAATACTAACAGAAGGCATCCCTGTTCAATTCTTTAAAATCAAGAACAATTTCATTAATAATAGGTAAAAGCCAAATATAGTATGTTAATTTGATTGTTTAGAGATGGTTATTTAAACAATGCTAACTTTGTGGATAGTGGTGGTATCATTGTTTAAATAATCCACCTCTAATGATCTTATCCATTCCACAGTGTGACCAATCTCAACTTTCAAGTTGCCTGAAGGCATGAAGGTACAACCAAGACAGGCTATCCAGAAACCCAAAACAAATATACTTGATAAGCCTCTGGGAACAAGCCCCTCCTCTATTGAGCACCATTTGAGAGAAATGCATTGTCTCCACAGACTACAGCAGGGAATATGTGATCCTGTCAGTCACTTGGTGCAGTGGTGACAGATCCTACAATCATTCAAGGCCATAGAGAAGGAAAGAATGCTTTATTTCAGGTATGATTACAAAATAATATGACTCTTTCTGTTATAAATACAGCAGAATCCAAAAGTCCTCATCCCCAACCTTTTACACTTTTAAAGTGACCAGTTAAAATTTTGAAATCAATACATTTTACCCTGTAAGTCACAAGAAAGAAACTATTTTCTTAGGTGATAACACGACTTTGTTACATGCTGAGGACATTGCACAGTGTCAGCTCAGTGCAGTCAGAAAGAAAATTGACCACAGCAAAGCTAAAATAATCTCTGGCAGGCATTTGCCAGCATTCAAATGGGGCGTATTCAATAGCTTCCTTCATCAGGTCGGTTCTGGGAATGGCGGGCTGAGAACTGTCTGCAGCTGACCCCACTGCGAAGGAAACTAGAGGAGAGCTACTCAGTTGCATGTTCTAAACAAGCCCTTCTGAGGTTCATTTTAATGGTTGGAGTTGCCAACTGGTCACACCTACACAGATAATTTTCTAGGTAAATCATCACTTCTACCTTCTTTTTCTTTGGTGCTCTGAGGTCCTGGCTGACACTTGTTCAGGAATTTGGAAACATTTCTCCTTTTTAATTTTTGAAATTTATGTGCACACAAAAACTTGCACATGAATGTTTGTAGACGTATTATTTCTTTTTTTTAAAAGATTTTATTTATTTATTTGAGAGAGAGCAAGAACATGAGTGGTGGAGGAGGGTCAGAGGGCCAGAGAGAAAGAGGAAGAAGCAGACTCTTCACTGAGCAGGGAGCCTGATGTGGGACTCAATCCCAGGATCCTGGGATCATGACCTGAGCCAAATCCAGATGCTTAACCAACTGAGCCACGCAGGTGCCCCAAAATATCATTTCTAATAGCCCAAAACAGCAGCCAACCCAGACGTTGTTCAAGGGGTGAGTAGTGAAACAAACAGTGGTCCATCCATTTGATGGAATCCTTCATGGTAATAAAGAGCAAGGAACCCTCCACACGCATCACAACTTGCATGGATCTCAAGGGAATTATGCTGAGTGAAAAAAACCATCTCATACATACTGTAGGACTTCATTTGTACAACTGTCTCAAATGATAAAAACACAGTGACAAAAAAGAGAGTAGAGGTCAGGGATAGTGGGGAACAGGGAGACTTTATAGGAAAGCATGGGGACCCTTATGATGGAATCATTCTGTATCTTGACACGAGTAATGCAATTACTAAAAGTAAATTCACACATGCACACACTAACATGAATAGATGTAAAAACTGGTAAAATCTGAATAAAGTCAGTAGAGTGTATCAATTCTCTATGACATAGTAATATTATACTACAGTTTTGCAAGATATTACCAGCTGGAGGAAACTGGGTAAAAGTACATGGGATCACAGTATTATGTCTTGCAGCTACATATAAATCTATTATCATATCAAAATAAAAAGTATAAAAATAAGTTCTTTGGAGAAAAATTGTTGACCCAGCCTTCATGCCACATTGTGGCCTTACCTTTGCATGGAGTGGCTGTTCTCTCTTTTTGGTAAGAATGGTCTATTAATTTTTCATCAGTAAAAGGCCTCCAAGAGCAGTCAGAACACCCAGGTCAGTCCAAATCCACTAAGTGCTGGTTTAGGGTCTGGAGCCAGCTCTTCCCTGCTCCAGACTCTAGCTTTGTTGTCTTGTTTATTATCTGTAGAACGTGACCAGCCACCCCTTTCATGCCTAGCTTACTGGGCTGCAAAGCAAGTATGCAATGATCAACTATCATGGGTGCATACAGGTATTTGGGTATGTATGTCTATGTTTATGTGATACAAATCTTCCCACCTGATTGAAATCATTAATATAATCTTTGTTTTCAAATAAATTTATTCTTGTTAACAGAAAACTGATTTTAAAATTATATATACATATATATAAATATATGTAACATATAAATATATTTGTATATATATACATATACATATAAATATATATTTTATATATTCATTTCCCTGATACTTTGGGGGCCACTGTACTAGACAGTAGTATATTGTATATAATAGAAATTCAGTGATTGGTCAAATGAAGGCAGCTAGATTGATAATTCAATGGAAGAATCTAATCAAAGGCAGGACAAATATTGACCAGTGTCAGGTTGCATACCTTTGAGGTTCTTTCTAATCCTGTCAGTCTGTCCACCTTCAAAAATATTTCATGGTAAAATTTCTGTCTCTAGCCCAAACCTCTCCCTTCCCAAACTCCAGACCTGTATATTCAATTACCTACTCAGTGTTTCACATCGATGCCTAACAGACATCTCAGATGCAGCCTGTTGGCAATGGAGCCCCTGTTCTCCCCAAGCCTGACCCACTTCCAGCTTCTTCGTCTTAGCCAGTGGCACCTCCATCCTCGTTGCTCAAGCCCAGATCCTCAGTCACCCTTGAATTCTCTTTTTCTCCCTTTCCATGTCTATTCCCTCAGCAAATCTATTGACTACATCTTCAGAAAACATTCATAATTCAACTACTTTTTACTATCTCTAATGATAGTTTTTGGTGCACAACACCAACAGGTCCCCCACATCATCGCAGCCTCCCTGTGCCTGACTAAGCAACAGCCCCATGTATCTAGGCCCCCTTGAAGCTGCATGCTTTGCTAGTGCTCTTCAACATGGACTCTCAGGTGTGATCTACAGCCAGTATGGATCTGAAAAGCACTGCTTCTTGAGGCTCGCCCTCTTAGTGACTGGGATCCCCCTAAAGACCTTTAAAAAAAAAAAAAGATCTATTTATTTATTTATTGAGAGACAGTGAGAGAGGGAACATAAGCAGGGAAAGTGGGAGAGGGAGAAGAAGTCTTCCCATGGAGCAGGGAGCTCCATGTAGGGCTCGATCCCAGAACCCTGGGATTATGACCTGAGCAGAAGGCAGATGCCTGAAGACTGAGCCACCCAGGTGACCCTCCAAGCTACTGTTTGAATAGTTACCTGGGCCATCCTGCTGAGCCATGAGACTCACTGATCAGTCACCCTATCCTGCCAGCCAACACCCAACCACTGTCCAATAGCAGAACCACCACAGAGGTGTTATTGGTGCCCAGATTCACACGGGATCCCAGACTAAAGCAACAAGACTGTCCTTCGCAGGCCAGCCCACATTGCCAACCCCAGAGTCATGAAAGAGAGGGCACTGCTGTGAGTCACTGTGGCATGGAGGAATTTGTTATATAGCCTTTTAATGACTGTCCCCTTCCACATTTGCCCTCCACAGTCCACTCTCAACACAGTTGACAAGGCAGTCACCATGGGGAGCTGTGGGGTCAGAGAAGCCAGAGGCCAAAGTGTAGAAGGGGTCACAGTAATCCTTTGTTTCCATTCTCAGTATCATTGGGGGCTACTGCATCTATGCATCAGAGAAGTAGTATCATTCACTAAGGTCTTAAAGCAATGGCTCTGTCTACTGTGTTGAATAGACTGGGCACACTGGCCTCCCTCAACACCTCAACACTGGCCCTTTGCATGGGTTGTTGCCTCTCCCAAAACACTCTGCACTCAGAGATACACACCCTGCACCTCTTTCCACTCATTTCTTCAGTGTTATTTTCACAGAGAGGCCCATGTTGGCCACCCTATTTTAAGTTGCAGCTCTCCCCGCAGCTCCCCTTTCCCCTCACCAGGATTTATGCTTTATTTCTTAAGCTTTGGTCATTTTTAACATAACATGAAAATTACTTATGGATGATGCTTTTTGCATATCTCCCTCCACCACCCTACCATGGGAATATGAGCTCCAGGCAGAGATCAGTCTGCTTAATATGCAAATCTCAAGCTTTAACTCAGATGATAGCAACAAGTGAGAAGGTCTTGAGACAGCACTGAAGCTCCTTGTGTGTGAAAATGTATTAGTTTTAGGTCTTTAACCGCAACTGACTGATTCATCCTGGGCGCTCAGGCTGTGCTGGTGCTGGTTACACAATCTTGGTGACTACCCCTCATTTAGTCCTTTCCAGGTGGAAAGGACTGGGTGCCTTAACTCTGTGAGACTCTCCAGGTGAGTTAGGGATGTTTCTCGGGGCACTTACCCTTGACTCTACCACCTGTACACTTACCAGGACAACAGAACACAGTGTAGACAACACAGATAGGATAACCGCAGAGAGCCCAAGCCAACACAGGCTGTGGGGGAGGTTCAGTGGGGCAGAGCAGACTGCAGGTTGCTGACTAACAGCCCAGAGCCTGCAGGGAGCTCTGAAGGGCCAGGCAGCACTTCCTCTCAGCTCTACAAAGCAGCAGTTCAGGGGCTCTTCCAAACAGTGCAAACAGATCGGCAGCTCTTGGCCTTTGCCTCATATTCTGTTGCTGAAAAATAGAAGGAAAATTCTGCAGGATCTAAGCTGACTCTAAACAGGATGCGTGGGGGTGAGTATTGCACAGTGGTGTGTGGAAGGATGGCGTCATGAGGGGGTCATGCACTCCCCAAATGAGATGGATGTCGTTCAGAGGGGGGTCTCTTCCTGCTTACCACCCACTTAAGCCGTCCTCTGCTGTGACCAACACATTCAAATTAGCACAAAAATAAATAGTTAAGAATTTAGGTGTATAGGGGTGCCTGGGTGGCTCAGTGGGTTAAAGCCTGTGCCTTCGGCTCAGGTCATGATCCCAGGGTCCTGGGATCGAGCCCCACATCGGGCTTTCTGCTCTGCAGGGAGCCTGCTTTCTCCTCTCTCTCTCTGCCTGCCTCCCTGCCTACGTGTGATCTCTGTCTGTCAAATAAATAAATAAAAATCTTTAAAAAAAAGAATTTAGGTGTATAAGCTAATCCAGTAAATATAAACACAAATGTTTTGTGGTTATGAAGATGTGTCTGTTTACTCCCAATGTGATTATTTTACCATCCTTCCTTACATATTCAAATTTATTATGTCCTCACTTCAGGGTGTAAGAAATCGTTCTTCTAAAGTAAGCTTCCGCAGTGAGGCAGTGGGCGAGAGGGCCCAGAAAACAGAGAATGAAAGAGGATTTGTTCTAGAGAGGACCCTGGAGTTCTATGGGAAGGTGCCACACATCCTCCTTGAGGTCAAAACTCGGTCCAGTGAGCAGAACCCACCTTGGGACAAGTACTCTGAAAGGAACAGGGGGACAGTTCCAGAGCCCTCTGTGCCCTTGGCTGACAGCTGACAAGAACCATAGCATCTCCCTGGTGGTGCCAGTGGAGACCTGCATGAGGCCATTCAGGAGAGGAGTTGAGAACATAGGAAGCACTTGGTCAATCTTAGCTGCTCTCATTATCATCAGCCATGGCAAGGTGGTAACATGGCCTCCTGGACCTTTTCTCTGGTCCACTGTAAACTCCTCAGAGTAAGAAATAAAGACAGGCACAGCACACACAGGACAGGTTCACACAACAGCTTGGCAACAAAAGCAAATTCCAGAATAATCCAGCCCTCCATGGAGTTCAACTGTGAACATGCACTGATGGAGTCCCGCCAAATCCTCCTCCACATGCAACCTCACAGGTATGTGGTCAGCTTTACCAGAGCGATCATTATGAGCTGACAGAGGCTCTTTCTGATTCATTTCCATGTCTAGGAGTCAGTGTGGGTTCCTAGGCAAAAACACCTACACCTGCTTTCAGATGCAGTATCAAACCCGAGTTGCTGTGGAACCTTGGGAAGCACACATAACCTCCCAGTGCCTGAGTTTTCCTTCTGGTTAAAGGGCAGTGTCATAATAAAGAACATATGCAAACGCACATCTACACCATCCCAAAGAAGGATTTCAGACACCCATGTTATACCCTTTGTTCCCTCTACTTCAATAGCAATGTTTTGGGAAACTCTCAGCGGGCCACAAGTTTATATAACCCTTCATCTGCCAATTCTAATAGAGAAATATACTTGAGGTTTTACAGAGCACTTATGTTCACATAAAAACATCAAATTCTGCATCATAATATGTGAAATAAATCCAATTTTCATCACTAATGATAATAAAAGGAAACATTATTTGGAGGGAAAAAAGCGGTTCTACACCTATAATTGTAAAAATAGTCTAGTAAATGTGAGAGGAACCAAGTACAGATAAGCTCCAAGATAGATTAAGCAACGTTATTTCTCTAGCTGACTTTCTCACAATTACCAGTTATTGAGCTTTGAGTTTAATTTCTAGATTTCATGCACTCTTGTTTCTCCAGTATTGCCGAACTCAGTAATTTATGCACTCACTAAATGGTTATGAGGATGACTCAATGGCACACGTTGGTTTATACATTCGGGATGCAACAGTGAGCATGATAGGCTGAAACAGTTCAGTGCACAGAGTCCCTGATGAAGAGCCGTGAAGCGCTGGAACAGCAGTTAGTTCTATGACTGGGGAAAACACAGAATCCCCTCACAGTCCACAGTTGCTCTTCACCCAACCTTGGGGTTCAGGGTCCTTGGAAAGGGTAATAGACCAGATCCAAAATGGTGGGAAAAGTTAATAGGGCAATAAGCTGAAAGGCTTTTTCAAGCTGGGGTAACAACAAATATAAGAACTCAGAGTACATGAGAGCATGATGTGTTTATATAAATGCACAGTTAGAAGACTATGGTGGTGAGACAGAGGGTGGAGAGGTAAATAAAGTCTTCAGCAAAGGCATGTTAAGAATTCTGGACCTTTATCTTCTTGAAAATAATGGAGAACCATTGATATATGAGTGGAGAAGCTATAGTGTATGGGCTAGAGGAACCCAGGAGAAGAGGATGCCATAACAGAGAGGAGTCAGCTTTGCCCAGTGCCACAGAGAGATCAAGTAAAAAAAGGAGAGCAGTTGTGAAGGCAAACAAACTCAATTGCTCTACATGAACCCCAAACCTCAGGAACGTGACACAACAGAAGTTAGCTTCTCACTCACACACAATCTACTGTAGATGTTCCTGTTGAGTAGCAGTCTTCTGTATTATCATTCAGAAACCCATGTGTCTTCCACACTGTGGATCTGGCCTCCTTAGTTTCTCTCCATTCAGCCAGATTATGGGAAATTGCAGGGAAGTTGCAGGAAAGAGGCATCTATAAGCCAGAATTGAAGTGACGCATATTGCTTCTAACATATTCTGTTAGCCAGAACTCAATCACACGGCCATGTGGAGGTGAGAAAATATAGCCCAGCTATATGCTTGTGGAAAAAGGACATGGATTTGGGGTGATCTATATAAGTCACTGCTGTAAGGACTAAAAAATGATCCTCTAGATTAAGCAATAAAAGATGATTATTGACTGTATCAGTTAGCTACTTTTGCATAACAAATCACCCCAAGACTTTGTGGTTTTAAAAAAAAACAACAACAATTATTTATTGTTTCTCATGGGTCTATGTATTGACTAGGAAGCTCTACAGGTAAGGAGGGCTAACAGACTTAGTTTGGGCTCACTCAGGATCAGCGCAGTTTGGCTGGTGTTCAACGCAAGAATGACTCAGTTGGGCTCCGCACAGCCTGGAGCATTCTCTGGTGGTCAGCCTGGACTTTTCACATAAAAGTGTCAGGACATGTGACATGAGCTGTAGACTCTAAGCAGAAACCCTGGACTAAAGAGTGAACCTGATCACAGCATGGGGTAGCTTTGTGGGGAGCTGGGAGGGGAGGAAAAGAAAAGAACAGAACTGGAAAAAAGGAAAGAAGAGCAAAATGAGAGCAATAGGAGATGGCACAGCAGAACAAATTTTCAGTTTAGAAGCAAAAAAGTTGAAAATAAAAAGCAAAGACAGGGGCCACTGGGTGGCTCAGTGGGTTAAGCCTTTGCCTTTCAGCTCAGGTCATGATCTCAGGGTTCTGGGATTTCTGCTCACCAAGGAGCCTGCTTCCTCCTCTCTCTCTCTCTGTCTGCCTCTCTGCCTACTTGTGATTTCTGTCTGTCAAAATAAATAAATAAATAAATAAAATCTTAAAAAAAAAAAAGCAAAGACAAAGTACTATGTTGACCACCCTAACTCCAGAAGTTCAAACACAAATAATTTAAACAATTATTAGCTTGATAAAGAAGAAATAGGAATGATAGAATAAAAAATATGTATGCATGTGTATATCTAGCAAGAAAGCATAGTTTGAGCCAGTATTTCTGTGTAATGCTGAGTAGATAACCAAATTAAGAGAGCTTCTGGACTAGAGATGTCCAGTTCTTTATTTCAATAAAAAAAAAGATGTATACTGAGAATTTCTATATGAATAATACAAGTGGCTACCTCTACTTAGTTGAGTAGTTCCTACATGTCAGAAACTGTGTTTGGTCCTGCTCTGCGGAGCCCACCTTGGGCCCCACTCAAGCCTCTGCAGTGGGATAAGTGCTAAGGACAGAACAGTTGATAAGAAGATGAATGAACAGAGTAATCATGATAATCAGAGCTTCCTCACAAACCCCACCCTAGGTGTTTTAAATCTCCATCAGAACTATTTAAAATATTCCCTTTTGTGTAACTCATGATCATTGGTCACCAGCTCAATCCTTCTGATTTTGCCCACTGCTTCTGTCTTCCTCAAGTTGTCAGCAAGGCACAGTGGAGTTGTCAGCACCCTGAGTTGCTATAGAAGCTCAAGTGACCATGAGTATGGGCTTCTCCTACAAGCCAAAACCCTCTTATCAGTGCAAGGGGAGGGGTGCTTCTAACCCTCAGTTCTTAGGGTTCTCTGGTGCTAATCTGAATGTCTCTGAAGCAACCAATTAACTATCACATATGACCCTCCAACCTCTCTTCCTTCTTCCCAGTAGCCTTCCATGTTAATGAGGGATGGGGCTTCAGAGTTCCTTACCACTTGATGAAATCCCCCTTCTTCCCTCAGGCTGTAAGTCCATGACCTTCTGTGGGCAATACTCTAAGTTCCAAACAGTTCATGCTTCATGTGCTGAGAAATTTAAAAATTGGGTGATTCCTCTCCCTCTCCCTTTCCTTTTCCTCTTCCTCTCACTCTTCCCCTCCCCACTCATCTCTACCTCTCACATCTCTCTCAGGCTCTTTGGAGAATTTTGCTTTCCCGCATATTAAGTTGCCAAATAAAAACTGGATTTGAGTGTCAAAAATGAAAAATGTCTTTTTTGTTTAGTAGGTGTCTGCTCTTTTCCTGCAGGATCAAAAGCCAGTGTCTTCTTTGATTATAAAGCCTGTAGGACACAAAGTTGAGTATGACACAACAACACAACACACACCTAGAAAATTTGTTCCCATTACAGAATTCTTACTCCTATTACAGCTACCAGTACTTGTACTAATACTGCAGTTGTAGCAATAGATATGGTTTTTTTATTTTTATTTATTTATTTTTTCAGTGTTCTAAGATTCATTATTTATTTATGTGAGAGTGAGAGCATGAGCTGGGTGAGGGGCAGAGGGAGAGGGAGAAGTAGACTCTCTGCTGAGTGGTGAGGCTGAGGGGGGCTCCTGGGACTACAAGATCACAACCTGAGCCGAAGACAGACACTTAACCAAATGAGCCACCCAAGCGCCCCAATAAATATGTTTAAGTAGCAAATGCTTCTTAGTGGGGAGAGATAGAAGACAAAAAGATTACTGGAATATACCATCCCCCCAGGACAGTCTTGGGCTTTCTCTGTTAATTTTGTTATAAAATATTCCCCAATTTCTCAAATCAAAAAATGTCCCTTACGATTAATTCATTCATTCACTGAGCACATAGTTAATGAAAGTCTCTTATTCATCTGTCAATGTAGTAGGAACAGGATAGTGACAAATAAAGCAGACATGAAATATATTGTGTCAAAGGGCACATTTTGCACAGAGCTCTACCACAGGACTCCATATTTACTGAGCATTTCCTAGAAAACAGTACCATATGCTCTGGTAGTGCACCCTTAAACTCAGTGTCAGTTAAACCCTAACCAACCCCACACAAACAGTTCTAGATGTTTTCATTATTATCACATATAAGTTTTAAGTGCAAGGCCAGATGAACCAGGAAATGCCCATTCCATCAGGTCAGAGACATGGTCACTGACTTCACAGGGCAACTAAAGAAAGAGCACATGACTTATGGCACATATGCCTAAAAGTCAGCCTCCATTAAATGATCTTATAATTAAACAGCAGAATTGACACAAGGAACATACCATGAGTTTGGAAACACCACTGGCCCTTTCCGCCTCTAACACCTTCAGATAAGGGAGATTGGGGCAAGAATGTTGTCCAGTTTTTAGAGGAAGACTTAATCACAAATTTTTGAGTTTTAATCAACAACACTCCCCTGTGTATTCTTGGAAAGAGAAAATAATTCAGAGTTACTTCTCTCTGCAGCTCCACTCCTTAGAAGTAGAAAAGGAAAACTAAAGATTGTTACTCTTCTGTGCACCAAACAATTGAATAGTAGCTGACTTACAGATGAGAAAGCTGTAAGGAGCCTCTCATTCTTAAAGCCTTCCTTGGACCAAACATTTAAGTAAAGTGTTATTGTGAGAATTTCAAGAAACAACGAAATAGGAAAAAAAAATAATTTTCTACAATATGTAAATGTTTCATCTTGCTTTGGTTTTTATTTATTTTTTCTTTTGGTGGAAAAAAGATCTCTCTCTTAAAAATCAAATCAAGGCAGAGTCCAACAGTGACAGAAAGGAGGCAGAAAGGAGGGGATGGTTGGTAGATGAGTCTGTCCAGAGAAGGAATTATAAGAGCTCTCAGGTAGGGAAGGGGAAGAACACCAAGCTTTGGAAATGAAGATAAACATTTTAATTAGTTAAAATTAATTAACTAAGAGGGGTCTCAGTGTTCTTAATAACAAGTGGGAAGACTGTTTTGAAGGACTCTTTGAACAGATGTTGTTTAGAGAAGATTCAAGAGAAGGAGGTTACACTGGAAAGGGTTTCTCCCACCAACTAGATGATCAAGCTCTCATCTCTACTGTGGGTTTGTGGGGACACAGTAACTGGATGCTGATAGATTGCATTTATTTCTCCCAAAAAGCACAAAACACTTTACATAAAAGTCATTAATTTTCAAAAATCACCATGGGAGGGACCGAGGAAGCACTATTGATCACTGTGTCTCAAGATTCATCTGGGTGAGGGCACGGCCACTGCCACCCACTCTCTTTACTTTTAGGTATGTATCAATCCCAAATATATGCTGAATGCTTTAAAGAATCGACAGGGTCTTGTGTGAAGCAACTTGGATACAGCTTTTTTTTTCTTTCTTTTTTTTTTTTTTTTTTTAAGTAAGGTTAAACAAATGTGGACATTTAAAGTATAAATCTATCACCTTTGGAAGAATTATAGCCAGGTCAATTTATATCTCTACTATCTCCAGGTCAGAAAATCTAAAAGATACAAGATGATTGGGAAAATGAATTTTCAAGTTGTGTCTTTTAAAATTATGGTTTTGTTGCATGTTGAAAGGGAGGGGCTTGTGTTTTCTTCATCTGGGTAAAGTTTGAAAAACTGACATAGATTAAAAGAGTTTGAGTGTAATTAAATAAATGAATACAGAGGAAAATATGAAGTTTTATTAACTATGGAAGGAATGCAGGTTCTTAGCTGCCCAGCCGGTTCATAAAGACAAGAAATCAGCTTTTGGAGTTAAATAAATACAATAGTTTATATTATAGTTCAAATGAATCCACTTGCAAAAAGACTCGGGCCTGAAATTGGCTTACCAGATTGAATGTCTCTGGGGAGCCTCAGGAGCCCTGCTCTGAGGTGCACCACTGGACACTGAAAGCCACATGAAGGACACAGCTCAGTCTGCTCTCAGGACTATGCTGTAGGCCTTGTAAATCTTGCTTGTTTTTTCACATCACTGTATGGTTCATATTCCACAGTCCTAAACATTCTGAGGTTGGATTTTGTAACCAGTGTAGCAGAAGCAAGAAGTGTGAAAGAGTATGTTCAGGCAAAAAAGAAAATGCTTGGGAAGTCTATAGTGAGAATGAGGCATGGTGTGTTGTGGAGGGGGGAGTCAGTGAAATTCACAACTGAAAAGGGCGCTGGGATTGGGTTGGCAGATGACACCACTTTCGTGGATTAGTTTTCCAAGATCTAAGCAAATGCACTTGGGGCCAATGTTCCAGCCTGAGATGAGGGGATTCTGCACTGCAGAAGCAGGACAAAAGGCCAAGGGAGAGGCCAGCTTTCTGGGTACAGGACTGCTCTGCCAGAGCCGCTGGAGCCAGGAAGACAGTCATGGAGTAAAGTTCCCTTATCGAGTATATTTTGGCCAACCAGGAGCTTGGTAATGGGCACCCACTATGAGTTTGCCAGCAACTCCCACAGATTAGTATTTCAGGAGTTTAGGAACCCAGCTGAGCGTGAAAAGAGCATCCACTCAGAGTTAAGAATCACATTTCAAAACTGCAGGGGAAAGAGGGAAAAAAACTGTTTCTTGAGTGAAGAGGAAGAGGCTCATTCATCTCGCTAATACCAGACTCTGGAAACCTGAATCAACTCCTCCAACACAAAAGCATGATGTTGGTCGACACTGATTTCAATGTGTGATCAACAAGAATTGTCCTTCTTAAAGAAATTTCCCTCTATAATGTTTCTGAAGCAACATGGAACATTGCTTCAACTTCCTTGTTAAAAAGTGCTTTTCAAGAATGTGTTTCCAAAACCAAAACAAAGACTTGAGACTGTACAGTGTTGTTGTTGTTTTTCTTTTTTGCTTTGTTTTTTGTTTTGTTTTTACAGGGACCAAGAAGGGCTTTATTCACTGTGTCCACGATATACTTGCTCTCTGCTCACAGAGAAGGGAAGATGGTGGTATTTTCTTTGCCTCACGTGCCTGTTTTATCCCTTGAGAGGTCCCAGGAAACAGGAATGAGGCCACCCTGTGAGGCTGAGGCTGCAGGGCACACAGTGCATGCCTGCAATTGCACCATCTTCACCAAATAGCTAGGGCCCCTCTCCTGGTCCTCACACCCCAGACCCAGACAGGTTGACTATCACCAGCTCCTCACAACTAATCCCCAGACTTTCCCCACCCCATGTTCCCCAGTCCTGGCTCCCACCCAGACCCCATTCAGATCCAGGCCTCTCTGGGCCCCTCCAGCTCCCATCCAGATTAAGACCTCCCTGGACACACATCCACACTTCCTTCCATACCCGACTCCCCCCACTGGGTATCTGGCTCCACCACCCTACCCTTGCTTGCCACATCCTACACCCTGGATCCCTACCACTCCCGGATGGCCCCACTCCCCCCTTCCACTCCCAGCTTCCCCCACACCTTACCCCTAGTCTCCCTGCCCTCACTCAGGCCTCCCTTTGGGCCCTGGCTCCTCAGACTTCAGGACCCCTGTTCACCCTACACACCAGCCTGGCTCCCATCCATCCCATCCAGACCCAGGCCTGCCTCCCTAGGCTCCTGCCCCCCCCCCCCCCCCCCCCCCCCCCCCGTCTCTCGTCTGCCCCCTCCCCTGCAGGCTCCTCTCCTCCTCCTCCCGCCCTTCCTCCCTCCCTGGAGCGTTCCCTGCCTGCCTATCATCTTGCTCTAATTGTTTCCAGATTCGTGTGGGAGGTCAGGGCCCGGGAGTGCTGCTTCATGCCAAGTTTATAAACAGAGCAGTGTTTCCAGATGGCCGCTGGCTCCAGCCTGGCGAGCAGGTTGATTGGGACCAGAATAACAACAGGTGGAGAGCAGACAATGAATTCCTTGACACTTATTTACTCCCTTAACTTTTTCTTCCTCTTACAGCCCTCAACTCCATCTGCCATAGTCACCTCCAAGAGATTTCCACAGCGTTCAAATGAACAAGGGGGAGGCAGTGGAATGCAAAAGAAAACAAGTTATTTCCCTAATGAGGGTGGCGAGTTGGATTTGGAAAGCAGCAAGGGGGTGTGTGGAAATAAGCTATGCAGAGGCATGGAGAGAGAGACATGTACCACCGTGGTCGCCCCCAGCCAGAAAACAGAACCAGACTCTGACCCCCATGGAAAAGAGCAATAGCAAGGCCTGAGTTGCTTGTCAGTGGGTCCAGACAAGCTTTTGAAGGAGCAGAGGAGCTGCAAGTCCTCCTACCCCCAAAATGGCTGCCTAGCCACTCTCTAGTCCAGGCCCAGGGGACCCTCATGTACTCCCCAACTCCTGAATCTTGGCCCTGACCTACTCCTCAGGCTCCTGTATCTGAGCTTCCCCTGCCCACCCAGGGTTCTGCCTGTTAGCAGACGGTAGCCAGGAATAAGTGGTGTAATTCTTCTGAAGCAAGTATTCTGGGAAATGCCTCATGGTTCTCTGAAGGAGAATTGACCAATGTGCTCAGAGCCCATTAAGATATCCAAGGGATTCAAATAGAAGGAAGTAGGCTAGAGTTTGGACTGAGTATCTGAATCAGTCAAAAGACACAAAGGGGTCTCCTGTGGAAGACGTTTTGACCACAAAATAATCTTCAGCTCACAATGGAGAGGGCTGAGTGGTGGCCTGAGGAAGAAGAACCACCCTGGGCCAACTGTTTATGAAGTGAAATGAAGGGTTTTAGTAAACAGCAGCAGAGGCACCATATGCCTCTAGTTAAACATGGAATTGTACCAGCAAGTTTTGCAGTGATTGAGAAACCTTGCAACAGATTTATCCATGAGGGAATAAATTACAAGTTACACTGTCTGGTGAGCTGTCACAAAGACCCCACCGACAGGACTCCAGACAGAAGACCCCCTTACAGGGATACACATATGCGACCACTCCAGTTGCACATGGGATTGTGAACAGTCTCGAACAGTCTTGAGAGGATGAGGAAGCAGCCAGCATGCTTCCAGCTAGAAACCAGGCTGGCTTTGTGGCAGAACGATGACGCTTACAGGTTTGAAACCCTGACCTACAAAAGGACTGGCAAAGGAAATGCCTGTGAAAATAAAGCATATAAATATCAAAAGTACGTCTTTAAGTGTCTCTGAGTTAAGACTAGATTATCTTTCTGAGTCCTTTGAATCTGAGTTTCTACTTATAAAATGTAACCCGACACGCTGGCTTTGAAGATTGGGGATCTGGGACCAGGACTGTGCAATTTATCTGAGCTGACAGAGACGTTAGTGCCCAGACGCCAGCTCGTCCTCCTGTCCATCCACCCCATCTCAGATCCTGACTTACTGACCTACAGGAAAGCCACCACAGCACTGTAATTTGAAATATATCATCACTCTAGTATTTTTGTTTCTCAGCAAGATAGATACAGAGATCCAGAGAATTTAAAGTGCCCACCTAAAATGCAGGACCTTGATAACTTAGTCTTTATGTAGAAAGAATACAAGTTTCTAGATCTTTAATTACCTTCACTGGTTTATCTACATAGCAAGCTCTCTGAGGTTTTTATCTTGAAAAGCTCCGAGTATTACATAAGGAATTCTTAAGAAAACAAGACACACTCTAAACTAAAGAACAACAAAATGAGTTAGAGGGAATAAACTCAGGGCTGGGGGAATGAATGGGGCCAAGGGGGAGGGGTGAGGTGGGGGGGCACAGAGCTGAGGAGCCAAGAGCTCAAGGGCCAAGAGCTCAAGAATCAGCTCACATTCCAGCCCCATAAAGTCACTTGGTGAAGTCAGCTCCCCTTTGGAGGATGTTTACCCCTAGAGGAGCATCTGTGGTAGATGCTGAATGTTTCCTGGAGAGATAGCGTTGTTGGTGACAGGTGCCCTATGCATAAATATTGCAGCTCTCACTGTATTGAGAAATATCAGAAGGAACTGTATTTGTCATAACTAATGAATCCTGGCACATAATCACCCATGTACTAGGGAACAAGTTCTACTCAACAAAAATGAAGTGCCAACAGCTGAAGCAAATTCTGCCCAACATCACCCCGTTCATTTAAGTACCTAGTTAGATTACCCTGTGGCTTGAGGCAGCCAAGGCAGAATTCTCTACCATGACCACCCTTGTTATACAGAACGTTTTTCTACTTGTACTCTAAGACTGGGCATGAAATGTTGTTCCCAACCACAAAGTGTTGAGACACACCATTGTGGCATCCACTGAATTTACCAGAACAGGGACACACAATTTGTTCCTACAAATTGCAAATACCAGGTTAAACTGAAAGCTACTTTTATAGCTTAAATACTCAATACTCAACACTCTTCTCTAGATGGTTAGTGGAGAGTGGAATTTGTTTTGGCTCTCCCTGTCTACACAATTACAAACAAGTAGCGAAGGGAGATAGAGAAAGAGAGAGAAAGAATGATAACATTTAGAAAGTTGAAACATTATCAATGGTAGGCATTTCTTAATTTTACTGATAAATGAAAACAGTTTATATTTTAGAACTGCAAGTATTAAATCCCATGGGAGTATTCACTTTACCATGTGTCACTTTGATTTTAAATTTCATTTGAAGGCCAAAATGCAAAACCTAAAACATAGGGAGAGAAACATTTTCTTCACAGAATTTTATTTTTCCTCAAATTGGAATTTATTGCACCTTTTCAAACGTAAACCAAAATATTTCAGCAAATGCAATGTGTTTGTTATTTTTCTATACTGGTGGTGTTCTTAGGCAGAATAATGAGGCTGTAAAGTAGGTATGCCGAGGTCTAAGTGTAGAGAGTGGCTTTAAATCATGGGTGTTTACTAGCACTGCTATCCTACAGAGCATGCTTAAATACTTCCTGAAACGAAACTTATTTAGAAGTTAGCCACACTGCTCTTGCAGTACAACAGCCAAGCTACTCTTTATGTAATGCCTGAAACACTTCTAACCAGGATTAAGGTTTTTTTTTTTTCTCCTTATACTTGGCAAGCAACTGAAAAGGCTAGTGTGGAGGAGGTGAGAAATGCCATTTCCAAATCCTGAAAGCCAAGTAAGCTGTCCATGGTGACTTAACCCAAATCCCCTCACAATGAAGTATTTGTTAGTGCCAAGTTCAGACTTTAAGGATGCAAAGTCAGAGATTTCAAAGTGTGGATGATAAGCACGTCCTTTCCACTATTTTTTCCTAAGACTTAACCCCTCCAAGCTGTTCCTTCCCTCTGCTTTGCCAAAGCCCATCCCCATTTATGCAATGTTCTCTCAGACAGAAGTCATCGCCTGCCCCACCCAACGTTGACTGCATCCCACTGTAGGGCTGCACCAAACCCTTAGTAAACCCTGGCAAAATGCTTGCAGTTGCAGCCAGCAAGAGAAAACAGTAGCCATTAGTAGAACCAGGTTTGTCTTACACGCTTTTTTCCTTTAACTCAGGGAGACAGTCAACAGAAGATTAGACAATTTCTCTCCAAACCATTCCTAATCCTATTAGGACCTGGGGTTAACACCAGTCTGCATTCCCTGGGCAAGGACATAAAGCAATTAGAGGCCTTGTGCAGTGCCTATGAAACTGGCAAAGTTCATCAAACAGATATTTCCCAAAGCAGCTGTGTTGCAGGAACTCCCAGACAAACCCCACCCACCACCCCTTCAGCAGTGCCTCCTTGTAAATTACTGTTACTCAAATCAGAATTTCAGGTGTTTTGTTCCCATGTAGAGTTGCTTTTGGGTCTTAACTTCCAAGTGTGCTTCCATGGCAGCATGGCTAAATCCAAACGATGTTTCCAAGCCTTAACTGGGGCAATGAAAATGGATTTGGAATCTGAAGCAAGATTTGTGAACCATGCATCATTTTCAGCTTGCACCCAAGAAGGCTGGTAAGATAAGACAAGGTCTTTAGTAAAATCCTTTCTGACAGTGACTACAAATAATCACAGAGCAAAACAAATGTATCTGAGTAAGCACCATGAATTGGTGAACAATATTTTCATACTTCTAATTCAGCAATTTTGAGCTACAGCTTTTCATGTTATTCAGTTACGCTGCCTTTGAAGCAACTGCTGTATGTTAAAAGCAGCCAAAGAAATAGCTCTGACATCATGCATCTGCTGATAAATCAAACTTTGCTCTCAATATATCTAGTTTATGCTAGTCACATAATTTAAAGTTTCTAGGATGACTGTACCCTAAAAGGTTAGTGCAAGGCCTCTGTTGGTAAAGAGTTTTAGCCAAGGGTTCGGCCAAACACCAAATCTACTGGTGAGGGCAGAAAGATGGAGGAGGTCAGGCCAGGGCGGGGGCAAGGTGGGGTGCACTAGTGGGTAAGGGGGATGGGGGAGACAGGTTTACATCTTTACTGTGCAGGCAAAGCAAACAGGCTCCTCATTCCCAAAACCCCTGACCCCACACTGAAGGAGCAGTACCCAGACAGAACTGACCTGGCCTTTTTGCTCTAACTCAAATTCTTTCTCCATCACTATTAGAGGGATAACTACTTAATAAAATTAGGAAAAATGTACTCAGAATGTATTATGAGTCCTGGATGAAAGAATTTGTTAAGTGCTCTTTTGTTTTACTATGAAATCACTCTATAACAATAAAACCAGAACTCCTGAAATCTGAAATGAATATTCTTATTCTGTAGAATTACAAAAGAATGGCCTGAGTCAGCAGAGGGTAAAAACAACCTGAACTGGGGATCTGGAGATAAACCATGAATTTAAAACAAATAAACAAACAAACAAACAAACTTAATTTCATTACATAGGGAAATAATCCAACTCAAAATGTTTAGATGATATCATGTAAGACATTATGTGAAAGAAAAAGCTTTCCCGTTGTATTCTTTTAGTTTTTTTTTAATTTTCTTTCAACATCATGGGGTTTCTATAACTTGTAAATGTTTCCAAAAAAAGAGATTTGTTTTAGTTGGGTAGATACATTGCTTACAATGTCAGAGTCACAGTGATTTATTCAAACAGCTCCATATTTGCTTCTTCTGGAGGCCGTGCCAACCTTCCTGGTGTTATGGTCATCTCCAAATTCCCCCCTTGCTTCCAACATCCATCACAGATAAATGGTATCCACCAGTCTCAGGGAGAAGCCCTGCACAGGATGAGAAACTGCCATTTGTCCTGAAATGCCAAAAAGTTTTCCACATCTGATTAAACTTCCTTCCAGGGCATCATTCCCTCTAAGAGATAAACAAGTGAATTGTAAATAATAAAATTGAAATTTGTTGTAACACTGAAATAAATTCTTGGTACAATTAAAGGAAGTTATTTTATTTGGAAAGGACCAAAAGTTACTGGTGTACCACTTGCTTCTGATAAAGATTCTTAAATGTCCAAAAGGATTAGGAATGTAGTACTTAGCAGTTATAACTTATTCCCAATAAAAGTGATATCTGGCCAAGAACCAACTAAAAGTTATGTAACCCAAATTAAATTCATGACAATTGAGAAGGGCCTGCTTTCCTAAAAACTCAAATGTCCTCAAGCAGATTTCCTAATAGCTACCTGATGGTACATTTTTCTGGAAAATATAGAGAAAGAAAGGGACAGGGTGAGAAAAAGAGAGCAAGAGAGAAAGAGAGAGGCAGGGAAGGAGAGAGGAGGGAGAAAGGACACATGAAGGCTTTCTTAATTTTAAAAAAAGATAGCCCTGATTAGGAGTTGAATCTGTTTCAAGGAATCAAGTCATTTACAGCATGTGTGCTAAATATCCCAGATCAGCCTAATCCACATTTTTTTCTCTAGGAATTCAGACATGCCATCATGAGGCAGCAGAAGTTCTCCAACATGAGGATTTAGTGTTTCTCTGAGAGAAGCAATGAGGAAAAAGACTGGGCTTTCTTCTGAGAAACCTCAAAGGGGACAGCAAGTTCCTTCTATGCAAGAGAAAGCCAAAGATCTCAGGTAACTTCTTGACAGCTAAGCCATGGGCTGACAGAAAGATGCAGGCATGCATCTGTGCAACACACAGCGGGGGAGGGGGAGGGGGCAGGGAAGTCCTCCCTTTTCCAGGCATCAGATCCAGAACCTAATAAATGATACCTAATAGTGCAATTGCACAGGAAGCAAACAGGTTTGCTGGAGGGGAGGGGAGTGATGGTATGGGATAACTGGGTGATGGACATTAAGGAAGGCATGTAATGTAATGAGCACTGTGTTATATACAACTGATGATGCACTGACCTCTACCTCTGAAACTAATAATACCCTATATGTTAATTGAATTTAAATAAAATAGAATTTAAAAAAATAAAACAAATGAGTTACAACATTAAGAACATTATAAGAAACTCTTGGGGAGAATGCTAAGAAGCTGGCAGAGAGGAACCTCCTCTTCTCTAGGGTCGTGAAGCCCCACACTTCTAGGTGGCATCAGGGCAATAGCAGTGGGACATGGAAGCCACAAGACATCACAAATTGGCATTCATGGCAACCAAGAGGATGGAACTCTCAAAGATTCTCTGGGGAAAGAGAACCTGGGGACCCAGAGATTCTATTTCAGTTCTGACTCAGAGCAGAAACTCAGGTTGGGTGGCCCATTTCCTACCTCAGGAGTTAAGTTCTCCCAAACTAACTTGCAAAACTACCATTTCACACAGAATTTCACAATTGTCCATGAATGTCTGCAAGCCCCTAGAGGGCCCAGGCTAGGACCACTGGATGGGTGCTTAACACCTGTAACAATAGGTAGCCTAGAGGAGGCAGTCAATAAAGGCTAGGGAGAGGGTAAAAAGAAGACTCTTCTGCAGTCAGACAAACATCGGTTGGAATTCTTATTCAATTTAGTCCTTCGACCTGAGAGCCAGTTTCCTCATCTGTAAAATAAAGACGACACCCCCACAGCAGGAAAGTTATAAGGAGTGAAGATAATTTGATGTCCAGGGAGCTGTTTGCACAAGGCCTGGCTCAAAGTAGATGCCAGATTCTAGTAGCTCCTGGCTCCATCCCAGCTGCTGCTGGCAGCCACAACCCCAGATCTACTCTCCTGAGTTTATCTGTTAAGGGACAGAAATTATTTCTCAGAAAATAAAATAGGTGTACATTGAAGTTTGAACTTACTACATTATTTCAGATAGAGTTTAAGAAGGTGAAATATTTTTAAATATAAAAACCTTAATTCCGGGGCGCCTGGGTGGCTCAGTGGATTGGGCTGCTGCCTTCGGCTCAGGTCATGATCTCAGGGTCCTGGGATCGAGCCCCGCATCGGGCTCTCTGCTCTGCAGGGAGCCTGCTTCCTCTTCTCTCTCTGCCTGCCTCTCTGCCTACTTGTGACCTCTCTCTCTGTCAAATAAATAAATAAAATCTTTAAAAAAAAAAAAAAAACAAACCTTAATTCCAAATTGTAGCAGTAATTTAAAAAGATCTCACAAAACAAACTGGGGGTTGCTGGGGGGAGGTGGGATTGGGAGAGGGGGAGGGGGTTATGGACATTGGGGAGGGTATGTGCTATGGTAAGTGCTGTGAAATGTGTAAACCTGGCGATTCACAGACCTGTACCCCTGGGGATAAAAATACATTATATGTTTATAAAAAAAAAAAATTGGAAGGGGAGGCGAACCATAAGAGACTATGGAATCTGAAAAACAACCTGAGGGTTTTGAAGGGTCAGGGGTGGGAGATTGGGGGAACAGGTGGTGGGTAATAGGGAGGGCACGTTTTGCATGGAGCACTGGGTGTTGTGCAAAAACAATGAATACTGTTACGCTGAAAAAATAAATAAATTAGAAATTTTCTAACAATTAAAAAAAAAGCAAACCAGAAAGAGCAGTTTTTCGAATCCTAGACTTATAATTTCTAAACTTATAATTCTAGGCTTATAATTTCTCTGAGGTATCTAGCATGTGTAAAATATATCAAAACCTGTCTCCCAAACATTGCCAACACAACCTGTTGATGAGACAAAGCTGAGTTTGTAATTTCTGTGGAAAGGGTAGACACCACACCTCAAAGCTGCCTGTGCTTCCAAGAGGGGAAAGCAAGATCATGATTAACTGAGATTTGGGAATTTGATCTGAAGTGGGGTTCAGTTAGGAGTGGGGAAGGATTGTGACACAGCAGTCCTGGATAGCAGAGATAGCAAAGGGAGGACTTGGAGATGAAGGATTCTTTTGACTCTTAGGGCATACATAGACTGTCAGTGTTTTCCAGGGCAGAGTAGATGGGTCTTTCAGGAAGTCCCTGTAATGAGCAAACAAGCCATTTGCCTGGGCAAGATATTCCTGGAAACATTAAATTATGCTAATGAAAGCAGAAGAATAGCAAAGTACATTAGTGTTCCATAGTAGGTGTGGTTGTGGTTCTTGGTGCCTAAGCTGGGCGTGGGGCGACAGTTTATGTCCTCAACCTCTTTTCTGGTACTCCTCAGTCTGGGAGGTAGGATAGATCACTAATTAACATCTGAGCATGTATGCCTATCTAAACTTTCACTGCTATTTGGGGAGTGATCATCCCATACCAGGTGTCTGTTAATACTTACTCCAACCTCTATGGTTTCACAACCTCCAGAAGTGTCAAATAATTCATTCTTCACTGGATTATTTGTTGGAACAGTGGCTACACCAGCATTTAAGACTCTGGTGATGACTCTTCAGCACACCGCCACAAGATGCATACTCAGAGATGGATTGTACTCAGAGTGTGTTGTCCACTTCTCAGCCAGGGTTCATGAGGGCCCAGGTTAAAGCAAGAGAATATATCCCATCCCCAGTCTAAAGAAAACCAGATATGAGATCATTAGCCAAATAACCTAATTCTCTGATTTCTCACTTTTCTTTCTTTTAACATTAAAGATCCTAGAGAGGTCTGCAGCGTTGTAGGTATAACATTGCTCCCCACTCCTTGCGGCACATGTTCTCCCTGTTGTAGGCACAATGTGATGGGGGTTTTAGATATCTGGCTGCCTTGACCATTGTGGTGTTTGCAATTTAAAACCTCACCAGATGGTTGAGCCCAGTTTCCCAGGAAACTGATTCATTACAAGGAAATAGAACCAGAGAACACTGGTGCTCCTGTAGAGAAATGGATGCAAAACCAATAGTTGGTTTGGTTGTACTCTTTATCCAGCTTGTGGTAAACTATACCAGGTTTTGGAATCATACCAACGATGGACTAAAAATGCAAAAAGCAATATTAAAAATACAAGACTTACTTACAGGCAAATAAAGTCACCATAAACCAGGAAGAGGAAAAAGTAGCTAGACTAGAGAAGAAATGCAGATTGAAAGTGACAATCATGGCCTAGTTCTATGAATCTGGTGTAGAAGTTGTCTATATATCCAAAGACCAGCTGTTTCCCAGGCTTAGGGTGGATCCTAAGGACCCTCAGCTTCAGGTCACCACTAGAGGCAGTCTTCCTGGGATTTGAGGATGCTGTGTCTCCTTAGCTGAGGCACATGAATCCAACAGTCAACCCAGTAAGAGTTCATGGTTCTGCTGGTAATAGTACCTGGTAAGTTCTTCCAACGGGGTTGTAAACACAGTCCCTCAATGAAAACATCTCTGGCATGTAATTGAGGCTTCAGGGAAACACCAAAGTCAAATAAGTGATATTTCTAGATGACAGAGACTTAAAATGGCTATGGTTATCTTATTACTGATCATTCCAAAGTGAAAGACTTGATAAGAATTTGTTACAATAATGCAGATGACAAAGAAATCTGGTTGCTTTCATGACATGCGAAACAAACACAGAAAAGGCAATCTGAAGTTTTAGAATGTCTGTAAGGACAATAATTAAGAATGTTTTCAAATACAATGTATATTAATCTAATAAAAATGGATTTGTAATGTTTACAAAGGTAAAAATTAAGATGAACAATTATCCAGAGATGATTGGAATAGGTTCTAAGCATATGTATGTTAACAAAACTCCCTAGATGTATGTCAATAAACTCCTTAGATAGGTCTGATATACATCCCAAATTGAAAACAGATGGGGAAGAAAGATTATACAGTGGGGGAGAGGAACACAAAATAAAAGCTCCTAGGTTCAAGTTGGGATTTAGGGAAATGTAGAAGAGACAGTAGCAAGTTTTTCTTTTGCCTTAGCCAAAGAATCTCTTAAGAAAGAGATTTTTAGAACTAAAAACACCTTTAGATGCTTCTTTGTACTAATTAAAATACGAAGACTATTGGAAGTTTGAACTTTTGCTTTATTTTTCTTTTAAGATTACTCTCAAATAACAATCTTGATTATATCAAAAACTCCACAAATATCCTTCGTTAATACATGCCATTTAGTAAAATAAGCACACAAGTTTGGATTATAATACAAACACATTATTCATGTAGCAGGATTTCAGCCTGAAGGAGGAGGCATGGACTTAACCTTAGTCAAATTCATAAGAATCTAGGAATATTTAATCCAAAAATGTTTATGTACTTCACATGTCAGCCTTCCAAAGTAGTAGATGGGGCATTCAGCTACAAACCCCAACAAGCCTTGTGGCTCCAGAAGTATGGGGTGGTTTGCAGAGAGATATCTCCTGGAACCAGACTCCACTGGACAAAAGATGAGAATGAGGAAAGTTTTCAAATGCTTCTCATGACCAAAGGATGCCATGCCACTCTTAGAACAGACAGACCTTCACAGCTTCCTATTTACTAGGGCTGGCTTGAAGAATGGGCTCATTTCAAGGTCCCCCTCAATGAGGGACAATAAAAAAACAGACAAGACAAACAGTAGTTTTATTAATGAGGTAGATTCCACCATGGATAATCATTTCACAAATCTGATCAGACAGTCAAATGATAGCTAAAGAGCATTCCTTACTCTTAGAAAACAGAACAAACAGCATCTGGGCACTCACTGAAAGCATCGTGGTCAGGAAAGTCCCCATACCTAGTGGGGGGGGGGGGCTCCACAGGCCTCCAAAAGAGAGGGCTGTTTCACAGTGAAATGTTGCCACTGAAAATTCTGTGTTGACTGGATCTCAGTGGGACTTCCCAAATACCAAAATGTCTGGATCCCCAAACATCACCAACATGGCATATTGATAAGGTGCAGCTGAGTTTGTTGCTTACCAAGGTAAAGTAATTTCACCACACAGAAGAGCTAGAACAGTGCCTCAGAGGAAGGTATGACTGAAGTTTGGTAGTTTGACCTGAAGCAGGGCTCAGTTAGGATCAAGTAAGAGTCATGACAGCAGTCCAGGACTGGAGGACACAAGGGAACAACTTCGAGATGAAGGATTCCTTTGACTGTTAGGGCACAAATAGTTGATCTTTTCTGGGGAAGAGTGGATGGGTTCTTCAGGATATTCCTGTAAGGAATAATCAAACTATTTCCAGGGCAAGAGATTCATGAGAAAAATAAATTGTGCTAATAAAAGTAGAGGAATAGCATAAATTATCTTAATGCAGAAAGTAGGATGTGATTTTAGTTCTCAGTCTCAAGGCAGCATGTAGGGTAAAGGCTCTTAAGAAACTATGATAAATAATATAAATAAACAATGAAGATAATACACATACTACTATTTAATAGTGATTCAAAAATAACCCTTTGAAAAATTCATGTCAACACTGGGGTTGGCAAAGTAAAAAAAAAAAATAATAATAATGAATTTTATTGAACACTTACTCAGTGCCCAACAATTTGCAAGTTATCCTATTTATTCCTCACCACAGTCAAGTGTTGTTAAGATCTTCTGCTCATTTTGGCAGTTGAGGCTGTTGAGCACCCAAGAAGTAAAATGAGTTGTCTAAGATCACACAGAAAGTGACAGGGCCTTGACTTACACTCAGGACTTGTGACTCCAAGACCAGCCTGGTTTTACTATATCACAACTGTCTCCAAGCACAAGGAAATTGAAGCAAAAGGTCAGCCACACATGTAGAGTAATACTAAACCCAAAAGGATGACCCAAGCTAGGAAGCCTCCCAGAATCATCATTTGTCACCATATTTTAAGTCCAGGTCTCCCTCTTTTTCTTCTGAACATGTCTTCCTTCCCCTTGCATAGAATGCAGTTTTGCTCAAGTGCCATATTTTAAGAATCTGTGCTCAGGTAACAGCCCCTGCTCCTGGCCAGTTTGCTCAATGACAGCCATGCAAATGTAGGCGTAGTCATGAGATGGAAGTCCTTTCTTGTCCCCAGAGAGCCATAGTTTGCACATTTGTCACACTGTGACATGCATTTCCAGGCAGCATATCAGGTTATAGCACGAGTGGGAAAAGAACTTCCTCCTTGGATTTGACCTCACTGGAGCCACTAGAGGATCAAGGGAAAAGAGGATGGTTGCCAGTTCTGGGTAGCTCCAGGACATCCAAGGAAAAGCCTTCAAAGGCAGCTGAATTTTGTTTTGTTTTGTTTTGTTTTCTCCAGAGTTTTCAATATGTATCTGAGTCAGGCTCCAATGAGGAGAGGATGTGCATGCTCTCAGCCAAGAAGAGCCTTCTCCATGCTCATAAGACTCACTATGAGTTCTCTCCTGAGATATGTGGGAGACACATGTGGTGCTAGAACCACCCAAGTCCTTTTTCACAGGCTCTTATTGTTCATATGATTAGGGTTGAACTCTTTCAGAAGAGCCTAAAATCTATGAGCAACATAGCATCCTCATTTTGATGTTAAGTGAGACTCAAGAGAAGTTAAATATACTGCCCCTATGTCTCAGACTTCAAGAGATGTTTTTACAAGGCTTTGGCCACAAATAGGGCAGTGCAGCTTCATCCTTTAGAAGACAGTCACAAAAGTATGTTGGAGGCACTAATGGCCCTTTCTTGTGCCCAGCTCAGAGCCTGCAGCACACAAGTGCCTGCCATGAGGGAGCAGGAGGCTCACGCAGGACGTACTGTCAAGTTCTCAAGAGGGAGCGGCCATTTGTGCTAAATCTCCATAGACACTAAGAAGGGGCCACAAAAACTGTGAGGAGAGGAGGAGCTCAGGGGTCCACTCAAGCCTGGTGGGAAGTAGTGGAGTCACCAATAATAAGAATAACAAAAATAATACTACATAATTTACTACAGCAAAAGCCTTAAATCTGTGACTCATTTAGTTCTCACTAAATAAATACTGAATTCTTAGTAATGGAGCAGAATCATCTTGATTTCAGAGCTACCACATCTATAGCATCTTTACTAAGTTCCCAATTGCCCACCTATGTCGCTTGCTGGTAGCAAACCCAGGATTTGAAGTTGCACCTTCTCATCCAATGCCCATGTTCTTTCCCTGTGCCGGGTTGCCTTCCCTTCTACTGTTCAGTCAATGGGGCCCAATCCAGCATGGTCCTGGAATGAAGCCAGACAGAGCCACTGGGGGCAATGACTTCAATTTAAAGTGACCTCAATCATAGTGACTGCCCAGTGAATCACTGATGAGTGAACCATTTGCTTTTGCTTTTTGCTTTTTGGCATTTTATTTTCACACCCTTGTAAGGTAATTATTATTATCCCCATTTCATAGGTGAGTAAACCAGGATTCAGTAGTTTTACTTATAGGGCAAAGCTCCAAATGGTTTTTGGCCACAAACCAAGACATTGGGCAAAGTAGAACCATGAGTCTTGCCCCCAGCTAGCTCATTTCATTCACTAGAATTTGTCCTTATACACTATACAAAACTTAATTTCCATTATTTGATTTCAAGTGTACCCATGTTTTTCTTACCAAAAAAGAAAACTAATTAGTCAACACTTTCTTCTATTTTTTCCCTTCACAGAAGCTGACCCAAGGCTAAATTTTTGAGATAGTTTTAAATTGTTTTTGCCTGTAAGTTTGTCCTCAAAAACCTCCAGTGTATGCTGGAGCAGTTGGTGCAGAGAAGTTTAGAACAAGTGAAATAATTCCCTGTTCCTATTCTTGGTGATTTTGCTGTGAGTGTCTACCGTCCTATCCATTCACAGGACTGGCAGGACCCAGAGCTGGGGTCTGTGTGGGATCTTCAGAGGATGCGGGATTACAGTCAACAATACTCTTATGCAGAATGTGAATTGTTACTATTTTATCTAATTCCCCTCTACTTCTACTAAATTTTTTTACTTTATGATTTGTTGTTTCTGATCTTTTTGCAGTAAACAGGATTAGTTCAGTAATTCATTGGATTTAAAAGTACTGTGGTAGGGCCCTCTGGGTGGCTCAGTCAGTTAAGCAGCTGACTCTTAATTGTGGCTCAGGTTATCATCTCAGGGTCCTGGAGTCGAGCCTTTGCATCAGGCTCCATGCTCAGTGGGGAGTCTGCTTCTCTCCCTCTGCCTCTCCCCCTGCTCTCTCTCTCTCTCTCTAAAATAAATAAATACATACATACATAAATAAAACTTCAAAAAAAAAAAAAGAAAGAAAGAAAGTACTGCAGTGGTAACCACCATGTATCTTGGAAGATGATAACATAGTATTACTAATAATGAAAAACCCATTCCCATTATAACTCAAGTTCATCTTAGTCAAGTGAATTGGAAACAATGTATATATCCTTTTGGTTTGTTCCCATGATCTGAAGGATTGCACAAGCATGACTTTTGTCTCTGGCTCCCTTCCCTGATTCCATTCCCTTCTTTTTTGTCAGTGAGTGAGGTGGAATAAACCCAAGGACAGGATACAAAAACAAAACAAAACAAAACAAAACAAAAACAAAAAAACCAAAAAACCCTTCAACTTCAATGAAAAATGATTCATTGTCTATAGCACACCCTTCCAGAGTCTGATTCACACCTTGTTCATTGTGATCAAGCTATTTCACATCTCTTTCAAACTGCAGGGAAGGATAGATGGGAAAAATTTGCCTTATTCTATAGAATTTCAGTAGATTCTACTGTTACTGCAGAAAAAATTTTAAAAATTTTAAAAATTAGTTTTTTTCTTCCTTTGTAATTCAACTCATTTACTCCATATGAATTTTTGTTGTTGTTGCTGCTATTTCGACTTTCCTTTGACTAATTTTAATATCTGTCTAGCTCTATCATTGATTAAGAAGTAAAACAAAATCTTCAACATGTGTGCATATTTGTATCTGTAGGAGAATCTGGCTTTTACCTTTTCCTGAAAATTATCTTTTGACAGAGATTGCTTCATCCTTGGCCAGTGCTAAAATGTGCAAAACGAATGTGGTATTATTCATTTCCAATCTGGACTTCACAAATCCTTCTTAGTACATTTTTGTGTAACCTAATTGAGCCTCTCAGAATATTTTGATCCCATATTGTTTGATATCTATATTTAAGTGATTTTTCCTGATTATTCCATATACTTCTTAAATTAATTGCAATGTATTGGCACTATTGGGATAGAATGTGCCCAAGAATACTGGCCAGCACATGTTTCATTTCAATGATAGAATAGTATCAATGATCTTGGTTTTCTATTGGAAAAAAAAATAAGACAGGTAAAGAAATATGAAATATTTTAAGAGTTGTATGGAAAGTTGTCTAGATAAGGAATATGGTTCAAACATTAGATTTTCAAGAAATATTTTACTGTGAACATACTCTCAAAAATAACATTGAAATAACTCCATAGGTAGAAAAAGTCTCTAGTTCTTTGCAAAAGAAAACATATTTATAGAGATAATGTCTGCAGTCCTTAATGAATACACTTAGGAGATCAAATTATTAAAGGGTTTTGAGACAGATTCAGGTCGCCTGGGTACAAAGCAACATTCACTTAAGGCAATTTTAAGTTTGATAATTTAGAAGAGAGCAAATTGGTTTAAGCAATCTTCTATAGGATAGATGGAACATGTTATTGAAGTAACTGAAGATAAAGAAAGAAATTAGTTGACAGGTCATTGATTCCTGCATTGTTTAATAAATAATATCATTTACTTCAATATTTCTTTATAACTGAAAATTAGCACTAAAGTAAAAAAATGGGGAATACAAATTAATTATATCCTAAAACTTTTATAACAGATAGCAAAAAAAGAGTAATTCTTGATAAAATCTATTAATTTTTCTTCAATTCATTCCCTGAATATCAAAAAGAACTGACATCATTAACTTTTTAAAAGAAGTCTGCTATAAACATAAATCTTTTTTGAAACAATAAATGGAAATTAATTTCCAGTAAATCTCTAAATATCCAAAATGTTGGAAAACAGAGATAAGACTAACTTTGCATAACCAGCACTGGCCCTCTGTAGAACACATTAATTTAAATGTGTTTAATTTAAAACAAAAATGTAATTGAGAAGCAAAGGGAACTACCAAAAAACATGTTTTTGACACTATTAAAAATGCCTGGATACTAAACAAGCAAGCAGTAGAACAAAGTTCAAACACACTTCAGGAAAAAAAAAAAAAAGAGGGAAACATTCATTATTCAATTAATATCACGAAATCTTCCCCCACCCCAAAACTGCCTACTCCCAAAAACAGAGCTCTTGTTGCTATATATCTTAAAATATTAAATAATATTTGTCAGAGAATACCACACATAAAACAATAGATAAAACCTCCTGTATTCTTTTCTATTTCATCCTCAAATCTCAAATTCTTGCCTCTCCACAATTAATGCACCAGGTTTTACCCAACTTTCTCCAACAGCCAGATACGTAAGTTGAGTCCTAGACTGAGGTCAAAGCCCCACTCTTCTCTCCTTATCTCAGGAAAAGAACAGCCCCAGGAACAGCAAAGGCAGTATGAAGTTAATGAAGAGAAATATAAAAATCAATAGCTTGTGTTATCATAGTACTTTATTCTCAGTTCAAAGTCATCCAGCCCTCCTGCAACTGTGTATCTATTCACTCACTGTCTGATCATGTTCACCAGTTGGTATCAAACCCCTGAGGCTCACCCTAGGGCTGTCTGTCACAGGGATTTCTTCATCCAGGGGAGTCCATACCCAGAGGCACACTAGACAAACCCTTAGGGTATGAAAGGAAAGATTGGCACTTTTATTTATATTTCTTTTTACTAAAATAAAATAAGGAAACAGCACTTTCTTCATATTTAATAAGTGATTGACTACAGGACATATATAATGTATATATGACACTTAATGAAGAAAAAAGTCATATAATAACTATGTGTGGAATTATTATTCAGCCATAAAAAGGATGCAATCTTGCCATTTACAATGATATGGATGGAGCTACAGAGTATAATGCTAAGCAGAATAAGTCAGAAAAAGACAAATACCTTATGATCTCACTCATAGGTGGAATTTAAGAAACAAATAAGTAAAGGGGGGGAAAAAGGAGAAAGATAAGCCATGAAACAGACTCATAATTATAAAGGAAAAAACCCATGGTTACCAGAGGAGAGGTGGATAGGGGGATGGGTGAAATAGGTAATAGAGATTAAAGAATATACTTATTATGATGAAAAATAATAATAATATTGACAATAGGTGGCATTTATAAGGCAAAGGCCAAACACTGTGTGCCAAACACTTTGTAACTGTATCTGTGGGGTTGGATCCTTGACTCTTCACAACAGCCCATGATTAAGATCACCACAGGACTCACCTGATCCATACCAAAACCCCTCAGGGAATGAGATGGCACTATTAATGACTGCACCATGGCAACATTTTATTCATTTGGACCAGCCCAGGGATATAGAGCACTGTATCTCTGGAAGCAATGTCCACATGCACCCAGTGGAGGTTAAGTCCTAAGCTCAGCTCTCAACTGTACTGCTGCATTGCATGATGGAAACCCAAATAAATCACTAAATGACTTGACTGACAAGGGGCTGAGATAAAAACAAACAAACAAACAAAATACATGGAGGGACAAGACGAAATAGGCTCATCGTCCCTACTAGCCCCCCACCACATACACCCCTGTAACTATGCGCAACTACAAACCCTGGGATGATGCACCAGGCAATTCCAGGAAGACTCTGAGAAAAGGTGAAAGGAAGGCAGGTAGGCCCAGGGCTCAATGCAGGAAAAGGAGCACAGCACTTGGCCTCAGTCCCCACACAGTGGAAGAAGGCTACCATGCATGGTGCTTCTCAACTTCCACCCAGCAACAGAGGATGTCCAGGTGTGCTCAACCTCCAGATGAAACAGGGTTCCTCTGACAACACCAGCTGAACCACTGGCAGGCATCCATTGAAGCTCCCCCAGAAATCAGTAGCCAGGGGGCTTTCCTAGTAGTGCCTGAGATTCCCCTTTGCTGATGAAACACACCTGTGAAGGAGTGGCATCAGAGAGGACCCACCACAACAAGGGCCAGGTGGGAATAGTCTATCACAGAGGGTGGCTCTATTGCTCTTCCCAGACACACCTGGGAAACCTGGGACACAAGTGCAGGGATCCTCCCCACACCCCTCTTCCACTGAGAAACACATATCAGCTGACCTTGGGAAGTGCCTCCCACTTCTCAGGACATATTGGCAGGGACTAGTAAGTGCCCCCAGGAACCAAAAAAACCCAAACAGATCAAAATAACTTTGCAAAGACTCTGCTGTAGGAGCCATTTAAGACCCTGTATTAAACCTAAAAGGGTGATGGTCTGCTATAATGTAAGGTGTAAATAAGCCCCAGAGACTCCTGATGTAACAGATAAAATGTCCAGAATACAACTGAAATTTACCTGTCATACTAAGAACTAGGAAAATAACAACTGAAATGAAAAAAAGACAATAAACTGATGCTACCAATGATATTAATCAGATATTGGAATTATCTGACAAGGATTTTAAAGAAGCCATCTTAAAAAAATGTTTCAATAATCAATTACAAATTCTCTTGAAACAAATGAAAAAATATATCTCAGAAAAGAAAAAAACAAATAAAAAAGAATTAAATAAAAATTATAAAATTGAAAAAGAGAATAATAGAAATGAAAATTGGTTTGATAGGCTCAATAGTAGAACACAGATTAAGAGGATCAAATCAATAAACTTTAGGTCAGGACAATAAAATTCATCCACTATAACAAAGAAAAGAAAATAGATTTTAGAAGAAAAAATGAACAGAGCCTCAGAAGCCTATAAGACAAAAGATGCAACACTCTTATCATCATAGTCCCATAAGGAAAACAGACAGGGAGTATGGAGTATGGCTAAAGGAATAGCTGAAGTTTTTGAGGCCAAAAAATCACAAATATGTCAAAAACAAAGGCCTAAAGACCCAAAAAATTAAACAAACTTTAAATAATATGTTTAAAGTGCTGAAGTAGAAGAACTTTTATCCATTAAAAAAACAAAAAAACAAACAAACAAAAAAACTTTCAGCCATTAATTCTATACCCAGAAAAACTATCCTGCAGAAATGGAGGAGAAATAAAAACATTCTCATATAAAGGAAAACTAAGTAATTTATCATTAACAGGCCAATCTTTAAAGATTGGATATAGAGAGTACTTCAAAGTGAAAGGAAATGACAGATGAAATAATAGAAAAAGAAGAATCAGGAAGGACAAGGAAAAACGGGCTTAAGACACCTAGTTGGAAGAGTAGATGTGAATACATACACTAGACAATCCTTTCCCTCATAAGTTGTATAAATTATATATTATAATTGAAATAAAAATCATAACACCTTTTAATTCATAAGAAAATATTTGTTTATTTTTTTTAAGATTTTATTTATTTGACAGACAGAAATCACAAGTAGGCAGAGAGGCAGGCAGAGAGAGAGGAGGAAGCAGGCTCTCCACAGAGCAGAGAGGCCGATGCGGGGCTCAATCCCAGAACCCTGGGATCATGACCTGAGCCGAAAACAGAGGCTTTAACCCACTGAGCCACCCAGACACCCCAGAAAATGATCTTTAAAAGCACAGAAGGAAAAGGGGACTCAATAGAAGTGAAGTTTCCACTCTTTACTGAAGATGATACAATATTGACATGAGTCAACTATTATAAGTTACATATGTGTATTTTAATACCCAGAGCAAACACTACAAAAACTATACAAAGAGGGGCACCTGGGTGGCTCAGTTGGTTAAGTTTCTGCCTTCAGCTTAGTTCATGATTTCAGGGACCTGGGAATGAGCCCTATGTTGGGAGCAGGGAGTCAACTTATCCTTTTCCCTCTGCCCTGCTCATGTTCTCATTCTCTCTCAAATAAATAAATAAAATATATTTTTTAAAACTATACAGAGATACACTGAAATACTGATTAATCAAGTTGGAATCCTAAGAAACTGTTCAAGTAGCCCATAAAAAAGAAAGAAAAGAAACAGAGGATCAATAAATTAAGAACACAAAAAAATGAAGTGCAGCTTTTAAGTACTAATACAACCAATAATCACCTAAATATAAATATAAATTGTCCAGATATATTAATCAAAAGAAAAAGATTAGCAGAGTGAAAAAATAAACATGATCCAACTACATGATGCTTACCAAAAAACTTTCTTATTTAATAATATAGGCAGGTTGAAAACAAAAAGATGGAAATAGATTTATCATATAAATGTTAATTTAAAAAAAGTAATAGCTTTATTAATGTCTGATAAAGTAGACTTCAGAGCAAAGAAAATTGCTAGAGGAATAAAAAGACATATATACTGATTTAGAAAATATCAATCCACCAGGAAGAAATAATGATCCTAAGGAAAGGAGAAATACACTAATCTACACAAAGAGTTGACAGTTTCAACTGCCTATTTTAGCAACTGGTAGCACGACTAGATGGACTGCAAGGATATAAAGGACCTGAAAAACAAAGTCAACCGAGAGGATCCAACTGACTTATATATAACATACTAAATAGCAGCAGCAGAATCAAATTTTTTTCAAATGTACCTGGAGCATTCACTAAGATAGTCCATGTGTTAGGTGATAAAACAAACACTAACAAATTTAGAAAAGTTAAAATCATACAGAATGTGTGCTCTCTCCATGATAGAAATCAATAACAAAAGAAAACAGAAAAATCTTCAAACTTTTGAATAACCCATGGAGCACAAAGGAATTCTCAACAAACATTACATTTAAAAACATAGAGCAGAATAAAAACAAAAATGTAATATTTCAAACTGGTAGGATGCAATCAAAGTAGTAAAGAGGGACATTTATAGCATTAAATACTTACCTTAGAAACAAGAAAAGACTTAAGTTCCTACCTTAAGAATCTAGGGAAACTGATGAAAAAATAAATCTTAAGAAATCCCAAAGAAAAAAAATAATATAAAGGCAGAAATCAATGGAATTGAAAATAGGGAAATAATAGAGAAGATCAATGAAACAAAAAGCTAGTACTATGAAACCAACTAATAAAATTGATAAACTTATAGCAAGACTGACAAAGTAAAGACACAACTCATAGACAGGAGATATGATTACAGATCCTGTAGTTATTAAAAGATAATAAGAAATATACTATAAACAAATTAATATTAATACATTCTACAACTTAGAAGAAATAGACAAATTCTTTGAAAATCACAAACCAACAAAAGTCATCCAGCATAAAAATGGCAATCTGAATAGTCCTATAATCATCGGGGACATTGAATTCACAATTTAAAATCTGCCAAGAGGGGGGAAAAAATCTCCAAGACAGAAGCCTTCACTAGACAAAAGAATTCTACCAAACATTTAACTGATCCTACACAATCTCTTCCAAATCATAAAAAAGAAGGAACACTTCCCAACATATATTCTGATGCCAGTATTATCCTGAAAACAAAACCAAAGTGCAAATAATGATAATATAGATCAATATAGCAATGAAGTCAGATGCAAAAATCCTCAATAAAGTATCAACATATTAAATTCAACAATTTATAAAAAGAATAATACAAAATTAGATTGTTCCAAATATGCAAGGCTAGTTTGTATTTGAAAATCAATCAACATATTCCACCATATCAACAAAAAAAGAAAAATCATATTAATTGATGCAGAGAAAGCATCTAACAAAATTCATTCATGATAAAAATAAGACAAATTAGGAGTAAAAGAGAATTACCTGATAAATAGCATCTTGCATCTACCAAAAATCCTGCAGCTAACATCATTCTGAATGATGAAAAACTGAACACTTCCCCATAAGATCAGTACTTTCCCATAGTACTGGAAGTTCTGCCACTGCAAGAACAGGAAAAAGAAACAAAAGCCATATATATTAGAAAGAAGGAGATAAAACTGTCTGTGTCTACAGATGACATGATCATCTACATAGAAATCCAGAAGAATATACCAAAAATCTCCTAGAAGTAAAAAGTAAGTTCAACAAAGTTTCAGGATACAAGATCGGTCCACAAAAATCAATCACATTTCTACATACTAGCAACAAACATCTAGTAACTAAAACTAAAACAAATTACCATTGACAATCACTCCAAAGAAAATGAAATAGATATACACTTAACAAATATGTACAAGAACTGTATACTGCACATTACAAAATGCTAAAGAATGAAATAAAAGAAGACATAAATAAATGGAGAGATATATCATCTCCATGAATTGGAAGATTCAATATTGTAGAGATGTCAAATCTCCCCAAATGGGTCTGAGGTTTAATTTAATTCTTATCCTATATCTGGAAGATTTTATTATAGGTAGACAAGCTTATTCTAAAAAAATTTATAGAAAGCCACAAGCAAAGTTAAAATAAACTTGAAAAAAGAAGAAGAAAGTAGAAGGAAGCACTCTATCTGGTATCAAGTCTTATAGCTACAGTAATCAAGATAGTGTCACATTGCAAAGGGACAAACACATAGCTCAATAGAATAAAACAGAGAACCCAGAAATAGAAGCAGAAAAATATTCTCAAATGACTTTTAACAAAAGCACAGAAGTAATTCAATGAAGGAAAGCTAACATTCTCAAGAAATAGCACTGATAAAACTGACATCTTGGGGTGTAGGAGAATTAATTAATCTCAACCTAAGCCTCTTATACAAAAATTAATTCAAACTGGATCAAAAACCTATGTGTAAAATGCACAACTCTAAAATTTTTATAAAAGACATAGGAGAATATTTTTAGAATCTAGAGTTAGGAAAAGAGTTCTTAAACTTGACACCAAAAGCATATCCATTAAAAGAAAAGTTGATAAATTGGACTTCATCTAAACTAAATACTTTTGTTCTGTGAAAGCCCATGTGAAGAGGATGAAAAGACAAACTAAAAAGCTACAGACTGGGAGCAAATATTTGTAAACCTTGTATCTGACAAAGGATTAGTATCCAGAATATATAAAGATTTCTCAAAATTCAACAGTAAAAAATAATAATAATTCTATTAAAAATTAACAAAAACATAAAGAAGATATACTGAAGAGGATATATGCATGCCAAATAAACACAAGAAAAGATGGTCAATATGATTAGTCATTAGAGAAATGAAAATTTATCTAAAATGAAAAAGGTTGACAAAAATGGTTATAATTTTTAAATGAAAAATGTTAACAAGGATGTGGAGAAACTGGGTCATTCATACATTGCTTGTGGAAATATGAAATGGTATAGTCATTCTTAAAACAATTTGACAGTTTCTTATGAACTAAACATTAAAATTTAACTAAAATTTAATTAAAATTTAACTAAACATTAAACTACCACACAACTCAACGATTGTACTTTTAGACATATATGCCAGAGAAATGAAAACCTATGTTTTCAAAAACCTGTATACAATGTTACAGCAGCTTTATTTGTAACAGCAAAACACTAGAATCAATTCAAATACCTTTCAGCAAGTGAATGAATTAAAAAATATATATGGTACAGACATACTATAGAATAATATCCAGCAATAAAAATCAACAAACTACTGGGGCGCCTAGGTGGCTCAGTCAATTGAGTGTACAACTCCTAATTCTGGCTCAGGCCATGATCTCAGGTCATGAGATTGAGCCCTGTGTCAGTCTCCACCCTCAGCACAGAGTCTGATGGAGATCCTCTCTTTCCTTCTGCTCTTCCCCACTTGCTCTTTCTCTCTCTCTTTCAAATAAATAAAATCATTTAAAAAACAACCACCACAAACTACTGATACATGCAACAACTTGGATGAACCTCCACAGTGTGCTGAGTGAATCCCAAAAGTTTCATACTGTGTAATTCTATGCATATAATATTTTGGTATGGCAAAATATCAGAAATAAGGGTAGATTAGTGGTTTCCAGGGACCAGGGAAGAAAGGGGAGAGAAATAGAGGGAAGTAGGTATGGTCATAGAAGGGCAACAGGAGGGATCCTCATGAGGAAGGATCTATTTCAGTGTCTTGACTGTAGGGTATATGTAGGAGCCACACGGGTGTTAAAATTATATTAGAACAAATAAACACATGCACAAAGTAGTGCAAGTAGAACTGAATAAGGTATATGAATTGTGTCAATATTAATATCCTAGCTGAGATATTATAGTCCTGCAAAATGTCAAAATTGTGGGAAACTGAGTAAAAAATATATGGGATCTCTCACATTTTTTTCAACTACATGTGACTCTACAACTATCTCAAAAATTTTAGTTAAATGAAAAAAAAAAAAAAACTGTGGTCTTCACTAAGTCAGCATTCTGAGCTGAGTTCTTGTTTGGCCCAGAGAGAACCTCCTAACACACACACACACACACACACACACACACACACACACACAGGCTTTTGGTGGCCCAGGTGCAAAACAGAATGGTATGATTAGCATGACATCATGGCCTAAGTGAGAAACTTCTACCACATCTGCTATTGTTGATGCACAAAGATGAGGTTATAGTTAGAGTGAACTTATTGTCCAGGCTTAAAAAATCAGTATACAATTTGACACAAGGTTTGAGATGGAACACAGCCTTAAAAAATACAAGGTATATGGTGTAATGGATTTTGAAGAAATCTCTTTAAGGATAAGAAATCAAAATGTCTTCATATTCCTTGTTTCTATTATAAATAGAAATAAAAAGATGATAAAACAAAATCAAACTGTAGGATAAAATGTTTTCCTCTACAATTATCTAGTAACTCCTATGTAAAAGGCACTGATTTAGGCACTTATATGCATTATCTAATTTAACTTCTAGTTACCTAAAGAATTATACAGTGTGGGGGGAGGAGTCAAGATGACAGAGAAGTAGCAGGCTGAGACTATATCAAGTAGCAGGAGATCAGCTAGATAGCTTATCTAAATATTGCAAACACCTAAAAATCCAACAGGAGATTGAAGAGAAGAAGAACAACAATTCTAGAAACAGAAAATCAACCACTTTCTGAAAGAGCATTTTTCTGGGGTCTTTGCCACCCTTTTAGTGTTTTAATTGCTCCTTCATATACTCTTATCTGGACAAAATGACAAGGCGTAAAAATTCACCACAAAAAAAAGAACAAGAGGCAGTATCAAAGGCTAGGGACCTAATCAATACAGACATTGGTAATATGTCAGATCAAGAGTTCAGAATGATGATTCTGAAGGTTCTAGCCAGGCTCAAAAAAGGCATGGAAGATATTAGAGAAACCCTCTCTGGAGATATAAAAACCCTTTCTGGAGAAATTAAAGAACTAAAATCTAAACAAGTTGAAATCAAAAAAAGCTATTAATGAGGTGCAATAAAAAATGGAGGCTCTTACTGCTAGGATAAAGGAGGTAGAAGAAAGAATTAGTTATATAGAAGACCAAATGACAGAGAATAAAGAAGCCGAGCAAAAGAGGGACAAACAGCTACTGGACCATGAGGGGAGAATTCAAGAGATAAGTGACACCATAAGACGAGAAAACATTAGAATAATTGGGATTCCAGAAGAAGAAGAAAGAGAGAGGGGAGCAGAAGGTCTATTGGAGAGAATTATTAGAGAGTATTTCCCTAATATGGCAAAGGGAACAAGCATCAAAATCCAGGAGGTGCAAAGAACACCCCTCAAAGTCAACAAGAATAGGTCCACACCCCATCACCTAATAGTAAAATTTACAAGTCTTAGTGACAAAGAGAAAATCCTGAAAGCAGCCCGGGAAAAGAAGTCTGTAACATACAATGGTAAAAATATTAGATTGGCAGCAGACTTATCCACAGAGACCTGGCAGGCCAGAAAGAGCTGGCATGATATATTCAGAGCACTAAACGAGAAAAAAACATGCAGCCAAGAATACTCTATCCAGCGAGGCTACCATTGAAAATAGAAGGAGAGATAAAAATCTTCCAGGACAAACAAAAACTGAAAGAATTTGCAAACACCAAACCAGCGCTACAGGAAATATTGAAAGGGGTCCTCTAAGCAAAGAGAGAGCCTAAAAGTAGTAGATCAGAAAGGAACAGAGACAATATACAGTAACAGTCACCTTACAGGCAATACAATGGTACTAAATTCATATCTCTCAATAGTTACCCTGAATGTTAACGGGCTAAATGCCCCAATCAAAAGAAACAGGGTATCAGAATGGATAAAAAAACAAAACCCATCAATATGTTGCCTGCAAGAAACTCATTTTAGACCCGAGGACACCTTCAGATTTAAAGTGAGGGTGGAAAACAATTTACCATGCTAAAGGGCATCAGAAGAAATCTGGGGTGGCAATCCTTATATCAGATCAATTAGACTTTAAGTCAAAGACTATAATAAGAGATGAGGAAGAACACTATATCATACTCAAAGGGTCTGTCCAACAAGAAGATCTAAAATTTTAAATATCCATGCCCCTAACGTGGGAGCAGCCAACTATATCAACCAATTAATAACAAAATCAAAGAAACACATCAATAATAATACAATAATAGTAGGGGACTTTAACACTCCCCTCACTGAATTGGACAGATCATCCAAGCAAAAGATCAACAAGGAAATAAAGGCCTTAAATGACACACTGGACCAGATGGACATCACAGATATATTCAGAACATTTCATCCCAAAGCAACAGAATACACATTCTTCTCTAGTGCACATAGAACCTTCTCCAGAATAGATCACATCCTGGGTCACAAATCAGGTCTCAACCGGTATCAAAAGATTGGGATCATTCCCTGCATATTTTCAGACCACAATGCTCCGAAGATAGAACTCAATCACAAGAGGAAAGCTGGAAAGAAACCAAATACATGGAGACTAAACAGCATCCTTCTAAGGAATGAATGGGTCAACCAGGAAATTCAAGAAGAATTGAAGAAATTCATGGAAACAAATGATAATGAAAACACAATGGTTCAAAATCTTGTGGGACACAGCAAAGGCAGTCCTGAGAGGAAAATATACAGCGGTACAAGCCTTTCTCAAGAAACAAGAAAGATCTCAAGTACACAACCTAACCCTACACATAAAGGAGCTGGAGAAAGAACAAGAAAGAAACCCTAAACCCAGCAGGAGAAGAGAAATCATAAAGATCAGAGCAGAAATCAATGAAATAGAAACCAAAAAAAACAATAGAAAAAATCAATGAAACTAGGAGCTGGTTCTTTGAAAGAATCAATAAGATTGATAAACCCCTGGCCAGACTCATCAAAAAGAAAAGAGAAAGGACCCAAATCAATAAAATCATGAATGAAAGAGGAGAGATCACAACTAACACCAAAGAAATACAGACAATTATAAGAACATACTATGAGCAACTCTACACCAACAAATTTGACAATCTGGAAGAAATGGATGTACTCCCAGAGACATATAAATTACCACAACTGAACCAGGAAGAAATAGAAAACCTGAACAGGCCCATAACCAGTAAGGAGATTGAAACAGTCATCAAAAATCTCCAAACAAGCAAAAGCCCAGGGCCAGACGGCTTCCCAGGGGAATTCTACCAAACATTTAAAGAAGAACTCATTCCTATCCTCCTGAAACTGTTCCAAAAAATAGAAATGGAAGGAAAACTTCCAAACTCATTTTATGAGGCCAGCATCACCTTGATCCCAAAAACAGACAAGGATCCCACCAAAAAAAGAGAACTACAGACCAATATCCTTGATGAACACAGATGCAAAAATTCTCACCAAAATACTAGCCAATAGGATTCAACAGTACATTAAAAGGATTATTCACCACGACCAAGTGGGATTTATTCCAGGGCTGCAGGGTTGGTTCAACATCCTCAAATCAATCAATGTGATACAACACATTAACAAAAGTAAGAACAAGAACCATATGATACTCTCAATAGATGCTGAAAAAGCATTTGACAAAGTACAGCATCCCTTCCTGATCAAAACTCTTCAAAGTGTAGGGATAGAGGTCACATACCTCAATATTATCAAAGCCATCTCTGAAAAACCCACCACAAATATCATTCTCAATGGAGAAAAACTGAAAGCTTTTCCATTAAGGTCAGGAACACGGCAGGGATGTCCATGATCACCACTGCTATTCAACATAGTACTAGAAGTCCTAGCCTCAGCTATCAGACAACAAAAGAAATTTAGCAAAGAAGAAGTCAAACTATCACTCTTCACAGATGATATGATACTATATGTGGAAAACCCAAAAGACTCCACTCCAAAACTGCTAGAACTTGTCCAGGAATTCAGTAAAGTGTCAGGATATAAAATCAATGCACAGAAATCAGTTGCATTTCTGTACACCAACAAGAAGACAGAAGAAAGAGAAATTAAGGAGTCCGTCCCATTTACAATTGCACCCAAAACTATAAGATACCTAGGAATTAATCTAAGCAAAGAGGCTAAGAATCTACATGCAGAAAACTATAAAGTACTCCTGAAAGAAATTGAGGAAGACACAAAGAAATGGAAAAATGTTCCATGCTCCTGGATTGGAAGAATAAATATTGTGAAAATGTCTATGCTACCTAAAGCAATCTATACATTTAATGCAATCCCTATCAAAATACCATCCATTTTTTTTCAAAGAAATGGAAGAAATAATCCTAAAATTTATATGGAACCAGAAAAGACCTCAAATAGCCAAAGGATATTGAAAAAGAAAGCCAAAGTTGGTGGCATCACAATTCCGGACTTCAAGCTCTATTACAAAGCTGTCATCATCAAGACAGCATGGTACTGGCACAAAAACAGACACATAGATCAATGGAACAGAATAGAGAGCCCAGAAATAGACCCTCAACTCTATGGTCAACTCATCTTCGACAAAGCAGGAAAGAATGTCCAATGGAAAAAAGACAGCCTCTTCAATAAATGGTGCTGGGAAAATTGGACAGCCACATGCAGAAAAATGAAATTGGACCACTTCCTTACACCACACACGAAAATAGACTCCAAATGGATGAAGGACCTCAATGTGAGAAAGGAATCCATCAAAATCCTTGAGGAGAACACAGGCAGCAACTTCTTCGACCTCAGCCGCAGCAACATCTTCCTAGGAACATCGGCAAAGGCAAGAGAAGCAAGGGCAAAAATGAACTATTGGGATTTCATCAAGAAATCCTTTTGCACAGCAAAGGAAACAGTTAACAAAACCAAAAGACAACTGACAGAATGGGAGAAGATATTTGCAAACGACATATCAGATAAAGGGGTAGTATCCAAAATCTATAAGGAACTTAGCAAACTCAACACCCAAGGAACAAACAATCCAATCAAGAAATGGGCAGAGGACATGAACAGACATTTCTGCAAAGAAGACATCCAGATGGGGGCACCTGGGTGGCTCAGTGGGTTAAAGCCTCTGCCTTCGGCTCAGGTCATGATCCCAGGGTCCTGGGATTGAGCCCCACATCAGGTTTTCTGCTCAGCCAGAAGCCTGCTTCCCTTCCCCTCTCTCTGCCTGCCTCTCTGCCTACTTGTGATCTCTCTGTCACACACACACACACACACACACACACACAAAAAAGACATCCAGATGGCCAACAGACACATGAAAAAGTGCTCCACATCACTCGGCATCAGGGAAATGCAAATCAAAACCACAATGAGATATCACCTCACACCAGTCAGAATGGCTAAAATGAACAAGTCAGGAAATGAGAGATGCTGGCAAGGATGCAGAGAAAGGGGAACCCTCCTACACTGTTGGTGGGAATGCAAGCTGGTGCAACCACTCTGGAAAACAGCATGGAGGTTCCTCAAAATGTTGAAAATAGAACTACCCTATGACCCAGCAATTGAACTACTGGGTATATATCCTAAAGATACAAACGTAGTGATTCGAAGGGGCATGTGCACCTGAATGTTTATAGCAGCAATGTCTACAGTAGCCAAACTTTGGAAAGAACCTAGATGTCCATCAACAGATGAATGGATAAAGAAGAAGTGCCATATATACACAATGGAATACTATGCAGCCATCAAAAGAAATGAAATCTTGCCATTTGCGATGACATGGATGGAACTAGAGGGTATCATGCTTAGTAAAATACGTTAATCGGAGAAAGGCAACTATCATATGATCTCCCTGATATGAGGACATGGAGATGCAACATGGGGGGTTAGGGGGATAGGAGAAGAATAAATGACACAAGATGGGATTGGGAGGGAAACAAACCATAAGTGACTCTTAATCTCACAAAACAAACTGAGGGTTGCTGTGGGGAGGGGGGGGTTGGGAGAGGGGGAGTGGGGTTATGGACATTGGGGATGATATGTGCTTTGGAGAGTTCTGTGAAGTGTGTAAACCTGGTGATTCACAGACCTGTACCCCTGGGGATAAAAATACATTATATGCTTATAAAAAAATAAAAATAGAAATAAAAAATTAAAAAAAAAGAAGTAGACAGTGTTATCATCATATTAGAGGTGAGAAAACTAAGGGTTGGAGTACTTAAGTAACCAAGTAACCATGCTTGTCTGTCACATAGCTAATTAAGAGCCCTCTATTTGGAACCTGTTGCCTGTTCCCATGGTACTTATATAAAAACCAATTATGGGAGAAGGTAGAGAGGATTGTTTTGAACTGAAGGCTTCTGCATTCCCTGGGAGTTCTCTGCTAAGACATTATAATGATCACAGACAGTGACTGAAGATTCTTTGTTTGTTTTTTTTTTTGACTGTCAGCTCCTTGAGGGTGAGGACCTTATATTTTCTTATTTTTTAATTTAATTTTATTTTTTCAGAGTTCCAAGATTCATTGTTTATGAAGATTCTTATTCCTTCTCATTTCACCAGTGAAGAGAACACATGGTGGGGCTAATCCCATAATTGTCTTTGGAGATGCAGGGGGTTGCTCAGAACCATCCTCACCTTACCCATGGGTTTAGCCCCATCTTCTTCATCAAATCACCAGGCAGAGCTGCTAACAACCCATTTTCTAAATTGGATGTTGGTTCTCTCCATAAGTTGTGGCCCAATTCTGGCAAATTCATCAAAATACACTCTGAGAGAGGAAAAGAGTGCCCTATTAACCTATTCAAAGTACAAGGATGTACCCAAAATTCTTTCAACATACAAGTGCTCCTGACAATGTCCAGCCACTGGGTCAGATGACTTCAAACATTTTGACAAATCTCCACATGAAGCTGCACTTATTGAAATCTTACACTCCCAAGCCTGCTCATATCCTGTATATTGGCCAAATTCTGTCCTCAGATATGCACATAGGGCTCCGCCTGATTTCCATTTAAAGGCTTTTGCAAAACTAGTCCCTACTTGAGGGTTAGGGAAGCTCTGCCAGTATCTGAGGATGACGCCCGCCAGTTGAAATTTTCTAGACGCGACAGTTTAAATGGCTTGTGACTGGACTGGAACCCCGTCTACATTTCATTTTAATTATTGGTGATGACAACACAAACTCTGCCATCATTTTGTATTTTCCCTCTCTACCATTTATTTCAAAATGACTTTGCCTTAGCCTATTGGTCGATTTCTACTTAACAAACGTTCAGAACCCAAATCCTTAAGATCTCATCATGCCCTGCCAGAAAAGAGAAGTGAAGCAACACAGTTAAATGGGGAAAGGTAACAGTTCCACCAGACACACTAGAGCAAACAAGGAGAGAAGAAGAAGAATAGTCCCCATTCCTTTAAAAATGGGAGAAGCAGCACATCTACCATGTAGGCAAGGGAACCTGCTCTTTCATCCCCCAAGCACTTAGCTGAGCCTTTCTGGGAACCCAGGAAGGAAACACATTCTTGGCTGACATTCAGTGACAGAAAGCAATGCACTTCTCTTAGAAACAGGGCTGCCTGCTTCCCTCTGGGAAAATCAAAATCTCAACACTTTTGCAGACTGGTGCAGGCCTGTGGGGCACTGAGCGCTGGTGCTGTGGTTGGAACTTTCAACCTACTGCACAGAAACTCGCACATGCCTTTAGCACCATTAACAGAAACAGCGTCTTGTTTCCAATGTGGCTGTTGATAATGAAATTAGCCCCCAAATTACCATAAAGTGGAACAAGTAAACACAAAAGCAGGAGCTAGGTTTTCAGGCATTCCCCTCCCCACCCCCAGACCAGTGCTGTCTATGGCTTCTCCCTGTTTAAATTCAAAGCAATGCTTCTGTTTTTCTAAGTTGCTATTTTGACCCCAAGCAGATAAAGAGCACTAAATGACACATTCAGCAGAGTCGCTGTGCTCTTGCAGCGCCGCTCTGTTTACATCAGGAAACCCAGCCGGGTGGGGACTGGGGGGTGGGCCGGCGGAGGCGGCCAGGGCGCCGGCCTCCCTCTCGCTCGCCGCCGCGCTCGGCTGGCTCGGCTGCGCTGGCCCCTGGCGCTCGGCAGCTGACTCCATCCAGATGTGCCGCGGCTCCAGAGTGGCTGCCGCGCGCAGTAAATGGGCATTGGAGGCTCGTCAATCTGGGCCAGAGCAATTGCGGTCTTGCGGGCCGCCCCACTGGCACTCGGAAACGTGCGCCCGGGAGGGGACCGTGTGGGGGGCGCTCCCTGGGCGCGGGGAGGGCCTGCGCTAATGACCGACCGGGGAAATGTTCCTGATACATTTGTACATTTCCTTGTAAATGTTTTACACTTTAAAAGAAAGGGGAATGCTGTATATCATTTGGAAATGTTGGCTGTCTATAGGTCCCTGTGGATATTTCTGGGTTAGTACGACTTGTAACCAGAGCAAGAGAAACATAAAAAAGCTGGGAAACGCTGCCAATTAGTCATTACGGGAGATTGTAAAAACAAGAGAAAGAGAAAGAGGAGGGAACAGAAGGAATAAAAGAAGAATAAAATGCCCCAGGGGAAAAAAAAATTAAAGAAACTAGGTGTGTTTTTGTGGTGTTCCCGGAATAGAACGGGGAAGCAGGACAGCTGTCTGTCTTCTAATCAGAAGCGACCTGCAAACCAGCGAATCCCCAGGGCAGTCCCAGAAGGACCCTGCGAGTCCTGAAACTATCCCTCTTTGCTGTCCCTGTAAAACTCAAGCTGGGTCAGTGGGCAGGCAGTGTGCTTTGGAACAGGACCCAATTGTGCAAAACCCAAGTTAGACATTTATTTCTGATCGCCTGCCGCCTACACGGTCGTTGCTAGCTGAGTTATAATAAAAAGAAGACACGAACCATTTTTTTAAACAGTCACAAGTCCCTAGCAGCCACCAGCTTCTCAGACTGTGGCCATGTTTTCTGAAAACTGTTTTTAATTTTATGGTAATTCTGATTGAAATCTTTTTTTTTTTTTTTCTCCCTACTTTTGCCAGACTGAGGGTCCAGGAGTAGTAACATCACAAGCTCAAATGGTCTGGATGAGCCTCCCAGTCCTGTTGTGGATTTATTAACCCTGTTCAGGACTTAACATAAGCAAAGAGATACTGTGCACCCCAAAGTTAAGACTGCAGGTAGAAGCCCTGGATGGGCAATGCTTCTTCCAGGGATGTGTTGTGATAGTTCAGGAACCCATAGGAAGTTTGGTAGGGGGAGGATGCTGGGGAATGGGAGAGGAAGCTGGGGCTCAGTCCTCAGGGACTGGGGGCAAATGTTGCTGGCCAGAGAAGAACTGCTTATCTCAGCAGCATGAGGAGCCCGGCATCCAGCCAGCCTTCTTCATCCCACAAGATTTTAGTCCCCACCTCCTCTGAGTCATGAGGAAGGCCACATGTGCCTTAGATCCACTCTCTGGCAAGGGTACAATTTTCTAATCAGCTGGGGTCCTTCTTGGTATCTGGCCACAAGTCAGCAGATGCACTGTGCAGCTTTACCAGTACAAAATATCTTGCATAAGATCTGTTTCAAAAACAATTATATGAGCAAATTATCTTGGCATCTAGCTACATATTTTTTAAATCTAGTAGCAAGATCTCAAAAAATGATTAAACCACAAGCACTATTTTAAAATAATATTAAACTGGATGAGAGATGAATTCTTATAGAAACATCAAGAACATGCTCTACTCCCTGAACTCAAAACATCTTCACATGTGTGACTTAATTATAGTTGATCCTTCTTTAGAGGTAAAATCTGAAATAGTAAAAATTATTTATCTAGAAGGACTTTTACTTTCATAATACATGGCTTGAAATCTGTCCATGGAAAAGTTATAATCAGAAACTAATTGGAAAATCCTTGTGAGCTGGGTCCCAGGTCTACCGCTCACATGGACCCCATTGCCTGGTCTCACTGAACTAATGGCGGGGTCCACAAGTTTGACTGTGTCTCCTCTGAACTGAGGACTCAAACACAACACTGTGTTTTTTCTGGCAAGCCGGTTCCAGCTACCGCTATTTCTCTGTTGCTTCTCTCTGTATGAAGCTCCCTCCAGCACCTCTGTCTCTGCCCAACACCCACTCCAGACAGACATCTCACCTCTTTAAAGCTTCTATCCCTCACCTCCTGTGTGATGATGGCTGACCCTGGACTGAGATCTGGGCCTTCTGTTCTTCTCTCTACATACTGCATTCCTCAACAATCATCTTACACTCAGAGTTTATACTAATGACTTTGAAATTTAAATCTTGACATCTTCTTCAGTTTTATTCTTTCAGTTGCAAAGAGATATTTCATTTCATTTGAATTTCACATCATCGTTCAAAATTCGGTACCTCAACAAGCAAATGCATTATCTTCCTTCCCAAACTCAACTAACTCAGCCTTCCTGACCAACTTCTCCCAAAGATAACATCACACTCTCAGTAACTCAGGCCCTCATTCCTATTCTAATTTCTGTAGCAGCCCTCTGAGTGTCAGGCCCTACCCCACGCTGGGAAATGTGAGAGTGAACAAGGCAGCTAGCAGCTCTCCACTCATGGCCCACTCAGCACAGGACTGCCATGCCAATCACACCACATTACACCATAGCCAAATTCCCTGTTCAAGGTCTTGCAGTGCTTCACCTTTGCTTTAATATGAAAAAGATTGTGTTTATTATTCTTGAAAATCTGTATGGCCAGAGCCAACCTGCTTTTCCACTGTGCCTTTCAGTTCCCTCAGGAGTTGCCCCTGGGTGGAGACTCTCGTCCTCCTATCTGCTGTCTGCTAGGGCGGCCCTACTGCCAGCGAGCTGGAGACCTTGTCTTGGAGAGTTAGTCTAATACACATCAACTTCTAGAAGGAAGATTAAACACCTCCGTCCTCTCTAGTAGGGTAAATTCTAGCCAAACCTTAAAATCAAAATTAAGTCTTCAGCCTATAAGTATAGTACTACCGTACAAGTACAGCCTACAAGTATATCCACCTATGTGGGTACTTCATCCACAGCCCACTTTTGTTGATGTTCTGCTTGTCTCCCTGCAACCTCTTTATTTCCCAGGTGCCAGGCCCTGTTTCCAGCTTCTGTTGACTGCCTTCTCTGGTCTTATGCTCCCCTCAAACTACCCAATTTGAGGGGGTCTTCTGCCAGGAAAACTGACATTCTGACTGAAATAAAATAACTCTGTATATTGTATCGCTATAAATCCTGAGTCCCCGGCATAGTCTTCCTGTCTCTTCTGTGTGGGTATTTCATATCTGTGTCTAGCTTACCACATCATAGCATTTTCAAACTGAGAATAATGGATCAATCAGGAGGGCTCTTGTATGAGAGGGTTCATCCTCATTTATTTGTTAATTCCTTTCTCAATAGTATTTTACAGGCACTTTTGCTGAGCGTGCGTGGAGTAAAGGCAATTCCTGAGAAGTCATATCTTCTCGAAGAAATGCACATTCTGAAATATGACATTAGGAGGAGAACATGGACAAAAACACTGTGACACAAAAATGGCAAGCATTGTAATAAGAGTTAGCACATGAGCACCACAGTCCAGAAAAAAGTGTGTAAATATATAATTCTCTAAAAACCAAGAAGGACCTGGGGTGCCTGGGTGGCTCAGTGGGTTAAAGCTTCTGCCTTCAGCTCAGGTCAGGGTTCCAGGATCCTAGGATGGAGCCCCGCATCAAGCTCTCTGCTCAGCAGGGAGCCTGCTTCCTCCTCTCTCTCTCTCTGCCTGCTTTTCTGCCTACTTGTAATCTCTGTCTGTCAAATAAATAAAATCTTAAAAAAAAAAAAAAAAAAAAAACAAGGAGGACCACACAGTGGGTGGTGATATCTGAGCATCCTTGGCAATTTGGGGAGAGTGAATAAATCATTTGGTGACACTCCTGGGAATTGAGATCATTAGGTACCTAGACTGAGACAAAGATCATTAACTAAGTCTGACTTCTAAGCCACTTCTCTGTTAATTTGTTAATTAGATTACTAAGATTCCATGCCTGTGTCTGATAGTTTGAGCTACACACTTTCAATTGGGTATCACTCAGGAATTATATCAGGAGGAGATGGGATTTGATTTTCTCTAGCTAGAAAATACTCAGCACAAGCAAGAATTGTGATCCTAGTTCTAAAACAATCCCCAGGGAGTGGGTACAGTCCCTGTCCAGAAGGGGCAATGCAGAAGCTTGCCCAGGTTAGAGAGACAGTGTATTGAGCCAGCACAACACCCTAGTGTGACAGACACCCGGTAAAGGAACATGACCTGGGTCTCTTATCTTCCATATCCTCAGGCTTCAGCCATCTTCTCCGTTAACCTTTCTTTAACCTTCCATTGCCTGAGGCTCGCTCCTTACCTTAAACAGACTTACAGTATGTCCCTTCCTTAAGTCATCCCTAATGACAACCCCGGTCTAGTAAACCGTAGCTCCACCACACAGTGATGAGAAAAAGTGAACAAGCCAGTCTGCCCAGAGGCCAGGGGAAGTTAGTGTCGCATCATAGGACTCCACAGGGGCCATCACAAAGGGACCTTCTCAATCCTATTAGCTTTAAAACAGTAAACAGGTGAACCTCGTTACTGATTAATTTCTGCCCTACCTCTCATCCCCTGCCCTAGACAGCACTGCTGTCTATACAATTAGAAGGATATATTCCCTTTTTAATGTGCAAATAAAGTAGTGATATAAGTGTAGAGAAATAGTAGCACAAATGGCATGCCTTAGACACATGGGCTGTTAAAAAAAGAAAAATCTGTAAATGAAAGTGAGGTTTAGTAAAGCACAACCCAAAAGTCTTGGCTCAGAAAGCAAAGGGGGGATAAAAAGAAAGCAAGCAAGAAAGAAAAAGACTGGCAGGTCGGGGAGTTTCCTGAAGCCATGAGTAACATCTGGCAGAAAGCATCCCATACAGCCCTTTTTTGGTTTCCGTCCACATGACATCACAATCTATGAATTTTACCGTGATTGGATTTGAATGAACTTGTAGATTCAAAACAAAACCCACTTGAAACAAGTTCCACAAAGCAGCTCTATCTTCCCAGCCACAGTTCAGTATTATTTCCTCACTGCCCGTTTCTGTTCTGGGTTTAAAGGAGACTGGGACAAACACAACCAAATCCAAACCACATACACACACACACACACACACACACACACACACACACACACACACATGGATACACACACACACCCTGAAACACAATGGTTGTGGCTACACAGGGACACTGGGTGGCACTTTTAATTCTGCTATGGAGAAATCTACTCCTTTCTTTTTTCTTTTTCTTTCTTCTTATTCCTGTTGTCTTAATTCTGCCCAGTAGAGGTAAGGAGGAAGACTTAGACCAGCCATGCAGACATGTTTTGGGCTTCAAAGAAACCAGGACAGGAGAAATAAAAACCACACAGTAGTCCTAATATGACAGTTAGTCCAAACATTTTTTCTCCTTTTGTGGAATTTATTTTCTAAAAAGAGATGAGAGTGGTATGTGTAAGGATCAGACATATTTACATATAACAAGTTTTTTTGAACAGTGAAAAACAATGCCCAATATGCCTATGGATGTACAAGACCATTGCAAAACAACTTAGTTAACTATGAAAAAAAATGCAAAACAATTTACTCAGCTATTAAAAAAAAAAGCCAAATGTGCCACAATGTGAATACCTATGTAGCCCAAACAGCCATCATATTTATTTACTAGGCATTTTAATATGCATATAATCTTTTGTCCCTCCCTATCCCATGCAGACCCAGACTGGCATGCTAAATCTCCTCTACCTCTGATCATCCTGGAAAAGCCCAAAACCCCAAACTTTTAACGCAGTGGTTGTCTATTGTAATTTATCTCCCAAGGGATATTTAGCAATGTCTAGAAACATTTCAGTTGTCATGACTGGGGTCCTACTGGCATCTAGTGGGTAGAGACCAAAGATACTGCTAAACTTCCTACTGTGCACAGGACCCAGCCCTCTCCCCGTCGATGCAGAATGACCTTTTCCAAAATGTCAATAGTGCCACAGTGAGAAACCCTGATTTAACACATAAGCCTACCTTGTGGAGAAAGTGTCTCCACAAGACTCTCCCATAGTGTTCTCTGACTTCAAGGCAAGAGCCACCACAACAGCTTAGCCAAAAAAACTAGCAATCAGGTCTGCTAACCATAACTAGAAGTCATTGTACACTACAAAAGGCATGAGTGATGGTCCAAACCCCTTGCAAAGATAAACCAAAATAAAAATCAATGTTACCCTCAGACCACGTCACCTTCTGTCAAGTCATTAGTGAGAATTATGGGCATATGATTTCAAGAAAAAATATTTTATCTTGGTGAGCTTTATAAAGAAAAAACAAGGAAAGCATTTTATCCATTATGCAATAGTACTCTTCATTTGTGGTCTGTATTTGATTTCTTTGAGTAAGATGCAGAGACTTCAGAATTGATATCGGAATAAATGACAGCTGTTGAAAATGGAAACTTCCAGGTTTTGCTCATAGACTCCAAGCCTTTCCCTGGCCTTAAGCTTACAAAAGCCTGGGTCAAAAGGAGAGGCCCTACTCAAAAGAGGGCAAAGTTTCACCCTCAGTTTCCTCCTGTGTTGCAGGCTTCATTGTGAGCTTTGGACAAGTATTGTGTTTAAGAGGGAAACTGGCAGTCTAGCTGCCTAATTGTGTGACTTTAAATCGATCACTTCCCTTCTTGAACCTCACTTTTCCCACTTGGAAGATAGACTTTACTACCAACATGACAGTTGACAGTGACCAAGGATTAACTGGTGTGGTGAGCATTGCCTATGTGGCTTTCCTAAACCAGATCAAACTTACATTCCAGTGCAGCCCTATGATGACCAGGCATGTCATAGATGAGGCAACTGAGGCCCAGATGATTAAGTAACTGCCTCAGATCACAGAGATGAGAGAAGTAAGATTTCAATCCAGGTCATCTGTCTTTAAACCATTTTGTGCTGCTAGGGGTGCTTGAGTGGTTCAGTGTGTTAAGCCTCTGAATTTGGCTCAGGTTGTGATCCCAGAGTCCTGGGATGGAGCCCTGCATCAGGCTCTCTGCTCAGCAGGGAGTCTGCTTCCCGCCCCCTCCCCCCACCGCCACCTGCTTCTCTGCCTACTTGTGATCTCTGTCTGTCAAATAAGTAAATAAAATCTTTAAAAAAAAAATTGTGCGCTACTAGTAAGCAGGCTCCTGAGAAGAGTAAATGAGATGATGCTCACATTATCCCTCAGAGTAGTTGTCAATGAGTGGAAGTGGTACCAGAATTAAATCATTGAGTTTGCTTTCTGTTTCCCCTCTCCATAAACATCACCAAGTGGACTGAGAGAAGCTGGGACCTATACTCACATCACAGGAGAAAATGATGGTGCCCCAATCCACTGGTGAATCAGGATGCCACGCTCCTTGAAATTGTGCATATAGCTTCAGGCTTATGAAACTCTGATAGACCAGAATCTGACAAGGAGAGGCTATTAAAGTTAAGTCTGTTTTGTTGAGAAATCCTCAGTGCCATTCTAACTGGAAAAATAAGAGTTCTTCTTCAACATTGCTCTGACATGAGTTTGAAGAGACCTAAATTCTGCATTCTCAGAGGCAGGGCATGTTCTTATCCTTCTGAAGCAATAGTCACAGAGTTGTACCTTATCTAATTTTATATCTTACAACCTATGTTGTTTTGAGTAACAGGAGCTGAGAGATACAAAATCCAAATTCATCTTCCACTAAACTGACCTTGGAAGTGAGACTCCTCAGCCGTAAAACATGGGCACCTCACAGGTTGTTGCAACAATTGATTCAGAGGCAAGGATGTATTTGAGTAAAAATTCAAAGAACTATGAATGACTCCCATGGGGGACACCTAGTGCTTCAAGTTCTCTTCCACCCAACAGCCCTGACTGTTCCAGTTCAGGAATCCCAGTTCAGGAATATAGAAACCAAGCCTCCCCCAAGAGTTAGAACACTACCCCTGATGACACAAGTAGGAGACAACCCATGAATTAAATCATTTACACTAAGACAGTGCTATCATTCCAATCCAAGGTAATACATGACTTACCCCGGCATCACCTACAATATACCTGTGTTTTCAACTTTGTTCTGTTACCAGTGCTTAGAGTGTGATAATACACACTTTTAATGCTCTCAACACCTGCAGATGAATCTTACAAAATCTGCAACTACAGTATTAGGTAATGCAGTAGAGGTGGCCGTCCAAAACATCCTGTTCTTTATGTAATATTTCTCTTTGTTTTTTCACACAAAAGCAGTTAAAATTAGAGCAGCTGTGTCAGGTACACATAACCTTGTTTACCACACTAATTTGTTAATCTTTTTTTGTAACTCAGTCATATTCCATATATAACTGTCTATAGATGAGAACTAATGTCTAGAATTACCTTATCTAATTTACTAAAAAATTTAGTAAAGTCTAAGTATTACAAAACCTTAAATATTAAAAGAAATGTATTCATGTGGGAATTCAAAGGCAACATGATACTTTCTCTTTAATACAAAATGAACAATGTCAACAAAATCAACAGGAATGGAAAAATAGCAAAATGACCACCAGAACAATGAAGTTTACTTTTTCAAGTGCCTCCAGCTATAAAGCAACAATATGTGGTTAAAGTATTTCTGTAGACTGGGGCATCTGGGTGTTTCAATCAGTTAAGGGTCAGACTCTTGATTGCAGCTCAGGTCATGATCTCAGAGTAGTGAGGTAGAGCTCCTCACTCAGTGGGGTTCCGCTGGAGATTCTCTCCCTCTCTCTCTCTCTCTCTCTCTCTCTCTGCCCCTCCCTCCACCCATCATTTCTCTCTCTCTCTCTCTCAAATAAATAAATAATTTTAAGTACTTCTATAGGCCTTATATGTACATATATTCCAGTGAACTATCTATTTTCCCCTTGTTTACTGCAGGATTTGTTTACTGGAAGACACTGGGTCCTAAGTGGAAGTTCCCGGTCTTATGTGTTCACAGAACCCTATGCTGACTTCTCTCCCTGCTCTGGCAGAAAGCTATCACATCAGTGTCTACTTCCCGCACAGTTGTTTACTTCTAATCTGGTACAGGCTAGAAAATGAGATAATCCAGTTTAAGACTTTTGTGTTCCTAGAAGTCAGTGTGGCCCTCTCTCAGGATTGAAAGAGTGGAGTACTAGCTTCATGTGTAAGGAGTATTTTCTTGATACTTACGACATTTTTGGGTTCAAAGACATTTTCCCCATGATTCATGTTGCTGAAATTTAGACTTGTAGGTAATTGATGTACTGCTGCATTTCATATCTGTGTGTATCTAATGATCATCATATGTCACCTTAAAAACTTCAGCAAACACTTACTGGATGCCTACTTTGAACAAGGTGACATTCTAGGCATTGAATAAGACTAGAAAAATATTTCTTACATTATGGGACAGAGTTTGCCCTCTAGTAGGAGGGGCAGATAAACAACAAGTAAGTACACACAAATTACAGATTGTCTGAGGGTAGGAGAAGAACTAAAAAGGACATACATAATAAGATATAATAGAGTCCTTGGCTCAGCAGCGATGAGGCCTCCGGCCTTTGAGCTGAGAACTGAATAATACGGGAGATTCATAACAATGAGCAGGGGTCATGCAGCTCCCTGTGCTGTACCTAAGACTTTTGTTCAGGTAGTGTTTCGTTTCCAAATATGTGCGTAGCACAATCAATCTCTTCATCCAGTGGGCCAGTCACTCCTCCCTCTGCTCCACTCCTGGGACTGGGGTTGAGCAAGACTGTCCTACAGGTGGGACTGTGCCTTGAGAGTGGGCCAGCACCCACATGAAGGAGGTAGCATGAGGGTCAGCACACCAGTCACTGCAAACTCTTTCACAGACAAGATAAAACCTTCACGCACTGTGACAGCACTTACAACCTCTTTACTAGTTGCAAAGAATATTAATCAGACCACCTCTGAACTGCATGTGTCACATTTAACAGAGAAGCATGCTTCCAGGGTGAGTGCACCAAGATATTATTCACTACAATGTAACAGAAACCAAGGGTTGTGTCTGTATTTAAGTCTCAAGGTTAAAAGCGAAGAGTGAGGCCTCCTCTTAGTATTTCTAGACCTCAAGAAGGAGAGCTTTTGAAAGAATAGAAGCAGTCAGTGTGCCCACCTCTTCCCATCCTTGACCCTCAGGCCCTCCCTTAGGTTCCCAAGGAAGATCCCGGCTACACTGTGAGCATTAACACCCCTTTGACCTCAGCCCAATATGTTGCCACCAAACAGGAATCTTCCCAGAAAAGCCTTCAAATGGGTTCCTAGGGCCACATTTGGCCTCAAAAGGCTAAAAAGGAAGTCAGAGCTGGAAGGGTCATCAGCTGGCTACATGGGTCCTGCCTCACCAGCCCTGCTGGATGTCCCTGAGGCTCTAAGACCCTGACCAAGTACTCGGCAGACCAAATCCCCAAGCACTGAGAAGGAAGAAACATTTACAAGGTATTTGTTGTAAATTAAAGACTGTCTCATATCTGATTCATTTTCAGAGCAAATTTGTGAGGTCAGTACTATTATCCCCATTTTAAGGTGAGCACCCTGAGAGGTTGACTCACTGTGACAGGTCATGGATTTAATATCTAGTCTGTCCTTTGCCAAGGTCCAAAGCCCAGGCTCTTACCAAAATGCCATACTGTGTCCTGCCAGCCTCTCAAGAGCTAGGACATGAACTGCAGATTAGGGCTAACATTTACCGAGCCTGTGGCACCCTCTGGTTTCCCAAGCATGCCTTTTTATGGCCAGCCCAATTTGCCCACAGTCCAGACCACTCTGTAGGACAGGCCGATCTAGGCCCTGCTGAATGCTGCCCTCTCTTAGACTGAAGTTCAGAACTCAGCCAACTCAACCCTCCCCAATCTTAAGATGGAGGGGCTTTGGCATTATGCCCTGTGCATTTCTAACAACAGCAGCTTCTTTTATACATGAGAAATGAAGGCTGAAATAGGTGAAATGATTAGTCTACACTAGCAGTAGAGGGGCCCTAGGGCCAAATGCCCACTCCCTAGCATCTTTCCTGTACAATGTACCTGATGCACCTGAACTTGTAGAGCTCCTCCCAAAATTGCATTTACGATGTCATAATATCCCAGGGCTTTCCTAATGACACACTGTGTTTCCATAAATGTTGAAATGACACTTCCTGAAAACACTGACTACCCTGACGATGGAGGCATGGACATATATGTATATATACAAGCTTGTCATTTCTTCTTGACAGCAGCCTGAGCAGACAGAGTGTAAAGCCAGTCATAGACCTATGTCATAGGAAGTGTGCAGAGCAGATTTGTTGAAGGTAATTAGGCATAAAGAGTGTCACACAATCAAAATCAGATTTCCTGTCACCAACACCTTTTGGGAACAAAATCTTTGTTCCACTAATCTTTATTGTAGTGTTAGGTGACAAAAACACAGAAATCAAGACCTTAGAAAAAGTCTAAAGGATTGCATTTATAGGCAAACCTTATTTTGTCTATATAGCCTATATGAGGAACAACACAAAGATGGGAGAATTGGGGCTTTCCTTCCTTGCCAAAATACTATGTGACTTCAAGTAAATTCTTTTAGTTTTTCTCTAACTTGCCACATTTAAAGTGAAATCATAATTGTATTGTTTCCTACCTGCATTTTAGGAAATTAGAAATGAAGAGTTGAAATAAGTGTGGGCAGCATGTAAAAACTTTTCTTAGGTACAATGCTATTGTTATTTTGGTTTGGTTCAAAATGGTACCTCTGAGCAATTTTAGATTGCAGTGAACAAGGAACAGCTAAGAAAATACTTGGAATTATGTACTAATTGTCACCCTTTGGGAGAGAGAGACAATATCTTGAAAAGCACAACAGAGGACATGCTTGTTTACAACCAGCTTGATGGAGAATCCAATCCTTTCATCATTGATTGAGAACATGTATATAGAATTTGAGGCCTCAAATTATATTAAACCATTCTTCATTTTTTAGGACAATCAAATGAAAATATTTATTGCTTCATGAGTTACTAATGGAGGCTTTTCTACTATTTGCATACTACAGATTGGTAGCCATCAGATGCAGGAGCTCCACAGCTCAGTTTCCTATGTTTCTCCAATCTTCATACGGAAGGCTGATGTCTGGCCAAAATAAACACCGGATAAAGTGGGCTCAGAACCTTCATGAACTCTGGTGTTTTCCTTTAATGGGACTTGAGAACCAAGCTCTGCCTCTAAGATGTCCTCTTTCATTTTCCTTTCATCTCTAACTCTTGCATGCTCTTCGTCTTTCATTTATATTATGATGTTATTCTCCCACAAAGTTTAGGCTCTCTGTCTTCCATGAGGGCTGTGGAATTGCAGAGAGCAATCTTTGTAATGTCCAAGCAGAATATACAGTTCACATTTTCTAATACTCCCCAAACCTATCGCCAATAAGTGCACATCCAGAAGAGACATTTCTGAAACTGAGTATCCCAGGACAGATAGAAAGGCGCATTTTTAAGCAGTATACAAAGTAAAACTTTTCTTTCATGTGTTCATGAAATTTCTTTTTAAAAATTAATTGGATTGTTTAACAGGTGGAGAGGAGATGAAGGGGAATCGAATCTGACTTTATACTTTTTAATTAAGAAAAACAACTTCTGCTCTACTCCCTTAACAGAACTTTAAACTCTTACTCAACTGGTGTTTTTCTCCTCCAACAACACTGAAAAGATCCAATTGCTCTCTTGTCAAAATGACTTAAAATGTGTTTGCCTACAGATGAACTCCAGGGAAAAAACAGTAACAGAGAAGAAGGGAAATGTGTTCATATTGATTTTTCTTTAGAAGCAAAAATAATGACTTTTCTCCTTCCTGGGATCTTGTGCTTCCAAAGTATCAAATGATTGGGAGGGTTTTTTTTTTTTTTTTTATCAGGCAGAGGGATTACTGGAGCCTTATTAGCCTGCACAAATTAACACAGTCTGCCAGATTCCTTAAGGAATGGAGGAACTCCATCATGCAAACCCTTTTCCCAAGGCACTGATTCTCTCTAAATCAAATGGCATGATGTGCCTCATAGACAAATGCCTTGGACGCCTGGACAGCTTTCATGTTTCACCTGGGACCTGCTCTCTGAAACCAGGTCACTCTGAGAAGCCACAGGGTATCTTGTAAACAGTGCGCCGATCACTTGTGGCCTGATATAGAACAGAAGCACAATTCAAGGGAACTCCTGAAGAATTTCTTCTGCTCTGTTGGAGTCTGACTGGCCATGTGACCTTCTGGAAAGAGAACAAAAGGACGCTCCCTTCTGAAGACAGTGGAAATGTCTTTCTGTGAAAGGCGTTCTTCAGGTGCTGCCTGGCCTCAGCTGGCCTGTGGCTGCAGACACTCCCCCAAGCAGAGCCTGGCTGGGTGACAGATTTTACACAGGGTGCTGCTGCTGCTCACAGTGCTTTCTCAGGGGCAGAAAGTTGTTGGGTGAGAAAGGGGACAGTTGAAAACCCAGAAAGCTAGTGAAAGACACTACCCACTTTGAAATATTGTGAAATTCTTCAGTCTACTTTATGTTTTCTAGTATAACCGTTTCTGTATAAAATAGATGCTACAAAAAAGTGTCTCTTCTATAAACATAGCAGCTCTGGAAGAATACGCAAAGAGAGCAAGAAAGTAAGAATCTGTGTGAAGTTTCTTAGTAAATGACATGCTTTATGCAAGCAAACATTTTGGGGTGCCTGTTATGAAGACAGTTGTGGAGACGTCTGTGTAAAACTCGGGCTAAATCTGCTGACCCCGTACCCAGGTAATTGCTTCCACTGGGGAGAAGGGAAACTTAGAAAGTGAAATGCTCACTTTGTTTGTAAAGGAAATGATGATACATCCTAAGCATCACACTTTCTTAGTTACTTGCCTAATTCACAGAAACAAATTAGAGAATGAAGGTGTGGGCTGTTTTGAATTTGGAATGTTTCTCTCTTTTTGTTCTTTCTCTCTTCTTTCCTTTTTTACCTTAAGATGATTCCAGATCTGCATAATACAAAGCAAAAAGGACACAATGTGATTGACATAGAGATTCTTCTGGTGAAGCAAACCAGATAGAGTAACAATTCAGAGAGGCATGAGGAGACAGCTGCTTTGCTTTTTAAGTAATTCAAGACAGATATGATAAATAAATTCTGTAGCTATTATGTGTAAAAGTCAAAAGAAGAATTATTTATCCCCTCTGTAAAAAAATAAATTTTATCCCCTCTGTAAAAAAATAAAATAAAATTTAAAAAGGAAATAAGAAAATAAGAAGAATCCTGATTGACATGATGGAAAGCTTGGAGTCTGGGACTGGCCAGAGGCTCACAAGAAGGCTCTGAAGAGCAAAGCACTCCCCAGAGCAGTGGCGACTCCTGTGTACCTGGACCCCCAAGAGTGATAGCTCAGGGGAAGCTAACTCCCTTTACCCATGTTAGGAAGCCAGACATGCCATTTCACTCACACAATGAATCATATATATCAGTATATGCTAAATATTTCTCTCTGTTCTGGACATACTACAGTGACCAAGACAAAAGATGAAAAAAAAATTCTCTTATGAGCCTTACAGTCTTACTAGGGAAGATGGACATAGACAATAAGTACATAAACAAACAAGAATATGAGATCGAAGTGTTACAAAGTGAAGTAAACAGACCCTTGTGATAGAGTGGTATAGCAAAGCTGCTTTATTTTTTTTAAGATTTTATTTATTTATTTGACAGATAGAAATCACAAGTAGGCAGAGAGGCAGGCAGAGAGAGAGAGAGAGGAGGAAGCAGGCTCCCTGCTGAGTAGAGAGCCCGATGTGGGGCTGGGCATCATGACCAGAGGCAAAGGCAGAGGCTTTAACCCACTGAGCCACCCAGGTGCCCCATCAAAGTTGCTTTAAAGGGGCTTGTCGGGGATGACCTCCACAAGGGGTGGTGGGTAGTGGTGGGGCACTGGAAATGAGATCAGAATGAGAAGGAACCAAGTTGGTCAAGCTAAGAGGAGCTTATTCCAAGCAGCAAGGACAGCTGGTGCAAAGGCACTGAGGTGGGAAAGGAACAGAAAGCAGCCAGCTTAGGCAAATGTTTGTGAGAGCAGCAGATGTTTGTGAGAGTGGGAAAAGTCCAGAGGGATGGGATGCAGGATGGAGGTGGAATCCAGCGAGGGATATGAATAGTGCTCCAGGAGAGGAGCACTGTGGGAAGTACTGTCCTTTCTTCCCTGGCTCTTCCTCTCTTGAGCACCTGTCATCTACTAATCACTTAGCAGGATACTATAGGAGAATGTCATGGCCAGGATGGTGGCAAGGTCACCTTAGATATCAGAACCGTTCAAGAGTCACACTCCCACCTCTGACAGGACCCCTGATGTCTCTCAGAAATGCCTTATGGTGTCCCAGGCTTCCCCTCTCTCCGTCCTCAGGTGACAGTTCTCATGAAGCTCCAGGTCCGGCAGGTGCCTGTTCTTCTCTCCTTCCCTACCAGCCTCGGAGGTCTATGTCCTTCCTCACTCCCTCCAGTGCAGAGTGGGATGTGCCTGGTTTTCCCTTCCAAGCTAATCTTTTTCCTCCTTCTTATCCTGAAATCTCTGCCTTTAACACACATGCAAGCGAAAGAGAGCAAATGTTTTGGGGACCCTTCCACATGTCTGGCAGCATGCTCTCTATAAATCCTCCTACAGACAGAGAAGCAAGCCCAGAAACAGTAAATTACTCCAAGTGCTTTGCCATTCTGCTTTCTCACTTGTGTGGGGGATACCATGGGGCTCAGCAAACCACCACCACCCCCCCCCCCCGCCCGCCACCAGCTCTGAGTTCTGTCTCTCCTCAGGGTAAGCACCTTCTCTCATCTTCCTTGCCGAGCTTCTGGCAACTATTGGAAAATGCTTGCAATAATTTATTGTCTTACTAAGGCTTCCAGAAATTGCTACTTTAAGGCTCGATTTTCCTCCTACTTGATTTCTTTGCAGTATCTAATACTGATGACTATTTCACCTATTCGTGAGACCCTCTCATCTTCATTGTGCAATGGCAGTCATACTATTCTCTGCCTTTTGCTATATACACTTTGTGTGCTATACCTTCCTCACTCCTCTCTCCTCTCCTCCTTTCTCTTCTCGTTCTCTCTTCCTCTGCCCACAGTCACACTGAGTGCCTCCATCACTTCCCTAGTCCTGAGTATAATTGTTTACCATTGTTCAGTGATTTCCACATCAGTTATAACTCCCATCCTTTTGAGTTCCAGAATTGTAGAACTCCAGCTGTCTACTGTATATTCCAAAAGCACTCAAGCCTACCATGTTCAAAACTCAAATCATTAATTCTCAAAAAAGAAAATCTCCTCTCATATTCATAACTTGCTAACTGACTGTATGACCTATTCACCTATCACAATTGTGCTTATCTTTTAAGACCTAGCCTAATTGCTATTTCTTCATGGAGTTTTCACCAAAGCCAAGCTCCCCTCTCCTTTGTGCCCCTTAGTACTCTAGCTATGCATGAATAACATTGGACTGATTTGTTTGTGCCTTTGACTCCATACTTGAGATCAAAACTCTGTCTCATTCATCTCTGTCCACCAGGACAGCACAGTGCCTTGTCCACAGTGGGTGGGCAGGTGTGAAATTGGTGAGTAAGGATTCACTGCATGAATGCATTCTACATTTGAAGAGCCACAGATAGCTCAATAATTTTACTTTCCCAACATTAATTCTTAAAACTGGCAAATGGCAGTGTGGACAAGAGACTGCCAAAGATTTTAGGCACCTTAGTCCTGCATTTAAGGACTAAAAAAATAATGTTTTGCATTCCCTTTTGGTTTCTAACTTTTTGTTCTTCATTTTCATGCTGGTAAAAATATCTCACTGGATCAATGTTGTCATGACACTCTTTTCCCCCAAAGCCTCCCAATCTCTGTGCCAAGTCCAGTCCTCATGCTGACTGCCTAGACTTTGGTGGTACTAAAAGGCTCCCATGAACAAATGGAACCTTCACAATAGTGTGTTGCATGATCTGATATCCTCGTGGTTCCGGAATCCCTGACGGCCTGGAGAAGCAAGGAAAAAAATGCTCTGAGGGACATTCTTTCAATCAAGACCACACGGGATTTCAGGAGAAAAAAAAATTGTCTCACAAGAGAATCTCATAATCAGAAATTTCATAATATGAAAGAAAGTATCATAAATGAGTCAACAAACACAAAAAAACACCAGAAACTTGAAATAATAGAACAATATTCTCAAGTAAATTATAAAATAAATAGTTTTAAATTACTGAGAAGATAAAAGAGAAAAATAGAATCCATGCAGAAATAAGGTATTTTAAAAGAGGAATACATGGCTTTGAAAAAAAGTAGAACTTTTATTGAGAAAATATATGGTAAGAAGCACAAATCAAAAATTCATGATTCATTTAAACACCACATTAGACATAGGTAAAGGAAGAATTAATGAAATGGAATGTACATTGGAGGAAGTCATCCAGAATCTAGAGACAGGGAGAGATAAAAAGGTAGTAACATAAACAGCCATGAAAACATGAGATGAAGTACAAAACATATGCCAAGACAGATCCTGCTTATTACTTATAAAATTCCATTCTGCTGTCTTTACTCACAGATTGCTGATTTGTTTGGGATGACAATATGTCCAGATAAAAAAATTATCTCCCAACACACCCAAGGACACAGATAACTAAGTAACACAATTTTGTTCAATGAAATAGAAGCAGAAGTTTCCAAATGAAATTCCTGAGGATATTCTTTAAAATTTCCCCCTTTCTCCCTCCACCCCCAAACATTATATCTGTGTGGATATATGAACCATGCTAGAAGTGGAACAGTTGTCGTAGGAACATGCAAAGGATGATGAAGCAGAAAGCTGAAAAGCTCTTAGCTTGACTATCTCCAGACATCTAGTCATGTGAGAAAAAAATAAACCCCTCTAAGTTGTGTTTTCTATCAGATGCATCAGATGTAATCTTTCTAGATAATAAAACAAGATAAGAAGGAAATCATAGAGGGAAGGTAAGACAATAGATTAAAGAGAAAGCCCCTGAAAAAATTTCAAATCCAAAGGAAAACACTGAGAATAAAGACTCTCATTAGGCCCCAACCAGAAAGGTTAAAAATAAATCCATACCTAAACACATTCAGAACTCTAAAGAGAGGCAAAAATGTTAAAAGTAACCACAGAGAAAAGACACTTAAATTGTGAGTGCACTCCTCAAAAGAAAGATACTAGGAGACAGTGGTATATTATCTTCTAAGTTTTGAGAGAAAATTATCTGAATTCTATACTTTTAGCTAAACTATTAAGATTGAGAGCAAAATAGCAAGTTTTTCAGAGTAAGAAAAGTTTATTAGTACAAACCTTCCCTGAAATAACTGCTAAGGATGCACATTGAAAAGGTGGGGGATGAAACCAGAGGAAAGACACAAGAGGCATTAGTAATCCTGTGTATGGATCTAAATAACAATGAACTCTCAAAAATATATAAAAACTGCTGTGGAACTTAACAGAAGCTTATTATTAAAGAATGTATTGAGGTAAGAAGCATAAATAGTTGCTTCTTTGCTATCACTTTTCTGGTAAGTACTAGATTCTGTTACTCTACAAACAGATTTCTTTGTTTGTCTCCAATTATTTCTGTTAAGAAACAGATGGTCAAGTCAAAATACCAACCACAGAGAGTACTTTAGGTACTAACAGAGCTTTTTCTGTACTTTCTGGTGCTACCTAGACATCTTTGACAGCTAATATGATTTCAGTTCAAAAACATACCTGAAAAAAATAAAACCTGTGCTGTATCTATATTGTTGCCCTTTTGAATATGATTACCCCCACCAACTCATCTCCCCCCCTTCTACCAAAACTCCCCGCATACACTTACCCAATTAAATATTTAAAACATACACACACGGGGCGCCTGGGTGGCTCAGTGGGTTAAAGCCTCTGCCTTCGGCTCAGGTCATGATCTCAGGGTCCTGGGATCGAGCCCCGCATCGGGCTCTCTGCTCCGCAGGGAGCCTGCTTCCTCCTCTCTCTCTGCCTGCCTCTCTGCCTGCTTGTGATTTCTGTCTGTCAAATCAATAAAATATTAAAAAAAAAAAAACCACACACACACATACACACACACACACACACACACACACACACACACACACACACACAAGATCAAAGGGCCAACCCCCTGAGACCATTCTCCTTATGGTAAGGAATTTTATTATGGCCAAGTCTTTCCATGGCATTGTCTACTAGTGACATAGGATGGTATGTAATGATCTGTTGGATATTCTTGCTTTGTCCTGAGATTTGCTTCCCTCTATTTTTTAAAAATTACATAAAGTAAATCATATAATATTCATATCCCTTAGCTTGTTTTTCAAAAATTGATTATTTTTTTCTCCTTCCCTCCCTCCCCACTTTTTTTTAATAAATCTTAAAATAAGGGATCACCATCTCACTCTTCTTATAGTTAATTTCTTTTTGTCAGATGATTTCCAAAAGAAGTTACAGAAAATTACAGTAAGATTCTCATGGGTTTTCCTGACACTTGTCAAGTGCCTCTTGACCTAAAATCCAGGCCAACTCTGGCCATTCTGAGACAGAATTTGATCTCATTGTCATCTCAGGTTCCACTGGCCCTCATCCCCAGATTAGAGACTTTGACTCCTTTGATTCATTAGAGACTTTGAATCCTTTGAAATATGCTGGGGGTTGACAAAATATTCTCAAGAGGAAAAAAAAAACCATTCCTTTCCTCTCTTACTCACAAACACAACATGGAAACAAGACCTAAACCCCAATGCATAGCCCCTTATGGGCACATTCCATTCCCAGGCCCGGTTGATGAGGTGGTCTGGGAAGCATTCTGGCTGGGAGAGATCACGTTGCTAAATGGGGACGTGAAAAGGAATGTGGTTTCCTGAAAGTTTCCAGCAAGTACATGGGAATGGAGCTCTTGAAAGAGCTGTAGAGCTGGAAACACTTCCCTTCAGAGAAATACTTCCAATTCCCCCATGGAGCCAAGTGTAATAACAGTCTTGACATTATTATTACAAAGGGGAAAAAATCATTCATGCAGACTTGCTGCAGTAATTTGGGTATTTATAAGCCACACCCACTTTGCAAACTTAAAGCCATGTGGTTTAAGTGGAGCCCACACAAAGGAGGGGGTTGTTAGTCAGAGCCATACAGTGATTTCTGCCCAGTCTCTCTGAGGGTGTCAGGGATAGCTGTTTTTCAAGTGATTTGAGACACTTTTTAAAAATTGGTCTTTCTCCCTATATGCAATATATATCCTCAAAGTTTTAACAAAATTTTCCCTTTTTTGACCACAAGATAGAGTTCCAGACATGGGCAAAGGACTCATGTAATAAGAGCTCATGGTTCAGGGGAACTTAATACAATAATCGTGTGTTCAGGAACATTTTCTGCAATTGCAGCTCATTTTTTTTCCTTTAGTGAATCTGCTTTATTTAGAATGAGCCGATGGCTCCCAGAAGCCACTGTGGCCTCCCACCACGCACATGTGTCATCAGTTACATTTGGACCAACTTTCCTAGTGCTGGTGGGCAGAACACTACTTTAAGAGATGAAGCATTACACATTGATCTTTTGGTGCCTGTGCAGTTACAAGATTATTTCTTTTTTAATTGTGGTAAAAATATACACTACATAAAATTTATCATTTTTACCAGTTTTAAGTGTACAGTTCAGTGACATAAAGTACATTCACATTAGTGTGCAATCATTACCACTATTCATCTCCAAAACTTTTTGATCATCCCAAACTGAAACTCTGTCCCCATTCCCCCTTTCCTCCATCCCAACGAACACTATTCCACTCTCAGTCTTTATGAGTTTGCCTATCCTAGATATTTCATATAAGTGAAATTATACAATATTTGTACTTTTTGTGTCTGGCTTATTTCACTCAAAATAATATCTTCTAGTTTCATCCATGCTGTAGCAAATTTCAGGATTTCATTCCTTTTTAAGGCTTAATAATATTTTACTGTATGTAAATATCACAGTTTGTTCATCCATTCTTCAAAATCATTGGGATATTGGTAGAGATTACATTGTATGCTTGAGTAGAACTGACATATTTTATTCAATTTATTAACAATAAATTTTTACTTTAATAATATTACCTTCTAACCCATAAACATAGGATGGAAAGATGACTTTGAATATAAGTCAGGGTTCTCCAGACAACAGAACCAAAAGGATGTGTGCTGAAAGGGACATTTGTCATAAGGATCTATCTCACCTGATTATGAAGGCAGCAGGTCCAAAATCTGTACAGGATGGGCCAGTAGACTGCAGACCTAGGAGACCAATCTGCATCCCAAATCTAAAGGCTGTGTGTAACTTTGGGAAGACTAGAAGAAAGATTAATGGTATAAAATTAATGAAACAAACAAAAGTTAGAGCCCTTTCTAACTCACCAGTGGCAGTGTACCAGGGTCCTTTATAAAGGACCCCACCTCCTTTTCATTCCAGAGGTTCTGGGTCTGTGACCTGGCTCAAGTCTGAGAATCAGTTAGGGGGCTGTTACTCTCTGTTTTTAAGATTCAGGTTAAACTTTTGCTTGCTTGACCTTGAATTTTTCTGCTCATATAGATCAAGTAAGAGTTTAAACAGGCCTCCCACCTATTTCACCTCTAAGAATACCACAGTCAATGAGGTAACACCATAGGTCTGCACGATCAGACCATTCTGATAGCAGCTTTGATTCTAGGATCTATGATGGTCACCACACTTTCCTTGTGTTTGGTGGCTGGGGGCAACTTCTTGGCCCCAGCAACCCCAGGATCCAATTACCCTCATCACTTTTAGGTTTTCCGTTCGAGTGGCTACAGTTCCTACTGAGATCTGGCCTACAGAGCAGAGCAAACACAGAGCTCTTCATGCCAGGTTCCCATCATAAAATGTTTCTCATGGTTATAAAAGGTATGCCTCTGGACCCTCCCAGCATGGGTGACAAATGACCTATCCACTCTGAAATCTCAATGTCCCTAAGTCTTTGAATTACTATATGGTAAACCAAGGTGTGTCTGGGATTTTCAATTCTCTCACAGGGGTCCGTCCTGTTCCATTGTTTGGTGGACCAATCAACCAAATTGTTAAAGCCCTAACTTGCCAATGCACAATGTCTGCTTAACAAGCCCATATCAGTAAATTTAGCCTAATCCAACTTTCTGTTCCTGCCATCACTATTGCATACCTCAGTCCCCAACATGCCCCCATTCTCCCCTCCTTTCTTAGAAGAAAAAGTCCACTGACCATGAACACATGGGGATTGATATTTAAGGGATCCAATTTCTTAAATTTGGTAGATCACATGGGTGGAAAAAAGGAACAGAGCCAAAATGCTACAACTAGTCAAATTTGCCCATATTGAGCACCTACTGTGTGCCAGGCATAGACATAGTCCTAGAAGATAGGTGCCTATTTGCTTCATGTTTCCAAAAAGGATACCTGGATAAGAAAAGCTTTGCTTGGGGATAAGACTAACGGTGGCAAGAGTGGGATGCAATTCCAGTCTGCCTAGCTCCAAAACATTTATAAATAATACGTTGGATTAAAATCTGGAACCTTTAGATGTTAAATGCTTAATAATGCCTCCTGAGTTTCCTTGTGTCCCAAATGTTCTGCATTTTGGCAATTTTCCTTTGTGCCAAATCGGTGTCTGCAAAGTTATAGAAATAAGAAGAAGAGGAAATAGCCTCCAATTTCATCTTAGAGCTCAGAAAATGTTCATTTGTATGGTCAGGGCAACCAAAATCAACATTATTAAATTAAATCATGACTTTTACAAAATTACTGATTCACATAGATACCACATGTTTTCAGAGAGAACATGTGAACTTTAGAGGAAGCAGGCTGGCTATAACAAAGAAAGATTCTGCTGTACAAGTTTTGGTTCAGACATGCCTCTAGGCATTTTGAGATGCCAAAATCTGGGAGGTCAGAGTAGCCATTGCACACAGCCCTTTTCCAGAAAGTATGATGTACTATGTTTGAAAAACTAATAGACGCTCCAAGTCAGAGATTGAATGGCCAGTGAGTTTTAAAAAGATCTAGGATTAAGCTTCTCCAGGATAAATTGGTTGATGGCCTTATGATTTAATAAGGTTCCTTTGGCTTTCTAATTCAGGCTATACAAATGGTTGTTACACAAGTTTATTTCATACCAAACTGAAAGAATGTGCTGTGATTGAACCGGAAGTGGACATTGTTGGTCTTTTTCTTGATCTGGACACTCCCAACACCTTCTGTATGTGTGGTAGACACACAAGGGACTCAGCAAAGGTTTTACCACCATTTCAAAGGAAATTTTCTCAGTGCCAACAATGCATGAGATCAGGTCAAGAATCTACAATCATACTAAGCTCATAAACTGTGCATTTGTCATTTTATTAAAATTAAATAAGGAAAATTCTTCATGAACAAAAAAGACAGAGTAAGTGGCTCATGTTAAAGACCATTATTTATATGTTGTGAAATGTCTGAATTCAGTCCCCTGAGTGAAACCTTCGCGAGGTATGTCTTCAGCTTAGCTGAGAAAAACTCAACAATAATAAACATGACATGTCTGCGCTTTTTACACACCAAAAGAAAGAAGTAAGAACCCCACTCTGGCTGTCTCAGCAGCAGACCATGTGTGAAGGATAAACAAACAAAAGATTTAGAAAGCATGAGAAGGACGAGTGCATTCCACAGATCTTGTGGACCTAGAGCAATGTGGGAGCTAAAGGGCAAGGGCCAAGGGTTGTTTTTTTTGTTTTTGTTTTTTTTTAAATGTAGAGACTCAGTGGTCAGGTGGAGAAAGACCCAGAACACCACATGCACGGCACTGCTCCCCGAAACAAGACATACACATGGCTGAGCTCCAGGAGGGGTTTACAAGGCAAGTGTGTTGGCCTCCTTTCACATTTTCTGCAAAAGTGGCCCAGCCTGCTACACTCTGGTTGGTGGGTTTCCCTAGCCTCCCCAGACTTCATGGAAGAGAATGGAGACTACAAAAATTCCCTAGAAAATAAATACAGAACTTCCAGAATACTGCTTTGAAAAATAATACAGTATTTGAATATACCTCTTTCCCAGAGGAAGGATCAGGGTTTCTGTCAAGCATGTTAGTTGATGTGCTGTGCGGTGGCTGCTGGATGGATCCAGCACTCCTGGCTGCATGTATCCAGAGTGGACTCCTTCTCCATCCCCCCAGGAGTTCCTTGAACCTGGGAAAGACCCTGTTTCCTGTTGGGGTCCCAGAACTCAGCAAAGTCTGTGGTAGCTAAAGAAAGTTCAGGAATGCAAAACAGATGGGGGTGTCTTAAATATACAGACCAAAACCTGAAGATGCCCAGAAAATGGGGTGGGGGACAAAAGGAGAGCCTTGAGATATTGCGAAGGAAAAGAAAACCAAAGAACCAATATTAAAATGAAGCCCATAAGAGGCATTCCCAAGAAGACTTTGTGGTAGTGGTGGGGTGGAGGGCGGGTCACCTAAAATATATTTCCTGAGGAAAGTATTTGAGACACACAGAAAAATTAAATAAATGGATAAGGTCAACTGCAGGGCCAGAGTTCTTGGGAGCCAGGATTCACCTTGTGTATATTTGCTACATTCAACCCCCCACAGAAAAGCCAAGGTGTGAAGAGAAGTTCAGGAAGTATGAACATTTGAAAATACACATTCTACTAAATTACTGTGTCAGCATGCACAAAAAAAACAAAACAACTTTTATTCTTACAAATAAGCATTAACTAAAAGACATAAAAATATCATTTTGTGATTTGTTTTTTGTTTGTTTCACTTTTAGTTTGGTTTGGTTTTGCTCATCAGAGTGCTCTGCAGAGCTTGAGGACAAAAATTCAGCAAAATAATGTTAGAGATTCTGGGTGTATTTTTTTCACGGTAGTTGGATGAAGGATACATTTTATTTGGATCAATTATGAAGCACTTGGTGTCGATTCCCTCAGGGCAGCAGAGACCCACTGCCTGCCAACCTCCCAGAAACATCTTTTCTGCTCTGAGATAGGGGTCAGCACCTCCACAGAGCAGGCTAGTCCAGGAAAACCAGGATAGCTCCCAGAATCCAGTCACTGATTGAGGACAGTGCTTCCTCATGCCCCCGCAATGGGCAAAGTCTGGATTGCAGCCAACCCTGGTCACTGACACCCTGACATCTAGAACCCTGCTCTAGGAGGCTGTAATTCCACCCACCCACTCCAGACCCCAGCCAATTCTAGCAGAAGAACATTCTTTGCTGGAGATGTTTCACCACTCATACCTCTGTAGTTTGTCCATCAGAGAGTAACTCTGGAGCCTCAGAATTCTGAAAAATCAAGACTTATGCTCACAAGTACACACAAGCCCATAACATGTTGGAGGCACTAACAAGGCCTCTGTCCCTCCGCTATGGCAGTTCTGCCCCCAACTGCCCCCACTTCAAACTGTCATTAATTGTCCCTTGCAAACCTCTGAAAACCTGCCACCCCGACTGCAGCCCAGCCAGGAGGAGGGAGCACAGAGGACAGCAGCCCATCAATAATTGTCAGCACAGAAGACTGAACAGCCAGGCAGGAGCTAATTAGGTGGGGCTGGGTAATTAAATTCACAGGCTTTGATCTTTTCTTCAAATATTTCCAAATGTTCCATATCATTCAGCTTTAGACATCGCTACACTTCCCCACAATTAGGAGATGCCTCTCTAGTTGACCTCTCCACTCTGTAGCCAAGGACCCAGGGCTGCAGACCAGCAAGGGTCTCCCACAGGGTGGGCGGAGGCTCTTGTCTCTGAATGGAGGTCCCAACCCCCAACCTGCTCAGCCTGGCAAACCCAGGGGCGCTCCACCCCCCAAGTCCCCGGACAGCTCTCACAGCAAGTAAGATCTCACATCAGACAGCAAGTTTCCCCTGTGCTAGTAGAGATGTGGGCTGAGTCACCCCGCCCTTCACAGCCCCGCGATGCTTCCTAGTACCGGGAGCTTGCCAAGTCTAGAACCCGCCTCCTGAGCTGAATCAACAGGTCCCCATGAAGAGGCCCTCCAACAGTCTGTAGTCCACACCCCTCCCTGTACTTCAGAAGAGCCCGACCAGTCGGAAAGCCCGGAGGATGGGTCTTGTGATCCAAGATGGCCTCTGAGGAAAATCTTTTCCAAATCGCGTTGATGTTGTATTAAAATGTACAATAGAAGAGGACACCGAGAAAATGCAGGAAGTGGCTGGAGGACTTGCTTACCAGTCCTCCATTCTGAAAATCAGATGATGGGTAAGGAGAGGTAACACATGAGGAAACTGTCTACTACAAAGGCACAAACTATCTCACTTCTCACCAGAAGAAAGTGTACCTGGGCACACTCAGACCAGGCCTTGTCAGTTCTGAGGGTCTGGTTTCTGCAGTCTTACTAAGCCTAAGAGAGGCTGCTCTGTGGAGACTGTCTTAGGCTACAAGTACACCAACAAAAGGGTTTCTCTCTTCCCAGTGGAGAAAATCATCCAGTTTGCTACTGGCATAAGTAGCTGTTTAGTTATTTGCCTCTGCTGCAGGAAAAGGCCTAAAGTAATCCCTTATATAATACTCAAGAGTAGCCAGGGCCTTGGAAAAACCCTGGCGTCCTGCTGGCCAGCTTCACAGTGTCGCTGACAGGTAAAAATGCTTCCCCTCTTGGTGCTGCCTCAAGGGGCTGAATCTCTAGGAAATCAAATCACATTTGTTGATCAGCATGGTCATTTCATAAACTTCAGGAAACTGGGGCCACCAGCATAATGTGGATCCACTCTACAGCCATGCCTCTTCTCCCCTTTCTCTCAGTGTCTACGTGAAATGAGAGCCCACTCCCAACACTGCTTCTGCAGACTTCCCAAACCAAACAGGAGCCTAAATGTCTGAACTTTCCTGTGACTTCATCTCTGTGTAAAGCACTCACAACCATCAAATACGCACAATCTTTTAACACAAAACAATAGAAAGTGAGAAGACTGTTTCATTACTTTTCCATCTTTGGCTCAGACATGGAAAGGCTATTCTGGGCTGACTCTTACAGGAAGTACCAAAAACCTCAGGAGAAATGAAGTTCCTGCAAAATTTCCAGCCCAACTTAACAGGCTGTTTGAGACATTTCAGACAGGCTTCTACTGAAGATCCAAACATGTGGGTGCTTATCTGAACTGAACCCAAACCTTTGGAATTTTACACCTCACTCCTGAAAACCTCTCTGCATGCCCTGGCTTGCAGTTCCCTGAGGCGCCATCTCCCAGGAGTAAGACTCACCTTTACATACACCTGTTCTGCCCAGGGTGGTTGGGAAGCCAACAGTAGCCACACAGTGCTTCCTCTGACTTTGTAATTCTCTGATTCCTTCTATATGGTCTGTGCAACCACCAAGCTTTAAAAGCAAGCCCACTGGAACGCTTCATAGTTGGATGATCATAGGAGGGCTTTATAATAAATCCATTTGGAGCAGCTCAGAACAGGTACCAGCTAGAAGGACAATTAGAGTGCATGTTATGCCAGAAAATTCTGCCAGTTTTTACCTGTTGAAGCAATTGGGAAATAGACCTGTACTTGCTGAAAAATTTACTTGTACATGCATGCATGATGTGGGAGGGTGAGCAGGTGTTTGTGAACCACAGCTATATTCCTAACAATGCTCCCTGTCTCATTAAAAAAAAAAAAATCCTGATGCCTAAACAAAGGGGAAAATGTCCCATGGAGTTGAAAGTCTGATCTGGGGATCAGTATTTCAGTGTGGAAGAAAGTGCTCATTATTGAGTATGAATTTCCACAGCCAACACATTTTGGGGTTCTCTTTATTTAAAAGCAATAAACCTTAGGTTTTTATTCTTGACTCTATTTTTCTGCCAAATAGTAGGAAAGGAAATAGACCTGGTAAGCAAGGCCCAAGGAAACGACCAGTCACTTCCTTGTCCTTGGGGCTGGATTATCCAGCACAGCATTTTCTTCTATGCTGGTACGAAAAGACCCCACTAAGGGAACAAAGAGACAATAAAGTAATTCAGTGAGCAATCCTGCTGAGAAATGAATTCCCATTTCAAGCCAAATCAAATTGCACAGAGATTCTAAATTGTGCTTCAGTGGTAATAGATAAGGAATGCCTTCATTATGCCTTAAGCATATGACTCTTCACAAGAGTGTGCAAAGCACACTGATATGCTCATGTAAATAAGGAGTTGTATCATGTATTCTTCTATACACTAATTTATAATCTGGACGAAACATAGATAAGACATGTTTTCATGACAGAGAAAAAATAATTTGAGGTTTCCTTCTATATCCTCTGGCTGCTTCCTTTTCTGGGATGGAAGATGTACAGCATGGGTGAGATAGGGGGCCCTCTTGTCTTCTTTCCTGCTCTGTGTGAACAGCTGCTTCCAGGAGAAATCTGAAACCCAGGTGTTAGCAGACTCCCGGTCCTTAGTGTCCTGCACAAGCAAAAGCCCAGGTGAATCCTGCACTTTTGTTCACAGCTGCCTCCTCCATGACCCTGGCAAGCAAAGCCGCTGTATTCAGGAAGTGGTCGCCTGTCTATTCTTGGTCTGTGGTCTGCGGTCCAACCCATTGTGGTCAATATTGTGGTTTCCTCCTGGATGTTTATTCTATGAAGGTACCACCTTTAATAGTGCCAACTTATTGCCATCTTCTCCCCCTCCCCTAAAGACTTTTCTAAAGCACATTCTAACCATCAGACTCTTTATAAACATAGGTCAGTGAACTTTTTGTCCTTCTAGCTTGGACATTCAGAGGCCCAAAGCCCACTTCTTCTTGTACTCAGTGTGAAGAAAATAGCGAAAAAGGTTGGAACAAAGCCAGATACAGATGGATTTCATTTAACCTAGTCAATAATATCTGGAGTTACAGGAGCAAGTAGCAAAAAGATGGAAGATCCTGAGACAGACCAAACCCATGAAACATCCACAAAAATGAATGGATGTGGACCTCAAGTGCATGTGAACAAAGGGGGCTGCCCACTGGATTCACAGAATAGCAAATATCCAACCTAATCAACCAACTTCCACCTGCTGTACTTCACAATTTTATGTTGGGTTCCAGTAAAGTATAACTAAGTAAGTATAACTAAGGCTCTCATCCATCTGTCTGAATCTCTCAGCAGCTTTAATTTCCATGAAAAATGAAATGCACATTCAAAAGAAATCCTGAAGAGGGCCCTGCAGCTGAGATGTCCACATCTGAACACAGGGACCTGGGTTTACCAGCAGACAGTTGCATTTTATCCTATAGTTTCAGAGTCAAAATTACTTATAAAACCCTAATTAGGGTCTTAAAATGGTTGCAGCACTGTTAAAATGGAGGGGGTGTGGGGAGAGAGGTTCATGACTCAAAGTGTCTGTTCCCTCATTGTACATTTATCTTCACCCAACTGCACTTCGGAAAAGCAATGCCCATTCTCCAACAGCCATCTCACTGAATGAACAGCTGCCAGGGCAGAAAAACATCAGCTTACTCTGTTTAATATTCTCACCTTCTACATCTCTATGACACTGCCAGTGTGCAGAAACCCAAGCGAGAATCCCAAGTGAGAATCCCAAGTGAGCTAAAGTGTGCAGGGTCATTCAAAACCACTAGAATCACTGGCTTTCTTTCAGGTGAGCACTATAAACAAATTCCTGCCCCAAGTGGAAAATGCTGTCTAAGTCAGCTTTTCTAAGTCATCAAAACCAGTCTCCAGACCTGAGTATTTCACAAGGGCTTTCTCAAGTTTTCCATTGTTTTGTTTCCAGAATGCATCCTGAATCCTGAGCCTTTTACGTTTGTCTCTCTAATAGACCATTTGCAAATGGTCTTGATATTTCAGTTGGTATCAAATGGCTTTAAAGTTTTCCATCCTTGGGGTGGGCAGATCCATTCACTGCAAGACAGATGACCTACAACACAGCCAGTCAACAACTAGCTCATTGCTGGCATTTATTGTTGGCCTTACTCTGTCCTAGGCAGTTTTCAGGCATTGTTACCTCCTTTAACCTTGGAGGTACGTAATAAGGTAGAAGACATATGACCCTTGACATTACAGAAGAAGAAACTAAGACAACATAGAAGTCATTTGTGCAGGTCACATCACAAATGTATCACAAATGCAGGTCACACACAGCAAATCTGATGCTTCAACCAGGTCATCCAGTTTAAAAGTTGAGTACTAATCCACAGCTGGGCCCCGCAGGGGATACGAAGCAAACACTCTTGTCCTTATGGATCTTAAAGGGGGCAAAAGAGATTAAACAAATTGCAGGAGGATTGGAAGGACAGATTGCTATGGAAACATGTAACTGTGGCACCTTGCAAAGTTTGTAGTTTCCTTATACAGAAACACATCATCTAAGAGTTGTGTGTTTCTAGGAGATTCCTGCAGCAGACCCATTTCCTCTCCTCTAGATCTTGATCCCTGATAATATCAAGTTACATTTTTGAGCTGAAGAAATATACAAAATACTAAAAACTCTCATTGTTCATTTGCTGTCATCAAAAACCTAAGAAAATTGCTAACACATACAATTCCAACCTTGTGAAAAGCTCTACAAAGTGACATCATTCACATTTGTTTTCTAAGATAGTATATATTCTTCTGAGTTAAAAATAAGCATTTGCCTGATTTAGAAGCTAACATGAAAATGAATATATGCTGTTATCTGTGTCATGTGTACATTTTTCATTAGAATTTGATTTTAGGAAAAAATTCAGCTTTCAGCAAATGTTTTCTCTCTTATGAAGTGGGGATGGTTACAAGGATGTGTTAATAGTGAAGTAGAAAAGTGAACCAAGGAGAGGAAACTTAGCCAATTTGCTCCTTTACAGTGGCTTTTTTTTTAATGGTAAAACAGCAGATTTTATTCTGTATATCTTCCCACACAAAAGAGAAAAAATCTTTGGTTCTAACATCAAATTAACTCAACATGTCCAAGACTGCATTTACTTTATAGTGGCTTTTAAAGTGACTTATGGAGAAGAACATTGAAGCCACTAATCAGACTAAAATATTGTCGTTTATCCATGAATTTCACTCATCTGTACTATTCTTATAATACCAGCTAGACTGCGTGAGCATGTACTATTACTATTACCTGCTAAGTACTAGACTTTGTCTTTGATATATTTATGCCTTTCAGGCAGGTGTTATCATAACCATTTCATAGAATATAGAAATATATCATTGCAACCATGAGCTTCTACTGAGTGCTTGCCCCTGCAAGGTGTTATTCTTGAGTCTTAGTGGATATTTTTCATTGATTATTCGCTCAACATCTAAATCTTCATTCTATTTGAGAGAAGGAGTCCCACTTTCCCTCAACATACACTCTGGTGCCTTGCATCCTACTGTTGAGGTGGACCACTGAATCCAGAGAAAAAGATTCCCTCTCTGCCACAGTTAGGCAGTTTCCCCATGGCAGTGGAACCCAGTCCAGAGGTAGATCCTGACTCCCAACCAGCACTCAGGGCCACCAAGGTCCAGCCTTCCTTGGTTCTTGCACATTTTCTAAACCTACTTCTCCAGCCTTCTCCATGGTAGTCTTCTCATAAATTTATTCCCTGTTTAAGTTAGCCAGAGGTCATCTGTGTTGTTTGCAAGCCAGAATTCTTACCAAAACATATGCATTTTATCATTTAATCCTCATAGCAACCAAATTAGCTGGGCATTTTCACTATGTCCATTTTATAGGCAAGAAGCTAAGGTACAGAAAGGTGAGATTCCTTACTGGAGATCGCACAACTGGTGCTAGTGCTGAAACCCAAACAGGTTGACTCCAAACCCTGCTCAGAGAGATTTAACTGGCCAGAGCAAGGCTGGGTAGAGCCATTATCTGATTCCACTACATCAAGCTGCCTTTCTTCCGGCCAAGCTCAACTGAGACACAGGGAAGATACAGAGACTCAGAAGAGTGGATTCCAGAGATTGCAGCAATCCAGAACATAGAATTTCAAGGCTTATCCCCCAGAGTCCTAGGACCTTTCAAATCCTCCATATCCCATCTCTGTTTCTAGAAGGTAAGCCTTCTCTTTCCAAGTGGAGCCTTGACCTCCTCACTGTATCTTGATCCCAATACACAGAGGGTCAGATGAGGTCCCGCAGAACGGAACACTACTTAAAACTGACTTGCAGGAGGAAAGACTCCTAGCCCCATGGGGAAGGAGAGGCCCCCACTGCTCCTGCACCTGCATCCAGGCAAGGGGTGGTTTCTTCTTATTCTTATTTTTAAATCCTTCCTTGTTTCCATAACTCTCAGACCTATTAACCTCCCAAACTCTGCATAAAGGTACAGTGTTTCCTCTTCACAAACAGCATACTGTACCCTCACTTCTCATCAAGGCAAGGGTCACCAACTGCCTCTTGAAAACAACCTTTCCTTTGAGAAATGTTTGTGTTGCTTACTTTCCCTGTAGTTCGGAATCTTCTTTCCTTGTTCATTCACCATTTCAGTGAAGGTGCTGCATTGAGAACAGTTTCAGCCTCTCCAGTGTTCACAGCAAAGGGAAGGCCATGGGAGAGATTAACTTCATGGCCCTGGGCAATTCTAAAGCTGCTGGGAATGGGATGGCCCCTAGGGCCACATGGAAAGCAGTCATTGAAGAGCTCCACAGGCAGGCAGACCTTGATGACCATATTAACACTTTCAATGGCTCACTTCTTTAGATGAAAATGAAAGAGGGGTCACAGACATGTTTTACTTCCCTAGTTCTGAAATGGTTCTTTCTGCACTCATCGCCAGAGAAAAGTTGCTGATTGTTTCCAATGATATTTAATACAAAGGAGAAGGAGGAGGAAGGAGAAGGGGGTTGGGGAAAACTCTCACTTTTGGTTTCCATTTCAAGGGGGGCTACTGAGCCTGTTTGATTTGGAGACTGAGCTAACCTAGAGCCTGGCTTCAGATTCTGGTATCTTTTTGTGCTCTTGGGTACAAAGCCTGTCAGACGAATCAAAGCAAATAAAAAGAAAACCAATTTTTTGAAATCTCTAAGTTAAAAATAAGCCATTTCATGTTGACTTCTTTTTTTTTTAGTTATGAAACAATATTTATTTGTAATGTGTAATAATGACAAATTATAAATCTTCAGCTGACAAATGTCACCAATAATTTTATGTGTCATGGAATAATATAATATTTTTATTCATTAGTACCCGACCATGCTCTATGTTACTTCTTACCTTCCTGCATTTTTTACTACAAAATTATCCCTTCTTATGACAATAATTTTTCACTATTGTCTATACAGAAAATAAATGTCATTTCTTTATTGTGGTTTTCAATTTCATTCATTCATTCATTCATTATCATTTATGTCTTTCAAAATGACTTCACAAGTCATTATTGGTGAGGTCATGAAAATTTTAGGATCCTTGTCAAATCTGGGGAATTCATTCACAGATGAGCTCTGAGAGTTTTGAGCATTTCAAGTTTCCTTTCAGTGACTAAATATTCTTTGAGTTGACATCACTTGTTAACAAATATGTTCTAGATGTCTTATTGTCTGGCATATTATGCTTCTTATATTGTCTTCTTTGGTCTCTGAATTTCATGTCAACTTCACTTTAGTTCACCCCTTAATGACAAAAGCCCCATACCACCTGATAGGAGAACAAGTGTGATGGAGGACATCAGTAGGGTGAGGGCCCATTCTTAACTGATTGTGGTTATAATATTATACTTGGTCAAACTTTACAACTAATGATCAAGTGAACACATTGCTAAGACTTTTTGTAAAAGGGTTCAGGTAAGTGACGGGGCCTTGAAATTTAAACTTCTTTAGCTTTATGTCAACTCAGTAATTCTTCCTCTCATGCCAGCTTTTTTTTTTTTTTATTTGTTCATGTTGACTTCTTATCAAGAGTTCCTATATTGTGTATGTTTTGTATAATGATAAATAGAGTATAAAAACATTAAATGTTAAAATACTTAGAATTTATATGTGAAAACATACATGTACACAAATAGGAATTTTCATTCTTTTCTATTTTATCACATTATAGCAAACTTGTATTAGGTTTTTTGTATTAGGCAATTTAGAATTTGTCCTATCAACTGAAACTGTAAAGAATATATTCAAGTGAAAAACAAAAATCCTATTTTTAGCAAGTTTTGACACTAATCCCAAAAATATCTGGAGTCCTTTTGAAGTACCATGTCAGAGGCATCTGAAGAACAGGTAAATTGCCTTCACAGACAACTCCAGGAAAAAGCCCAGTACATCAGCCACAGCACCTCCTCCTTGCTGGAAGAATGTTCTAGCAAAGCAGTTATTTCCCCCACCCACAATGCAACGGAAATGAACCCCAAGTACATCTCAAGAAGTAAACACAGTCAAGTTCTCCTGTGAGTGAGCCTGAAGTCACAAGCCAACTGATGGAAATCCTTGGGGAAGTGAGTTTTATGGGATAGTTGGGAGAAAACAACTCCTCCTCCATGAGGGCCTCTCTCCATGATATGATTTGGGAGGTGTTTCATCACTCTCAACTGCCTCTTTCAGCACAGTGCTTAATCCCCTTAGCTTTAAGTTTAATTTTAAATTTTTTTTGATAAAAACACAACTGTCCTAAAACTGTAAGATTTTATGACTGGGCAGTCTTCGGAGAGCTCAGGCAGGTTGTGGGTTGGGGGCGATGGGCAGCTGCAGACACTGACTGGCCTGATGCCTTCCATCTCTTTCCTCTCTCCTCAAGCCCTAGAACACCCAATTTAAAGAGAAAAAGTTGAAGTATGTTGTGCAAACATTTCTTTACTGCCTTCTCCAACAACCTGTACTGCGATGAGGGGTGCAGCAGCTAATTAGGTCCAGCAGCATGAGGAGTAAATAGGGTTAGGGTCATTTTTAAAGATCCATATACTGAGGCACAGAGAGACGTGATGAACTGTCTTGAGGATTCCAGTTTACCAATGTTTTTTAAAAAGGCAAAAGATAACTATGCTGAGAAAACTTTTAGTTCATGGGTCTCACGTGCCGCTGGTAAAACTTGTTTAAAGGTAAAAAAAAAAATGGAACTTTTAGTTGGAGTCTTAATTAAAGCTAGTAACATTCTTTTATTTTCTTCTGGAGGAGGCCCAGGTGACAGTTTGCACTTTGCGTTCCCTGGTGTCCCCAGTTGCTGAGTGCCCCTTGCCCTCTTTCAGGGCTCAGATGAAATCCATCTTCTGTCTTTCCTGGGAGTGGTGGGAGGACACGGAGGTGGGGGAGAGAATCAAGTTTAAACGCTAGGAAAATGAAAACAGATGCGTGGAGGGGAGAGGCTGGTGGGAATGGAGAAACCGGAAGCCGAGCCGGCGCTGGCAGCATCTGCGCCCCGCTCCTCCCCAGAACCCCCGCCCCCAGCTTCCCAGGAGGGTTGGCCTCTGAAAGCGGCGCCAAGCTGGGAGTAGCGACTCTCCGGAGGGAAACCTCGCTTGGAAGCCTCAATCCGGACTTTTTCAATAAATTGCAATTAATTGGGAGAGCCAGGGGAGGGGTGGCGGGGGTTGCAGAAGGGAGAAGACTGGGAAGGAGACCAGTCCCTGCAATGGGGAGAAGAGTGCAAGCCTTGTTTGCTTGCAGGCACCGATAGCGCCTGCCAAGAGCAGCGGGCTCCTCGTCTGGACGGCGGGTGCAGGGGCGTGCGCGGCCCGGCGACCCGGAGCCGGCCGGGTGGGGGCCGGACGCAGGCCGCCACGGTGGATGCGGGCCGCCCAGTACAGCCATCCATCACCTAGGCCCACCCGAGGCCCGCTGGAGCGGCGCCTCCCCGCCCCGCCCCGCGCGCCCCTCCCGCTCCGTGCACCCGGCAGGGGGCGGGCTGATGTCATCGCCCCGCCCCAAAGTCCGACCCGCGCCCTGCAGAGACCGGGGCGGGGCTCTACCGCGCTGGAGGGAGCCCTCTCCGGGCTAGAGGCTCTTGCCTCGCTTCCCGCGTGCTCTAACCTGCGTTGGTGCGGACCCCTCACTTGGCTGCTTGAGCTACCTTTACGCGGGGTGCGGGGCAGCGAGAGGCGGGCACTGCCTAGTGACCCAGGAGCACTTTGGCCAAGAGGTTGCCGGTCATGTTCCGAAACTGTGCTAAGACAGCGTCCTGAGGAAGAGCCAGCAGGAACCACAAGGAGCACCTAAGGGGTGGACTAAGGCGTAGTACTCACAGCACGCAAGGGGCCTTGTGCCCCTCGTAGGCCTGCTCACTAGAATACATAGCAACTCGAAAGAAAACGTCCACAGTGCCTGCCAATGAGCCTTTCCTTCAACTTCCAAACTATTTCGGGATCTGCTTGTGGGGATCTAGGGTAAGCGGAGGAAGGGTCAGGTTATGATTCTCTGCCTGTGTATAGCTGGTGTTAGGGGCCGACTGTACTACAGAAAGCAGCAGTCCGCTATAGGGTGGGGGGCGGTTTCAGACAGTGACAGGATCCTGCAAACCAGGCAAGGATCCTAGAGGATGCTGAACCTCACAGGGCCCAGGGCTGTGAGGAGGGGGAAGAAGCAAGTCACAAAAGCCTGGGCAACCAGAGACCATGCTACAAGGCACTGCCTTGAAGTCCTGACAGGGAGGTCTACAAACAGGGAAAAACAATGGGTTGTTTGTTTTGGTTTAGTTTTTAATCAGTACATTTGGGACTTTAAAAATTCTTGTAACTTCTTGAAAAGGGTATACCAAGAATTCTGTCTTAACTGTACCCTGTTTTGTTTCTTAGATGCCCAAGCAGACCTACAGTGATGCTGGCATTTTTCCTTGCACTTCCATCTGACCACAGATGAATTTTCACAGACATTTCATTACCATTTAAATGTGGCATGAGGGGTGATGCCTGCCTCCTCTCTTTCTAAAGACCAAATACTCCTAAACCTATGCTCCACTCTTCAGGCATAGGAATGTGTGTGTGTGCTGATTCAGTGATCTTTATTTTTAGAATCCCTGAACACTGGAGTTCACTCATTTATGTATACTGATATGTTAACTCAAAGTGTAAAATTCTCATTTTTATTTTATTGACAGTAGAACTTCTGGCATTCAGGAGACACAGAAGATATTAGCTCTTGTGGGAATAGATTTATATGGAAAACTGAGTTAGCAAATCTGTTTTGTTGAGGGAAACTAAATTTATGGGGCTGATTTCCTTTAAACTGTTCAAAATACTCAAAGGGCCCATCTCTGTTAACCAGTGGTCTAGAAAAATCTTCATTCTGAGGACAAAAGCATGTCTGAGCTATAAGGATTTCTAGCCCATCTGGCTTTCCCATACTTTGGGTTCTTATCCGTGTAAGATTTAATAGGAAAGTGAAATCTGAACAAAAAAAGTGGTATTTCAGTTGAGCCTCTAAGGACTGGCAGACCTATACTAAGTATCACCAAATGATATCATTAATAGCTGTCTCCTCAGTTGTAACTAGTCTATAGTGAAAGTGGGATGGTAAAGTAAATAGAAATGTTTTCCTTCTATATCCATATTCCTCTCCCAAAACACCACCCAATTTATAGTTAACCTATCTGACCTGGAAGCCATGATGATTCTTTGGGAGTAAGGCCTGATTTGATTCATAGCAATAATATTGCAACAACAATTATTATATGCACTATTTGTCATTGTCAAAATACTTTCATATATTATTTTATTATGATAACTCTCCTAAATAAGTGTTTTATCCCCTAAACATGTAAGGAAACAGAAGTTCAGATAGATTACATACCTTGCCCAGGGTCACTTAATTAATGAGTAATTATACCAAGTTTTAAACATGGGTTTTCTGATTCTAATTTAAGGGTTCTTTCCTCTATACCATGGCTCATGGTTAATACTACAGAAATCATAGAATGATAATGAAGAGAGTACAGCCCTTAAGTTAGCTCAGAAAACAGCCCTTATACTCATAGTCCCAGATCAGTTTTTTTTTCCATATAACCAATGAATATTTTATAAAAAGTACAGATTACTAGTGCCTCTCGAGAGAGTAGGATTAGATGTGTGAGTAAGGAATGAGAACCTGCATTTAACACATCTGAGATTAATTCTGATAATCAATTTTTGGGAACAACTATTATAAATGAACTCTTTAGAAAGAAGTGGGGACATTTTATCTACCTGGTACCTGTTATATTTACCTGCGTGTGGTCCATGTTTAATAAATGTCTCTTGAGTAAAAACTCATTAAAACCAAACCCAAATCCTCAAAAAGTCCATCTACCTATTAGCCTAGGGAGTACTGATATGGACTTTTTGTTTGTGTGCCCCCACTGCCCCCCTCAATTCATTCATTGAAGCCCTAACCCCAATGAGACAATATTGGAAGATATGATGTGAGTGAGTACAAAGTGAGAAGGTGGCCATCTGCAAGCCAGGAAGAGTCTTCACCAGGAACTGACCCTACTGGATCTAAATCTGGGAACTGTAACCTCTAGAACCATAAGCAAAAACATGTCTATAGTGTTTAAGCCACTCAGTCCATGGTATTTTGTTAGAGTAACCTCAGCTGACTAATACAAATACTAATAATCTAGGTTGGCAAACACTTGTTTGTCACAGTTCTGGAGGTTGGGAAGTCCAAGATTAAGGTGCCAGCAGATCCAATATCTGGTGAAGGTCCTTTTCTTGGCTTGTAAATGTATGCTTTCTCACTGTGCAGTCACATAGTGGAGAGAGGATTTGGTCACTTCCTCTTCTTATAAGAATGTAAATCCCATCAAAGTGACTCCACCCTCATGATCTTAAAACCTAACTATCTCCATATGTCACATTATGAGTTAGGGCTTCAACATATGCATTTAGTGGGGAGTAGGGGAGAGAAAGAGAGGGACGTGATTCAGTCCATCTCAGTCACTTCCAGACAAAGGTTTTGTTTCTGCGTGCATCCTTGGTTTTGCTGTGCCCCTGACAGACCGCTGTAAGAATACAAGTCAATGATTTCAAGAGAAACTGCAGACGGCACAGGTTCTCTTGCACTAAGGATGTTCTTCATGATGGTCTTATGAAGAAATAAAAGAGTAGAAACATTTGCTAAACAGCTAAAACTTTTCCAGAACAAAATATTGTTAAGAAACTGAGTAGAAAGGGCAGATAGGAGGAACTAATTTACCAAGTAATTTCAGGGATATCCTTAAGCTCTTTCCCATATGGCTTCACCAAAACATTAGCTCTGTGAGCATTGTAAGCCAAGCTCAGAGTATATGGACTTAGATTCAGAGTCTGGTCCCTAGATGGGCCAGCTCTGTAGCAGTTGGTAATCTAAGTTCCTTTACCACGGTTTCTTCTTCCGTAGAATGAGGATATTAAGAAGTACTTATTTCACAGTTTCCTTATGAGATTTTAACAAGATAACCCACCTCATGGTGCTTCGTAGAAGTCCAGGATCTCAGTTAATGTCAGCTTTTCTCACAAGACCACAGCTATCAAAAAACTGAGCAGTGTGTAACTAAAACAAAACAAGATAAGGATCCATGCCCCAAAATACTTGCTAGGATTACTTGAGGAAGAAATCTATTGGGGATTATTTTTTAGCTAGCTGTTTGGAAATTGGTCAGTGTATAAAGATAATCCAGCATCACAGGAAACCTAGGAAGTAAAGTAATTCACTTTCCAAAACTAGAAAGGGTTTCACCAATGTTAGCCTGAATGGGTATTATACTATTTCACTTGGGTCTTTTCCTCCAACACAAATTCAAACAAAATCACCAATGTGCTTAAAAGCCCAAGTGCCTATGACCCAGCTCCATGAAGGCCCCATGGCTCTGGTTCCTGTGTTCTGTTCAAAAGTGGGAGCCTGTGGCCAGCTGGACCTTGCCTTTTCTGCAACACCCCGACCATTAAATAATTGCCAGATGTCAGCACAGGTGAGGAGGGGGAAGAAAGGAAAGAGAAAATTGAAAGCAGTCCTTCAATGCTTCACTTTTGCTCCTGTTTAACAAAGGTAAAGACCAGCAAAATCCAAATTTACACAGGACTAAAAGCCTACATGATCCTCCACTCCAGGCACTAATATGAAGAATGCTCTGCTCCTAGAGTACCCCTCTAGGAGGGGGTCACCTCCCTGAAGAAAAGCAGAGTCCTTGTCATGACACCACTGACCTAATCCATTCCTAAATGAACTAGTTCCAGATAACTACAGGTCAGAGACAGGCTTCAGTAGCAGCCCTGGACACCCCTTTCAAGTAATGCTCCCACTGACCCAAGCCATACCTATGCAAGCAAAGCAGTTTGGAAAGTTAAGGCTCTCTGTTCTGGCAGAAATCTGACTTATCGAGGGCCTTTGTAGACTTGTGGGTGATGAAGAAGAGTGGAGAGAAACCAAAACCACCCAACTAATAATCCACACTGATTGAGTTTACTCAAAAAGTATTCCACTCTTCTCTTTGTGCCCATGTAGGTTCATGCTTAATCTCCAGCGGTCTGTGATATATCATAAAGGACACAAAATACTTGTTTGCTTGAGGAAGAACTCTTTCAAATTGTCCTACTTGTTTTGTGTGAGATACTTAGTGGAAAATGTGGGAAGATAGAGTGAACAGCGAATGTATCTACATCTGGCTGTCAGCCAAAATGATCCATAGTCACTGGCATGTGTATATAATCTATTTGCCTGTAAATTCCAGGAGTACATGGGCCATGACTTCTATTTCCTTTGTACCCGCCTCTACACTCAGTACAACAGTCTGCATGGAATTAATAGTCAGTGAACATTGTCACTTGTCCAGTATTTAGACCTGTGTTTTTAAGGGCCACATCTATTTCCTCAAAAAAAAAAAAAAAAAAAAAAAGGCTATATATAGTATCATAATACATTAGATCACATGTACCATGTTTTTTTTGGCTAAACATCTTCCTAAAACACACACTTTCTTACAGACTTCATACTGTGCAAGTAGTCATTCCTCCCCTACCACATACAGAAGGAGATGGAAACTTCTAAGACCTGAGCACCTGCCTGGGGTTATTTTTCCCTCCCTCCACAATCATCGTATTCCAAGTTTCTGAAAGATTTCTTACAGTGATTAAACATACTTCCATTCTGTTCCAACACAAAGGATCAACTGTTTGGTTTGGTTTGGGTTTTATCATTCATTTAGAAGCTGCAATCTGCATTACTCAGAAAAGTGAATAACGAGAGGGCCATCACTAACACCAGTGGGAAGCAGTAGGACAATATGAAAAAGAGCACCTGATTGCATTTTCCTGAGTTTCCAGCACAGAGAGAAAATCAAGTTTGCTTCCATGTATATGATTAATCGTTCTTCACTAAAAAAATAATAGACTGCATCAGAAAACAGAAGGATGAGCAAAGGACCAAAGGATCACCTTCTTGTGTCTTGGGTTGAGCTGATATCTGCCCCCACTCCTCCAGCATGCCCTCCCTCTGACTCTCCAGAGTCCTGTGAGTCTTTCCCCGAGAGCACCCTTCAACCTAGAGGCAGTTCCTGGAAGTCATCTGTTTTCTTGCTGTAAGAGTGGACTTCTTGAGGTTAGAGCAAAGGCGTATCAAGATAAAGAAGGCAAAGTGTACCTCTCAGACATTTAAGTTCAGAGATGTCTATTTTCTCTAGCTTGTGCTAGTCCCCATATAACTCAATGCTTATTGGTTATACATGACTTCTGAAGAGAGAACAAAACATTCCCCAAATGGATGCTTTCCTCAAGTTCCTATTTGGACAGAGGATTCTACCCATGTTCACAGTGGAGTTAGATAAGCAAGTAAGCCCTCCACCCCTACCCCATTCTCCCCACAGAGCACAAGGCTATGAGCCTCAGGGAGCCAAAGTCCTTTGCTCTCTGAGCAGCACGGAAAGGCCTGTGGGATGGACAAGGAGAAGAGAGAGCTCTGGCAAGAGCGAGTGGCAGTTATTTCACTCTTATTTTATCTTTGGCAGTATGCTTTTGTAAGGTGTGAAACACACATGTTTTGATCTGTGAGTTTGTTAAACAAAGACACACTGAATGAGTGTCACCAAATTGTATCTGATTCCCAAGTTGAGAAAAGGCGTCAACTGCATTGCAATCCTCAGGGTGACCAGCAACAACCCTTAGAAAGTGAGAGCGTTCAAAGCTCTGGCAGGCCATACAGCAAAATTAAACCCTATGAACTAATTATCCACCCTCACAGAAAGGGCAGGGCTTCGTGGGAAATGCATAATCCACAGCTTGCTGTGAAACACATTCAGTAAACAGGTTTCACAATCCCAGGAAGCCAAGTGTCAGGATCCTCATGTGGGAAAGCTGCCCTATGGGCCAGGACTCTATAAGGTGAGCTGCAAGCAGCTAGTGGTGTGGCCTCAGAGGATCATCAGGCCCAGCAAGGGGCCAGGTGACAAAGCTGCACAGCAGGTTCCCAGACTGTGGAACACCCTGGGAACTTTTCTCACACTGTTGATAGGATGGGAACCTGGAACGGCCTTCATAGCCTAAATCCATTCTATGAGATGACATTTATTGGGGTTCTTGCCTGATTAATTGTAATGTGTAAAAGTAATACACATTTAATACAATTTTTTAAATGAGAAAATAGAAGCATGACAAAAAAAATTGATGGCTAGACCATTCTATATTCTTTAGAACATATTTATTTTCTTTGAAAAGTGGGAATACAGGGACTGGGAACCCAGGCCTTACAGTTTTTAAAGTAACCAAATCATCCAGTCAGATTTTTTTTTTTTTTAAATGAGTTACAGTCAAAGAATCTAAGGCCTCAAAGCAAGCAAGCAGCATGATGGTTGGAAACTATGGTTTTCCTTTTTATTCCTATATGGTTTGCTTTTCAAGGAGGAAAAAATACAAAATTATATATTATTATGTATATATGTTTATGTGTATATATGTGTGTATATATACACATATATTTATATGTGTGTGTGAGTATATATATGTGTTATTTTAAAGGGAAAGAAAATTAGGTTGGTTTCAGAAGCACTTTCAAATATATTCCCTAACAATAGCTCTCCAGGCAAGGAGTGAGTAGCAGGGCTAGGGAGGATAGTGCAATGCAATCATAGTCATTTGTTGTCCCATGAATACATACCTTCTCCCAAAGTTCCTCGGTCTTTTTTATCAGTGGGTTGATCAAAAAATGAAATCATCAAACATTTAATTTGATAATTCTACAAATTTTATCAACTGCCTGCCATGTGGCAAGAGCTGTGCCGAGCTCTCAGATGATGGCAAGGGAGGAATAGCCCCTCTCTTCCCTCTAGCTTCCCCCTGCATGGAAGTCAAGGATACATCATAGAGGCCAGCCAGGAAAGAAAGTAGTCACATCCAAGTCCATGCAAGTCCTCCAATTCCACACATGTTCCCCCAAAATGGCTGATAAAAAAAATTCTTCTATGCTTTAAATATATATATGAATTGTCAGTTATGGGGGAAAAAGGAGTAAATTTGGATCTGAATCCGGTATAGTCATCCTTCGATCTAGGCTGAGATAAGAAGTTTGAGATTTTGAAGCCACTTTTATATGCAAAGTCCATTAGATTCATCAACCGGTCAGTTTTATTTATGGAGTGTCTGTAAAAAGGAAACAGAATAATAGATACAGAAAAATATTTGATCTTTTCCACTTAGCTCATAACGAAAATTAATTTGAAACAAGAGATAGAAGTGCACTACAGAACAAACAAGTGACTTCCACTAATAAACAATGGCAATATTAATATTAAAGCTATTATTAAAGTACAGACAATTTTAAGTCACATTTTAATATTATCTTAAATCTTTTAAAGGGAAACAAGATGGCTTAATTTTCTTTTAAAAACTTAATCAACTTTATTATTTCTGCCAATACATGCATTATAACAAAATCACAACAAATCTTAAATACTCAAATTATCTTTTTCCAAAGAGCTATAGTTTCAGTTTCCAAATCTCACATTAAAAACTACACAGTTAAAATTTAAATTTAAAACTATTTCAAGGAATAAAGTAATTATTAAATATAACATAATTTTTGAATATAAAACATTTTAAATGTAACATGAAACCAAATTTCAACCTCATCAGTTTTATGATACATGTTGATGGCAACTCTAAAAATTTACCTTTAAAGCATATAGCTGTCTCTCAAATTTGGATTATCACAATGCCCTCAAGACTCACTTGTTTGTTTTATAACATATTGGATGTATGATACAAATTGGTTATTTCCAGCTTTGAAATTTCCCAACCTTTTTTAATGCTTAAGTCATACTGGAAAAATAAAATTTGATGACTACTAAAAATGGGTATTTGACATCATTTCTAGCAGTTCCTTAGGGCTCCTGCCTGTGTGGGTGTTGCTGCTAAGACACCCTGACACTTAGCCTGCCCACAGGGGCCAATCACTTAAAATATGGAATCCAAACAGCTGGCTCTGGCGTTGATGTGTACAGCGTGCTCCACATGTTCCCACATAACGTGGGAATCCCAAAGGAACAAGTCCTCAGCCTGAGATTTCTTTTCATGAATCATTCTCGCATCTCAACTCTGCCACACCCCCACAATATCTTGCTGTTAGCGAAGTGTTATTACAACAGAAAGAGAGAGCAGGCATGACCTCCCCTGTCCGTCCAAGTCAAACTGAGCAGGATAGTCATACCCTTTAGTCGTGGGGCCCATTTGAATTGTGGAACTTCGAAAGAGACACAACTTGGCAGGGAGTCACTCTGGAACTCTGCCATCTTTTGCAAAGAAGATTCTATCATATGATTATAAAAGGCATGGTGCTGTGTTACAAGATCTGGAACAGGGTGTGTAAGATGCATTGAGGGTGCCCTCTCTCAGGCATGGTGACACCGGGGCCTTTGCTATTCCTGCCCTTTCCTCGGTGGGGGCCAGTGCTGTCCAAACAGGTCCCAGGAGTGCCATAGTTCACAAAAGCTCCCAGGATGCTTTCCCTGATGATCAATTTACTTCAGGTTTTCACTGAGGTTACAGTAAAGATTTGCCCTTTTAACTTTGCATTAATTAACTTTGTTAATTGCATTGCCCAATTAACTTTTCCCATCAAAGCCATATTTTTTCTGCTTTCTAAAAATAAATAATTTCTGATTTAAGGTCTCAGCAGAAGTTTTTACCCAGTATGAGAATTAATTATATTCTGTTCTATTTTGATCTTTGTTGTCAAATATGTTGGTTTTCAGAATTAAGACCAAATGGAGTATGGGGTGGGAAATGCCCCTTTAGAACATAAAGGTAGGTATGAAGCACAGTTTGAGCCAAACAGGATCCTTGACCCTGTTATCTGACTGTGGGGGACACACCATACAAGTCCCAGTGCTTCATACCACAACCTGCCAGTCTTGTGACAAGTATTGAGAGATGTTCACGAGCAACTTCAAGGCAAGCTTCTAGCATGGTCCTGAGTGCCTGCTGCTGAAGAGACTGGTAGGTGGCAAGGGTCAGATCTCCAAGAGGCACCAAGGTGACACTACAAGAAAGTAGGAAGCAGTAGCGACAAAGTGCACTATCAGGAAAGAAACGGTTTTCTTTTGTGACTCTGTCTATGACTCCATCTGTATCTCCAACCAACATGTATGGATTAATAGTAGTTATTAATGGATAACTGAGTGGATTAATAGTAGTTGAATAATCAACTAATAGTAGTTAATTTTTTAAAATGTTTTGCTTTTGCAAAGTTATCATTTGGGGAAGTTTCCTCAAATTCTACTTTAAGCCACCTTCTTTCAATCCCTCTTCTCCTGAAAATATAAATCACAAGAAATCTTTCTAGGAAATACGATGAAATAATGGAGACCATACTGATCTGAGAATGGATCCTAATCCTTAGCAACTGCCCAACCTTGGGCAAATTGTCTAGCCTTTCTGGACCTTAGCTTCCCATCTACATAAAATAATGCATTGGATGAGGCAGTGAGGCTTCCAAGTTTCTCACTGGGTGGCTCTGCGTCACCTGTGAAACATTGCCTGGGATGCTTGTTAAAAAGACAAATTCCAGAATATTTTATCAGACTTAGGGAATCAGAATCTTGGGGTGGAATCCTGGGATCTATATTTTAAACAAGGTGTCCTTCTCGATTTTGTGCACGCTAACCCTTGAAGACCACTGCTCCACCAACTAGAATTGAATATTCATTTGAAACACTTCCCATATGCCTGGGGTTTATTTTATTCTTCAGGGTGGCTTCAGGTTTAATCCCTGTCCTACAATCCCAAAACTACTACTAGCATGTATAAGACCTTAATCAGGAATTCATCGTTTTGGTTAAAAGAAGAATTAGCAGTCCATCTTGGTTGTAAATAATTCTACAAGGTGTTAATAGATAGATTAATACCCAACATTCTTCCTGCTGTAATGAGTAATATTGAAAAATAAATACTTTTATTGAAAAATATGGACAGTAGTACAAGACTTCAATATCAGAAAAAATACTTTGAGTTTCTCTTTAAGATAATCTTCTTGGAACTTATTTGCTATGAATAGTTATAATGTTCTCCATCAATTTTCTCCTCATGAAAGAACCAGTGGTTCTTAATGAAGCTCAGGACTTCTCTAATATCCTCTATAATAATAAATAAATAAATAAAAACTGCATTATCTGATGAATCCAATGCCAGAGCATGCCCCTCAGAAGACCTGAAGCACTGCCACCAGCACGCCAACTTGCCCTCAGAGTCTCTGGTTCAGTTCCTCAGTTTCCCCTAAATGGAAAAACTTGACTGTCTGGGATTTTGATTGTCCAGATAAAGGAGGCTTTTCTGAGATCATAGTTTCCATGGGGAGATAGGTTTACAGTTAGATGGAGACCTTAAAATTCCTTCCAAAGTAGCAACATTTTTCTGGAAGACAAAGCAAACACTGTGAGGAAATTCCTTATCAGGTTTGTTTCTGTCAATCATGGACGGGGAGGCATAGAGACAATGCCCCCTGCAGGAGATTCTGAAGAATTTTTTCCTCTGCCTATACTCACTCAGGCAGGTGAGGTTCTAGGGCCTCACTTGGCCCCTCCCTCACCTTACTATTATTTAATTCAGTTCAGTAAATGTTTGCAGAACCTATCTGAAAGCCTTGCCATCTGTGGTAGACAGACTTCAGAGGACCCCATGACCCTCACCGCCTAGTCTTCACTCTTTGTGCAATCTTCTCTCCTTACATGTAGGCAGGAATTTTGAGTTCCTTCAAACCAACAGAATACAGCAAAGGCGATGGTATGTCACTTCTGTGGTTACAGAACATTGCACAGAACTCCATCTTGCAAGCTGACTCACTCTAAAAACTGTCATTGTAGGCTTGATGAAGGAAAAAACCATGCTCAGTAACCCATATGGCAAGAAGCTTGAGGGCCATCTCTGGCTGGCACCCATCAGAAAACTGAAGCTGTCAGTTCTATGATTGCAACAGACTGAAAGCTACCAACAAACATGCTGACAGAGAAGAGGATCCTTCCCCAGCCAAGGCCCAGATGAGATCTTATCCTAGCCAACAACTTTCTTGCACCCTTGTGAGACTCTGGGCAGAGGACCTAGCCAAACTGTGCCTGGACACCTCATCCACAGAGACTGTGAGTTAAAAAAATGGCATTTTAAGCCACTAAGTTTGTGGTAATTTGTTGTGCAGCAGACAAAACTAGTATGGACATTGGGGAGGGGAGGCGAACCATAAGAGACTATGGACTCTGAAAAACAACCTGAGGGTTTTGAAGGGTCAGGGGTGGGAGGTTGGGGGAACAGGTGGTGGGTGATGGGGAGGGCACGTTTTGCATGGAGCACTGGGTGTTGTGCAAAAAGAATGAATACTGTTACGCTGAAAAAATTAATAAAAAGGGAAAAAAAAAGGAAAAAAAAATAAAATAAAAAAACAAAACAAAACAAAAAAAAACTAGTATACCTTCTGTCTTTAAAGTTCATTTTTCTTTTTCTTTCTTTTTTTTTTTAATCCAGTGAGTCAAGAGTAGCTACCCAATACATGAAAAACACCTTGAGCTAAAATGTCAACACAAACGGAAATGTATGATTTTGTCCGGTGGAAATCTACTCATGAGACTGAATGCAAAGGAAGCATGTGAGATAGCACAAGCCTGCGGATAAGGGGAACTGGGGCTCAAAAGAGGGTGGGCACTTGCCAAGCCAGCATGGCTGGGGAAAGTAACGAAGAAGGGTACTAGGGGTTGAGGAGATTTGGGAGGTATAATTGAAATTGACTTTTTAAAGGGGGCTGGAGCTGGAATATACAACATAAAAAGTTCTATTTTTCCAGTCTCTAAGTTCAAGAATACTCTATTGCAAGAATTGGCAAACTACAACTCACTCACCAAATCTGGCCAAATACCTGTATTCATAAGTAAACTTTTATTGGAACACATCCATGCCCATTCGTTTATATATCATCTATGGCTGCTTTCTTGCTACAACTGCAGAGTTCCAACAGAGCTCTAACAATAGTTCCAACAGAGAACATATGGACCACAAAGCTTAAATCATCTAAGGCCTGCTCCTTTACAGAAAGTTTGCTGATTCCTGGAATCTCTCTTTTCTATCTCTTCCCAAAATTTATTCATAACTTCCTGATTTCAGTTTGTAAATCCCATACTCACTTAAAATTTCAATTTTAAACCCAGTTTAAATCTCCTTTCCTACCCAGTCTACAGGATAGGGTCAAGTGGGACGCTGACTTCTTAGACCAGAGGAAAGGTCTAAGTCCTCTGAGAGGACTCCTTCCTGTCTCTTCAAAAACTGTCTCCTTAAGTTTGTGATAAGAAGGTTGAAAAAACAGGACAAGATTCTCATTGTTTATAACTGGGAAAAGTAAATTGGAAACCTTCTGGAAAGGGTTGACCATTCCAGATACTATCTGTGGCCATATGCTATTCGAACTAATGCTGACCAGTTACTATCCCGTCTGTCCGGCTGTGAAATGCCACCTCTTTGGGGGAATGATGGAGTGGCCCTTTGAACAACTTCATGGAACATATGCCTGCATGATCCGCTGAATGGACATTCCCTCTGCAGCTTGACCTTCTCCTTCCTTTGAGTTCCCCCCACCAGAGTTTCATGAGGCTGGCATCTTCCTGTCCAGTGTGCATTTGAGACATTAAATAGAATATGGATAGCTTCAGCACCAACCTCTCCTCACTCACCACCATTTCTCTCCAACTCAGATAGGCATCTATAAAGCTTACACCTAAGTTGGGAAATAAAATGGCAGTCAGTCTGGACTTTTTGTAAAATCCCTAATCTCCCATTTGTCTAGGAAGAGGAGGAAGACGTATTCTAGGAAAGGAAGCAAGTAATCTTTTTTCACAAATGTCCCCCTTTCCCTATGACCTATGACCCATAATGATTTTCTCATCTCTCTTTATCCCAACCATCTAACCTAGTAATTTTATATCAGCTGAGGAGAAAAGAGTGGGCATAAATGGTGGTAGAAGAGGTAGGGTTCCCCCACGCAGTAACACTGGTACATGTGTCTGCCCTACTTAGGGGTTTTGCTCTATCCAGACTGCAGAGCTAATTAATGAGCCTTAGTCCCCATTCAACAACCTGCTAATGGAAGGTAGGAGAAGAAGAGCATTTGATACACTCCAGAAAGTATTCAGATAACTCAAAGATGTTGCGGACAGAAATCAAAAAGGAGCATATCATACAGGAACTCAGTTCCATTAATTTAGATAACTAGGGTAGGGGCTCTTAACAGTAGTATTATTGACATTTTAGACCAGAGATTACTTTTTTGTGGGCATTGAAGGATGACCCCACCCCCACTTTGTGCAACCAAACTGCCTCCAAACATCGCCAAATGTCTCTGGGGTGAGCAATAGGGGCATCATTAGGAATAATATGCTAAGCACATGACTGGTCAACCAGCCAACATGAACTGGGCATATGGTAAGAAGGAGAATCATTGGTTTATTTCTTTACTTTAAGATCATTATTTAAATGATATTTTCATGCAGTCAAACTAATTCTTATGAAAATAAAAGACTATTCTGAAAGCCACCATCACCCTAACAGAATGGCTGGAGGTATACATTCAATAAATGAGTCACACTATTTCTATAGATTCATATATCACTTCTTCTAGCAGAATTGACAGGCACAGCTCATTTTGTTGTGCTTTGCCTTATTGCACTTTGTAGATATTGTGCTTTTTATGAATTGTAAGTTTGTGGCAATCCTGTCTCCAGCAAGTTTATCACTGCAGTAACATTTGCTCATTTTGTGTCTCTGTGTCACATTTTGATAATTTTCACAGTATCTCATTCTCATTATTATTGTATATTATACATTATTATATCTGTTATAATGATCCATGATTTTTGATGTTGCTGTTGTAATTATTTTGGAGTCTCATGAACTGCACCCATAATAAGATGGTGAACTTTATTGATAAATGTTATGTATGTGCTGACTGTTCCATCAACCAGCCATTCCCCCATCTCTCTTTCTCTCTTGAATATCTCTATTTCCTAAGACATAACAATATTGAAAATATTAAGCCAATTAATAATTCTACAATGCTTCTAAGTGTTCAAATTAAAAGAGGCACATGTCTCTCACCTTAAATCAAAAGCCAGAAATGATTAAACTTATTGAGGAAGGCATGTCAAAAGCCAAGATAGGCCCAAAACTAGGCTTTTTGTGCCACAGTTAGACAACTTGTGAATGCAAAGGAAAAATTCTTGAAGGAAATTAAAAGTGTTATTCCAGTGAACACATGAATGATAAGAAAGCAAAAAGCCTTATTGATGTTACAGAGACTCCAGTGTACACATGAATGATAAGAAAGCAACGAGCCTTAGTGATGTTATAGAGAAAGCCGTAGTGGTCTGGACAGAAGATCAAACCAGCCGCAACACTCCCTAAGCCAAAGCCTAATCCAGAGCAAAGCTCTAACTCTCTTCAGTTCTGTGGAGGCTGAGAGAGGTGAGGAAGCTTCAGAAGAAAAGTTTAAAGCTTGCAGGTTCATGAGGTTTAAGGAAAGAAACAATCTTTATAATATAAAAGTGCGAAGTGAAGCAGTAACTGCTGATGTAAAACCTGGAACAAGTTATCCAATTATCTAGCTCAGATAATTAATGATCTACTTACACTAAAGAGATTTTCAATTTAGACAAAACATCTTCATTTTATATCTATATCTATATCGATGTTGATATAGATATAGATATAAAGATGGCCTCTAGAAGTTTCATAGCTACAGAGAAGTCAATGCCTAGCTTCAAAGGATAGTTGACTCTCTTGTTGTGGACTAATGGAGCTGGTGACTTAAAGCTGAGACAAGTGTTCATTTACCATTCTGAACACATTAGGTTCTCCAAAATTATGCTAAATCTATTCTGTCTATGCTCTGGAAATGGAACAACAAAGTCTGGATTGCAACACATCTGTTTACAATGTGGCTTACTGACTATTTTAAGGCCATTGTTGAAACCTACTGCTCAAAATTTAAAAATTCCTTTCAAAATATTACTGCTTAGTGACAATGCACCTGGTCACTGAAGAGCTCTGATGGAGATGTACAATAAGATTCCTGTTGTTTTCATGCATACTAGCACAATACCCATTCTGCAGGGGATGGATAAAGGAGTAATTTCAACTTTCAAGTGCTATTATTTAATGGACACTTGTCATAAGATTGTAGCTGAAGATAGTGATTCTTCTGATGGATCTGGGAAAAGTAAATCAGAAATCTTCTGGAAAGGATCTACCATTCTAGATACCATTAAGGACTTTTGTCCTTCATGGGAAGAGAGAGGTCAAAATATCACACAAGCAGGAGTTGGGAAGAAGTGGAATCCAACCCTCATGGATGACTTGGAGGAGTTCAAAACTTCAGTGGAGGAAATAACTACATATGTGGTAGAAATAGCAAGAGAACTAGAAGTGGAGCCTGAAGATGTAACTGAATTGCTGTATCTCATGATAAAACTTGAACAGATAAGGAGTTGCTTCTTATAGGTAAGCAAAGAAAGTAGTTCATTGAGATGGAAACTACTCCTGGTGAAAATGTTGTGAAGATTGTTGAAATGACAACAAAGATCTTAGAATACTATAGACACTTAGTAAATAAAACAATGGTAGGGTTTGAGAGGACAGACTTTAATTTTGAAAGAAATTCTGCTGTGGTAAAATGCTAACAAACAGCATCACATGTTACAGAGAAATTTCTCATGAAAGGAAAAGTCAAATGATGTGGGAAACTTCATTGTTGCCTTATTTTAAGAAATTTCCGCAGCTGCCTAGCCTTCGGTAAGCACCACCCCAATCAGTCAGCAGCTGTCAACATCAAGGCTGGGCCCAAAACCAGCCAAAAGATTACAACTTGCTGAAAGTTCAGATAATGGCTAGTATTATTAGCAATAAAGTATTTTAAAATTAAGATTAATATTAAGCATTTTTAGACAAAATGCTATTGCACACTTAAGAGACTACAGTATAGTGAAAATACCCCCTCATATACACTAGAAAACCAAAAAAAAAAAAAAAAATCATTGTAATATTTGTTTTATTGTAGCTGTCTGGAATTAGACCCCACAATATCTCTTAGGTATGTCTATAATTTCTATAATCAGGGTTTTAACCAAAACATCATTCAACAGGGCAAAGAAGTGTGATCCTGGACCCCAGGCCCTATACTAGTCAATTTTATATATGTTATTCCACTAACTACTGAGATATAAGTACTGGTTTCTTTTCAGAGTAAGTGAACAAGGCTCAGAGATACTAAATTATGTTACCCCAAATTCACACAACTAGTCATTAGAAGTGGAATTTAAATAGGTCTAAGGGTTAAACTCATATAACTCAATGTTAAATCCTATTGTTTTTATGGTCACAGACTGCTTCCAGGATGGTGCCCTATAGCCATCTAACTCAAGGCCACATAGAAGTGGGTCCTCCATCTCGTCATTGACTCTGTCCTAGGTTTTTGTAATTATTTCAGAAGATTATGGAACTGATTCTTAAATGCTATTCATTATGGAACTTAAGAACAACATAGCTATCTCTATAAACTGAGGAGGGGCAGAGGGTGCTATACCAGATGACCTCTATGGATGCACTTTGCTCTAACACTCGACAAGTAATTCTATTCAATTTTAAAATTTTATTGGACTTGATTACTATTGTTAATGTCTTTTATTTGTACCTCATTATCTAGTCTCTTCAATTCAGACTGGTATTTCTCCCTCTACCACATCCTAATTTAGTCAACTAATTCATGGTTGATTGGCAGTTCCATAGTATGACCTGTTTATTATGTCCTCATATCTGGAATTAGCTGTCAGCCACCTCTGCTTACAACAATGCAATGACTCATGCTGAGTAAGCATGGCCCTCCACAAAGAAAGTGACCATCCTGCAATTTTTTTTTAAATATATCTCATTTGTGATTGTAAGAATTGAGTGAAAATTTAGGGAAATAGAAGAGAACAGGGTTTTCAAATTTGTTTCTTCAATAAACAAACATTTCAAATAAAATTTAAATGGAAACCCAATATATTAAATGGAAAAACATAATTACTTTAGCTTAAACTTTTTAGATAAAGGCCTGGGGTCTTACTTGGCCATATTTTGGTCTCCTATAGTAAATGACATTTGGAAACTTTCTGCAGACTTCCTAGGACTTAAACAAGCACTATTTCAAAACTGTTGTCTTGATAAAAGCAATTTGGGAAGGCAAATAAAGACATCCAAAGATCCACTCTTCCATAAAAGTAACAAGAACACTAGAAAAAAAAATCAACATCAACCTTTTCAGAACTCTGGAAATTATCCAAAGAATTATAATAATCCAGGGACTGTTTATTAAAGAAAAATAGCTAAATCTCAGTAAGAACAGTGAACTTCATAGCATTTTAAATTTATTCTACTCCAGTCTCCTTTGTATTAGTTTTCTGTTGCTGCTATAACAAATTACCACACATTTAGTGGCTTGAAATGACACACATTTATCATCTTACATTTCTGTAGTTCAGAAGTTTGACATGGGTTTCACTGGGCTAAAATCAAGATGGTCACAGAACTGCATTTCTTCCTGGAGGATCTGGGGAGCAATCTGTTTCCTTGCCTTCTAAAACTTCTTCAGACTGTTCTCATTCTTTGACTCATGACTTCTTCTAACCTCAAAGCCAACAGTGGAGGGTTGAACCCTTCTTACATCACATCACACAAACCTTTTATTCTACCTCCCTCATCCCCTTTTAAGGACTCTGGTAGTTACACTGCGCCCGTACATACAGTTCAGGACAATCTTTAAGGTCAGCTAACTGTCAAAGTTAATTCCATCCACAAACTTAATTTCCCTTTGCCATGCAACATAACATATTCACATATTCTGTAGATTAAGCGAGCATTTGAGGCTCATTATTCTGCCATTCACACCTTTTTCTAAGCTCTGTAGTAAGATTGAAATTGCCAACTTTATAACTTCACTGGCTGTGAAAACCAGAAGCCTGATAGACACTGGAGGGAGCAAAATGGGTTTGGAGTGCTCCAAAAAGTTCTTTCACCAGTTAAGTGTCACTATTTGACTTGTCTGCCAGTTCTCTAAAAAAAAAAAAAAAAAAATCCCCATTCCCAGGGTTTGTTTTTATCCTGTTTGACTCAATGCTAACTCTATGGGAACAGTCCTATGTCCAAGCTCTTTGTTGAAAATAATCAACAGGTAATCAATAGGAATTTTTTAATATTATTCTTCCTGACAGAAGGGTACCAGTTGTGGCAAACAATGTGCTACTTGTAAACCTTAAAAACGAGATGTGAGGAATGAGATGTCTATTAGCAGTTTTGAAAAGCTCTGACATGTTGCTGGGAAATGAGAAAACTATGTGATATACAGAGCTGCTGTGTGCATGCTCAGAATCCTATTGTCCAAACCCTGGAAATCTAAAGGCCAAGTAGGAAATGAAACCTAAGGCAGAGTCATAAACTGCCAGAGTTTTAAAAGTATGCCAACATCCACATAGAGGCCCTCAGCAAATAGTGAAAGACTTACTGGGTGAAGGCATATAAGAAAATTTCAGTCCAGTCATTAGCTGACCACTAAGCTAATGGACCAGATTTTAGTAGTCAAACTTGACAAAAAATAAAGAATTTATAGAATTATTTCAGGACAGTCACTTAGAAAAATCAAAAACAAGAAATCCTGGGGAAAGAGAGAAAGGGATTCTGACTTCTAGGGTTGCTAAATTATATAAAAAAGATGCAGTTTTCAATAAGAACAAAAGATACACACACACACACACACACACACACACACACACACACACACACAAAACCAGAAAAGTAAGGCTCATACACAGGGAAAAATGTGGGACAATAGGTTAATAGAATATATATATCCCTGACAATTCCCATGATAAATATATTCAAAGAACTAAAAGAAACCATATCTAAAGAGCTAAAGGAAAGTCTGAGAATGTCATCTGATCAAATAAGTAAACCCCCCAAAATAGATGTTTTTTAAAAAGAAAGAAATTAATTCTGGAATTGAAATATATAATCAATAAAATGAAAAATATGATAGAAGGGCTCAAGAGAAAATCTCAGTTAATCAAAGAAAGAATCAGTAAACTTGAAAACAGCTCAATTGAGGTGATCCATTCTGAGGAATAAAAAGAAAAAGAATGAAGAAAAAAGAGGCTTGGAGACCTGTTAGGACATCATCAAGTATGCATATGTATATGCATATGCATAATGGGCATCTCAGGAGGAGAAAAAAGAGTGAAACAGGCATTAAAAATACTTGAAGAAATAATGGCTGAAAACTTTCTAAATCTGATGAAAAACATTAAGTTGCACATCCAAGAAGCTCAACAAACTTCAAATAGAATAAACTCAAAGAATTCTAAACCTATACATTATCGAACTATCAAAATCCAAAGACAGAGAGACTCTTGAAATCAATAAGAGAAAAGCAACTCATCGTGTAGAAGGAAACCATCAGCAAAAATATAATTGATGTTGCCATTCTGACAAGGGTGAGGTGGTATCTCAATGTGGTTTTGATTTGTATTTCCCTAATGCTGAGTGATGTTGAACATTTTTTTTCTTGTGTCTGGTGGCAATTTGTATGTCTTCTCTGGAGAAATATCTGTTCATGTCTTCTTTCCATTTCTTGACTGGATTTTTTGGTATGTCCATATCGAGTTTGAAGTTCTTTATGGATTTTAGATACTAGCCCTTTATATAAAGATGTGGTGTATATATATAGAATGGAATATTACTCAGCCAATGAGAATGAAATCTTGCCATTTGAAATGACATAGAGGGAACTAAAGGAAAATAAGTCAGACAGAGAAAGACAAATACCATATGATTTCACTCTTATGTGGAATTTAAGAAACAAAACAGATGAACATGGAGGAAGGGAAGAGAAAATAAAATAAGATGAAAATTGAGAGGGAGGCAAACCATAAGAGATGCTGAACTCAAGGAAACAAACTGAGGGTTGCTGGAGAGGAGGGGAGTGGGGGAAAGAGATAACTGGGTGATGGACATTAAGGAGGGCACTTGATGTAACACTAGGTGCTATATGAAAATGACAAATTACTAAATTCTACCCCTGAAACTAATTTTTAAAATGTATATACATATATATATGTGTGTGTGCATACATATATATATATAAAATATATATATATATAAAGTATATATATATATATAAAATTGACATCTCATCATAATATATGAAGGCAAGAGAACAGTGGAAATTTAATGCTGAAAGCAAGTAAATATAAGCCAAGAATTCTCTATTCAGCAAAACTATTCTTCAAAAATGAAGGAGAGGGGCGCCTGGGTGGCTCAGTGGGTTAATCCACTGCCTTCGGCTCAGGTCATGATCCCAGGATCCTGGGATTGAGTCCCGCATCGGGCTTTCTGCTCAGCAGGGGGCCTGCTTCCCGCTCTCTCTCTCTGCCTGCCTCTCTGCCTACTTGTGATCTCTTTTTGTCAAGTAAATAAATAAAATCTTTAAAAAAAAACCAAAAAAACGAAGGAGAAATTAAGACGTTTCAGATAAACAATAACTGATAGAATTTGTCACTAGCTGTGCTGCCTTATATGAAATACTAAGTGTTTCAAGCTGAAATGAAAAAAACAAACAAACAAACAAAAAAGCATGAGACGGTAATTCAAATGTGTATGAAGACATAAAGAGCACATGAAAAGGCAACTACTTCCATAAGCATAAAATGCAGTGTAAATACATTTTTGTTTGTAGCTATTTTCTTCTCCAGCTAACTTAAAAGATAATTGTAAGCAATTATTATTAAACTGTGTTGGTGGGTTTATAATGTATATAAATGTAATTTGTTTTGTTTACTGTTCCCTTTGCTGTGCAGAACTTTTTATCTTAATGAAGTCCCAAAAGTTCATTTTTGCTTTTATTTCCCTTGCCTCTGGAGACACGTAATGAAAGAAGTTGCTGTGGCCGATATCAGAGGTTACTATCTATGTTCTCCTTAAGAATTTTGATGGATTCCTGTCTCACATTGAGGTCTTTCATCCATTTAGAGTTTATCTTTGGGTATGGTATAAGAGAATGGTTGAGTTTCATTCTTCTGTTTATAGCTGTCCAATTTTCCCAGCACCATTTTTTTTTAAAGATTTTATTTATTTATTTGACAGACAAAGATCACAAGTAGGCAGAGAGGCAGGCAGAGAAAGAGGAAGGGAAGCAGGCTCGCCTGTTCGCAGAGAGCCCGATGCGGGGCTCGATCCCAGGACCCTGGGATCATGACCTGAGCCAAAGCAGAGGCTTTAACCCACTGAGCCACCCAGGCGCCCCCCCCCCAGCACCATTTATTGAAGTGACTGTCTTTTTCTGTTGGATATTTTTCCCCTGCTTTATTGAAGATTAGTTGACCATAGAGTTGAGGATCTATATCTGAGCTCTCTATTCTGTTCCATTGATCTATGTGTCTGTTTTTGTGCCAGTACCATGCTGCCTTGGTGATCGCAGCTTTATAATATAGCTTGAAATCAGGCTGACACTACAGATAAAGGGCTGGTATCCAAGATTTATAAAGAACTTCTCAAACTCAACACACTAAATACAAATAATCAAGTCAAAAAATGGGACGAAGACATGAATAGACACTTCTCTAAAGAAGGCATACAAATGGCTAACAGTCACATGAAAAAATGTTCAACATCATTAACCATCAGGGAAACTAAATCAAAACCCCATTGAGATACTACCTTACACCAGTTAGAATGGCAAAAATTGATGAGGCAAGAAACAACAAATGTTGGAGAAGTTGTGGAGAAGGGGTAACTTTCTTATGCTGTTGATGGGAATGCAAACTGGTATAGCCACTTTGGGAAAATACTGTGGATTTCCTCAAAATTTAAAAATTGAGCTACCCTATGACCCAGCAACTGCACTACTGGGTATTTATCCCAAAGATACAGATATAGTGAAAAGAAGGGCCACATGCACCCCAATGTTCATACCAGCAATGTCCATGATAGCCAAACTCTAGAAAGAGCCAAGATGCCCTTCAACAAATGAATGAATAAAGAAGATGTGGTCCATATATACAATGGAATATTACTCAGCCATAAGAAAGGATGAATACCCAACACTTACATCAACATGAATTTAACTGGAGGAGATTATGCTAAATAAAATAAGTTAAGCAGAGAAGACAATTATCATATGGTTTAATAGTATTACTGGTGGATCATAAGGAACAGCATGGAGGACATTAGGAGAAGGAAGGGAAAAATGAATGGGGGGAAAATCAGAGGTGGGTATGAAACCCGAGAGACTATCGACTCCCAGAAACAATCTGAGGGCTTCAGAGGGGAGGAGGGTTCCTTAGAGGGTGATGGTTTGGCCCGATGATGGATATTGAGGAGGCACATATTGTGTGGAGCACTGGGTGTTATATGCAAACAATGAATCATGGAACACTACATAAAAAACTAATGATGGACTGTATGGTAACTAACATAACATAATAAAAAAAAGAAAAAATGTAATTTGTATGACAGTAAGAGCACAGAGGAGAGTGGAATAAATAGAACTATATTGCAAAGTTTTTGTATTCCATTGAAATTAAACTGGTGTATTTCTTTTATGTTATGATGTTAACTTAATTTAGAACAATCACAGAGAAAATAAATATGGTAAAAGAAATAAGGACATGAAGATGGAGTAAGAGAAAATTTCTGTTTAACACAATAGAGGAACAGAAGAACAAAAAACACATAAGACATAGAGAAAATAAATATCAAAATGGAAGATGTAAAGTCTACCTTACCATTAATTATATTAAATGCAAATAGATTAAACACTCCAATCACAAGAGAGACATTGGTAGAATGGGTTTTAAGAAAACATGATCCAGTTGTATGCCATCTATAAGAGACATGCTTTAGATTCAAATAGATTTAAAGTAAAAGGATGGAAAAAGATATAATGTACAAATAATAACCAAGGAAGAGTTGGAGGAGCCACACAAATATCAGACAAACTAGACTTTAAGACAAAAATATTTACTGAAATGAAATAAATTTATAGTGATAAAATGATCACTCCATCAAGAATATATAGCAATTATGATCATATATGCAACTAACATCAAAGCCTCAAAATAAATCCAGAAAAAACTGAAAAAAATTAAAAGGAGAAATCAATTGAACAATAATAGTTGAATATTTTTACACCTCACTTTCAATAATGGCATGAACAACTAGGCATAACATCAACAAGAAAATGGGAGACTTAAACACTATACACCAGCTGGACCTAATGAACTCCACCCCAGCAACAGCATTTTTTCTTAAATCTTTATGGAAATTTTCCCAGTATAGGCCCCATGTTAGGTCATAAAACAATATTCATTAAATTTAAAGAGATTAAAATCATCCAAAATATGTAATCTAAGAAAAGAAAATCAATTAAAAATCTATAACAAAAGAAGTTTGGGAAACTCAAAAATGTGGAGGTTAAATCACACTGCATAAATAAAAAGTGAGTCAAAGAAAAAAAAAGAAAAAAATAGAAAATATTTTGAGATGAATGAAAACAGAAGCATAACATACCAAAACTTAGGCGATGCCACTAAAGCTGTGCTCAGAGAAAAATTTATAGCCAATATATAAATATGTAAGTATCAACAAAACCAAAATTTGCTTCTTTGAAATCAAATTGACAATATTTAGCTAGACCAAGAATTAAAAAGAGAAGATTCAAATTACTGAAGTCAAAAATGAAGAGGGCACATCACTACCACCATTACAGAAAATAAAAAGATTATAAGAAAGTACTATGAATAACCATATGACAACAAATTAGATAATCTAAAGGAGATGGATACATTCCTAGAAAGATACAAATTGCCAAAATTGACTCAAGAAGAAATCAATAATCTGTCAGCCATATAACAAGAGAATGAATTAGTAATTTTAAATCTTCCTACAGAGAAAATCTGAGAATCAGATGGCTTCACTGGTAATTTCCACCAATCAACTAATGAAGAATTAATACTAATATTTCATGATCTCTCCCCCAAAAAATAGAAGAGTAAAAACTTCCGTGCATTCTATGACACAATTATTACCCTCATCCCAAAACCAGACAAGGATATCACAGGAAAAGAAACATGTGGACGAATATCCCTTATGAAAATAGACACAACACACAACAAAATACTAGCAAACCAAATCAAGACACATGTAAAAAGTATTACACACCATGACCAAGTGGGAATTATCCCAGGAATGCAATGTTGAGATAGCATCCAAAAATACATTCACGTATACACCATATTAATCAAATAAAGGACAAAAAGCACATGATTGGCTCAATGGGTATACAAAAAGCTCTTGAAAAAATCCAACACCTTTTTATGATAAATATGCTCAAAAACTAACAATAGAAGGGATTTTTTTTTCAATCTGATAATGGCATCCATGAAAAATTCACAACAAAAATCATACTTAATGGTGAAAGACAGAATGCCTTCTTAAGATCAAGAACAATATAAGGACGTCCATTGTCACCACTTTCATCAGTGTTATACTGGAGGTTCTAGCCAGGGCAATTAAGCAAGAAAAAGAAATGAATATCCAGAATTGAAAAGATGTAAAACTATTTGTATTCACAGGTGACATAATCTTATATAAAGAAAATCCTGAGGAAAAGATGGAAAGAACTAATAAATGAGTTCAGCATCATTTCAGGATGCCAGAACAATATACAAAAATCTATTGCATTTATATATAATAGCATTTAATAATCAAACATGAAAATAATAAAGCAATTGCATGTATAATCGTATCAAAACCAAAAAAATAGGAATAAACTTAATAAAAGAGGCCCAAAATGTGTATACTGAAAACTACAAAATGTTGAAAGAAATTAAAGAAAATCTAAATAAAGGGAAAGATGTCTTCATGAACATAGGTCAACAGGTTTAATATTGTTATGGTGGCAATATTCCCTAAATTGACTTGAGATTCACCACAATCCTTTACAAAATTCTGGCTTGATTTTTTGAAAAAATTGGCAAGTCCATCACAAAATTATATGCAATTGCAAGAGAGTCCAAATAGCCAAAACAATATTGAAGAAAAAGAGCACTATTAGAGGTCTCACACTTCCTGATTTTAAAATTTAACATCATAGCTACAGTAACAAAGAAAGTGTGGAATTGGCAAAAGAATAGACATATGGACTAATGAAATAGAACTGGGAGTCCAGAATTTAACCCATACATCTGTGGTCAATTGATTTTTGATAAAGGTGCCAAAACAATCCAATGCTGGAAAGAATAATTTTTTCAACAAATGCTGCTAGGACTGGATATGTATGTGCAAAACAAAAAGTTTGATATTTACCTAACAACATACAAAAATCATTTCAGAATGGATCATATACCTAATGGTGAGAGTTAAAACTATAAAACTCTTAGAATAAAATGTAAGAGTAAATCTTCATGACCATGGGTTTAGCATGCGGTGCCTTTCTTTCCTTTTGTTGACTGTGTCTGGAATGTGATGCCAAAAGTGTAAACAACAAAAGAAGAAATAGGTGTATTGAACTTAACAACATCCAGTGCTCCATGAAATACATGTCTTCCTTAATACCCATCACCTGGCCAACCCATCCCCTGCCCCCCTCTCTTTAGAAACCCTCGGATTATTTCCTGGGGTCCATAGTCTCTCAGGTTTAGTCTCCCCCTCTAATTTCCCCCCTTCATTTTTCCCTTCCTTTTCTTAATGTCCTCCATGCTATTCCTTATGGTCCACAAGTAAGTGAAACCATATGATAACTGTCTTTTTCTGTTTAACTTATTTCACTTAGCATAATCTCCTCCAGTTCCATTCATGTTGATGTAAATGTTGGGTATTCATCCTTTCTTATGGCTGAGGAATATTCCATTGCATATATGGACCACATCTTCTTTATCCATTCATCTGTTGAAAGGCATTTTGATTCTTTCCACAGTCTGGCTTTTGTGGACATTGCCAAACTCAACACCCAAAAAACAAATAACCAAGTGGAAAAAAAAATGGGCAGAAGATATGAGCAGACACTTCTCCAAAGAATATACAAAGAATTCTTACAACTATATGACCAGTCTGAATAGATAGACAGATAGATGATAGATAGATAGATAAATCTCCAAAGGAAATAAACAAATGGCCAGTAAGCACAACTCAACATCCATAGTCATAAGGAAAATATAAATCAAAATCATATTGAGATACCATTTCACAACCACTAAAATGGTAAAATCAATGAGGCAGACAATAATGAGTGTTAACAAAGATGTGGAGAAATTGGAAACTTCATACTCTGCCTGTATGGACAATTTTGGATGATAACTCAATAGTTCCTTCAAATCTTGAACAATGGAGTTACCTTTTGACTTAAGAGTTCCTCCACTCCTAATATATATCAATGAGATATAAGTACCCATAAAACTTGCACATAAAAGTTCACAGCAACATCACTCACAATAGCCAAAATGTGGAAATAATCCAAATGTCTATCAACTGTTGAATGTATAAGTAAATGTATATCTTTACAAAAGAATATTATTCAGCCACAAAAAAGGAATGAAGTACTGATACATGCCACGCAAGGATAACCTTGAAAACATGCTAAGTGAAAGAAGTCACTTACAAAAGGTCACATATAAAAAATAAATAAATAAAATGTAAAAAAAAACAAAAGGTCACATATTTTATGGTGATATATATATATATATATGGGCAAATTATAGAGACAGAAAGTAGATTAGTGGTTTTCAGTCTGGGGGAAGGGAGGAAGGGTTTCTTTTGGGGTTGATCAAAGTGTTTTAGAATTAGATAGTGGTGATGTCACACAATGCTGCGAATATACTAAAAACCACTGAATTGTATACTTTGAAAGGGTGAATCATATGGTATATGAGTTATATCTTAATGGAAGTATTATTTTTTAATGTTATCCCAGATTTGGATATACCAAAAAGGATAATTAAACCAATAAGAAAATATCATGGAACACTATAAGAATTCTCATATTAAATGTGACTAAAAAGTTGAGATTCATATTAATTACTTAGTGTTAAACTATTGGCACATGACATATTAGAAGTACTATGTTAGCTCTTATGATGATATAGTAATAATAGTATTTTGCCTTCTATAAAGAATTTGATGCTTCCTTCTCACCTGTGCCAGGTATGGTGGACTGTGTTCTATCAGGTAAAGACTACATTTTCCTGATTTTTTTTTCCTAAATGTTCCAGTTTAGATTGGCCAAAATGACCTGTGCAAGATTTGGAAAGGAAAAGCAGAGCTCTCTGAAGGCTTTTTCCCAATCAGATGTGGTGAAGGACTGATGTGAAATGTTTAGGGAGGTCTAAGCTTTCCCCACACAGTCCAGCTGTCTGTCTTGACTTCTCACCCCACTAAACCAACCACGATCCCTAAGCCTACTAGTTGGCACACACAAGGTAGCAGTTACACAGAGGCAATGTGGACCTCCTATCCCAGAGCTATCTGTGCAGTCTCACTTTGGTGGCTGGATATGCTGGCCTTGTTGGTCAGAGGGTTTATTGGTACCTGGGGATTCCCCACTTTCCAGTAAGACCCCAATTCTTCCCACCATTGTGTAAGGTCAGACTGCTGCAATAAACCCTTTATCTCATGAGGCTGCTATGATGAGTGGGCCCTGGTTAATACCTCAATATTCTCCAAGTATCTATTCATTCATTCCTTCATTCCAGAAAAAAATTTTTTTTTGAAATTTTAATATGCATGAGGCTTTCTGATCCAATATAGTGATGAAAAAGCCGATGCTGTCCCTGCCTCTGCACTTACCATTTGCTCAATGGTTGACACAGAACAGAGGACACAGACATCAGGGATGCCCTCTTTGGAGGCCCTCACGTGAGGTCACATATCAAGTGACAAGTGAAATTCTTCTGAGATCTCATGGGGGATGGGAGGGGGGAACAGGGCAGGGCTGAGGTAAAAATAGGAATCAAGCAAAAGCTGCTCCCAAAGAATGAAAAGCATTTCATTACTGACTAAAGGCAGCCAAACTCCTGAGCAGAGTCTGAGAACTGGAGGTGGAAGAGGTGGAGGGCTGTAGAGGAAGGGAGTTTCCAAGCACACCTCATTATGCCACTCACAACTAATATACTCAGTGGTTTCCTACTGCCCTAACCTGGTCTCCAGGGCTTGCTGCCCATCACAGGCCATTCACTCCACATCCAATCTGACATGGGTTCTCTCCACACAAAGTCACTCTGAAGCTCCCTTCACATTCCCTCCCAAGACCCATCTCACTGAAGCAGAGCCTGTGGCCCCTGGGAGCCTCCTGCCTCAAATTCCCCAAGAAGACCTTCATGTCAGCTGCTCTCCCCACTCCAAGGGCTGCTCATTCAGACCTCCTACCACAAGTGTGAATACTGTCACAAGCACAGGGCCATGGCCAAGAAATGGCAAGAGGAAGCATTGAAGGGTGGGGCCTGTCATGTTAGTGAGTATGTCCCACAGGAAATGTAGGAGGGGCAGGAAGGTCAGCTGGAAGTACCTTCCAGATACTTAGCTGAAGCAGGGCTGTAGCGATTCTGTGGGATTCTGAGTTCCACCATTCAAAGTCAGGGGCAAAGCACTTATATCTGTAAATTGCATTACCCATAGAATTGACCTTTAATTTAAAATGAATTCTAACTACAAGAAGAAAACACACACACAAAAAAATGAAATCAAAAGTACTGTTGTCTTTAGTTTCTATGAGTAAATATGTAGTACATTATCCTAGTCAATATAGGAAAATGTGGACAATTCAGTAATGTTGTTTTCCCATTTGTCAAACACCTCTTGAGCACCTTGATATGTAAAGCATGTGGATGAAAAGTTCCTAAGAATAAACACACTCCTCGCCCATTAGCAAAGGAGAGAGGGATTGAAGAAATAAGTGTTTAGTCAAAAATGTGCCAACTGCTCACACTACCAATAGAAACTCTACTGGAATAAATAGTATCCACCCCCAAATTCCACCTAGAACTCCAGAATGTGGGTTTATATGGAGATAAGACTTCTGCAGATGTAATTAGTTAAGATGAAGTCATACTGCATTAGGGTTAGCCCTAAACCCAATGACTTATGAGACAAGGAGATGCACAGATAGACACATAGGAGAGAAGACAATGAAATGACAAGCAGAGACAGGAGTGGTGCAGCCCAATCCATGCAAGGCAAGGATTTCTCAGAGAAAGAGGCCAAGAAAGATTCTTCCTTAGAGCCTCCAGAGGGGTTAACACCTTCATTTTTTGACTTCCAGTCTTCTACAGTATAAGAGAATAAATTTCTATTGTTTTAAGCCACCAAGCTTGTGGTCATGTGTTGTAACAGCTCTAGAAAACTAATGCAGAAACTAAAATGCTCAATACATCCTAATGTTTTGTTGGGAACATATATAATGGTCGTTCATTTTATGTATTAATGTGACTAGACTATGGTGCCAACTGTTTGGTCAAATATCAGTCTAGATGTTGCTGTGAAAGTTTTTTTTAGATGTGATTAACATTTTAGTCAGCAGAGTTTGAGTAAAGCAGATTACCCTCCATAGTGTAGGTGGGCCTCATCCAATTGGTTGAAGGTCTTAAGGGCAAAGACTGAGGTTCCTCTGAGGAAGGAGGAATTCTGCAAGTAGACTGCATTTGAATTTAAGCTGTATACCTACTTTTCCAGCTTACCAGCCCGCCCTGAGATTTCAGACTTGTCAGCTCCCAATAGCCTGAGCCAACTCCTTAAAATGAATCTCTCTCTCTCTCTAATCTATATATGTGTCTATATTGTCTATACCTATATTGACAAACATAGATATAAACACACATATACATATAGGTATAAACATATATATGATACGTACATGTGTCATATATATTTGACAAAATATATCTCTGTTTTTAATGAACTAAGTTTACAAATCCCTTAGGGATGCTGATGTATTTAAATAGCATCAAGTCACTGAAAGTGACTACTTGATGTCTGTAATAATAACAAACTAATCACAAAAGGGAGGAAGTAGTGGCCAAGGGATTGAAGCATGTAAGGGTGCTGACCAAGCTAGGTCATGGGTGTTTGGCTCTTATAATCAGCCATGGCTTGATAACTGTCCTCAGAGAAATATATAGAAGGTCTAGCCTGAGAAAATGCCTTAGAAGAACTTGAAATAGCACCATTTAAACCAAGGGTCTGAGGAGGAGTAAGATGGCAGAAGAGTAGGAGGCCTAAATTTCACTGGGTCCCAGGAATTCAGCTAGATAGTTATCAAACCATTCTGAACACCTACAAACTCAACAGGAGATTGGAGAAAAGAATAGCAGCAATTCTAGGAACAGAAAAGCAACAAATTTCTGGAAGATAGGATGTGCAGAGAACTGAATTCGAGGTGATATGTGGGAAGATAGACCACAGGGGGAGGGGCCGGCTCCTGGCAAGCATTAGAGCAGTGGAGTGTAAAATCAGAACTCTTAGAAGTCTGCTGCACTGAGGGACATTGTTCCACAGGCTAAGTGGGGGTGGGGGGTGGGTAGAGCCCTCGGTCTCAGGTTCCTTGGGGTCACAGAAAGACCAGGGGATGCCTGAGTGCAGCAGAGTTCACAGGTATCAGAACAGGGAAGCTGGCTGCAGAGACAGAGCTGAGGAGTGTTCTCTCAGCTTGGGGTTAACTTAAACCATGATTCCCGACATAGGCCACTGCTCTTCAAGCAGGAACCCTACAAAGTGGCAGATCTGGGGAGATCCCCCCCACCCTTCCTCCACTGGGAGGAGCGGTGTGGGAGCATGCTGTAAGAATCAGCTGGGTTTGGAGACTCCAAAGGGGCCTGTGTGCCAGAGATAGAGAAACCCTTGGTCACAAGCCAGGTGAGCACGGAGCATGGCCAGAGACCAGGGAGACAGGAGTGATAGACTAACTGCCTTTCTCTGAGGGTGCCCTGAGGAGCAGAGCTCTGAATTCTCATCTCCTCCAGGCTGGAGATTGGGAAACTGCCATCTTCATTCTCCTCCTCCAAACCTGTATGGAAAGTGTTCAGGAAACAAAAGCTACCGAGAGCAAAACCGAGCAGATTAGTTAGCCTGGCCCCAGGCAAGGGGGGTGCAATTCTGCCTCAGGCAAACACATTTGAGAATCACTGCAACAGGCCCATCCCCCAGAAGATCAATAAGAATATCCAGCCAAGTTTACTGATCAATGAGAACTGCAGAACTCCAGAACTAGGGGAATGCAGCACATAGACTTCCTGGCTTTTCCCCCCATGGTTCTTTAGCCTTTCAAAGTTAAATATTTTAAATTTTATTTTTAAATTTAATTTTTTTCTTATTTTATTTTTTTTAATTTTTCCTCCTTCTTATTTTAACTTTAACTATTTTATCTTATCAATACTTTTTAAAAAATCTTTTTAAATTTTCATTGTTTTACTCACATTCTATCCCTTCATTGTATTTAACCTTATTTTTTGTATACTTGTAAGTTTTTCTTTCTTCAAAATTTCAGGATACAGTTTCTTCTAACAGAGTAAAACATACCCTAAATCTAGCATATGGTTTTGTTCTAGTATCCGGCCTGATCTCATTCTCTCCCTCTTTTTTCTTTTTTTTTTCTTTATTCAACAAGCTTCCATTTTTTTAAATTTAATTTAATTTAATTTTTTTCAGTGTTCCAAAATTCATTGTTTATGCACCACACCCAGTGTTCCATGCCCTCCTTAATACCCACCACCAGAATCACCCAAACCCCCACCCCTCTCCCCTCTAAAACCCTCAGTTTGTTTCTCAGAGCCCATGTATTCTTTATCCATTCATCTGTTGAAGGGCCTCTTGGCTCTTTCCAGTTTGGCAACTGTGGCCATTGCTACTATGAACATTGAGGTACAGATGGCCCTTCTTTTCACTACATCTGTATCTTTGGGGTAAATACCCAGGAGTGCAATTGCAGGGTCATAATGTAGCTCTATTTTTAATTTTTTTAGGAATCTCCACACTTTTCCAAAGTGGCTGCATGAACTTGCATTCCCACCAACACTGTAAGAGGGTTCCCCTTTCTCCTTATCAATTTCTTTTTCAGAATCTTTTTTAATTTTCATCTTTGCAGTTGTATTCCAAAACTGAAGGTTTTGGAGGGGAGGAGGGAGGGGGAATGGGTAGGCCTGGTGGTAGGTATTAAAGAGGGCATGTATTACATGGAGCACTGGGTGTGGTGCATAAACAATGAATCTTGGAACGCCGAAAAAATAAAGAAAAAATAAAATAAAATAAAATAGGTCAATTATATAAGGCCCACTTCCTCTGACTTAATTCCCCATGCTTCGAGATGAACACTGTTACTTAGTCTGCTCCTCCAAGGGGAAACTGTAGGTCAGAGTGACAGGCTGGTGGGCAGCAGAGCAGGGACCTTAGCCAGGCCTCCATCTCTACAGTCTGCTTTCCTCAGTCAGCTATGCAGCCTCTCAAGGTAAAGATCTTCCTCTGGATCTTATCTATTATTGCAATACTTTGGGGAATGACCCATTTTAGATCTTGTCCAATGAAAATAAAGCCCAGAGTTCTTAGTGACTGCTACAGACATACTTTCCCATCATAATTACTGCTGAGATGAGATTCATCAGCCAACTCGCTTTTGAAACACCACACACAACAGCCAACAGATCCAAGTTTGAGCCAATGTAAGATTTAGCCAAAGTAGATAAACATGAGAAATCCCCTTTTCAATCAAGAACTTTTCCCCTGCAATTTTTTGTTATAAATTGTGTCTCTTGATGTACCATTCTCTGACCATTCTGTGGCATCAGCAGGAAAATCCAGCAGATGTGTTTGAAAATAGTCTCTGGCCTCCAGGAATAAGGCAGAATCACATTATGTGTCTGATAATTGGGCTAAGGCAGATCTTTGTTGAAATTATAATTGGCTAGTGAAATAGCCAATCTTGGGAATTCCCTCTTGAGAAAAATATTGCAATATTAAATGTTAAGTACAACATTGTATTATAGAAGCTCCAGTAAAACAATGTGCTAATAAAAACGTGTTATTTTTAAAATATTTTAAATGTTTTAAACACATTTTAAAAATAATAATTTAAAAATTTGTTTAAATAGAAGTTAGGTTATGACAAATTTTTTTTGCCATTACAATGGCTTATTGAAAAATTTAACCTTGTCTGTGCTGACACATTTCTCTATCTCTGTTTCCTAAGAAATGAAATAACAGGAGAATGAAGCCCTACTCTAACCTGCTGAGATCTGCACTTAGCAAGACTCTGAGAGTGTGAAGGTGGTATGAGAACTTCTAGAAGCATGGAGACAAGATCCTGCCTGAACTATCCCTCTGGCCACAGAACAGCAGGCTAGCCCCAAGCCAGACCCTAAGTCATTACTCAGGCCCAGCTCTCCCAAAGTGAAATATGTGAAGATGGCCAGGACAGGAGCTCACATGTAAGAGTGAGCTGGCATCAGGTGGAAGTTCTACACCCTGCTCATGGCAGCGTGGTCTTCCATTGCATGGCCTGGAGGCTCCAAACTCTTTCAGCCTTCACTCTAGATGGGAGTGTAATACTACTTCAAACACCTTATAACTCTGTTAGGAACATGAATGAGACCAACACATAAGCCTGGCAGGTAATAAAGGCTCAGAAACTGCCCAGCAAGGTTTCCTAGAGCAGCATGGGTGGTGACAATCACTAACGTAATTGTGTATGACTGATAAAGCATATACTAAATGACATAGAAAATACGTTGTTAGAAATATGATGCTTTTATATAATTGCAATTCATTTCCATTTTCCCATTAAAGTAAAGAGATTCTTAGATGAGGCACCATGTTATTTATATGAGAAACATACATCTAAAACACAATTAAAGAAAGACCATAAAAGCTAAAAAAAGATAACCTAAGCAAAAAAGTGTCAGTGGAGTAATAAGGTTTAGGGTAAAATTCTCATCATGGGTATATAGTGGCCGAGAAAATACAGGAGGCTGTTAAGTTATAATTTTAGAACAACATAAACTTGAACTAATTTTTTTTTTAAAGATTTTATCCATTTATTTGACAGAGAGAAATCACAAGAGAGGCAGGCAGAGAGAGAGGAAGGGAAGCAGGTTCTCCATTGAGCAGAGAGCCCGGTGCGGGACTCGATCCCAGGACCCTGAGATCATGACCTGAGCCAAAGGCAGCGGCTTAACCCACTGAGCCACCCAGGCGCCCTGAACTAATTTTTAAATGTAAGAACATCCCATGAAATATTTGGAACAGTTATATTGAAAAATCAATCATTATCATTTATCTGAAATTCAAATTGAACTGATACGGACTATTTTTATTTGTAAGTCTGGTATTCTAACCTGGATCTCCTAGTTGTGGAGCTCTATAAACCCATGCTTGCAAGTGATCTTGATAACTTACTCGCGCCATCCCTTCCAACCTCAGTTCAATAGTCTGCCTCAGATTGTGGCTTTGCAAAAGGTGCTTTCATTTACCCTTGAAAGTACTGGAGCTCCTTGCTGGGATCACACCTGGAGCACCTGGGGTCTTCTACTCCGCCTGGAGCTGAGGAAGCCTTGCCCAGTGCTCGTCCAGGGCACATGGTGGGTCTCTAGCTTCAGCCTGGAGCCCTTTCCTTGGCAGTCCAGGCCCTCCCTGGCAACATTTCTCTGTCTCAATCCTCTCATCCTCCCTCAAACACATCACTATGAACACTGAGCACTAGAGCAAAGAAGTTTGAGATATCAATACCTGGAAGGCAAAGCTATCTCCCAATTTAGCAGAAAAAAGGATTGTTCTTTTTACACCTGACATCTATGTGTATTACATTCCAAGGATATGTGCATTTAGCTCAGTGAGTTTCTCATTATTCAGTAAAACGTGAAGCCAAAACAGCCCCCTTGCCCACCCAGCTCTTGGTCTCAGCACCAACTTTTCTTAGAGCTGAGGTTTTGGTCTGCAGGTCTTTTACAAAGCATCACTTTCCTCTCAGCTCCCAGCAGGCTAAGAGCAGCCATGCTTCCTGTTCATGCTGTCTGGTATTCATGACAGTCTGTGAGTTCACACAGTCGTGAGACCCAGAGGTCAAGTAAGTACCAAGGGCAAGGGTTTGCCGCTACAGTGGTCAGAGCATTCCTTCATCATCACCAGATATTCTCATAGGAAAAAATCCCAGGATGTTGATGTTCAGCTATGTTTGACTCTTGTGGATTTTCAGTGTTGCTCAATTTGCAATGAGCCAGCAAAGGCTGGCAGCTTTAAGAATGAACTCTGGGCTTCTTTCCCACCATAAAAGGTCCTTGGTGAAGTCACAGTGACTTATTCTGGGAAAGAAGTCCTTGAAAAATTAGATTAACGCTAACATTAATGCTGCCAATTTGGGGGATACTCTTCTGGGGAAACTTAAGGTTTTGTATATTACAGTAAAACGTGGGTCATGGTTTCCATATTGATGAGACGTTATACTGACAGTCAAAGTTCAGAATGTGATCACTTGTATACCTAACTACATTAGTGATGCAGGATGGGTGTGTATAATCTTGAGAGCTTTAACACACATTATGCTGTTTAATCCTTCAGGCAGGAGGCATTGCCTTCATTTCCTAGAAAGGGAAACTGAAGTTCACCATCTTCACAACATCCCACTGAGCAGGTGGTAGGAAGAAAACTGGTAGGTTTTCTGCCCTTTACAAGACAGTTGGCTGGGGTCAGAGCTGTGCCACACAGTCACAAGTAAGAACACAGGTGGGATAGGACAACACCACTGGCAGGGTCACTTCTTATGTCCTGGACGTGTGTGTTAATGTGTTATTGAATATTTCACATCAGTGTGGCAGAAAGATGTCACAGATGTAAATGGAAAGCTGAACAAACCCTCTAGCCCCTTTGCCTGCTCACTTCTCCACCCTCAAACACCTTCCTCTAAGTTCATGCCATGCCCCTCTAGTGATTTTCTGTCCGTGGTTTCACCATCTCCCCAGGCCAAGTAGCCTGCATTATAGCACAGGACATATCCTTTGTCACCCATGCTCACTTGCCTATCTTCCATCAGGCTAAGCTCCTAGGGATGAGGACCTAAAATGACATCACAGTAACCCAAGATCAGCCTAGTGAATAAATGGGCTATCCAAAGTGCATTTAATTCAAAGCAAATGATGCATTTAAGAGAGTTTATTCAGTGACAATGAACAGGACACAAAGTAGCTATAAAACTTATTAACCCATAAAAATACTTCCTTTATAAACAGGCATTGAATCTAATGGTGAAGATTTTTAACATTTTCTTCCTTAATATTCCCAAATCCTAATTTTCATGACAAATATTCTAAATATTAAAATTCATTTTAGCTGAAAAATTTCTGTGACTGTTCTGTGCACTATTCAATCTTCTTTACATTCATTAAAGGGTGAATTTAGATTCCTCCTTTACCTTCTAACCTGCTGACATCTCAGAAGATGCACAGCAGACTAGAGTTTCCAGTTCACCCCAAGGAATGTTGTTAGGGACTGGACACATCATCCACAGATAAAAGGATTTTGGGTCAGTCCTGGCCACAGTAACTCAGAGGTAGACACACCCGACCCCACTAAGAAACTCCAACCCCAGCTACAGCAGTGAATTAGGGCATCTGGACTCACCCCGAAGGCTGTATTCATCTTCTGGGACCAGTTCAGCTGCCAGCAGTGATGGCACAGGAACTACAGGACATTTTGAAGGCAGCCTTTCTTTCACTCACAGGCCAAATCTCCAACTTTCCTGTTGTTTTCTACCTTCATGTAACCAGAAAACCCTCATCTTGCATAGACTTTGGATTTTTGGAAACAGCAAAATAATTGAATGGAATGCCTCAAAGGCAGTATTTTCAACTGTGACAGGTTTTCCTCCCTGTGAACTCTGTACATGACCTCTCCATTTTTAAGAACAACACCAAGCTTTTTGAGCACTCAATATATACCAGACTTTTATTATACATTTTCTCTTTAACTTTCCTGACAATCCCATGGGTTAGCTATTATTATCATCCCCCTTTTATAGGTGACAAAATAATGCTTCAAGAAGTTAAGGGACTTGCTCAAGGTAACAGGTGGCATGGATGACATTGAAGTGTGTTTGAAAAGAAAACTGCAGTTTATCCAAGGCCACACTGGCCAAAGACAGAGATGTTACAGCTTGCAATAACCCTAGGGTAGAAGTGATATACAGCATCTCCCCCTCCTTCCTGGCTAGTTGCCTAATTTAATTTAGTTCCAGAGAGTCAATAAATTTATTATCTTAAAGGAAAATGAAAACATTCCAGAAGAACATTTGAGTATAATTTCAAGCTCAAAAGAACACAGAGATCACTTTACAAAGAAGTTCTATAATGAATAAACTCTTCGTGGGGGGTGGGGAGAAGCAGGAAAAATAAAGTTGGATTTCCTTGGGATCAGTTCAACTCTTTAATTCTGGCTCTCAGTTACTGACAAAACACTCTCCTGTGCAGCCCTTCACCCCTCAGTTTTCTCAAACAGGAAACTGGGGGAGCCTTGACCAAAATCAATGTGTATTTTTTTCTAATACTCCTCTAGCTTTGCTATTGTTCTTTCAAGAAATTTTTGGGAAAGAAGGAAAACTAAATTCTCTAGAATTCAAGATTTGGTGATCAATGCCTGCTGTCTTCCTGACCTTCCTCTGTAAAAAAACTTTAGAAGAATCAAAGGAACAAAGCATTTTCAAAAGGAAGACAGAAAAGAGAAAATTAAAAGAACAAATAAAGAATCTAAATGGAGAGTAACATTAGAAAATATATTAACAGGAGAAATGGGAAGGGTCCATTGTGGCCAGCCTTCTCCTTTTCTCCTTCTCCTTTTACCTTCTTAGCTACCTCCTCCTTCAGGCCTTTGCTCCCCTGGTCACACCACCATTGAACAGTGTCTCTCTGGCTCTTTCTTCCGTGGTCTGCTTCCCTTCTCACACCTCCCCTGGGAAATCTACCTCCAGCTTCATTCATCATCCACATACTGATGAGACCGTATTACCAGCTCAAACCTCTTTCTTAGTTTCCAGTCCTGATTCTTTAACTGCCTGCCTGTCATTCCCTCTTGGGTGCTACACATATACCACAACAAAAACCTTCCAAACCAAACTCCTCTTTTTCCACTCCTCCAAGTTCACTTCTTTAATGATTCTCTACTGTTCTCTGTGTAAAGTTCAGTCTCCTGCACAGTTTCTCCTCATTTGTACCATCCTTCCCGTCCAGCTACGTCTCCCAGTACTAGCCTTCTATCCTGTACTGTCTTGTACTTAGACTGTCCTGGACTTAGACTCATTGTCATGTGCCTGTCATTGCATTGTCACAGCTGTTTATGTGGCAATTTCCCACTAGACTGTGGACCACTGGGAGCAGACAATAGTTCTTATTCACTATTTCATTCATAATGCCTGACACACACCAGGAAATCACTACATATCACTTAAGCAGATGAGCTGTCAGTGCTATTGCTGCAATGCAGGGCAGCTTAAAAGCGGGTCTTGTATTCCTCCTGGGCACTGCAGGTGGGGTTGAAGTGTTGGGAACATAGGGATGTTACATTCTTCACCACACAGCTTTAATGCTGTTCCCCTGAACACTTCCACATAGTAACACTTATGGTCACCCTCGAAATAATGGTGTTTGCTTCCTTTCCTAACCTGTTCACCAATCACTAACTTGGGATAAAAACAGGGGAAGCTGGGAGAAGTTCAAGAAGGATATTTAAGGAAGAAAAGTACCATTTACAATCATATAAATTATAAGATACTGAGTGGAGCACAGGCTTTGGAGACAAGGAATTCTGACTCTGCCACATGCGCACATGTAACCTTGGACAAGTGAGCCCCAATTCAATCTGTACAGAAAGATCAATTAGACACCTAGCTCACAGTTGAACACCATGCAGTGCGAACTTGTAGGGATACTATCCTCATATAATCCTTTGGAAGGCTGACTCTTCTACCTACATACTAGATTCACTGCAGAATTTGAGTAAAAACGGAAAAGATAATGATAAAGAAAAATAGGCCAATCTCCTTTAGTCCCCTTAATATCCAAATCTCCACTTCCTTTCCTGCATAATGAAACTTCCCATGCTATAAAGTCCCTCTTGGTGCTGGAGAAAAGGTTGGACCTCAGGCAAATCACACTGAGTGGGAGTGGACCTCTCCAGCTCTGTGATACTACACTGGTCTGACTCTGTTTTGGCGAGCATCTGGGGGAGCTAGGGAGGAAGCAAGGGAAGGCAGTGCAACTGGGGGGCAGCACAAGGAATATGTATGGAAATGGGCAAGCTAGGGCAATATCATGTCATTTTTTGACCACTGTTTTGACTCAGTTTGAGGCCCTTCCCCTTCTTTAACAGCCAGCTAAGACCACCCTCTGACTTACCTTCCTACCAGGCCTTCATACTCTTGAGTCCCTATCCATTTTCCCTAATCATTCAGGGCCAAGCACCAGACACATAGGAACAGTGTCTATGCCCCAGAGCCTGCTGAAATCATTCAAACTTGCCAATTCAAGTCTGCCACCCTGCTTTACCACGTCCTTCCTACAAAAGTCCCAATACCATTAAACCTGAAGCAACACAAGGGCTAGGAGCACAACCTCCCACTTACGCAGTTAAAAAGCCACATTTGATTCTCCCAGACTCACCGATACCAATAGTTTACTCTTGACCAGAAGCCTAAACATAAACAGTTAATTAATACATATTTTGTGTGTTATATGTATTATATACTGTATTCTTATAATAAAGTAAGCTAGATGAAAGAAATTATCAAGAAAATCATAAGGGAGAGAAAATACATTTATGGCACTGTAGTGTATGCATTGAGTAAAATGTGCATATATGGCCCATGCAGTTCAAACCTCTGTTGTTCAAAGGTCACCTCTGCAAGTGTTTGCCTAGAGTTCCCTTTTGTCCCTCTGACCCCTGACCAACCTCGGTGCTTCCCCATGCCATGTTCTCTCCAGAGCACTGTGAGTATAACAAATTACAAAACTGTAAAATTCTTGGTTCCTCTCTCTCAATCAACATCTGGCCTCTCCACATCTCACGCAGAGTAAAACGGTGAAGACAGGCAGGCATGCCCAGTGCCCTGGGCAGCTGCAGCCCAAGGAAATAGTGTCTCCAACAAGATGTCTCTTCCATGGAACCCATCAACCTTCTGCCACTAGGCCTCTTGGACATTAGTGAACAACCCACTTTCTTAATAAAGAAATGACATCACTGCTTCCTGTACTCTAATGTAACAGTTGTCTCGTTCTCCAGGAAAAGAAGAGATCTCTTCCTACAATATTACAATTTGTCACTTAAATCTTGAGTTATAATATCATATTTCCAATGTAGACTTCATCCCAGAGTTGAAGCAAACCCCCAGGCATAGAGGCACCCTGGGATTGGAGTAAAAAACCTGAGACTGGATCTTGAGGTCTCTACTCAGGCACCAGGGGACCTGGGTCAGGTCACCTCCAAACCCTGAGGTTCTGTTTCATGTTTCTAAGACATTAGCAGTATAACCTGCCAAACAGACATCAGGGCAATAATAATAATAATAATAATAATAATAATAATAATTGGGAATACTCCTCATTCACTGACCATTTTAAGCTCCCAAAGGCATCATATCTGTATGCCAATGAAGAGCATTTTGTATTTGAGGCCAGAGATCACAAGTAGTTACAAATGGCAATTGTAAAGAGTGTAAAGATCTCATTCTTAATTAATTTCAGTGCTGCTTATCAAATAGCACACAAATGTCCCTTCCTAAACCTAAAATTTGCCCTCGTATTGTCCTTTTCCTAGAATTCATCCTTCCATTTCTTGCTCTGTGTGTCCCTCTAACGTAAAAATATTTGGCAGCTTTTCCCAAAAAAATTCAGCTGCCTAAAATCAGGTTTCTATAATAGAATCTGCTTATGAAATCCCTTAGAGAAAAATAATGATGAAAAGTTTTTTGGTAAGAAAGTTATATTGTGGAAAAACAATTTTGCTACTTAATGTAGTCAGGTTTACCTACATGTACGCCTATATGAACACCTAAATGTATGTCCAGAAATTTATATATTCTCAGATGCATTTTTTCTTTGAAAATCACTAAATTTTACTAATAGTATTGGGTTTGGCTGATTGTGGGGCTCTCCTTTTGATGATATAAAGCAGATCAGACTTTTCATACCCTGGGATGATGAGCTATGTCCAAATCTGCTCAATTGGGAAGTCAGTGCTTTGTACAGAATGATGGCCACCTTACTTGAGGCAACAAATTCCTAGATAAATGAAGAACATTGTTTCAACAGAGAAATTGCTGCTCCAAATTTGATGAGTGCTTTTCAAAATCCTGTTTCTATTTGTATATGAGTTAATCACAAGGGATTTACAGCATCACAAGTAATTTAAACATCAATGAAAAAAGTAATTGTATCTCAACTTAGAAAATGTTTCCCATTTTTAATATACCTTCATTTGTTTAGAAGATAAATGACAGTGTTGAACTTAATATAAGCATGGTTCTCCTGGAAAGCAGTTTGGAAGTCCCTACAGACTTTTGTATTCTGAGAAACAGATAACCGCAAAGGATCTCCTGTTCTTCCATATCCTGAGATAAGACCCAGCTCCTCTTCCTTGTGACTCCCAAAGACTGTGGATGACTTCTTTTCCTTCTTGCCTCTCTAAATGCCCAAACCTCCTTGCTTTTTTGTGAAATGTTCTTCACTAGTAAACCTTCTCCCTATCGCACTACCTTGAAAAAAACCATCTCCTTAATTGTCCAGTGCATTTCAACTTTCACAGTTTGGGTGCCATGACTTGGATATGACTAGACTTTACTTGATCCCCATTTACTCCTCCTAAGTAAGGAGGCTCTCAGGCCTCACTGTGCTCCATTCCTCACTGGTGATCCAGGGACCCAAAAGTGGGTTTAGCACCCAGATCTGGGCTCAGGATGGCAACAGTAAGAATTCACACCCACTGGGAAGAGAACAACTCTTCAATATGAAAAATTGGCTGTAATTCTATATTTGCTCTTGATTTAGGACTAAATTTTGAATTGAAGCTATAAGCTCTCTCATTATTATATGTTTATGATACATAATCCGAAAGATCTTTACCTCTAATTGTGAGTATGCAACATTTCCCTACCTCCAGATGATATTAACAAATTAGATAATAAAATCTTTAAATTATAGAAACTCTACTCTAATTGACTTAGAGATAACTGCTTACACAAATTGAGTATTTCTAAAACTCTCAGAAATTAAGAAAATTGAGCTTCCAATATTTACAAGTGCTTTTTTAGTAAGTATTCTCAAAGAAACGAATTCAAATGTCTTAATAATTCAAGCTCACACAATTTAGGTAATATTTGGAAATTAAGACTAGTTTAATATTATTCGTTTAATAAAAACTATGTCTTCAATGGTAAGAATAGTAAAAACTTTTGTTTCTATCCTACTTGGATACGTTCTTCCTAAACCTATGCAGTTTTACAGATCAAATAAGCTAATATTATTTCTACCAAATATTTATGATAATGAAAAATGTAATTTGTGTATAACCCAAGCAAATAATTATTTTGAAAAACAGTTCAACAATAATTATGTTCTGTAATTTTTGTAGCATGTCAGCTTGAAGATAATTTCTAAAATCTTTAGGTAATTTAAAATGTAGACTGAGGGGATTGGAGTCAAGATGGCGGAGAAGTAGCAGGCTGAGACTACATCAGGTAGCAGGTGATCAGCTCGATAGCTTATCTAAACATTGCAAACTCCTACAAATCCAACGGGAGATCGAAGAGAAGAAGAGCAGCAATTCTAGAAACAGAAAATCAACCACTTTCTGAAAGGTAGGACTGGCGGAGAAATGAATCTAAAACGACGGGAAGATAGACCGCGGGGGGGAGGGGCCGGCTCCCGGCAAGTGGCGGAGGAACAGAGCACAAATTCAGGACTTTTAAAAGTCTATTCCACTGAAGGACATTGCTCCAGAGGCTAAACCAGGGTGAAGCCCACGCGGGGTCAGTGTGGCCCCAGGTCCCGCAGGGTCACAGAAGGATCGGGGGTGTCGGAGTGTCACAGAGCTCGCAGGTATTAGAACGGAGAAGCCGGCTACAGAGACAGAGCCGAGGACTGAACTCTCAGCTCGGGGTTACCTTGAACTGGTCACGGGCTCGGTGAGCTCGGAGCGCAGCTGGAGGCTGGGGATACGGGAGTGATTGGGTGCTGTCCTCTGGGGGCGCACTGAGGAGTGGGGCCCCGGGCTCTCGGCTCCTCCGGGCCGGAGACTAGGAGGCCGCCATTTTCATTCCCGTCCTCCGGAACTCTACGGAAAGCGTTCAGGGAACAGAAGCTTCCAAAAGCGAACCCGAGCCGATTACTTAGTCCGACCGCCGATAAGGGCGGTGCAATCCCGCCTCGGGCAAAGACACTTGAGAGTCACTACAACAGGCCCCTCCCCCAGAAGATCAACAAAATATCCAGCCAGAACAAAGTTCATCTATCAAGGAAAGCAGGTTCAATTCCTAAGACAGCAGCAGAATTCCAGAGAAGGAGAAAGCAAAGCACTGAACTCATGGCTTTCTCCCCATGATTCTTTAGTCTTGCGGCTAATTCAATTTTTTTTTCTTTTTTCAATTTTTTTCTTTTTTTCTTTTTTCTTCTTCTGCTAAAAATTTTAAAACTTTTACCCTTTTCTTTTTTAATGTTTTTTGACTAGTTTATCTAAATATATATATATATTTCTTTCTTTTTTATATTTTTTCTTTTTTTTAAATTTTTTCCTTTTTTTTTTCTGAACCTCTTTTTATCCCCTTTCTCCCCCCCACAATTTGGGGTCTCTTCTGATTTGGTTACAGTGCATTTTTCTGGGGTCTTTGCCACCCTTTTAGTATTTTATTTGATCCTTCATATCCTCTTATCTGGACAAAATGACAAGGTGGAAAAAATCACCACAAACAAAAGAACAAGAGACAGTACCGAAGGCTAGGGACATAATCAACACTGACATTGGTAATATCTCAGATCAAGAGTTCAGAATGATGATTCTGAACGTTCTAGCCGGGCTTGAAAAAGGCATGGAAGATATTAGAGAAACCCTCTCTGGAGATATAAAAGCCATTTCTGGAGAAATTAAAGAACTAAAATCTAACCAAGTAGAAATAAAAAAAGCTATTAATGAGGTGCAATCAAAAATGGAGGCTCTCACTGCTAGGATCAATGAGGCAGAAGAAAGAATTAGTGATATAGAAGACCAAATGACAGAGAATAAAGAAGCCGAGCAAAAGAGGGACAAATAGCTATTGGACCACGAGGGGAGAATTCGAGAGATAAGTGACACCATAAGACAAAACAACATTAGAATAATTGGGATTCCAGAAGAAGAAGAAACAGAGAGGGGAGCAGAAGGTCTATTGGAGAGAATCATTGGAGAGAATTTCCCTAATATGGCAAAGGGAACAAGCACCAAAATCCAGGAGATGCAGAGAACCCCCCTCAAAGTCAGCAAGAATAGGTCCACACCCTATCACCTAATAGTAAAATTTACAAGTCTTAGTGACAAAGAGAAAATCCTGAAAGCAGCCCAGGAAAAGAAGTCTGTAACATACAATGGTAAAAATATTAGATTGGCAGCAGACTTATCCACAGAGACCTGGCAGGCCAGAAAGAGCTGGCATGATATATTCAGAGCACTCAACGAGAAAAACATGCAGCCAAGAATACTCTATCCAGCGAGGCTATCATTGAAAATAGAAGGAGAGATCAAAAGCTTCCAGGACAAACAAAAACTGAAAGAATTTGCAAACACCAAACCAGCTCTACAGGAAATATTGAAAGGGGTCCTCTAAGCAAAGAGAGAGCCTAAAAGTAGTAGATCAGAAAGGTACAGAGACAATATACAGTAACAGTCAACTTACAGGCTAATAATGGCACTAAATTCATATCTCTCAATAGTTACCCTGAATGTTAATGGGCTAAATGCCCCAATCAAAAGACACAGGGTATCAGAATGGATAAAAAAACAAAACCCATCAATATGCTACCTACAAGAAACTCATTTTAGACGCGAAGACACCTCCAGATTTAAAGTGAAGGGGTGGAAAACAATTTACCATGCTAATGGGCATCAGAAGAAAGCTGGGGTGGCAATCCTTATATCAGATCAATTAGATTTTAAGCCAAAGACTATAATAAGAGATGAGGAAGGACACTATATCCTACTCAAAGGGTCTGTCCAACAAGAAGATCTAACAATTTTAAATATCTATGCCCCTAACATGGGAGCAGCCAACTATATCAACCAATTAATAACAAAATCAAAGAAACACATCAATAATAATACAATAATAGTAGGGGACTTTAACACTCCCCTCACTGAAATGGACAGATCATCCAAGCAAAAGATCAACAAGGAAATAAAGGCCTTAAATGACACACTGGACCAGATGGACATCACAGATATATTCAGAACATTTCATCCCAAAGCAACAGAATACACATTCGTCTCTACTGCACATGGAACCTTCTCCAGAATAGATCACATCCTGGGTCACAAATCAGGTCTCAACAGGTATCAAAAGATTAGGATCATTCCCTGAATATTTTCAGACCATAATGCTCTGAAGCTAGAACTCAATCACAAGAGGAAAGCTGGAAAGAACCCAAATACATGGAGACTAAACAGCATCCTTCTAAGGAATGAATGGGTCAACCAGGAAATTCAAGAAGAATTGAAAAAATTCATGGAAACAAATGATAATGAAAACACAATTGTTCAAAATGGACAGCAAAGGCAGTCCTGAGAGGAAAATATATAGCGGTAAAAGCCTTTCTCAAGAAACAAGAAAGGTCTCAAGTACACAACCTAACCCTACACGTAAAGGAGCTGGAGTAAGAACAAGAAAGAAACACTAAACCCAGCAGGAGAAGAGAAATCATAAAGATCAGAGCAGAAATCAATGAAATAGAAACAAAAAAAAAAAAAACAATAAAAAAAATCAATGAAACTAGGAGCTGGTTCTTTGAAAGAATCAATAAGATTGATAAATCCCTGGCCAGACTCATCAAAAAGAAAAGAGAAAGGACCCAAATAAATAAAATCATGAATGAAAGAGGAGAGATCACAACTAACACCAAAGAAATAAAGACAATTATAAGAACATACTATGAGCAGCTCTACGCCAACAAATTTGACAATCTGGAAAAAATGGATGCATTCCTAGAGACATATAAACTACCACAACTGAACCAGGAAGAAATAGAAAACCTGAACAGGCCCATAACCAGTAAGGAGATTGAAACAGTCATCAAAAATCTCCAAACAAACAAAAGCCCAGGGCCAGATGGCTTCCCAGGGGAATTCTACCAAACATTTAAAGAAGAACTAATTCCTATTCTCCTGAAACTGTTCCAAAAAATAGAAATGGAAGGAAAACTTCCAAACTCATTTTATGAGGCCAGCATCACCTTGATCCCAAAACCAGAGAAGGATCCCACCAAAAAAGAGAACTACAGACCAATATCCTTGCTGAACACAGATGCAAAAATTCTCACCAAAATACTAGTCAATAGGATTCAACAGTACATTAAAAGGATTGTTCACCACGATCAAGTGGGATTTATTCCAGGGCTGCAGGGTTGGTTCAACATCCGCAAATCAATCAACGTGATAGAACACATTAATAAAAGAAAGAACAAGAACCATATGATACTCTCCATAGATGCTGAAAAAGCATTTGACAAAGTACAGCATCCCTTCCTGATCAAAACTCTTCAAAGTGTACGGATAGAGGGCACATACCTCAATATTATCAAAGCCATCTCTGAAAAACCCACCGCAAATATCATTCTCAATGGAGAAAAACTGAAAGCTTTTCCGCTAAGGTCAGGAACACGGCAGGGATGTCCATTATCACCACTGCTATTCAACATAGTACTAGAAGTCCTAGCCTCAGCAATCAGACAACAAAAAGAAATTAAAGGCATCCAAATCAGCAAAGAAGAAGTCAAACTATCACTCTTCACAGATGATATGATACTATATGTGGAAAACCCAAAAGACTCCCCTCCAAAACTGCTAGAACTTGTCCAGGAATTCAGTAAAGTGTCAGGATATAAAATCAATGCACAGAAATCAGTTGCATTTCTCTACACCAACATCAAGACAGAAGAAAGAGAAATTAAGGAGTCCATCCCATTTACAATTGAGCCCAAAACTATAAGATACCTAGGAATAAACCTAACCAAAGAGGCTAAGAATCTATATGCAGAAAATTATAAAGTACTCATGAAAGAAATTGAGGAAGACACAAAGAAATGAAAAATGTTCCATGCTCCTGGGTTGGAAGAATAAATATTGTGAAAATGTCTATGCTACCTAAAGCAAACTACACATTTAATGCAATCCCTATCAAAATACCATCCATTTTTTTCAAAGAAATTGAACAAATAATCCTAAAGTTTATATGGAGCCAGAAAAGACCTTGAATATCCAAAGGAATATTGAAAAAGAAAGCCAAAGTTGGTGGCATCACAATTCCGGACTTCAAGCTCGATTACAAAGCTGTCATCATCAAGACAGCATGGTACTGGCACAAAAACATATACATAGATCAGTGGAAAAGAATAGAGAGCCCAGAAATAGACCCTCAACTCTATGGTCAACTCATCTTCGACAAAGCAGGAAAGAATGTCCAATGGAAAAAAGACAGCCTCTTCAATAAATGGTGCTGGGAAAATTGGACAGCCACATGCAGAAAAATGAAATTGGACCACTTCCTTACACCACACACGAAAATAGACTCAAAATGGATGAAGTACCTCAATGTGAGAAAGGAATCCATCAAAATTCTTGAGGAGAACGCAGGCAGCAACTTCTTCGACCTCAGCCACAGCAACATCTTCCTAGGAACAACGGCAAAGGCAAGGGAAGCAAAGGCAAAAATGAACTATTGGGATTTCATCAAGATCAAAAGCTTTTGCACAGCAAAGGAAACAGTTAACAAAACCAAAAGACAACTGACAGAATGGGAGAAGATATTTGCAAACGACACATCAGATAAAGGGCTAGTATCCAAAATCTATAAGGAACTTAGCAAACTCAACACCCAAAGAACAAACAGTCCAATCAAGAAATGGGCAGAGGACATGAACAGACATTTCTGCAAAGAAGACATCCAGATGGCCAACAGACACATGAAAAAGTGCTCCACGTCACTCGGCATCAGGGAAATACAAATCAAAACCACAATGAGATATCACCTCACACCAGTCAGAATGGCTAAAATTAACAAGTCAGGAAATGACAGATGCTGGCAAGGATGCGGAGAAAGGGGAACCCTCCTACACTGTTGGTGGGAATGCAAGCTGGTGCAACCACTCTGGAAAACAGCATGGAGGTTCCTCAAAATGTTGAAAATAGAACTACCCTATGACCCAGCAATTGCACTACTGGGTATTTACCCTAAAGATACAAACATAGTGATCCGAAGGGGCACGTGTACCTGAATGTTTATAGCAGCAATGTCTACAATAAGCCAAACTATGGAAAGAACCTAGATGTCCATCAACAGATGAATGGATCAAGAAGATGTGGTATATATACACAATGGAATACTATGCAGCCATCAAAAGAAATGAAATCTTGCCATTTGCGACGACGTGGATGGAACTAGAGGGTATCATGCTTAGTGAAATAAGTCAATTGGAGAAAGACAACGATCATATGATCTCCCTGATATGAGGACATGTAGAAGCAACATGGGGGGGTAGGGGGATAGGGGAAGAATAAATGAAACAAGATGGGATTGGGAGGGAGACAAACCATAAATGACTCTTAATCTCACAAAACAAACTGGGGGTTGCTGGGGGGAGATGGGGTTGGGAGAGGGGGAGGGGGTTATGGACATTGGGGAGGGTATGTGCTATCGTGAGTGCTGTGAAGTGTGTAAACCTGGCGATTCACAGACATGTACCCCTGGGGATAAAAATACATTATATGTTTATTAAAAAAAAATTGGAAGGGGAGGCGAACTATAAGAGACTATGGACTCTGACAAACAACCTGAGGGTTTTGAAGGGTCAGGGGTGGGAGGTTGGGGGAACAGGTGGTGGGTAATAGGGAGGGCACATTTTGCATGGAGCACTGGGTGTTGTGCAAAAACAATGAATACTTTTACGTTGAAAAAATAAATAAATTAAAATGTAGACTGATACTAAATCAATTAATAAATATTCTTTAGATGCTAAATTATTTCTAAGTAAAAGAATGTTGTAACATTAGTTGCTAAGCATAATTTTAAATTTATATAATTTTGTTGCTTATTTTCATTTATATAGAAAGGCTATATACATTTAGGTCTGTTAATGAATGTTCATTTTTGCCACTTTGAGAAGTTGCAATATAAGGAACATGTGCTTCAGAGAAAGTTGTAAGATGTATATTCATGAGATTTGCTAGTCTGTTGCAAAATCTGGAGTGTGGGAGGCACTTCACAATTATCGGCTTCCTAGTTTTTTCTGTGAAAAAGAAGTTACTTTGGTTGGTGGGTAATAGGGAGGGCACATATTGCATGGAGCACTGGGTGTGGTGCAAAAATAATGAATAATACTGTTACCCTGAAAAGAAATTTTAAAAATAAGTAAAAATAAAGTGGAAAAAAGTTATAATCGATATATGTAAATATATAAGTAAATAAGACTTTACTAGAAGCGATAAGGTACAGAGGAACAACTTTGTATGCAAGGTATACAGGATTTTTTTTTTTTAAGATTTTATTTATTTATTTGACAGACAGAAATCACAAGTAGGCAGAGAGGCAGGCAGAGAGAGAGGAGGAAGTAGGCTCCCTGCAGAGCAGAGAGCCCGATGTGGGGCTCCATCCCAGGACCCTGGGATCATGACCTGAACCAAAGGCAGAGGCTTGAACCCACTGAGCCACCCAGGGACCCTACAGGATTTTTTTTTTTAATGGAAAGAGCATAGTTACATCCTAAGGTAAAATGATTGGTTGTTCCAGAATTAGGAAGAGGAAAGTGTTGGATAAATCCTGAATTGTTATAGAAATCTGTGGTAGCTTCCCAAAAAGGGAGTTTTATTTGCAGTGGTCATGCTAGATAAGTTTTAATGGATTTACTTATACAATTTCCAAAAAAGAACTTTTGTTCACATTTTTCTTGGGTTGTTGGTCAGCTCTTACTAAGAAATTATAAAAGGTTCTCCTTCACTTTCTAAATAATCAGCCTGTAAGGCAAAAATTCTGTGTCTTATCAGAATTTCCTTTGTTTTATGGTAACTTTATCATGTTCTTAATTACATAAGAGACCAAGTATTCTCACTTTTGAAAGAACTACAGTTCTTCACAGTCATATTACGTTGAATGTTTTTCTTTAAATCCTTTTCTTGTTACTTTGGTTAAGCAAATAGCCAAATACTGTTTCTCAGTAATCCATGATTATATCTCAATCAAGAGTCCAAATCTTCTGACAACCTCTGATACTTTGCCTTCCCAAAGTCAAATCTTAAATAATGTCTTTTGAACTGAAAATTGTCTTTGAGATTTCTAAGAAGGTCCTAGGAAAATTATAAAGGATTTGTTCTTTCACCTTATAAAAAGAGAGGTGCTGGAAACAACTAAGTTTATTTGACATGTAACTATTAAGTTATATGGGAAGTATTGTCAAATCAGAAGAAGGGCATCACCTTCCCCAGGTTAACTTTGCACAAGCAAAATGGAGGTAAGATAAATATTTCAGGAAGTGTGTGCTGCCAGAGAGTCCCTAGAGAATTGCCACTGCCCTTGCTGTCCATATGTTCCTACTCAGTGACCTGGTGCAACTACGCTGATCTTACACAACAGTATAGTGTGATCGGCCATAGTTTCAGGTAATTTTTAATTGTCTAACTTGGTGACAGCTCCACTTCTTTCATTTGAATCTGGCATCTTCCAGGGCAGTGGTTTTCAACTGGGATCCATATCATTTGTGTATCAAGTTTTATTAGCAGAGGTGTCCATGACTTGCTCCAGCCTTCCTCACTCTTCTTAATATGCTTGATATATTTTAGAGTTTAATTATATATTTATTCTCTATTATGACAGAATTATTATATGTTATGTCTGAAGATATTTTTTACATAAAGATTATGTTCAACCATCTTAATAAATTAGATGTAACAACCACACTTCTTTGAAAATAGGGTTAATTGTGTTCATAGGTATTTCATTCAAATTTTTTGGATTAACTTTCTGGTTTGTTTAGCAACAACCTAATTTCCTTAACAGTTGTGTTATTATCAGACCTTTCATTTTTAAAACTTATCAACAATAAATTAACCAACCACAGGCATCTTAAGTATTTTGTCATCTACACATATTTTTTTGTTTTACTCTGACACTATTCTGAAAGTTTTGAAATCAGCTATAGGTTGGACTGCCTCATCTTCTGTGAAGGACTGTCTGTTAGCCTCATGCAGAATACAATGCCAGCCCTTGGGTGTCGGTCTCTGATGGCACTGCATAAACAACACCTGTGAACCAAGTCAGGACTTCAGAATTCCAGTGAAAAAGTGGATGGGTTCATGAGACCACAAATTCAAGATCCAGCAAAAAAAGAATGAATTATGTAGGACTGAACAAACTGATGAGTGTTAATAACGGGGCATTGGGGGGGGGGGGTTGTTTGTTTGTTTGTTTTGGAATGCTGTTATTTCAATGTTCTATTTTCTAGATATACAGTGGAAATTCTTTTGCTTTCTTCTTATCTGTGAATCATAACAATTTAGTAGGCTCTTCTGTTGTGAGTTTAAATGAAACATTTGTAAGTGACATCTTATTCCCCCTGCCCAAGATTTGGAAACTCTTTTCAAGTATTCTGACTTTCATGGCAATACAATTGTTTGTCTAAGTTCAATAAGAATCTTTCTTGGGATAGGACGTAATTGGAAACTGGTTATAGAACCAAAGCCTGGCTTGAAATGTCATACCTGAGAATGATGGCTATTTAATCAGACACACCCAGGCACGTTTAAGGAACTAAGAGGGACCTTATGGAGCTAGTGCTTACAAAACCATCCCAGGAAAAGTGACATGGTACCTAGCATAAAGGTTCACAGGCTTCCAGGCACCTAAAGACGGTCGTCCTGGCAGGCTTAGGAATAAGGATATTTTCAGGGACCTTAAGAAAAGAATAATTCACCAGATCAAATTCTGGCCCTGATCATTGTCTGCCAGGCTCTACAAAACTCCAGAACCCCTTCTCTTTCTTAGAGATGACCTTCACAAATGAATCTTCTTCCTACTTCAGTTGAGGGATTTTTAATTTACATAATATAAAAAAAAGACATGAGAAAAGTATGCCATGATAGGGTTGTTTTACTGGTTGACAAGTTTTTCATCACATTCTGTGGTATTTTTATTGAAACAGTTTGTAAATGTAGACACAGTTTGTGAACCTAGGAGTAGATATTCAATACGTGTTAGTTCAGTCTGAGACCTTTAATCACAGGCCATATTTTATTCTTATACTCCCCTCCTCAAAAATACACACACAGGGTTGGGAAAACTATTACACAAAGAAGATTCTCAGTATCATAATTTGATTCTTTCAGTGGTTGGCAAATAATATTTCTTGATGACCAGTTTCCCAGGCTCTCTCAGTTTGTCTCAGGTTTGGACTTCTGTTTTGGACATACACAGACTCTGGAAGGCTATCTCCTGGTTTTTAATCTGATCCCCCAATGTAAAAAATCCAGCAAACCCTCAGGACCTGTATACTGCCCACACGGTTCTTAAGCCCTCAAAATGTGGTTTGTGTGAATCAGGACATGCTCTGGGTATCCTGATTTCAAAGACATAGTATGGGAAAGAGAGTGTAAAATACCTGCTTAATAACCTTATATTGTTTACATATTGATGGCTAATATTCTATATATATATTGTTATTAATAAAATATATCATTAAAATTAATTTAACATGTCCATTTATTACTTCTTTGAAGCATAACTAGTAGAAAATTTAAAATTGTGTATGTGGCTCACATTATCTTTCCCCTGTACAGCACTGTGAGTCTACACTCTTTAAATGAGTCCCAGTAAATGCAAAGGGAACTTTAAGGGGGCCTGTTCACGTGGATCACAAAATCTCAGGGCATCTGTTCTCTCACCTCTTATTACATGAGAGTTCCCAGAGGCAAACCTCTCAAGCAAAGTCCCCTGAGCAGCAAATTCAAGTGCTGGACCAAGGCAGGAATTCCACCCCAGGTAATTCCCCAGACTCCATGGGCTGACAGAGATGTCAGTCAAGTGTCTGAGCTATGACAGGCTACTGTCCCCTGACACCCCCAAACATCTGTGTGTTCCCAGCAGCTCACCAGGCCTATAGCAGGCTGGCTCTAGGACTATAGGGGCTTGGCCTAGAAGACCTCTAATTGTGGCTGCCAAAGGGACAGGCTCACAGGGGACCAACAGCCCAATGTCATCAGCTCTTGATTTCATGCCTCTATTTCAGGCCTTGCTTGGAAGGTCTCTTAACAGTAAAGCCACAAGACACTCCTATAACTCTCATGGGGGAACTTCTGTGGTTGTGTTTAATTCTGTCTACATTCTGATGTAAAAGATGCTATTGGCTCAAGCCAGCCTTCCCTCAAAGGTGAGAGCAGGAAGGGTTGTGCTGGGGGAAAAATGAGGAGCCCTGGGAGGCAGCAGACCTCTTCAGTAGTTGAGGTGTCTAAGGGGTGTGCTTCAGAGGACATACTGCCACTCACAGCCTCCCTTCTTCCCCAGTGGGCAACAGCATGTGTTCAATGATATTTTAGGTTTTCCTTTTGTATTTTAAAAGAGTGTCGTCCTACATATAGACTTAGGTGTTGGCCTCTTCCCAGGCAGCCATTCAAACATCCATTCCTAACAGTACCAGGACCAGTGAAGGCTCCTGCAAGAGGACCCCAGAATCCTGACAGCATTGCAGGCCTCTCTTGGACACCTGGGACTGTCTTCAAAATGCAGTGGACATGTGTTTTGTAAGGTAACAAATAGGGATGGAGGAAGTAAAACAAACACAGTACATCAACTTTATTCAACTCAACAAATAAATACTATTTTAACTGATACCAGATACTAATGGGTTTAGCAACCATCAATTAAACAATCCATAAATTTTGGACAGAACTATCATTAATCTGAGTTTGCTAATAAAACTGTTTTTACAGAACATAAATATCAATCCTCAAACTATAATACAGAGCCTAAAAATGGGCCTAAGACTCATCCATGTGGCACAATTAACTACTGAGTTCTGTAGGGTGTATGCTGTTTTTGATAGAAAAACCCAAATATTTTCTTATTTTTTGGATTTATCTTTCTTATTACTTAATAGTCTATTCCTGACATTCTTGCTTTATCTTTTTTAGGTTTTAAAATGCTGGAAAATATTTATTGTCTGTTTAAATCTTTCCTAGTCTTTATAATATATAGTTCCTACATTAAAAGAAAACAGGGGAAAAGAAAAACAGAGAGTAAGGAGCAGGGGGTGAAGAGCCCAGCAAAGTCCTGGGCTAGGCCTGAGGGATCCAGGCAGATAGCTTGCATGGTAGGGGGCTTAGCTGCATGTAGGGGGATTGAGTCAATTGTAAATATACTAGAGATAAGAACCAGGTTTTCCACCGTCAGGCGAGCACTGACATATACAGAAAAAAGGAAGGTTAGAATGCAGGTCAATGATATTGGCCTGCAATATGAACTACCAGTGTAAACTCATGGTTTTCGATATAAATTGATGAATGTTGAAAAGTGCAAATGTGAATGTGTATCTAAGTATAGATGTGTGTATGTGTGTAGAGATGTAGATATATAGCATATATTCATTCCCTAATACTATTGGCCAAAAAAGGGTCTGAAAACAATGATCCCTCTAGTAACAAGGAATACTGCCCCAATCCTTGACCTTGGCTTCTAAATCACTAAAAGGGACCAGGACTCCTTGAAGAAGTGGCTGATTCAGGGAAGGGGCTGGAAAAGTGCAAGATGAGCCTAGAACATCTTGCTATGGCAGGAAGGAAAAATGTGCTCAAGAAATAATGGAGACATTTCAAAAGAACACAGAAACCTCATTGATGAGGCTCTCAGTGGCCAGATGTAGGACAATTTGCACATTAAAATAAATAGTTACAGACCTGTACCCCTGAGACAAATAATACATTATATGTTAATAAAACAAAAAAAATGAAAAATAGTGATAACAATGAATTATAACCCATAAACTGAAACAGAAATTCACAAGATCTCACTTTAATAATAAAAATACATACATGCATACATAAATGAAAGAAAATTTCTTTCTTTTAGTAGAATGCCAATTAATCGATGCAAAAAACATTAAAAATTGCATCTCGGCAATCATCAATCTTCTGGCAAGAAACATCAATGGGGGAAGAATGAGATTTTAAATTGTTTCAGTTATTTCCACACCAAATGCTTATTGATTACAAAGAAAATAAAAAATAACTTTATAATGGAGGAGCCTGACATATAGCATCTTAGTAATGTAATCAAATTTAAAGTCACAAGTAATGAGAAAAATCAACATTGATTTTCCAGCTGATAAGTTGCAATGGGAAGAGTACAGTATCACTTCTTTGCTATTCTGGTCAAAATATATATATATAAACAGGGTCTACTCATGGGGAAACTTTGAATCATCCCAGATGAAGGGATATTCTATAAAATTATTAACCAGTAATTTTGTAAATGTTAAGGTCACAAAAACAAACAAACAAACCAAAAACACAGAGAAACTGTTCCAGAACCAAGAAGCCTAAACAGGTATGACGAGCAGGTGCTCATCCTAAAGCTTATTACTACGGTAATTTGAGAAATTTGAATGGGGTTTTGGTACTACTCTTAAAATTTTTCTGTGAGGGGCACCTGGGTGGCTCAGTGGGTTAAAGCCTCTGCTTTCGGCTCGGGTTATGATCCCAGCGTCCTGGGATCGAGCCCCACGTCGGGCTCTCTGCTCCGTGGAGAGCTTGCTTCCTCCTCTCTCTCTGCCTGCCTCTCTGCTAGTTGTGATTTCTCTCTGTTGAATAAATAAAAATATTAAAAAAAAAATTTCTGTGAATTCCAAATCATTTCTAAATAGTTTTTAAGAAGTATTACATCCCTTCTCACTTTTTGTCCACAACTGGTAAATTATTTTCCTGTATTTAAAAAGGTGAAAATCATACCTCAAAAATGTTTTTGAATGTATGTACATGAGATAGACAGATAAATAGATAATGTCTTAAATTTCAGTTAAAATATACATATATGGGGGCGCCTGGGTGGCTCAGTTAGTTAAGTGTCGAACTCTAGATTTCACCTCAGGTCATGATCTCAGCATTGTGAGATTGAGTCCTACATCAGGCTCCACCCTAGGCATGGAACATGCTTAAGAATCTCTCTCCATCTTCCTTCCTAAGCTCTCTTCCTCCTCTCTCTCTCAAATAAATAATCTTAAAATATATATATTATATATATAATGTATATATTATGTGTATATATACATACACACATGTATACCACATTACAAACATATATGACAACTTTCAGGTATATATCTTTTTTTTAAGATTTTTATTTATTTATTTGACAGAGATCACAAGTAGGCAGAGAGGCAGGCAGAGAGAGAGAGGAGGAAGCAGGCTCCCCGCTGAGCAGAGAGCCAGATGCAGGGCTCGATACCAGGACCCCGAGATCATGACCAACCCACTGAGCCACCCAGGCGCCCCTCAGGTATATATCTTATCTAAGGATTACAAAAATCTTTGGACATAAATGCAAACTCCTCCATACTTTCAGCAATTTAAATTTCTATCTCCAACATAGCATTCTAAAATCTATGGCCGAGCAGTAAATTAGAACTGCAAAAACTGGTGTTTCAAGAAGCCATGGGCCAGTCTCTTGGGAAGTATGACTCCCATTAAGCAAATGTAGGGTTCTCTAGGGACTTCTGAAAGAATAATCTTTAAAAATGTGTCAGAAAATTCTTATTTCTCATACTTATTTCATCTTAAGGATGTAATCCTTAGCTATTAATGTTGCCAATGCCCTGGGCTCGCTCTCTCTGGTTCAATTATGCCCCCTCCCCAAAGAGCTGATTGCGCCCCTGAAATGCTTTAAGATTCCATGCAGGAAAGTGTCTTGGTGCTTAGCTGTCAGAGCAGCATGGGGACATGGTTTTGTAGGTGACCACAGGAGTGGGTCAGAACCCAGTAGAGCTCCTGGCACATTCCTGGATGAATCATGTATACACTTTATGTCATCTGATTCAATATTTTTCCAGAACCATTTCTTTCCTACTCCATTAACCTTTTTAAAAAGTCATTTCTGGGATATTTAATACTAACCAAGTCCAATACAAACCAAAGTTTTAGTAAATAAACAAATCATTACAGTTATTCTTATGATTAACTTAAAGGTACAAAAAGAGTAAAGAATGTGACCCAAAATACTAAGCATAGCTACTTTGCCAGACTTTTAAAATCTTCATTTTCACTCTCTTTCTAAAGCTGCCCAATCCTTGAAACTGCACTCCTAATTTCTAGGATTTACCAAACTCTGTGAGAGTGGGAAATGTTGTTACTGTTGTCTAGTGAATAAAATAGTTAAGAATGAGCAGAGGAGCGGTTCATGGAAGGAGTCACTCTAGCAAACTTGCCCAACCAGATGACAACTGAGAGGTCTTTGTGAAGCAAAGACCACGGCCGACCTGTGATGGACAGACTGTTCCAAATTCTGAACCTGGCATCTTAGACAATCTTGGGTCAGTGGGCAGCTGGAAAATTGAACATGCTCCCAACCTCGAGGTGGGCTGAGGGTGCCTCATTTCCCTCTGACTACTTCTTACACAGCTGGCCACATACAGTAAGTACCAGCACAATACTTTTACCTCTCTCTGAGAAAGAGATGCGTGACCCCAACATTATCATAACCAGTGTTTTTTGTTCTTCCCCTAAACACCTTGTTCTAAACCCTAAATATTACTGTCAGTTGTGACCAGTTGAGGCCAGTGATTAAGGAACAAGGAAAAGCAGAGTCCACTGTGTTTCTCCCTTGGATTTGTTTACCAGATTCCCTTAGCTACTCTGCAAATTCAGGGTTTTGCAATCTCATTTTGAAAGGCTTGAATGAAGTCTTTATACGTAATTCAGTCATTTCAAGGTTGGGTCTAGTCCATGGGCCTGGATATTTGTTTACACATCTTGACCCAAGGTTAGCTCATTTTAATGGCTATAACTACGATTTGTTCTTCAGAGCCCTCCTCTGTGCAACTGAGCACACCCTGTGACATGGACAAACATTCACAAGAAAACCAAAAATCAATTTCACACAAAGCACCTTTAAACAAAATCCACATCCCTGCATCTTAACAAAAAAAAACAGTTTATGTCCTTACAAGTGGTGTGATGAACAGGAAGGTTCCTTGATGAGAAGCTGCCTTCCCTGATGGTCCAAGCAGCCTGGAAAGGTTCAGCTGGAGCCCACCACTGCCAGGCCACTCCCAAAGTGCTCCTTCTACAGGGGAAGGAGCCTGGGAAACAGGCTTCCTGGAGAACCAGAAGGGGAGAAGGAGACTGCTCTTGATGCCAGGACGAATCTGCCCCACGGAGCGGTCTGCTGCTGAGGCCAAACTTGGCCAGATCCCCTTCTCCTTCTTTCCCTCTTTGCTTGTTTTTAGTCCAGCTGGGCATTCAGTGCCAGGCATTATGTTTTGTTTTATTTTTTACTCTTTCTCAACTGTAAAGTAGATTCAAAGGTCACAAATCAGACACTGTGCAGACATGGAGGGTTTCCTTTGTCTCTAACCACACCCAGATTTCCTTGTGAAGGTAGGGGGTACTCTATGGTCCTCAAGGAAAAACGCACAGGCTTATCACTCTCAAAAGTGGAGCTAGAGACTTGTAAAGGGCAAAGATCATACCATGTTAAACCTCAAGAGCAGGATAGAAAAGATGGTTTCTCACTTTGTCTCTACTAGAGATCTTAGTGGTGATGAAAGTACCAAATGGGTTGGTGCAGTACAGACATAACATGAAATGGTGCAGGTCACCCAGCATGGAAAGGGACACAATCAGCATTTACACCTCTCACTATTGTAAATAGAAGAGAGAGGTCTTTAATTTGAAAAGAAATACTTTAACCCCCACCTAAGCAATCTTACCCACTCATGGTGTTATTTACACAGATCGAGAACTCCCAAATGTGAGACCACCTCTTGTGCCTGAATGCTGAGCACCAGGACCACATTCACAACTGCTTACTGGACACTTTGCTGCATTACATGTATCTCAGACTTACCATGTGCCCTCCCATGTGCCCCACCCATCCAAAGGCTTTCCTGACATTTCCCTCCAGGATTCCCTGAGCTCTGCCTCCCCCATCCATACCAGCACCAAATCCGCACAGGTGTCCATGCCCTGCCCTCTACAGTGGACCCCCAGGTGTCTCTTGTCATCCATACTCTGGCCCATCCTGCCCAGACTGCAGCCTTAGGGAGAGTCAAGTGCAGTCCTTAATGGGGCCCCTCCCCTCTCACCTTCTAATGCTTCTGGTCTGACTGGCTTTCAGCTCTGCCACTACCCCACACACTCTCACCAGGCCATTGTAACCAGCCGCTGCACAGTGATGTCCAGTGCCCAGTCCCTAATGTCTGGCACAAAACCTGCCATATAACCTGTGCTGAACAAGTACTTGTCAAATAAACCCAGGCATGAGTGACAGAAGAATGCTGTAGAAAGAACAGGAAACATACTGGATTTAAGGTCACAATAGCTTCTTAGATTTGAGTAAACATATACAAAAAAGGCTAAAAAAAAAAGTTTCACAGATTAGAAAGCAAAAGGAATGCAGGCATGTATGGCTTTAGTTGTCATTACCGTTTCCAACTGAGTTGAGCCTTCATCCTGGAGATGATTTGAGTTATGGCGTGCTGTTGGCCGCTGAGCCTGGGGACAGCAAAGGAGAACACGACTGCCCCTCAGGAGCAGGGCAGGAGGTGGAAGTGGCATTAGGGGAGTCTCCAAGCATTCTGCTTAGCTCCCTTATGAGAAAGTAGGCATAGGGCTACACATCATCTTCAAAATGCTACTAACTGTCCTTTTTCAGCTCATAAAGTCCAAAAGGAAATAGAAACAAGTGGAATTCCACAACCCTGAGGAGCATTTAGGCTTTTTAAACTTGTGATGTGTCACTACTTATGATCCCAGCTGATAGTTGGTATTTAAATAATCGGGTCAAAGAAGTAAAACCCCAGGGAAAGCAGCATCAGCAGCAGATTACAGCAGTGTCAGAAAATGCCTTTCCACTGTGGTTTTAATGCCCTTCTTTCCCCTTTACATTCCCCTGTTTGTCCCCCTCCTTGTAGGTATTCTCTGTTGCATTAGAGAGGATCTGATACCAACTTGCAATGGAGAACGATGCCTTTCCAGCACCCTCTTCTGCATTGTTCACAGGGACATGTTCTCAGCTTAACTCAAGCATCAGGGTCAGGCTGCAGGACAAGATGGTGATGCATGCTCAAATGCTTCCCAAGATTGCTTCCTGCTCACCAGAGAAGAATCCTGTTAGTGAAGCCACTTAATTACATCCTCTCAGATAAAACTGAGACGTGAGTTTCCCTGAACTCTGCTGTGCTGTTCTAAATCATTGTTCATTTTTGGTGTTTCAGCAGGTGATAAACACCTTCCTTTTTAGAATCAAGCATTACCCAAAGTTCCTGAACTAACCACTGGAGAGAATACCTACCACCAAGTCTTGTAAAATCCCAGGGACTATAAAAACTCCTCTGTCTCAGAATAAGTAAAACATCAGAGAACTCAAGCCCAGGTACATTTATAAACAAGGCTGCAGGGTGCCAGAAAACTCACTGGGTCCTACTCAGTCTCTATACTGCGTCCACTCGCCAGGTGTTGGATGGACTCAGAGCCATGGATCTTGGTTGGAAAAAAAGCCAGAGTCTGCAATCTTATCCCCCCTGCCCCAGCCTTCTATGTGCATGTAATGTACCAAAGGTGAGTGTGGGACTTTGGGCCTCACTCCATAAAACATCACCATGGTTCTCTTCCACTCTGGTCCTTTGCCTTTGCCTCATGAAAACGGGTAGGTGTGTTTTGTATACTTGAGAAATGGTGCAGTCCAAAGCCCCTGACCTTCTGGCTGCCCTAGGCAAGTTGATGATGGAAAAGTTCCAGCATTCCTGTAAGGCCTACAAAGTTAGACTGTACAACTCCAAGAGAAAGTCATGGGTAGAGCGTGCTCCCCTCCGGGGATGGTCCAATATCACTCCTAGTTCTCACCTACCTTGACAGGAACTTTGACAGAGAGAAATTCTAAAGTGGTAGCATAAAAGTTATGTAATCCTTAACTACATAACTTGTACTCAGTTAGAAGTGGCTTTCAGCTATACACAAAGTGATTTAGAAAAACCACTTCAAGCAAAGATGGTATCTTCTTTCCACATCATTCCCAGTCTGGAGGCAAGTGGCTCCAGGGCCAGGACAGCAGCTTGGAGCACTGAGAGTCTCAGGTTCTCTTGGTCTTCTCTTCAGTCATCTTAGGAAACTGTTTTCACAGACTAGGCTGGCTCCCATCCTACCCTCAGTCCTGAACTGTCCTGACCCCCTATTTCAGGAAGAAAGCGAGGAAGGAAGACAAAAGACATGTTCCAGCCTTCTGTATCTCTTTGAAGGAGCTTTCCCAAAGCCTCAACCAACTGACATCTGCTACATCTGATGGCCAGAACTGTGCTGGGGTAACCTCTCAGCAAGTCCTGTTGGGAAATGTAGTTTAGTATAGCCAAGGTAATTGCCACTCACAATAAGACTGAGTTCTGTTAAGTAGAGAGTTTAGGCAACTGGCACAAGTCAACACGAACATTCACACACAAACACATAGGCATCTAGTACCAACTCAGAGGTCCAAATAAGATTCTGAGGAACCCACAGTGAAGGTGTACCTGACTTTCGAATGGATAGGCGGCCTATGCATCTGTTCATGATGTCAGACTTCATGATTATGGGCTCACTTTAGTCGGTCATGTTGCAAATATAACTTCTCAGTCATTTGGAAGATCAGAGGAAATGATCCCATCAAGAGCCCACATGTTATTCTTCAGAGCTGTAAGAACAAACCTCAAAGTAAATGTGAAAAATAAAAGTGTCCAATAGGAATTATACTTTTGTGATTAAAAGACCCATTGCAAGTTACAAATAGTATGAGGCAGACACATATGATGAGCAAAAGAACAATTCTGTGGTTGCCTTTAAAGTTCTTGCTACCTCAAGAAAGGAAATATGGTGGAGGAAACAGGCTTCAGTTAGAGCACAGTTGGCTTCAAATCCCACCTCTGCTCATTTCTAACTCGGCAGAGTTCCTGCCTCTGAACTGTGGATAGCATATAAAGACGGAGGTTTTGCATATAAAGTAAAGGCCCAGCTAATTTAAATAATATTTATTAATGTCATTGACAAATTTTGTTTCTGTTTAATCATATTGAATTAAGTGGTTTAACCAACTGATTCTACTGTAAAAAAATTAAAGTCATTGCACTGTTCCCTGCAGCAGGGGAAAAGAGGTATATAAAAGGAAGTTTTGGATGCAGACTATTTAACCAGAATTCTAACAGTACAATTGTGGGGGTAATTTTTTATGTTTAAGAAGGAGAGATAATTATTTCTCAAGGTGAGAATGGTCAGTGTTTCATTTTCCCAGGAACTGGTTTGGAGAATCCATTGGGAAACAAATTCTATTCTGTTTTTCCTCTGTAACTATAGACAGGACAACCCGCATTGGATTAACACTGCTGAGCCTCCATGCAGGTCTGGCTGTGCTGTAAGGCTAGGTTGAACTCCCAGGGCTGCTGTCTGGAAAGACAAGCCTAGGAGCCATCGGAGCTATTTCCTGGCCTGGACACTGAGCCAAGAAGCAGGAGACAGGGAGGTGAAAACAAAACCTGAATCCAAAGGCTTTGTCACTTTTCAAAGCTGCCTGAATTCTCGTTAGTTCTTTGTTGCTGGTTGTGCTAAGGACATGCCATGATTTGGAATTTGATTCATAACCATTGTAACACAGAATCTTCATCTTAAAAGTCATCATCAGCAAAATAAATTAATGAGTGAAAAATAAAAATACCTATTCTTCTTTTTCAAAAAAGCAAAAATGAAACAAAACAAAACAAAAAGACAGGGGTGGGAGGTTTTGGACACAGATTCCCAGCTTCTAGGAACACAGAGTATCTTACACTGACCAAGTTTGCCTTCCTCACGGGGGACACTGGGACTGAAACTATCTCCTTTCCCGTTTAACTAATGCTTTCCTTGCTTCTCAGGGAGACATTTCACAGAGCATGCCAAACCCTGCAGTGGGGCTGCGGGCAGTGAGCCCTCTTCTCACTGCAATAATACACAGGGACAAAGGACACCGGACAGAGAAAAGCATTTATTTTTATAGTATCACTTCCTTACTTTCCCAAATGATAAATGTTTGGATTACTTATTATTAAATCAGAAGGGGCAGAAACCTCAAATCTAATTTGGCTTTCACTATTTGCACCACTATTTGTTTATCTTTCATTCATTACTTAGCTCAGGAAATTATACAAAAGAACTTGGCCATTCATTTCACTTTGTGTCCAGAAGTTTTAATCTGCTGTTCTCAGCGGCAGTCCTTCTGTCTCAGCTACTTGCACTATTGAAATATAAAGAGGCCAGAAGGCTTATATTTCTTTACAAATACTCTAAAATGCAGAAGGAAAAGAGCTCCTAAGTACGACACACAAGAAATCATTCCACACATAGGACTACACCATCTAGCCCACAATGCAGGCAGTTTCTATGGAAATCCGGACAGGAGCTCCTGATAAGGAGACCACAGTGAGCAGTGACAAAGACATGGTCCAAACATTCATTCACTGTGCATGCTGAGGAGACCTCAAGAGTATCAGGAAAAAATAAAAAGAGACTGACCTAGCCCGGGCTGGAGAAGGCAAAGACGGTGTGATCCTTGGAAGGAGAAATTACCAATGGGGCTTGCATGGTTCCCAATAGGACAGCTGTGCTTGGGAAATAGAGTACCAGGCTTTCAGGACATGCAGAAGGGCAGGAAAGCTCTGTGTGATCAGCTGGGGACAACCCTGATTCCTGTGTACACACTGCAATCCCATGACATCCTGCATGGTATCTCCTGTGCCTACAGCCCCTGCCCCAAATCATGTCGGCCATACAATCCTTTACCAACAAGAAAACATATGTATTTGATCTCCACACTCACATGGTCCAAGCAGCACTCAGCACCTTCCTCTAACACCAGCTAATGACCCTTTCTAGAAAGTATCCTGGAAGCATCTCTGTGTTATGTCTTTCCTTCACTTTTTATTTCCAGTCCATTCTTTCTACTCACCCCAAGACATGCTTGCTTCAAATGAAGTCTGAAATTTGCCATTTCTTCCCATCTTCACAGCTGACTAACTTGTCCAGGGCCTCATGCCTAGAAGTCAGTCCAAAGCATCAGGAGGAGCATGGACTCCAGGGTTGAATGACCTAGTCTCCATCACCTTATCCTCTCTGTGACCTTTGTTGAGAGTCTTAGTTCTTTGAGGTTCCTTACTCAACTGAAAAATACAGCTACAAGTCCTGCTTTGCAGGGTTATGGAAGACCATACAACATTTGCAAAATTACCGCATAAGGCAATGTTTAGCAGTCTTTCTGAACATACTGTCGTTAGACCAGTTTTGGATTCAACAACCCTCAGGGAATTCCTCCTCACCAAACACAGGCTGTTCCTTCTGCCAGAATGCTTCTCTGGTCTCTTCATGGCATCTTTGTGATCTATAACCCTCAGAATCTGCTCAGGTGGAACCAGCAACCCCACTCAGATTTGAGTCCTCCTGGAGCCTGAGGTCTGCACATAGTGCAGTTGCTGATTCTCCTCTTCATCATCCAAATCTGCTTATTGTTTAATGCTCATCTCAGATGTGAGCTTTTCTTTTCTTTTTTTTTAAGACTTTTTATTTGTTTATTCGACAGACAGAGCTTTTGCAACAAATGCCCCAAAGATTGATCTCTGATCTCCTGGTTCTGACAGCCAATGGGGCTTTCATTCACAAGTTCCACTAACAGTAACATTTATTAATGAGTGTAGGATGAGCACCCTCCCCTTCCCCACAGCTATGCATCCAAGCCCTGTACAAAAGGAGGAGCCCAAAACACGCATCTCCCAATTACTTCCTACTTCCCAAGCTGCTGCCTGAGCATCTGATTTCCAACCAGCTTGCATATAGCGGCTGAATGGAATCCTCTCCTTTGGGACATTTATGGGTAAGGCAGCTTAGACAATCACAAAGTTTTGAGAGACAACCAAGAGCTTGAGCTGGGCTGATGGATGAATCATATCAAGCATCTTTTCTGACCACAATGATATAGAACTAGAAATCATTACAACAAAAACAACAGAAAAAAAAAAAAAAACCTGGAAAAAAACCATGAAGGTATGGGCTAAACAACATGCTGTGTAACCAATGGGTTAACGAAGAAACCAGAGACAAAATTTAAAAATACCTTGAGACAAATGAAAATAGAAACATGACACTCTAAATCTATGGGAGACAGCAAAAGCAGTTCTAAAAGTAACATTTATAGAGATACAGGTCTACCTCAGGAAGCAAGAAAAATTGCAAATAAACAATCTAAACTTATACCTAAAGGCATGAGAAAAAGAAGAACAAACAAAGCCCAAAGTTAGTAGAATGAATGAATTAATAAAGATCAGTGGAAATAAATGAAATGAAACTAAAAGTCGCAATAGAAAATATCAGTGAAACTAAGAACTGGTTCTTTTAAAAGATAGACAAAATTAATAAAACTGTAGTCAGACTTATCAAGAAAAATAGAGCCCAAGTAAACAAAATCAGAAGTAAAAAAGAAGTTATGGTCAATATCACAGAAATACAAAGGATTATAAAAGACTACTATAAACAATTATACATGAACACATGGGAAAACCTAGAAAAAAGTGGATAAATTCCTAAAAATGTACAACCCCCACAAAATAATAAACATTCCCCCAAAAGTATTAGAACTTATAAATGAATTCAGTAGAGTTCCAGGGTCAAAATTAATATACAGAAATCTGTTACATTTCTATACACTAATTACAAACTATCAGGAAAAAAATAAGAAAACAACCCCATTTATAGTAGCATTAAAAAGAATAAATTTAAAAATATATATTTTTATTTATACTGTATATGTCATATCTATATATCTGAAAGATATTGTGTTTATGAATTAAAATAATTTGTATTTTTAAATGTCCATACTACCCAAAGTAATCTACACAGACCTGGAGCAAATAATTCTAAAATGTGTATGGAATTACAAAAGACCCAAAATAAACAAAGCAATCTTAAGAAAGAAGATCATAAATGACTCTTAATCTCACAAAACAAACTGGGGGTTGCTGGGGGGAGGTGGGATTGGGAGAGGGGGAGCGGGCTATGGACATTGGGGAGGGGAGGCGAACCATAAGAGACTATGGACTCTGAAAAACAACCTGAGGGTTTTGAAGGGTCAGGGGTGGGAGGTTGGGGGAACAGGTGGTGGGTGATGGGGAGGGCACGTTTTGCATGGAGCACTGGGTGTTGTGCAAAAAGAATGAATACTGTTACGCTGAAAAAATTAATAAAAAGGGGAAAAAAAAATTTATAAATCAAAAAAAAAAAAAAAAAAAAAAAAAAAAAAAAAAAAAAAAGAAGATCAAAGGTAGAGATACCATGCTCCATATTTCAAACTCTACTACAAAGCTATAATAACCCAAAACACATGGTACTGGTACAAAAGCATACACATAGATCAATAGAACAGAATATAGTCCAGAAATAGTCCAGAAATAAACCCATAATTTTTTGGTCAATTAACTTATGACCAAAAAAGGCCAGAATATACAGTAGAGAAAAGACAATCTCTTCAATTAACAGTATTGGGAAAACTGGACAATTACATGTGAAAGAATAAAAACTGGATCATTTTCTTACACTATATATCAAAAAAAAAAAAAAGAAAACCAAAACAAAACATACACAAAATGGATTAAAACACCTAAATGTAGGACCCGAAACCATAAAACTCCTAAAAGAAAACAAGCAACAAACTCTTGGATGTTCATCTCAGCCATATTTTTTTAGATCTTTTTGTTGCAAGAGCAACAAAAGCAAAAACATATAAATAAATGGGACTATACCCATCTAAAAAGCTTTTGCACAACAAAGGAAGCCATCAGCAAAATGAAAAAGCAACCTACTGAATGGGAGGAGATAATTGCAAATAATATATCCGAAAAGGAGTTAATATCAAAAATATATAAAGAACTCATACAATACAGCACCAAAAAAAAAAAATCCAATTAAAAAATAAGTAGAGATTGGAACAAACATTTTTCAATAAAAGATACACTGATGGCCAACAAACACAAGAATAGATGCTCAAGCATCATTAATTATCAGGGAAATGAAAATCAAACTCACAATGAGATATTACACTCACACTCGCCAAAATGTCTATTATCAAAAAAATAAGAAATAACAAGTGTTGGCAAGGATGTAGAGAAGAGGAAATAGTTGTGCACTGTGGTTGAAAATATAAGTTGGGGTGGCTACTATAGAAAACAGTATGAAAATTCCTCAAGAAATTAAAAGTAGAACTATTATACAATACAACAATTTCACTTTGTGTATTTACCCAAAGAAAATAAAAACACGAATTCAAAAAGATATACATACACCAGTTATAATGGTCAATATAATTTATAATGGTCAATGGACAGGAAGCAATGTCTGTCCATTGATAAATGAATGGATAAGATGTGGTATACACACACACACACACACACACACACACACACACATAGGAATATTAGTCATAAAAAAGAATAAAATTTTTCCATTTGCTACAGTATGGATGGACCTAGAGGATGTTATGCTGAAATAAGTCAGGGACAGAAAAATACAATATGATTTTACTCATATGTAGAATCTAAAAAACAAAACAAATGAACAAACAAACAAATACAAGAAATAAACTGATGATTGCCAGAGGGAAGAGGCATGGGAGATGGACAAAACAGGTGAAGCGGATTCAGGGGTACAAACTTCCCATTTTAAAATAAACTAGTCATGATGATGAAAGGTACAACATGGAAAATATGGTCAATAATATTGTAATAAAATTGTATAGTAACAACTAATCATTTTGCAATGTGAATCAATTTCAAATCACTATTTTACAACAGAAACTAATATGATATTGTATCAACTTTACTTCAGTGATAGACAGATGATAGATGATAGATAGATAGATGATAAATAAACAAAAACTTCCCAACAAACAAAAACCCAGGACCAGATGGCTTCACTGGTGAATTCTACCAAACACTTAAAGAATTAGTACCAATCCTTTTCAAATTCATCCAAAATAGAAGAGGGGAAAAAAATTCATAAACTCACTTTATAAGCCCACTATTACCCTGACACTAAAACTAGACAAGGACACTACTGAAAAGAAAATTGTAGACCGATATTTCTGATAACTATAGATGCAAAAATCCCCAACAAAATCACAAACCAAATTTAACACATTAAAATGATCATATGGATGATCAAGTGGGAATTATTTTAGGAATGCAAGGATAATTCAGTTCAACATGGACTAATCAATCAGTATGATAAATCACATTAATATAAAGGGCAAAAATCATGATCTTAATATATGCATAGAAAGCACTTAACAAAATTCAACATTCTTTCATAATAAAAATTCTCAACAAACTGGGAATAGAAGGAAAGTACCTCAACGTAATAGGTAAGTAATGAGAAGCCTATAGCTATCATACTCAAAGGTGATACATATAGAAAACTATAAAGATGCTACCAAAAAATGTTATACCTTATAAATGAATTCTGTACAGTTGCCTGATACAAGATCAATAGACAGACAGTTACGTTTTTCTACACTAACAATAAACTATCAGAAAGAAAAATTAAGAACATAATCCAACTTATGATAGCATAAAAAAAGAATAAACTACTTAAGAATAAATTTAACTGAAAGGAAAGCTCTATATATTGAAAACAGTATAAAAACTATAAAAAACTGGTGAAAGAAATTGGAAGGACACAAATCAATGGAAACATATTTTGTACTCATTGATTGGAAGAATTAATATTTTTAAAATATCTATACCACCCAAAGCAATCTACAGAATCAGTGAAATCCTTAACAAAATCCCAACAGTGTTTTTCAAAAACTAGAACAATCCTAAAATTATTATAGAACACAAAAGACTCTGAATAGCCAAAACAATCTTAGGAAATAAGAACAAAGCTGGAGGTATCATGTTCCCTGATTTCAAACTATATTACAAAGCTATTATAGTCAAAACTGTATAGTATTGGCATAAAAACAGACATATGGATCAATGAAAGAGAATAGAGAGTACAAAAATAAACCAATGCAATCAAGACCAACTAATGTGTAACAACAGAGGCAAGAATATACAGTAGGCAAAGGATAGTCTCTTCAATAAATCGTCTTGGAAAAACTGGACAGCTACAAGTAAAACAATGAAACAGAACCCCTACTGCACACCACATACATACAAAAATCAACTCAAAATGGGTTAAAGACTTGAACATTAGACTTGAAACCATAAAACTACAAGGAAACAAAGGTGGTAAACTCCTTAACACTGGTCTTGACAGTGATTTGGAATCTGATAGCAAAAGCCAAAGCAAAAATAAACAACTGGGTATACATCAAACTAAAAAGCTCCTGCACAAAAAAAGAAACCATCAACTAAATGAAAAGGCAACCTATGGAATGGGAAAACATACTGCAAAACATATATCTGATTAAGAACTGATATTCAAAATATACAAGAAATGCATACAACTTAATAACAAATAAAAATCAATCAATCAATAAATCTAATAACCCAAGTAAAAAATGGGCAAATGTCCTAAATAGACATTTTTCCCAAAAAGGCATACAAATGGCCAACAGGTACATAAAAATGTGCTAAATATCACTAATCATTAAAGACATATAAATCAAAACTACAATGAGCTATCACCTCATGCAGGTAAAAATGGCTAATTTCAAAAAGACAAGAGATAACAAGTTCTGGTAATGATATGGAGAAACGGGAACACTCATGCCCTGTTGGTGGTGCAGCCACTGTGGAAAACTCTGTGGAGTTTCCTCAAGGAATTAAAAATACGATGACCCCGCAATCTTACTTCTCTGTATATATCCAAAGGAAACAAAACTATTATATCAAAGAAGTCTGTACTTCCATGATTTTTGAATCTGTACTTCCATGATTTTTGGCAATAGCCAATGTATGGAAACAACATAAATGTCTAAGGGTGGATGAATGGATAAAGAAATGTGTTATATAGGGGCGCCTGGGTGGCTCAATGGGTTGAAGTCTCTGCCTTCCGCTCAGGTCATGATCCCAGGGTCCTGGGATCGAGCCCCGCATCGGGCTCTCTGCTCAGCGGGAAGCCTGCTTCCTCCTCTCTCTCTGCCTGCTGCTCTGCTTACTTGTGATCTCTGTCAAAGAAATAAATAAAATCTTAAAAAAAAAAAAAAAGAAATGTGTTATATATATCCAACTGAATATTATTCAGCCACAAAAAAGAGGGAATTTTTTCCATTTCAGACAACATGGGTGGACCTTAAAGGCATTATTGTTAAGTGAAATAAGCCAGACAGAAACATACAAATACTGCATGGTATCATTTATGTGTGTAATGGAATGAAGGAAGGAAGGAAGGAAGGGAGGAAGATAGGGATAAAGAGAGGAAGAGAGAGAGAGAGAAGAAGAGAGAGAAAGGAAGAAAGGAAGAAAGAGAGAAAAGAAAAGAAAGAAGAAAGGAAGGGTGGGAGGGAGGGAAAGAGAGAGGGAGGGAGGTAGAAAAAGAATCAAATTCATAGAAATAGAGAGTAGACAAGTAACTGGGGTGTGGAAAATAGGGAGAGGTTGGTAAAATGGTACAAAATTTCAGTTATGAGTAAGCTTTGCTGAGCTAACATGTAGCATGGTGACTATAGTTGATAACATTATATTGTATAATTAAAATTTGCTGAAAGTAGAATTTACGTGTTCTCACCAAAAAAAGGGCGAAGCATAAATATGTGAAGTGATTGATGTTTTCATTAACTTTATGAAGAGAATCATCTCACAATATGCATGTATATCAAATCACCATGTGTATACTTTATCTGACAGTTTGTCAATTATTCCTCAGTAGAGCTAAAAAAAAAAAAGCACCCTTTCATATTTCTTAGGTAAACCCTACTGTGCAAGTGATCATAGCAAATAAACAGAGATAAAGTGTTTCACTGGGCAAAGACATAGGTCTAAATGTTTCACATGTATTAATTAATTTACTTTATCCTCACAGCCTAAGAATTTTGGTATTGCCAATCCATTTATAGAGTATGAAACAAGGACTTCCTATCCGTCTTCATGAAATGGCATCTTGTAATGTCAGAAATAACAATGAAGCAAGTTAGTCTGAGTGAAGACTTCACAGAGAAAGCCCATGTTCTCACAAGAGAAATGCCAGGCCTTTAATGTGGAATGTTACCTCCTTCGAAGTCACACTGGACAGTCATTTCAGATGCCCCTAATGGGAAACTTAGCATTTCTCCAGTCAATCTTCACAAAACCAGTTTGTGTGTTGTGGTGTTTGTTTTATTTTTGTTTTTGTTTTTGTTTTTAGATTTTATTTATTTACTTGACAAAGAGAGATCACAAGTAGAGAGGCAGGCAGAGAGTGCGGGGGAAGGAGGCTTCCCGCTGAGCAGAGAGCCCAATGTGGGGCTTAATCCCAGAACCCTGGGATCATGACCTAAGCCAGGAGCCGCATGTGTTGTATTTTTTGAAAGCAAAATAGAAACAGGATGAGTTTTTACTATTATGTATATATGTGTTCTGTGTCCTGTGTAATAATTTTTCAGTTGCGGACTACTGGTATAACCCAACAACAACCCAGCTTGTGGCGTATATATTATGTTAACTGCAAGAATGCAGGGATATTTAAGAGAGAGAGAGACAGTTTTTTTTTTTTTTCCTGGCAAAGCTTCTTGTTTGTATGTGAGGAAGTTACTCATGCTTCAAATATTTAGAATTTAATATTTAATTAAAAGTTACTATTTGGGCAATTCTAGGGACAGAAAATCAAACACATTCAGCTACTCTCCAATAATTATATGTGTGATCTTATTTTAAGTACAAGGTGTTGGTGCTATTCTTATAATTTTTCCTGAATTCCTTGTGTTTGACCAATGAGAAAAGCAGAAAGAGCTCTGGACATAGAATGGGCTGACTCAGGTCTATCCTGACCTTACCCCGAGTGTGCATTGGGAGGAAGCATCTGAACTTCTTGGGACTGTTGCCCTTTGTTCAGATGGTAGGGTAAGTGAGCAAAGTCATGTTCTCCTACCTGTGGAGCTCTTGCCATAGACAACTGAAAGGGTGGATATCAGAACACTTTATGTCCTGGCTTTATTCCTCCTCCACTACCCTTAAGGGCAAACACTCTTCCCCATGGGAAATACAAGGTTAACAATGATGCAAAAGAAGAAAGTTAAACCTCAGTGGCCTAGAGAGCTGCATCCTCACATCCCCCAAAGTTCTGCTATATCCCCAAGCTTAAAAGATGGCCCTCAGAAGATCTGAATATGCTTGCTAACTCTGCAGATACACACAACATACCCCTGTCCTGTGTGGGTCATAGACATTGGCGACAGGTTGGGGGCTTGTCTTCATCTTTCGGGAGAGTGAGAAGGAAGTCTGAAGGCAGAGCCCTGAGCCCCCTGGCCCTAGGGGCAGAGTGGGAGGCGTTTACTACATGGAAAGGCAGGGAAACAAGTTGATCTTACAGCAAGCCCCACATTCCATACCATCTCCATCCAAAACAAAGTACAGTAAAATTGATGTAGATAATGACAATGTGGGATGGAAGGAAACTGATGAATTATGTTCTGGAAACTTTGCTTAAGAAGACAGGAAATTGGATAGTATATTTCAAAAAGATTGTCAACAAAAAAGTATTCAAATTTAAATTTTTTTATATAGAGCATTAAATTCTCCACCATCCAAAGAAGTCACTTTCCTACAAAAGTTTATTTATTATGATTCTGGATAACTAGCATTTTAGGGACCACTTTTCCATCTTTTGTACAATGAGAAATAACTCTGAATAAATTCTAAGTATGATTTTTCCATGTACCTCAAAATTTGCTTATCATTCCTCAGATTTTTCAAAGTGGATTTAGGTTCCCCAAAATAGGCTAGAGTCAACATTTATTGAATGTCTACCATGTGCCTGGTCTGTGCTAAACTTTTTATAAGAATTATACCAGCCCTCAAAACTACACCATGGTAGGGGATTGGAGGTATCAGTATTGCCTCCAGGTGATTCATGAGGAAACTGGGGTTTGCACGGGTTATTTAACTGATACAAAACGAATGTTTTGTATCCAGATCCAAAGCCATGTTCATCTGGCTCCAGAGTCAAGCATTCAACTGCTTGGGGGAGGTGCGGAAGACAGGAAAGCAAAGCACAGGGCTTACATAACTGATAAAAGAATTGGCTCTGATGAGAAAGGCAAGTTGGCTACATTAATAAATCCCAAGCCATTTTTCTTCAGATGGTATTCAGACATCCATTTAAGGCAGTGTTAACAGCGGTCATTGTAACCTGAGTCTGATTCTAGCAACAGCTTCAGGTCCCTTCAGTAAAGAAAAGCATTTTGTAGAAGAGGAGACTCTTCTCATTGGGTCCCAAAATCAGAAAATAGACAACAAGGAGAAGTAAGACGCACTCCTTCTTAGCCATAATCTGGTTTATTTCACTTCAGTTCTGGTAAGTTGGATGGAGAGCCTGTGAATGCCTTGACAAACTAGCAGTTTCACCAGGCAGGATCCAGGCCCTGAGTTTCCACAGGAAAATACTGTGGCAACTCTCTTGGCAGACAGAAGTCAACACATCAATGAGGAATGCTCAAACTCAGCTTGTAACCCAGAGATGTCACATGGGAGAAGCCTCACGGTTCAGGTTGGGTGTCTCCCAGAGGTCTTGGTGGCAGGCTTTGGCAACCTTGGTCATCTACCACTGCAGATGAGTCCACGACCATTCCCGGGAGCAGTGTGCTCTCAGGAGGGGAGAAAACACAGAAGTCATGGTTGCTATCAGGAGTATAAACCACTTTTATCAAACCTCTGCAAATACCACTCCATAGAAGTCCGGAACTCCCCTACAAATGTGCAATTCTCAGCCTGAGAAGCTGTTCCCATAGGAATTTAAGTCTGGCTCTCAGCTACTTCTAGTTTTTGTTTGTTCCTGAAAAGGAAGGAGAAAAAGACAAGAAAGGAAAGGCACCTGGTTGACTCAGTCAGTTAAGCATCTGACTTGATTTTGGCACAGGCCATGATCTTAGGGTGGTAAGTTCGAGCCAGACATCTGGGTCCATGCTGGATGTAGAGCTTGCTTAAGAGTCTCTCTCTCTCCCTCTGCCCCTCACCCAAGCACTGCCCCCCACCTGCCACTTGTGCTCTCTCTCTCTCTAAAAAGAGGCAGAGAAGGAGCTGAAAGAGAAGCATTGTGTGGCCTCTTTTCCTTAGTTCCTCATCCCATGAAACTCATTATTTCACTGCTAAACTAATGATGATCCAGGCAGAAAGGCCCCGAGAGGCATCAGAGGGAGACTCTGGCACCCACAGGGGCCCCTAGACCCAGGTCCTCCATCTGTCTCCAAGGTATGTGTGGAGACAGCCCACCCACTAACATTTATGAGGCTTACTTGGACTGAGAGGCCTGAGCAACACCACTGGAGTTAAATGGAAGTAAAGGCAGAAGTGAATGGGATGCACTTTGGAGTCACAGCACCTTCGGGCAACACTGATGCCAAGGACGCCCAAGTACTGGCCAGGAGATGAAGGCCTTGCCTGGAGCTCTATGCCAGAGCCACTAGCATTGAATTGTTCACCAAGAAGCTGGAATGACTTTCCAACACCACCTGGCTTCAGGCAGGTAAGATCTGAGTGGAGACAAGAGAACCAGCCTCCCAGACTTCTGGTATGGTGCTGTTCCCGCTAACTCCACCCTATATTTATTTGAGAGGGTTTCCTTCTGCAACACATCAGTAGTATTTTGATGTCTGGTGTTGCATGAGTGCTTGGACAATACTCATTTTCCCTAGACTAGTTAGTGTCTTTCTAATGTTGGGGAACCCACATTGATAGAGACTCAGATTCTTCTCCAGCCAAAATGGAGTCAAGTCCAGAAAGGTATCCATCTTAGAAGAAATGCCTGAGTGTTGTTCTAGCACATAGAATGTCATCCCCTCTCACTGTGGATTTATTAATATTTATCCTTATAATATAATAGTAACCTTCCCAACTGACTGAAAAATTTTGAGCTGACCCAATAAATTCTCAACAACTATATTACCAAAAGAGAATCAGCTTATTTTTTCTCCAACCCAGAAAGAAAAACATTAGGACATTGAATAGACATACTAAGATTTTGAATTCATTTTTTTTTTTTTTTTACGAAGTTCTAAAGCTGATAACTTTTTAGCTGTCGGAAAAGAGAAACTGGTGCACTAGTAGAGAAAACACTTCTCTTCTCCAGAAATGAGCAACAAAAAACTGACCTACTTTGCTATGGAGAAAATTAATCCATTGATCCTGCTGGTTTCCCTCACCTTCCATTTAGAGAAGAGTATGGAGTCTCTAACACCCTGCCTAGGATAAGGACTGATAAACACAGAGAGTTATGGATCCAGCCTCAGGGAGCTTAGGCTAGAGGAGGAGCAGGCAAAATAACTCTTAGATTTCCTTCCATTTAAAATTCCATTGTTGCCTCTGCCTTCGCCTCAGGTCATGATCCCAGGGTCCTGGGATCGAGCCCCACATCTGGCTCTCGGCTCAGCGGGGAGCCTGCTTCCTCCTCTCTCTCTCTTTCTGCTTCTCTGCCTAGTTGTGATCTCCGTCTGTCAAATAAATAAAATAAAATCTTTAAAATTCCATTGTTTAGCAATTAATGATACTGATAAGAAACATGTCTATCTCACTATCTGATGTTCTTCCAACAGTAACATCAAGTGACTGATGCCACATTTCCTTCTGTCCTTCTGTTAGCCTGAATCTGTTGTGGGTTTCCTAGTGAAAGGTAACTGGGGCGCCTAAGAGAATATCCAGATGCAGGTCACCTGCACCCTGGTTATGGTCCCTCTGTCTGTGTTGACCCTTCTCCCCTGGTCCTCTGGCAAAAAGAGTGAAAAGCAGTTTGGTCATCTCATGTCACCTTTGCTAACATCTAGTCCTTCATCAGATATTTAGTCAGCACTTATTCTGGACAGGCCCTCCTCTAAGGTGTTCTGAGGTTCCGGTCAGAAACATGTGCTCACTCTTGTGGCGCTTTGTCTTTCAGCAGTGGGAAACAAACAACAAACAAGCAAAGGCATATCGGATAGCCATGAAGACAGAGCAAGGAAGTGAAACAGCGGAGGCTCATAGGGGTTGCCAGGAGGAAGGAGGATTGCTATTTTGTTTCAGATGGTCCTGGAAGGCTGTGCTGATAAGAGGACATCTGAGCAGAGACCACAAAGAACACAGCTATCTCGAGGAAGAACATTCCAGATGGAAGGAATAGCATGTGCAAAACCCTGGGGCAGGAACTGTGGCAAGAAGAAAAGACAGTGTGGTTCAGCAGAAGCGGGGAAGAAGAAAGTGATAGAAGATCAGGTCAAAAAGGTCAGGTCATGCAAGTCATACAGGTCAAGCAAAGACTTCAGCTGTGCTCAGTGTTAACAGCTGGCCACTCCAAGTGACTTAATCTAATTTCTGCTTTAAGAGCCTATTTTGGGTACATGCGGAAAGTAGCCCACGGAGGAGGCAGAGACCAGGGCTGTGGCCTTTTGGGGCCTCGTGAGAGGCGAGGATGCCTCAGGGAACCAGGCAGAGTGGGAAGCTGTGAGAAGGCACTGGTTTCTGGATGTGTCTCTAATGTGTGACGAGCTGGATGTGTGGCGTGAGAGGAAGAGATGAGTCAAGCGTGACTTCAGCACTGGGCAGCCACAGCCTCACCCTCCTCCCCACAAGCCTTATCAAGGTAGCTGTCCAAACAATGACAGTTGTCTCCATAGGAGCAGTTTGGAGAAGAGTGCTCCTGTAATGAGTGTCTCACCCACGACATATCCATGGGCTCCTTTCACCTCTCCCTGTAGAGGGGGTTGAACTGTCCTCTGGCAGGAAGACAGTCAAAGGGAACTTTTTCCTAGAATTGTGAGTAACCGAACGCTGCTAAAAATGAGACTTGACTTTACAGGGCACATACTGGAAATGAAGGCTATTAATAGGTTCCTTCAGAACAGCTGCCACACTGAAAAAGGCCACGCAAGGCAGCGTTTACAGGAGGTGAGAAAGCCCCAGGGCTCCTAAGCAAGACAGGAAAAGAAAACCATTTCTAAGACGTGCCTTTGGAATGCAAAAAAAGGTCAGCAATCACTTCCCCCCACTCCTATCAATGGCCAAACCTAGCTGAGAGCTAGTGTGTGACTCTTTGACCTAAACAGAGAATGAAAAGTATGGAAGAAGCCAAGAAAAAAAAAAGTAATTAATTCTTAAAGGACCAATAGGACACATACCCCTGAACCTCAAATCTAGTACAATTGTTCATTTAAATTAGTAACTGGTAACAAACCAACCTCACCCTAACAGGGGGTTGTGACCTAGACTCTACGGGCTCAAATCCTGGACAAGGAACAAAGATACCAAGTTGGATGCTTTCTTGTCCTTTTCTGTTTTTGCACAAATAAGTAAGAAAAAGGGTGCTTTGGTTCCTTTCAACAATATTTGCTGACACCTCATATGTGTAAGGCACTGCATGAGCCACGCTCACGCGGGACTGCGTCTGTGAACCCAGTGTGCAATGGGACAAAGAGAAAATCGTGCAACAGGAATGAAAGTGGTTGAAAAGCAGCCCATTTCTTTCAAGTAGCAAAGTGAAAAATAAAACAAAACAAAACAAAGCTGAATTCCCATTGTGTGCCTTTTTTTTCTTAGCCAGTGCCCTGAAAAGCTACAGATACCCAATGAAACTGCCTCAGTAAAGTAAAAGGAGCACAGCTTGTAATCTTAGAGATCTTATTTTGAATTCAAATATACCTGCTGCTAGCTGACCTTTGAGAAACTGACCTAATGTTTGTGAGCCTCAGTTTCCTCATCAGTGAAATGGGCATAAATTATTTAAGCCCACAGTGTTGTGGGAATCAAATGGGATAACACGCAAAAGGACCAGTCCCAGTGCATTGCTGCAAATGTTAGTTTGCCTCCCCGGTTGCTAATGGAAGAGGAAAACAAAGAAGTTAAGCCAAGGGAACTTACATAGCCTGGGAATCCAGAAGGAAACTGTTGCAGTAGGCATATTTTCCAAATTGTGTCACTGGACACTGATCACATACTGAGTATAGTTGCAAGAAATGGCGTCCCACATCTCTATCCCCTACCAGAATGCCCTCTGTGTCAATGCAGCTTTGCAATAATTCTGTTCAGAATTGGTCCAGTTTGCAAATGAACATAAATTTTCTTTTGCTTTTTTCCCTTAGTCTTGTAGATATGTTATGTTTTCTTCAGAATTTAGAGGACCCTGAACTAGCTGGAAGGTATTCTTTAGATGCCAAGACCCAGGAACCCCCTGAGGTGGTCTGTCTCCTTCGTCTGCCTCTGGATTTCACCTGGGTGTCACACAAAACCAGAAACCCCTCAACTAGAAAGAGATTCTGTGACTGAATCAACCTTTTTGTTGTTGTTGTTGTTGTTGTTAACCTCTTAGAAGATATTTGGGAGGAATCTAAGTATCATTGTAAAATTCACAAAATCCCAAACCCACTGAGCGAGCAGCAGATGAGGGAAATTGTTCCACATCCTGTCGGGAAGAAATGAACAGGACCGGGAGGAAGAATGTGCTGCATGGTGCGAAAGCTCGGTTTTGATTCCTGAAGCTGAACTTCTGCCACATTTCTGTGTGGAGCTAGCTACCAGCTCAAGCAGAGAGCACAGACCCTATGTTCGGAAGACTCCAAGTGCAAACTGGAGCTGTCCCCCTCGGCAGCTGTGGGAACGTGGACAGGAAGCCAGGGACCCTGAAGAGACAGTGTAGGAGTACATCCTGTGGGGATAGATAAAAAGTAACAGCCAGGCTGTGGGAAACTCTTCTGAGCAAACACGTGAGCTCGAGAATTTCCTGAGCCAAAGATCGGACTCCAGTTATTTGTTGTATCTGTTTATTTGTTTTCCAAGTGATTCTGCATAATTCTGACAAAGTGAAAGAAGATACAGATCTAAAACCTGGATGATGGTGTCTTTTTAAGCTTTTGCTCACAGAACACTCACGATACTGGGCAGAGGGGTGCCAGTCTGAATTCAGGATTTGCCACCAAGGCCAGTGGGCCACAGGCAGTGGCGGGTGGGGTGTCTGGCAGGCCCCTCTGGGTGGCAGAGGAAGCTGGTCCACAGGCATTCCTGCAGGTCCAGGGGGTGCCTTTCCTACTGCACCAGCCTCCTCCGGGCCTGTGAAGAAGCGTTCTCTCAGAATCACATAACCAGGAAGCAATTTATCATCATCAGGCGCCTTATCAGAGTCTGGCATTCTTCTGAATTTCCAAGAAAACTGCTTCATAATTTTTACCAAGACTTATAATTCATCCATCTTGCATATTAGAATTTAAAGCAATAAAGTACATGTTGGGTAAAATTATGTTTCCAGTACCTTTTAGAGGCAGAGACTTACTTTTTAATCCTTTTAAGATGATAGCTAAATGGATTTGTTCTGAGACACCTTTCAGCTGCTGTGACACAGATGTGGGTAAGGGGCGTCTGCACAGCGGCAGATGCATCTTGGCCCCAGCAGGTGCATTGTCCAGCCCCCACAGCGGCTTGACCAGCCCACTGTCTACATGGTCTGCTTCTCCTCTGGGTGTCTCCTCAATGTCCCTTTGGAACCTGTCTCCGGTGGGTCAGATCTCACTTTCCAGTCATGTTTCCTGTTACCTCCAAGTATGCTTTACAGAGTAGCTGGCTCTGTGCTTGCACACAGTGAGTATTCATGAAATGCTCCACTGAATTGAGTTGAATTAAACTGACCTTTCATGGGTTCACAGATTCCCTGTTTTCTGCCTCATCTTTCCCATCAAGTAGCCCTCCACCCTCATGACCTTTTCCCTGAGATCTCCTCTGTATCCAGCTCCTCAGGAGACCGACTGTCCGGGAGCCTACAAGGCCACAGCTGCTTCTCCAGTTTGGGCCCGCCTCTGAGACATCACACTCACCAAGTCTGCTCTTTACTAGTGTTAAGTTTTATTTCCATCTGATCTATTTATTATAGATAGCTTTTATGTTTCCTAAAGAAATGCTCCCTTATTCTTACCTCTTCGTTGTATCCTTCTCTTCAAACCTCTTCTTCAATACCTTTATACCCTGGAAGGACAAGACAGGGCCAGCCATCCAGGCCAAGGCCCCCATGTGGACTTGGAAGCCAGCCCTGCAACCAGTGCAGCGGGGCCCCTCGCAGTGTGGTCTTTCTTTCCATTCGTTTCCAGCAAATGCAGCCAGAATGTCTGTCCTGACTCTGCCTGCATCCAGCTCTTTCCTGTGGGTTTACAATTTGCCTTCTACTGTGAGCTGTCATAGGCTAAAGCAGTCCACCTGACAAACCACCTTGCCCTTGGGTTTTACTGGGTCAACGTGAATATTCACCTGCCTCACAGTAAAGAAAAAGGGACAGAGCAGGAGGATGTTCCCACCAACATGAAAGAATCACAAGAAAGAATTAAAAATACCCCGGGATTCTGTGCTGAACATCTCTCAACGCATCTTCTGATTTCCCAAAGCTGATGGAAATATTCTGAAGGTATTAATAGAATGCAGATGTTAAAGAATGCCACTTAGAATTCTGCCGAACAAATGACCCTATTGGGAGGTCGTTTCCAGTCTCCAGGGACATTCCACAGAGGGCCCAGCTGATTGTCTCATATTGAAACAACATGTCCAAGACACATTCCAGCTAGAAGAAAGCGGAACAGGGCTACTCTGACCAAATATAAATCATGAGGCAAAAGGGCAACTTCACTGCCTCGGTTCTCCCTCCCTCCTTCCCTGATTCACCCTCCCACCCCCCAAGGAAAACAGAGCATTGAGTAAGAGCCTGCCAAGCCAAGCTGACTCAGGCGCCAGCCGGCGGCCCAGTGCGGCACAGATGGCGGCCGTTTGGGAAGCTCACAGCTTTCGGCGCTGTGGCCCTGATGTTTTTACTTCATTGCAATTTGTTTCTGATCTTCAGTCAAATCCTTACAACGCTGGGATCCCCTAGAGAGTTTATACTTTGACCTTAGGACAATTAACGCCAGAGGCCAAGGAACAGATAGATAAGAGAGAAATTCTGTTGGTGAGAGGTGGCTAGTCAGAGGATGAGGTGGGGTCTTATTACTAAAGTAAACGTGTTATTTGTGAAATTATTTCCCATCCAATAAAAAGAACGCAGTGTCTTTAAGGAGACAAGTTGCCAAAATAGAAAGAAAGTCTTCTTTCAAAAACTGCCAGACCTGGCGGTCCTCGGTTACTGTGTGTTCAAAAAAGGACACAAACTAACAGAGGCTGGGGCTGAAGACCTTCCCCGGGGACCAGACAGGGCCTTTCATAGCTGGGTCTGCCTACAGAGATGTGGGCTAGCTGGGTCCATGTCCAACCCCTACCTGCCCCCACCCCTGAGGGGCAGACCCCAAGCTCTAGGCCAGAAGTTGCGGTCAGATTGCAGATTCCAGATTCCCTGACCACCAGGGTTGCTGGTGGCTGGCAAGAGCAGGAGTGGTGTTTGTTCTCAACTCCTGGATGTGGCACAGGGTCTCAGGAAAGCAGGATACAGGCAATGGCTGAATACCGCCACCTGGCATGCCACCAGAAAGTAGGATCAGCGGCACCAAAGCCTCCCCACTTCTTCCCAGACCCGTGGAACAAAGGTGCATGTGTCCCTGAGGATTTGTGCAGAGATAGAACTCAAGAACAAATGAACCCAGGAAAGTTCAGTTAACACTCAGCCTGCAAACAGTAGAGTCACCCAAACCAGGAGTCCCTCAGAACTCAGAGCAGGGCTCAGGGCCTCCTGTCTCCAGGCCCCCGTTATCCTCCCTCCCTCCTGTCCCTCCTGCATGTGCATATGCAACACAGAGGCCATGACCAGAGACAAGGCCTCCCAGATGGGGCACTTGCTTCATTCTAATCTTGGCTTCCTCTTAACTCTCTTTATCTTCCTTCCAAAGACAGTCCCTGTTTGGGGCTCGGTCCAGATCTGAAGTAAGGGGCCAGAGTGACATCAGCGTGGGCTGATGGAGAGCGGCTGGTGTTTGGTGTGCACGTGGTTTGCTGGGAGAACCAGCCTATCTCTCATGGAGGCTTCCGTGGAGGAGGGCCCCAGAGGGCTGTGGGCAGTTCATTATAAATCACCCCAGCCCATGAGAAAACAGCACAAAGCATGACAGATGTAAAATTTTTCTCACCTACTCAGAGGCATATTAGCAAACACAGAGGAGGAAGGCCAGCTGAACAGGCTAGTTTAAAAAAAAAAAAAAATTCCAATTGAAAAGAAATAGCCAAAATTATTTTTTCCCCTGAAAGTTTATCAGAAAGCAAGATTATTATTACCCAATGCAGCTGAATGTTTGGTTTTCCTCAGAAAATAAAACATTCCTTTGAGAGAGGACGCCTACTGACTCTCTCCCACCCAAGAATCCTGCTTTGAAGTGCCAACAGGGCCTGGGGTCTGTCCATGCTTCCCTTCCAGGTGAGTGGAAAGGAGGGGCTCAGGCTCTGTCTACACAGTCCTCAAGGAGTATAGGGTATTAAAAGAGCTGAGGAGAGGAATCTATGCAAGTTTAAAGGTCATGGCAAGCTGGGCAGTGGAAACTGAGGAGACTATGGAAACAGAGATCTGAATGAATTACCCAGGTGACAAGGAACAGGAACAGTGGTTTTATTTTATTATTTTATTTTTTTAATATTTTATTTATTTGACAGAGAATTCACAACTAGGCAGAGAAGCAGGCAGAGAGAGAGGAGGAAGCAGGCCCCCTGCAGAGCAGAAAGCCCGATGTGGGGCTCGATCCCAGGACCCTGGGATCATGACCTGAGCCGAAGGCAGAGGCTTTAACCCACTGAGCCACCCAGGCACCCGGAACAGTGGTTTTAGACAAAAGGAACCACCAGTCATTTGGGGGGGGGGCTATAATTGGGGGAGAGAGAAGTAGAGGATGCTGTGGAGGTAGATCTGTAGAAACAAGCAGCAACAAATCCACAAACTGTTAACCCAGATAACCATGTTAAGGTGTAGACTTTTTTTAAAAATTTTTTATAATCATAAAATACATATAACGTAAAATTCACCATTTTAACCTTTTTAAGTGTATAGTTTAACCAGTTTAAGGGTATAGTTCATTGGTGTTAAGTATGCATTTCCAGGAGTCTTTTCATCTTGCAAAACTGAGATTCAGTCCCCGTTAAATAACATCGCCCCATTCTCTCTCCCCTCAACCCTGGCAACCACTAGTCTACTTTCTGTCTCTGTGATTTCAACAACTTTAAGTGCCTCATACAAGTGGAATCTATAGTATTGGAGTCTTTGTGTCTGGCTTATTTCACTTTGCGTAGGGTCCTCAAGATTCATCCATGTTGTGGCATATGTCCTTCCTTTTTAAGGCTGAATAATATTCCATTGTATATATATACCATGTTTTGATTATCCATTCATCTATCTATGGATACATGAGTGGCTCCAATGTTTTAGCTATCATGAATATGCTGCTATGAACATGGCTGTACAAATACCTCTTCTAGACTGTTTTCAGTTCTCTGGGGTGTATCGCCAAAAGTAGAATTGCCGGATCATATGGTAATTCCATTTTTAACTTTTTGAGGAACCACCATACTTTTTCCACAGCAGCTGCATCATTTTACATTCTCACCAACAATGCACAAGGGTTCTAATTTCTCCACATCCTCGCCAACATCTGTTATAAGGATTAGACTTCTCAAGAGAAAAGCCTTGAAGGATTCTTTAAAATATCCAATGCGGAGGGTTGAGTTAATCATATTCCTCAGCTCATTATGTCATCAGACATATTAGCCCATGTCACTATAATTATTAAATCTCACTGTATTGCATACCCCACATTATCCCCTTCCCCTTCAAAGGCAACGTCTTTACAATGTCTTTGTGTTTGAATGTGTTCTTACCAAGTGTATTTTGTGTTTTTAGGTTCATGTATTCTCTATTTCTATCAATGGACGGTGTAATTTATCTCATTAAAAGTCCTGGGTTTTTGTTTTTGTTTTTGTTTTTGTTTTTAACCAAGTGCTATATTTCTTAGATAGTTCATGTCACTGTGGGTACAGTGGCCCATTGCTTCTAACCAGCATACATGTTCTGTGGCCCATGTGCATTATTACAGGTTGCCCCAAACTCCTGCTTCCCACACCATGCTGCACTGAATATCTGCAGACCCATCACCATAAAGACCCACCTGGGGATTCCCACAGAGTTACTGCTGGTCACAGGGTGGTCCCATACTTGATTTGGTCTGTCCAAAATGGCTATCCCACTTGCATGCCCACCAGCAGGGCATCAAGGCTCCCACAAGGAGGAAGCTGTGGGAAGAAATCATGCTTGCAAACTAGATTAGAATTCAGACATCAGTGTCAGAAGAGTGGAGCCATGGGGGTACTTGGGTGGCTCAGTCATTTAAGCGTCTGCCTTTGGCTCAGGTCATGATCCCAGAGTCCTGCTGAGCGGGGAGTCTGCTTCTCCTTCTCCCACTCCCTCTGTGCTCTCTCTTACTCTCTCACTCTCTCACAAATAAACAAATAGAATCTTTAAAAAAAAAAATGAGTGGAGCCATGGAGGGATATTAGCAAACTCCTTAAACAAAGAAAATAAGCTCTTATTTTCTAAATAATTCTTAGGCAATTCCTTTCTGTCATTCTTTTATCCCAGACAGTGCTGATAACTGGGCTTGACCACAAAAGGTAAACCTCAGAGATGAAGTTCTCTGTTCCATGCTTCCCACACCCTTCACTAACAGTTGGCACTTTGTACAATTTTTGTATGTCAAAAGCAATTTGCTAATAAGAAACCATAGAAGAGTCGAGGATTAGGCGATTTCAGTCACACTCATGTGACAACTCAGTCTGTTATTGCAATCTGTACTCATATAAGTGAGTGCCTGCCTAAAGCTATAAGACAGGTGGAGAACTGAACAGAGGATGAAAAGTGGAGTCAGTGAAGAGAGTGCAGGAGAGCTCCGGAAGAGGTAAGTAGATGCTGCCATTGGAGCTATTACAAAACAGGAGCTCAGAAGGTGATCCTGCTTGGGCTCCCCTTCCATCTATCATCAACATCATAAAAAATGTCCTTTGCAGTGCAGAGGACACAGTCACCAGGGAGTTTCCCAAGAGAGGAACCCTCATGGGCCATACAGGCTAAAGATTAAGAATAAATAGATTATATGTACAGTAGAAATTAAAATTCTGGATTCTTTATGTATACACTTGGCTCTCTAAACCTCAGTTTCTTGCTCTGTAAAATGATGATAATTTAAAAAATGTATGTATCTGTTTCTCCTTGTTATTTTGAAGATTCACTTGTACTTTGTGCCCTAATTATAAGAAGCAAGTCAGACACAATTTCTATCATCCAGAAGCTTACACCCTAGTAGGGAGAGATGGGGATAAATATATTTTATTCCCCAACACCACCCCAAACCACAGATACTGTAATCCAGATGTTAGCTGGGGATTTCCAGCTCCTCAAAACCTAGATAATCTTATATTCTACCTCTATGCTCAACACTGTGCGGGGGGGGGGCGAACAGTGATCTCCCCAAATTTTCTTCTAACAAGTTTCCAAGGAATTTACTTCTCAGGGTCATCTCTGTCTCCTATTTCCTACTTGCTTTGAATTCTTGTTTTATATATATTATATCAGCCACATCTTTCCTCAACTTAAACACATGTGTGGGTGTGCGTACACACACACACACATGCACACCACACATACACATGCAGTGACAAGGTTTTACTGAGGATTATGGAGCTATGGTTGAAGGCTTACAGAAAATCAATACAGAAGTTTAATATTTACTTTTGGTTATCATTTTTGCTATCTCTTTTTGCCATTGGACCAGGTTGCTCAGTTCCCCTCCCTGTCTCCCCTTGTCCTTCCCTCTCTGTTCTCCTAAGCCCCCAATACCAAACACCATCTCCTATCACTCTAATGGAACAAGTCCCATAGAGCTCCCTCTAATGGAACTCCCTAGTGACCCCCAGTTCTGGGCTCAGTGGATGGTAGTTCTGTCCTCATCTCCCTCTGACCTCCCCAAAGTTTTGACACACATGAACACACCTACCTTCTTCAAATGCACTCTTTTCTTGAGTTTGTGTCCCTCTTCCCTCTCTGCTACCCCCTTTGAAGCTCACCCTCCTCTCCCAGCACATTAAATGTGGGATCTCTTCAGGGATTGGCCATAGGCCCACTTTTTCCTCATTCTATGTACCTAGGGTAAGCAAACTTTTCCTATTAAAGGTCAAAGAGTTAATATTATAGGCTTTATGGGCCATAGGGTCTTTTTTTTTTTTCCCTTTTTATTAATTTTTTCAGCGTAACAGTATTCATTCTTTTTGCACAACACCCAATGCTCCATGCAAAACGTGCCCTCCCCATCACCCACCACCTGTTCCCCCAACCTCCCACCCCTGACCCTTCAAAACCCTCAGGTTGTTTTTCAGAGTCCATAGTCTCTTATGGTTCGCCTCCCCTCCCCAATGTCCATAGCCCACTCCCCCTCTCCCAATCCCACCTCCCCCCAGCAACCCCCAGTTTGTTTTGTGAGATTAAGAGTCATTTATGGTTTGTCTCCCTCCCAATCCCATCTTGTTTCATTTATTCTTCTCCTATCCCCCTACCCCCCCATGTTGCTTCTCCATGTCCTCATATCAGGGAGATCATATAATAGTTGTCTTTCTCCGATTGACTTATTTCACTAAGCATGATACGCTCTAGTTCCATCCACGTCGTCGCAAATGGCAAGATTTCATTTCTTTTGATGGCTGCATAGTATTCCATTGTGTATATATACCACATCTTCTTGATCCATTCATCTGTTGATGGACATCTAGGTTCTTTCCATAGTCTGGCTATTGTAGACATTGCTGCTATAAACATTCGGGTACACGTGCCCCTTCGGATCACTATGTTTGTATCTTTAGGGTAAATACCCAGTAGTGCAATTGCTGGGTCATAGGGTAGTTCTATTTTCAACATTTTGAGGAACCTCCATGCTGTTTTCCAGAGTGGTTGGACCAGCTTGCATTCCCACCAACAGTGGAGGAGGGTTCCCCTTTCTCCACATCCTCTCCAGCATCTGTCATTTCCTGACTTCTTAATTTTAGCCATTCTGACTGGTGTGAGGTGATATCTCATTGTGGTTTTGATTTGTATTTCCCTGATGCCGAGTGACGTGGAGCACTTTTTCATGTGTCTGTTGGCCATCTGGATGTCTTCTTTGCAGAAATGTCTGTTCATGTCCTCTGCCCATTTCTTGATTGGATTGTTTGTTCTTTGGGTGTTGAGTTTGCTAAGTTCCTTATAGATTTTGGATACTAGCCCTTTATCTGATATGTCGTTTGCAAATATCTTCTCCCATTCTGTCAGCTGTCTTTTGGTTTTGTTAACTGTTTCCTTTGCTGTGCAAAAGCTTTTGATCTTGATGAAATCCCAATAGTTCATTTTCGCCCTTGCTTCCCTTGCCTTTGCCGTTGTTCCTAGGAAGATGTTGCTGCGGCTGAGGTCGAAGAGGTTGCTGCCTGCGTTCTCCTCAAGAATTTTGATGGATTCCTTTCTCACATTGAGGTCCTTCATCCATTTGGAGTCTATTTTCGTCTGTGGTGTAAGGAAGTGGTCCAATTTCATTTTTCTGCATGTGGCTGTCCAATTTTCCCAGCACCATTTATTGAAGAGGCTGTCTTTTTTCCATTGGACATTCTTTCCTGCTTTGTCGAAGATTAGTTGACCATAGAGTTGAGGGTCGATTTCTGGGCTCTCTATTCTGTTCCACTGGTCTATGTGTCTGTTTTTGTGCCAGTACCATGCTGTCTTGATGATGACAGCTTTGTAATAGAGCTTGAAGTCCGGAATTGTGATGCCACCAACTTTGGCTTTGTTCTTCAATATTCCTTTGGCTATTCGAGGTCTTTTCTGGTTCCATATAAATTTTAGGATTATTTGTTCCATTTCTTTGAAAAAAATGGATGGTATTTTGATAGGGATTGCATTAAATGTGTAGATTGCTTTAGGTAGCATAGACATTTTCACAATATTTATTCTTCCAATCCAGGAGCATGGAACATTTTTCCATTTTTTTGTGTCTTCCTCAATTTCTTTCATGAGTACTTTATAATTTTCTGTGTATAGATTCTTAGTCTCTTTTGTTAGGTTTATTCCTAGGTATCTTATAGTTTTGGGTACAATTGCGAATGGGATTGACTCCTTAATTTCTCTTTCTTCAGTCTTGTTGTTGGTGTACAGAAATGCAACTGATTTCTGTGCATTGATTTTATATCCTGACACTTTACTGAATTCCTGTACAAGTTCTAGCAGTTTTGGAGTGGAGTCTTTTGGGTTTTCCACATATAGTATCATATCATCTGCGAAGAGTGATAGTTTGACTTCTTCTTTACCAATTTGGATGCCTTTAATTTCTTTTTGTTGTCTGATTGCTGAGGCTAGGACTTCTAATACTATGTTGAATAGCAGTGGTGATAATGGACATCCCTGCCGTGTTCCTGACCTTAATGGAAAAGCTTTCAGTTTTTCTCCATTGAGAATGATATTTGCGGTGGGTACAGCATCCCTTCCTGATCAAAACTCTTCAAAGTGTAGGGATAGAGGGCACATACCTCAATATTATCAAAGCCATCTAGGGCCATAGGGTCTTTGTTGCAACTCCTCAGCTCTGCCAGTGTAGTACAAAAGCAGCCGTAGATGCACAAGCACTACCATGCCCCAATAAAACTTTATTTACAGAAGCAGGTGGCCAACTGGTTCGGCCTGTGGCTGGCATTTGGCAACCCCCATACTCTACTCTCCTTAAGTCAGCAAAAAATCCATTATCAAACCCTCAAAAATATGGTTTGCACCCAGGTTTCTCCTCTGAGATCCAGATCCACTCTTGCCTCATTGGATAAACAAAATGCACCCCCGTCCACCATCGCCACGTAGATGTCATGGCCTCCCGACAGTCTCTTTGTCCCCTTCTGTTGCCTTCTCAGAAACACATGTCCAATCAGTCAGGTAATCCAGGTACTTGGAGTCATTCTGGACTCTGCCTGCATTTTTAAACTTAAATCCAGAATGAAGTATGCTGGTTTTGCTTGCTAAGAATTGCTGAAGTTTTATACTTTGCTCCACCTCCACAGTGTTCCCCTTGCCCACATTCCTGCCACTTTTGCTGGGACAGCAATAACAGCATCCCACTTGGGCTACCCACATCCACCCCTCCCCTCTCCAACCCACTGTCTACAGTACAGTCAATAGGGTGCTTCCAAAACAAAGCTCTGCACGTGTTTCCCTGCACATGACACTATCCGTCATGCTTGGACTATCCCTGAGCCTGGCCCAATGGCTGAGCCACGTCCAACTCCTTCCCTTGCCAGCTTCACCTCAGTCCCTATTCCCTTCCATTTACCAAAAGTGTTCTTTTCTCCCACCTTTACCTAATGTCTTCTCATCCTCCAAAGCATTTCAGTTGAATATCATGTTTTTGATTGGGGTTGGTGAACTACTACCCATAGCCTAAGTCTATCCACCATCCATCTTCATAATTAAAGTGTTATTGGACATAATCGTACATCTGTGCAATTGTGCACTGTGGCTGCAACAGCAGGCCTGCACAGTTATACCAAACCACACAGCCCACTTAGCTTCAAGGATTTACTCTCTGATTCGTTACAGAGAAAGTGTGTGACCTTGGTTTGCTTATTTGATAAGTCTATCTTCTACACTGGACAGCAACCCCACAACGATAGAGACTGTGCCTGCTTTTCTTCACTATAATACCTTCATGCTCCACACACAGTGTCTGACACTCAGCATAAACTTGGTCAGTATTGGTTGAATGAATGAATGAATGAATGAATGATCAGACATGCTGTGTTGGCAGGGCCCACTTTCCACTGTAAGGCATTTTCTGGTCATGATGCTGGCAGTTAAGAGGATAATTTTCCTTGCTTTTTAAATAATTCCATGAATTCCAGGGCTATAGTAGTTGAGGCTCATTGATGACTCCTCATTTTTCTAAGAGGGAATGGGCATAAGAAGAAGTAGTCTGGGGCACCTGGGTGGCTCAGTGGTTTAAGCCGCTGCCTTCGGCTCAGGTCATGATCTCAGGGTCCTGGGATCGAGTCCCGCATCGGGCTCTCTGCTCGGCAGGGAGCCTGCTTCCCTCTCACTCTCTCTGCCTGCCTCTCTGCCTACTTGTGATCTCTCTCTGTCAAATAAATAAATAAAATCTTAAAAAAAAAAAAAAAAAGAAGTAGTCTGAGTACAGGGGGCTTATTCCTCCAGGTATGGGCAAAGCAGTCATGCACAAACCAAGAATTACTTTTGCAGAACAGGCCCTCAACCACATGTTCCACATGCATCATCACAGCCTGCCCCCCACAGAGATCCTGGTGTGAAGGCGAAGTCATTTGAAGAGGCTCACTCACATCTGCTGGCTGCAAAGTCTCTCCTTTTCAGCATACTAGCATTTCCAAATATGTGTGATATGGAAATGATTATGAGGGAAGGTGGGGTGGTGCGTGGTCCCTGCTCCAATGTGATTAGGAAAGCCCTGGTGGAGATTCTGCAAGAAAGAAAAAAACGTGTTCAACATTTCTAAAATGTATTTCTAGGGAAATACCTAGAAACCCTCTCCACAGACTTAGAGAACACACATTTAGAACAATCTGACTGTCTATCATTTATCACAATGTTAGAGTCTGTGCAAGCATCCCTTAATTGTCTGCACAATGCCTACCACACACCTGCCATTGCTGAACTGAAGATGAGAGGGTCTGGGGAGGGGAGGGCAGTGTCTCAGGCCTTCCTTCTTCTAAAATGCCTTCAGCAACTAAATTTCCATCCTCCTCTATTCTCTTAGAGTAAATGATTTCAACTGCCTTAAGAGAAAACCAATCTCATTGTCGGAGCAAAGGAATCCACTCAAAATAGTAACGAGCGAGAGAATCCTCTTGAGTGATTTGTGAGTTTGAAAGATGAGGGTACACACATACTTACATGTTTGTCAGTTGAATATCAAAATACAACTCACTCTAAGTTACACCCATGTAAGCACCCCATCAACATTCTATGTTCATAAATTATGATCAGTAAAGCAGCAACCTTCTGAGATGCTACCAATGGTCTCATACACGTAACCAGAGCCACCATCTACATGAGATATACTATGTTTCTTCCCCAGTAACAAGCTTCTTGTTCATCTTTACATCATTCCCACAGCTTGGCATAGTGTTCAAAGAATGTTCATTGAATGAAATGTAAAGCCTTCCCATTTTCATCTTACAGACTTCTGGCCAATAAATATTTCCCAAGAAATACATACTGTGTGTGAAACACCATTCAGAGCCAAGCCACAAGCTCAGTCTACATGGGGGATAGGCCCAGATATGATGGTTTGTAGCATACTGTGATGAATATTATGTCACTATCATGAATGACAATGTGAGTTCCCAGAAAGTTGGGGGAAGTCTTATAGAATAGACCCAGCTATTGGAGCATATCCCTAGGACAGCACACCCCAGAACCAGGCTGAAGGAGCTGGGCATGCACATCACAGGGGCACAGGGTGGCAAGCAGGTAGGGTTGTCTATGTTGTGGAATGTAGAGGGTCTGCTGTACTTTTTCCTTTGGGTAATGGAAGCCATAGAAGATTTTTAAGACTTTGTTTCCAAGTTGATTAAGTCTATGTTTAACATGAAACCCCAGTGTGGAGGAAAGACCATAAGGGAGAAGGTATCTTCTTCACTTGAAAAGGCACTAGAATGAAGTTACAGTGTTCTTAAACTAATTTGGGGGAGTATCATATTGGGCATTCCCTCTAAAACACAGATATAGTCTATCATCTGGCAAATGATGCCAGGGTGTGTGGGAGGGAGGCATCTCCTGAGATTCTCCAACTTGCTTTCACTGGGACAACCCAGAAAGCTGAGGACCAAAAGGAACCCACTCTTTCAAAGCTTCTGGTTTCCTTCTCCATCTGGCATGCAGCTATGGTGATGCCTGGAGAGGACGCAACTGCACCCCAGCGCTGCAGGAGGATGCAGGCGCCAGGCTGAACTGTCCACGGTGTGGCCAGGGATAGGGCCCCGCAGGATGCTGGACAATACTGGGAAGGAAAAGGAGGGAATCCTCGACCTTGAGCAGGAGCCGGCCACAGACCACTGAACCCTGCGCGTCTTGACAAGTCTCGAGAAGAAAAAAAGTTCTTGGAAGCTGATGAGGCAGCAAGTGAAAACAAAAGATTCTATCTGGTAGGAAGTAAGACAAAATGGAGAGAAAATTGTTTTGTTTAGGGAGATAAAATAAGCAACAAACCACTGAACTCAGGTCAGCAAAGCATTGTAGCCTTCCCCCAGAACAGACAGCAGACGAACAAGGAAGTGTGTTGCAGGCATGTATAACAAGAAACTATTTGAGGAAAATTGTCTTAAATCTAATATGGCTCCTTTCTGCATAGAAGGCAGCATCCACGTGAACAGACTAATGATACCCAATGCAATGAAAAATATCCAGGGAATTCTGGGTCATATAAACCCAAACTCAAGCCTGTGTTGGGAGATCTATTGTTTCTTTGTGCAGATCCCTTCAGGAAGGAGGGGGCTACTGAACAATGCACACTTGTCATCTTCCTTAAGTGGATTCCCTCACTGAGTCAGTGCAATTGCCAAGTTTTCATTTGGCTTTATGTGTGCAGGCCCAGCTCCAGAGGCCAAAACCACCAATCAGAGTAACCTCAACTAGAAGAGCAGCAGGACTCAGAAGACCTCAGTCATTCCTCACTCAGCTTTGGGTCAGCCCAACAGTTGCAGGGATGCTGTGTTTGAAAAAATAAAACACTTTGGGTCAGTAGTATTTTCCATAAGCTTTGGAGTCACTGTTCTTACACAAAAGCGTTTTTGCTAGCAATGACTCACTGAATGCTTCTTAAATGCACTTACCAATTACCAAGAGGGCTTAGGAACATAACTGCTAGAAGGGCTTTTATGCCTCATGGTCTGGTTTGTGTCTAGGTAGTTTCAGAAGTGGAGTGGTCTCCTCATTGGGAAAATTCTTTTCTATTTCATCTTACATGACCTTCTGCTACAGAACGGCCGGAAGGGCTTTCTCAACAGGGCTATTGCATAAAAATTTAAAAATAAATAAATAAATAAATAAATAAACTTATAAACTGAAAGTGTCACTATTTGCTTTCTTGGAAGGTTGTTTCCCATAAACACAGCCATTTTCATTCCAACAGAAGTATACCTATAATATCAACCACTTAGAATATGAAGCCCAGTACAGCATGCATCATCTGACTGGTCTTATAGGGGTAGACAAATGAAGCTATCACATGGATAAGTGTTTTAGAGCATCAATGCAGTTATTATATCAGTCCTAGAGCTGAGTAGCCCTAGCAAAAGACACGAGTTTTGGGACAAAGAGTCATCTGAGACTCATAGTAATAGGTCATTCATGGTAAGAGTGTTGAAGGGCTTCCCTGATACTAACTAGCTGTGAGTGGGTCCAGGCAATTTATAGATAGGTGATAGATGGATGGATGGATGGATGGATGGATGGATGGATGGATGGAGAGATAAATAGATAATATTATACATATATTTATTAGCTCTATGGAGATATAATTCACATACCATAAAATTCACCCATTTAGCATGCACAATTCAATGATTTTTAGTATATTCATAGAGTTGCACAACCAGAACGATGGTCAATTTTAGAATATTTTTGTCACCCCAAAAGAAAACTCCTACCCATTAGCAGCCACTCCCTATTTACATCCAACCACTCCAGCCCTATGCGACCACTAATCTACCTTTTATCTCTGCGGATTCAAGGCACACTTTCAATATGCCTCAGCCTCAGTTTCCCTCTAGAAGGAGAGAAACTGGGATATAAGAATGCTAGAGAAGTTTTCAAATGCCACTATCTCTTTAGGATACCTAAGACTTATAATTTTGTAATGAACAATTTTTCATGGCGCCTTGTAAAGAGGAGCCATGGCATTGGTCCAGGCTTGGGTTATTTTCTTCCTTTAGGAAAGAGTGTAAAACTTACTTGAGAGGGAAAGAATACATTGCAATCCATTTCCTTGGTGCTCATGGGTTCCACTCTATTGCACACTCCCTTTTGGAGAGAAGAGACATAGAGCCTCAACAAAGAACACAAAGCAAAAAGATATCTCACTAAGGTCCTAAGGATAAAAGTACTAGTCACATTCTATTTTTTAAAAAATGATAAACTTTACAAGAGATAGCCCAGCATCTGTTCTGGGACACTTAATCTCCACCCACTTCCAGCCTCCGGAGAGGTTCCAAATGGATGGAGCAGATTGAGAGGAGATTTCATTAATTACCCATTTTAAAATAAACAATTCAATGGCATTTTGTACATTCACAATACTGCACAACTACCACCTCTATCTAATTCCAAAACATTTTCATCATGCCAAATTAAAACCTCTTACCTATTTGGTAGTTTATCCCCCAATCCCCCTCCCTTCAGCCCCTAAAAACAACCAAATTGAGTTCTGTCTCTATGGATTTACCTATTCTACATATTTTGTATAAATGAAGTCATATAATATATAACCTGTTGTGTCTGAATTCTTTCACTTAGTACAATTTTTTCAGTTAATCTACAGTATAGTATGTATCAGTACCTCATTCCTTTTCATAGCTGAATAATATTCCATCATGGATATACCACTTTTGTCTATCCACCCACCCACTGATGGACAGTAGAACTGTTTCCATCTTTTGGCTTTTGTAAACAGTCTATTATGCATGTGTTTGTTCAACTTCTTGTTTGAGTACCTGTTTTCACTTCTTTTTGGTATATTTTTAGAAATGGAATTGTGGAGCAATATGATAATTCTAAGTTTAAATTTTTAAAGAAATGCCACACTGTTTTCCACAGAGATTTTACCATCTTATGTTCCTAGCAGCAATGTACAGGCTTTCGTTTGAATAATGAGGTTGAACATCTATCTTTTTATGTATTTGTTAGCCACTTGTATGTCTCCTCTGAAGAAAGCCTTCTGCACATTTCTTTTTTAAGTTTGGTTGTCTTTGTTTTTAAGTTGTAGGAATTCTCTGTATGTTCTGGATCCTATACTCCTATCAAATACATAATTTCCAAATATTTTCTTTCACTCCATAGGTTGCCATTGCACTTTTATGATACTGTCTTTAGATGTACAATTTTTTTTTAATTTTTATGAAATTCAATTTATCAACTTTTTTCTTGTGTTGCTCATATCTACAAATCCATTATCAAACCGATTGGTCCTGAACATTTATCCCTATGTATTCTTCCATGTTTTATGAGTTCAGTTCTTATATTTAGACCATTAATCTATTTTGAGTTAATTCTTTTATATAGTGCCAGACAGAGGTCTAACTTTTTCTTTTGCATATGGGCAACCAGTTGTCCCAGCCAGCATTATTATTGAAGAGATTATTCTTTCCCCATTGAGTGGTCTAGGTACTGATTTTGACAAATCAGTTGACCACATATGTTTGGGTCCATTTCTGGACTCTTGTTTCTATTCTATTGGTCTATATGTCTACATGTATGCCAGCACCACAGTTTTCATCACTGTAGTTTATAGCAACTATTGAAGCAGGGACATGTGAGTTATCCAACTTCATTTTCCTTTTTCAATATTGTTTTGGCTATTCAAAACCCTCTATTATTTCATATTAATTTGTGGATTAGCTTTCCCTTTTGTGTGAAACTGTCACTGGAATTTTAATAAAGAAAGCATTGAATCTGCAGATTTCTTGGGTAGAATTAACATCTTAACAATATTAAGTCTTCTAGTTCATAAACATAGGATGTCTTACCATTTATTTAATTTAATTTCTTCTTTAATTTCCTTCAGTGATGTTTTATAGTTTTCACTGGACAAGTCTTTCACCTACTTTATTAAATTGATTCTTAGGTATTTTATTCTTCTGGATAATATTGTAAACAAAATTATTGTCTTATTCCCTCTTTGACTTGCTCATTGTCGGTGTATAAAAACAGAATAGATTTTTGTGTCTTGATATTATACCCTGCAAGTTTGTTGAATGCATTTATTAGCTTTAGTAGTTTTCTTGTGGGCTCTTTGGTTTTTTATACATATTTACATATATAGTATCATGTTATCTGCAAATAAAGATAGTTTTACTTTTTCCTTTCCATTGTGGATGTCTTTTATTTTTCTTCCTGCCTAATTTCTGTGGCTAGAATTTCTAATACAATATTGAGTAGCAGTGGTAAAAGTGTACATCATTGTCATGTCCCTAATATTAAGGGGAAAGCTTCCAGTCTTTCACCACTAAATGTGAGGTCAGCTGTGGATTTTTCATAAATGTCTTTTATATTGTTGAAGAAGTTTTCTTCTATTCCTGTTTTGGTGAGAATTTTTATCATAGAAGGATGTTGGATTGTGTATTTATTCACATTTTTAATGTCTGTCTTTTGAAATGAAGAGTTTGTGTTTAATATAATCTATTTGCATTTAATGCAATTAAGTGTAAGAAAGGAAGGACGAATAAGGAAGGATTTCCTTCTAACCTTTTTATATTTGTTTTCTTCATGTCTTGTCCCATTTTTGTCCATCATTTCTTCCATTGTTGTCTTCTTTTGTAATCGGTTGGTTTTTCCCAGTAAAACATTATGATTCCCTTCTCATTTTCTTTCATATATACTGTTTTAGTCTTTTTATGTGGTTATAATGGAGATTACAATTAACATCCTAAACATGTAACAATTTTGTTATAATTGATACCAAGTTAACTTCAGAAGAAAACAAAAAGTCTGCTCCTATACAGCTCTTTCCCCTTTCATTTGTGTTGTCACAAATTACGTTTTGCATAATTTGTATTCCAATTACAGATTTTTAATTGTTGTAGATATACAGGTAAATAATGTAGAAAATAAAAAGTAGCATTACAAACCAAAAATGCAAGTATATTGGCTTTTGTATTTGCCTACATAGTTACTTTCCCTAGAGATCTTTGTTTCATCTGGTTTCAAGTTATTGTCTAGTGTCCTTTCATTTTGCCCCTTTGGTATTTCTTGTAAGGAAAATCTACTGATAACAAATTTCCTCAGCTTTTGCTTATCTGGGAATGTCTTAATTTGTCCTTCACTTTTGAAGAATAGTCTTCCCAAATACAGAATTCTTGGTTGATGGTATTTTTTCTTTGTATTTTGTTGGCCATCCCACTGCATCTATCCTCCATGTTTCTGATGAGAAATCAGCTGTTAATATAATTGAGGATCCCTTGAATGTGATGAGTCACTTCTCTCCTGCTGTTTCCAAGATTCTCTCATTGTCTTTGGCTTTGAACAATTATGTAATGTGTCTCAATGTGAATTTCTTTCCATTTATCTCACTTGGAGTTTGTTGAGCTTCTTGATTTTGTAAATTCATCTCTCATCCTGTTTGGGAAAATTTCAGCCATTATTTCTTCAAATATTCTTTCTGCCCTTTTATCTAGCTTACTTCTCTTCCTGGGAATGGCTATGTTGATTTTTTTAAATGATACCTCACTAGTCCTTTGGACACTGCTTGTTTTTTTTCATTCTCTTTTCTTTGTATACCACAGATTATATAATTTCAATTGTTCTACCTTCAATTTTTCTGATTCTTTCTTCCATCTGTTCAAATTTGATGTTGAAATCCTCCAATGAATTTTTCATTTCAGTTATTGTACTTTGTTCCCAGAATTTCTATTATTTCTATTTAGTTCCTTTTAATTATTTTGATCTGGTTTCCTTTAGTGCTTCGTCCATAGTTTTTGTTAGCTCCTTGAACATATGACAGATGACTTAAATTTTTGTCTAGTAACTGGAATGTCTGATCTTTCTCAGAGATGATTTATACCCATTTATTTTGTTCCTTTCAATGAACCACTTTCCAATTTCTTTGTACATGTGATTTCTTATTGAAAAATGGGTGTTTAAATATTATAGTGTGGTTACTCTTGAAATCAGATTATTCTCCTTTCCCATGGTTTGGTGTTTTTGTTTTGAAGGCTGTAGTCATCCATTTGTATAATGACTTTACCAAACTTTTTTTTTTCCCCAAATACTGTATTCCAAGTCATGTGTGGTCACTGACGACTATTCCTTTAGCTTGCTTTCAGGTGGTGTTCTGACAGATTTCTTTGAATTCCAACAACTAAAAAAACGAAGAAAAACAAGACAAAACTCTACTAATCTTTTAAGATTGACTGTGTGCTGGGCCCTCCTTCAACACTTAGCCAATCTGTTTACAGCTCTGCTTCAGTATTCATTTTGTGCTTGCAGCTCAATTTTGTGCTTTCTGGGTCTTTAGATCAGTCCGTGGTAAAAGCTGAAGATTTTCTTAGAACTTTTCTGTTCATTGCTTTCTAAATTTCATGCTATATGCAGGTGCTTTTGAATGCCCTAATTTTATTCTCTCTCTCTTGCTCGCTTCAGTTTTCCCTACCAGAATTTAGGTGGTATGTTTCAACCATAATCTCTTGCTCAAGAATCGGTGGATGGTTTATTTGCCTTACAATGTTTTCAAGAAATTCCCACTACTTTTCCACCCTCTGAGTGACTTCTCAATTAGGTGAAACAGAGAGAAGCACCTTTTGTCAGTCCTCAGGTAGTTCCTAGAAAGGTAAGAAGAGATAAACACAAATAAGGTCTGGAGTCAGGGAACATGTTCCAACTCTAGAAATTCAGTCTGCCTCCTTCAAGACTGTCATCATTAGCTGTAAAGGAGGTATGGCAAAGCTAAGTAAAAATGCCACAAAGATTCTATGCCATTTTAAATTTGTGTTTTCCTTGATTCAGCATTCTTTTAGTTGCTATAAACTTTTGGCCATTTTGAAGAGTTCTTAAAAAGTTCATTCTGACAGTTTCTACTCATTTTTCACATTTCTGTGGAAGGGTGGATACTGCCTACTCTGCCATTTTCTTGACCCACCCAGACAAGAGGGGATTTTTTTAATATATAAAAAAGTGTTTAGTGGAAGAAGAAGTTCTATGGCATTCTCACCCCCAAGACATGTACTCAAACCAAATGAGCGTACTTCACAGAACCAGCATCTGCTGGTCCTGTCAGAAAGTCTTCAAGAGTTGTATGGATGCGCCTGATTCTTGTTGTAAGAGCCTAACCATGAGGAGATGCATGAGCTTCCATGATGGATGGCAGAGCAAGGAGAGCAAGTTGAAGCAGGAGCTGCATTTCCACCTATGAGGCAGGTCATGGTCTTTGTCACCATTATCCAGATTCCACAGTTCAGAGAAGGCTGTGCTTAAGTTTTCTTGAAGAGACCCTGCACTAAGAGGGTTGAAGAGTGAGGCAACCCAGCAGAAAAAGTCCAGGTGGGGTGTACTATTGGAGCAGAAGTCGAGTGTGAGTCAAAGTAGTCAACTGGACCAAACAAGTGTATCAGAAAACAGCTCAGGATTTGAGGTCCTGTCAAAATGATTATTCCCCAAAGAATCCATTGATGCATCAATGTAAAGGAAAAAAGAAAAAACAGTATCCGGGCACCTATAGAAGGTGTTAGATATGTTAGATAATATCTATCTTAGGCAAAAGAGACCTTCCTGTCACAAATTTCTCCATTCCTCAGCCCTAACTCCAGAGGAGAAAGGTTCTCTTTCTCCATTGCCAGGTCCCGAACTTAGATCAGAATTGAGAACTAGGGCCATGCTGAGGGGCAGATCCAATTAGATAGGGGAGTAAAGTTTTTATGTAATTCAGGCTGAACTTTTAATACTGAAAGTGAATAAGAAAGCTATTAGCTGTGCCTAAAATCTCATCCCAGGGCAGTGAAGTGATCTTCAACTGGATTAATTAAAAATAGTATTGTTGCCTACTTTGGATGTTCCCAAACCAAATACATTCAGTATGTGTCTGACACACATCAACAGAAGATGAGGGGAGGAAAGTGAGGAACAGGAGAAAGCAGGAAGTCATATTTGAACAGATTTAACCCCCTGCTCCTTCTTTTTTTTTTTTTTTAAAGATTTTATTTATTTGACAGAGAGAGAGAGATCACAAGTAGGCAGAGAGGCAGGCAGAGAGAGAGGGGGAAGCAGGCTCCCTGCTGAGCAGAGAGCCCGATGCGGGGCTTGATCCCAGGACCCTGAGATCATGACCTGAGCCGAAGGCAGAGGCTTAACCCACTGAGCCACCCAGGCGCCCCACCCCCTGCTCCTTTTTATAAGTCAGAAAAATTGGGGAAAGAATTAAGTGAAAACTTGAACACCACACACAAATGCAATGTAAAATTTAAGGGCCAAATGTGTTCTCATTGTGCTGACTTTCCTGCTGTGTTAAATAAGGTATGAGGGAGGAGAGTTAACATGAGCTGATAGGATCCCAGTCTTCTCTCCAGAGAGTGCCTTCCTCACTCTCAGGCCTGTGAAATGGCCAAGGAAGAGAGGACTCCAGAAAGCATGCTGCTGGGATCCTGGGGAGGGTGTGCCTCAGCTCCAGCTGTGTGTGGAAAACCATGTGTTCCTCGATGGTTTCTTTAAATTTGGTGCCAGAGAAGCTTCAGCGAGTTGAATATCTGAGCTGTGCTGAGTATGTGAGACATTCCAATTCCAGTGTTCCCCCACAAAATTAAAAAAGGAGAGATGAGGAAAGAAGCCTGAACTTCATGGGAGTAAAATAGAGTTTGAACATCTATAATCCTACCAATCCCATCTAGAAATGGGGGAAATGAGGTAGCCACTCTTGTCCTCATGTCTCAGAACTCCAGCCCAGGAGGCAGCAGAGATGGCTGGCAGCATTTGCTCATCATTTCCCCGAGTAGATCCTGTTTAACCTGGTTAGTCCTTGCAGTGCACTTTGGTTCATGTCTTCCTGGTAATAAAGTTGAAATAATTTATTTTCTTGGCTGCTCCATAAAATGTTCTATGAATTTTTTTCTAAAGGAGAAAAGGAAAAAGGAGGAATAAATGTGGCATTGGCTTTTCGATTGTGGTTTTCATTTCCATAAACCTTAGATCACAAGAATGCATGAGATATTTACACAAATCTTTCCACAATTCCTGTGGCCTTTGGGGGCATAACATTTGCATGACTTCACCACCATGGCTGGTGTGTGCTTTCTCAGCAGCTTTGCTTGCAATAGGGAGCAGTCCCCACCAGTGCTTGTAGTTCTGTGTGTGTGTGTGTGTGTAGGATTTGTCCATATATGTATAGAGGAAGAAAAAGAGAAGGAAAGGAGAAATTATTTTTTTTCTTGTTTTTTTTCTGTAGCAAACACAAATTTGAAAAGGGATTCCTATTTTTCCACATCATAATATAGTGAGTTTTCTTTTTGTAACTCTACACTTCTAGATTCTGTGGGAATGGAAAAATGAGAGGACCCTAATTGAGAAGGCCAATGTCTCATTCTTGCAGTAAGGATGCATGAGGGCTGATCTGGCCCAGACAAGAAGAATGTAGCAGGCTTAGCTGTGAGGCAAGTGGAACCCAGGTTCCAACTTCTCAAGTGAGTTAGATTTCTATGACTGCAATGGGTTCTCCAAACCTTGGGGATAAAACAACTGGGAGTGCCCTTGGGCCAGGTGAGGACTTGGCACCAAACTGGGGAGCCCACACACAAGTACAGAGTTAACAGTAGTTCCCGGGCAGAATGATACCTAGGCCTGTTAGAGCTGTTTCCCATGTAGACAGCCCTGGCCAAGAAGATTTCAAGGTCCAGCCAAGTGCACCAAGTTAGAGAAGTAACATGGTAGTCATTACACCAAGCCACCCAACATCCTAGTGGAATACAAACGAATCTTTGATTCACCAGGCACCACACTAATCATCTTTCCTATTTCTCTGATTTTGTATTATTGCATACCAAGAATGCTGGGTGACATCATACCATCAGTATAAAAGGCAGAGGATTCAAGGGGATGAAGGTAGGGAGGTTGGGAAACCACAGACCTTATACAGCAGAAGACTTTGCCATTTTAGTCCCACTTCTACACCCTTCTCATACCACCAGGTCTCTCACCTTGGGAGAAAAAGCACAATGTTCAGCTAAGTATACCTGCATCTAAATCCTGTCCAAAACACTCCCTACCTGTGAATTTTGGCCAGGTTCTCTAGCCTCAATCTCTCTCTGTGACTCAGTTGCCGTTTTAAGGTAGAGAAAATAGTCTAGACCTTTTAAGAATATTGTGAGGATGCACAGGACACAGTTCAGTAAACTCAGGAAGCTCAAAAAAGGCACCAGTTCAGTCTGAGAACTGTCCTCTAATGCAGGTCTATAAAAGTTCTGATCTCTGATACTTGCATTGGGCAGAAGCCCCAGAGACCAAGGATCCCTACACTCAGGTGAAACAGAAGCACTGTGTTTGAACTTGGGAAACACAAGACACCCAAGAGGATTTGTCCAGTGATTCACAGTCAGCATGTAGGGAGTTTGTTGGACACAGGAGTGAGGTGTGGGTGTCCTGAACAAGGGCCCAGAGTCCCTGTGGGAGTGTAGTCCTTGCAAAAGCAGATGCATGTTCTGATTCCCAGCAGGAGTATGTGTGCACAGTCAGCTCCATAGATGCATGTCTTTGCATGTGCTCCCAGCCTACCACAAGGTCTTTCCCTACATCTATCCCTTATGAGGTTTCCTGGGAAATTTAGTGTATTTTCATGTGGATTTAACAAGAAGTAACATACCTTTCATTACATGCAAATTAAATAACCTGATGGAAAAGTTTCAATACATTTTGATATTTTAATAACATTAAGGTTCTTTTTTCCATCCTGGAGAGCTTAGCACCAAGTCAAGGGCCCTGTGCTCCAAGCTCCTCAGGAGGCAGCTCACAGTACCCCCAACCCTCAGGATTGGTCCCATCTTCTCTCACTGACCAGAGGCAGTTCATCTGTCTCCTGAAATGAATATGAGGATGGCTGGTTGTGATACAAGACATTGTCAGCGTTTTCATTCTACCCCATCTAACACTTGGAGAGCAAAGCTACTAGATTTTAGGTCAAAACCTTTATAAGCCTCAGAATTCTTAGCTTAAGCTGGGGGGCAGGGAGGGTGATACAGTTCCCCTATGGAGGGAAAAAACAAACCTATTATTCTTTTAAAACTCAAAGTGTCTCCAATCTCCTGATGGGAACATAACACCCCATATAGATCTCTGTGAGGAAGTCCGTCGCTGTGATACTCAAAATATTGTCTAAGAATGGATCTTTTTCTGTGCCAGAAAGTATTAATTTCTTATATGTTACAACCATATCAGACAACTCCTCATGGACTGTGATTCTTTTTTTTTTTTTAATATTTTATTGATTTGACAGAAATCACAAGTAGGCAGAGAGGCAGGCAGAGAGAGAGGAGGAAGGAAGCAGGCTCCCTGCGGAGCGGAGAGCCCGATGCGGGGCTCGATCCCAGGACCCTGAGATCATGACCTGAGCCGAAGGCAGAGGCTTTAACCCACTGAGCCACCCAGGCGCCCCATGGACTGTGATTCTAACAGTGTCTGAAGTTAATCTAGGAAATGATTTAAACAATATCATTTCACAAACCAAGTAAAAACACAAATAGAAGCATGAGGAAGCCCTCTGAGAGTTTCCTTTCAATAGTGATTCACTAGGAAATAAGATGTGGAACAGCCACAGTGCAGTGAAGCTGTCCAAAGCATAAGTAAAGATTCAGAGGACTTTCCTGACTGGTTCTTGGGAGCAGAGTCAGGCGCAGTTAGCTGAAGAAACCCCAAGCAAAGCAGGACACATTTCCACTAGCCACGTGGCAATCTGTGACAACTTCCATAGGAATGGCTTGTTTTCCTCTTTTTATTCATAGTTTTACAACACTGGAGTACACTTTAAGGCAGACCTAGCTGGGGTAGTTCTGAATTTTGTTTCCTTTCTCACAACAGCTTAATCCATAACAGCGAATCTCAGCTGTCATTTACTCACTTGGAAACTCAACTTTGGCACTGAATTAAGAGAAAATTGGGAAAATCTTTCATTCAAACCAAAAGAGTACAAAATAATACCCACAAATGCAAAGCCTATAATGATAGGGCAAAAAACAAGTTCACTGAAGCACTCTACTAACTGTAACCCCAAAACTCATAGTTCTACTTCTAATCCCACACCTATAAACTTGGCTTAATGCATAATAACCTCCTCCATAACAAAACCAGTTTATTTATGTTCAGGTAAGTGCCATGATGTGCTTTCAGCTGACCAAAGCTTAAAACAATTGTTTATTCCCAAGCAGAGTGAGAATGTAAGACCTCTAGGGACAATGCTTTATAGAGTCCATCTCAATATCATCAGGGCACCAGAAGACACAGTCAACAGTAAGTGCATCTTTCTTTTGGGCCAACATTCCTTTCTTCAACTTTGTTTATTTTGGGGTGTTCCATGTCTACCTGTTCAGTGAATCCTAAACCAAGGACACAGGTCTGGGCAGTGATCACCATGGTGAAGCTAACACACAAAATGTGCTAGCCAGAGCCCTCCGAGAAGTGGCCAGCTTCGGGGGATGCTTCACCTCGGTTTCACTTCTGTGGACATTGGTGTCTCCATTTTTACTAAGTGAGGGCTGGATGAAGGTTGCATTATCTCTGAAGGCCCCCTCAAACAACATCTTAGAAAACCGTTCTGCTTTATTAACAGAACCACCATGCCAGCCGACCCTTCCCTTAGCCAGCTTGAGGATTAAAGTCTTGGTTGTCATAATGTACAGAAATTCTTTAGATAGATGAATAAGGAGGATTGAAATAGCTATAGATACCCTCTTCAAACCCCAAATTATTTTTTCTCTAAATTCCATCCCGAATCCTCATTCAAAAACCACTACCTCTAATTTTGTTTTTTTCCTTCATCTTTATCTATAACTGTAGCTTGGTCCAGATGGGTGAGGCTCTGAAGTAGTTTAAAGTAGGCATATTTCACAGAATCAGATAGAAGCTGGGGACAACACCAGTAAGAAAGTAAGAAGCTGCCAATAGGTCATTCTGGATATATTATCACAGTCTGTTTCTACTAGGTAAATTATTTAATTTATTTAAATAGTGTATTCCTAAAGTGGCTTCTTCACAGACATAGGCTGGAATGCCAGGTGGGCTTTATGCATTTGAGATAATCAAGTAATGAATTGTACTTTTGTGCTTTCTAAACCACCATCTACTTGTCATTTCATCATGGTTTCAGTTCTCTTTCACTGCAAGAAATGAAAACCTTCTTGGCCAACTTACAGTAAACAGCAATTTATTGAAATGTTACAGGGTAGCTCATAGAATCTAGGGAGGATATGAAGAACAAGGCTCAGTGCCTCTTGGTTAATACACCCACATTGCTAATTTTAATCTAAGTCAGGATGCCAGCGAAGCTTTCCCTGGGATACTTTGTCATAATGAGAGTCGCAGACAACAGATCATTCTTCACACACTTGGACATGTTGTCTTTTTAGAAGCAATGCTCCTGGTCTGTGCCATATATATGCCCAGCATAGGCAATGTCAGCATGTGCAAGAGCTGTGGTAGAACCTGAACAGGTAAAGCAAATGCCCAACTGAAGCCAGCCTGGACTCTTTCTTTCCTGCTTTGGTCATCAGCCTCAAAGACCTTGGCACTGTGAGATCCCTCCACACTAGTGGTGCCTGTGCACAAGATGCCCAGTCTTAAAGAAGCTAGACTCCATATAATCAGGCTGTGGTATTTCTATCCACATGTAAAAATATATTAGAAGTACAGTTGGCCCCGACCTACCCAAATCTCTATCAGTGAAGAACGTAGTCAAATTGTTCCAATATATAGAGTGCATTGTTCCCAGACAAACCTCATTAAATGCATAATAGGAAGTAGTTAGAAAACACCAAGCCCTCTTTGGTGGGTTATATAGATGCTGACTTTTACTTAGCCACCCATGCTGATGACTAAAATGCAATATTAAATTTTCTTATATTCAATATTAAATTTACTTCAATGAGATAGACTTTGGCAAAAGATTGTAAAGATAAAAACATAGGGTTTGAATTCAGAACCCCAATAATTTATATGATTGTAGTCAGGTCTCTTAACAACCCCTTCACAGAGCTCTTGCCTGGCTTTGATGAAATCATGTTATATACAATGTCCAGTACCAGTGGTTGCTCCATACAGAGTAGTTATCTCTGAAAAAGGATAAGAATGGAAAATATTTTAATGCACCTTCCCAATTTCTAATATCTACTTCAACTCAGAATTTAAATGCTACTTCAGAGGGGAGGAGTCAAGATGGCGGAGAAGTAGCAGCCTGAGACTACATCAGGTAGCAGGAGATCAGCTCGACAGCTTATCTAAACATTGCAAACACCTACAAATCCAACGGGAGAGCGAAGAGAAGAAGAACAGCAACTCTAGAAACAGAAAATCAACCACTTTCTGAAAGGTAGGACTGGCAGAGAACTGAATCTAAAATGACGGGAAGATAGACCGCGGGGGGAGGGGCCGGCTCCCAGCAAGCGGCGGAGGAACGGAGCACAAAATCAGGACTTTTAAAAGTATGTTCCACTGAGGGACATTGCTCCAGGGGCTAAACCGGGGTGAAGCCCACGCGGGGCCAGCGTGGCCCCAGGCCCCGCAGGGTCACAGAAGGATCAGGGGTGTCGGAGTGTCGGAGAGCTCGCAGGTATTAGAACGGAGAAGCCGGCTGGAGAGACAGAGCCGAGGACTAAACTCTCAGCTCGGGGTTACCTTGAACTGGTCGCGGGCTGGGTGAGCTCGGAGCGCGGCTAGAGGCTGGGGATACGGGAGTGATTGGGTGCTGTCCTCTGGGGGCGCACTGAGGAGTGGGGCCCCGGGCTCTCGGCTCCTCCGGGCTGGAGACTGGGAGGCCGCCATTTTCATTCCCGTCCTCCGGAACTCTACGGAAAGCGTTCAGGGAACAAGCTCCCAAAAGCAAACCCGAGCCGATTACTTAGTCCGGCCGCCGGTAAGGGCGGTGCAATCCCGCCTCGGGCAAAGACACTTGAGAGTCACTACAACAGGCCCCTCCCCCAGAAGATCAACAAAATATCCAGCCAGGACGAAGTTCATCTATCAAGGAGAAAGCAGATTCAATTCCTAAGACAGCAGAGCAATTCCAGAGGAGGAGAAAGCAAAGCACGGAACTCATGGCTTTCTCCCCATGATTCTTTAGTCTTGCGGCTACTCCAATTTTTTTTTTCTTTTTTCAATTTTTTTTTCTTTTTTCTTTTTTCTTCTTCTGCTAAATTTTTTTTAAACTTTTACCCTTTTCTTTTTTAACATTTTTTGACTAGTTCATCTAAATATATATATTTTTTCTTTCTTTTTTATATTTTTTATTTGTTTTAGTTTTTAAATTTTTTTCTTTCTTTTTTTTTTTTTCTTTTTTTTTCAGAAGCTGTTTTTATCCCCTTTCTCCCCCCCACAATTTGGGGTCTCTTCTGATTTGGTTACAGCGCATTTTTCCGGGGTCTTTGCCACCCTTTTAGTAGTTTATTTGCTCCTTCATATTCTCTTATCTGGACAAAATGACAAGGCGGAAAAAATCACCACAAACAAAAGAACAAGAGACAGTACCGAAGGCTAGGGACCTAATCAACACAGACATGGGTAATATGTCAGATCAAGAGTTCAGAATGACGATTCTGAACATTCTAGCCGGGCTCGAAAAAGGCATGGAAGATATTAGAGAAACCCTCTCTGGAGATATTAAAGCCCTTTCTGGAGAAATTAAAGAACTAAAATCTAACCAAGTTGAAATCAAAAAAGCTATTAATGAGGTGCAATCAAAAATGGAGGCTCTCACTGCTAGGATAAATGAGGCAGAAGAAAGAATTAGTGATATAGAAGACCAAATGACAGAGAATAAGGAAGCCGAGCAAAAGAGGGACAAACAGCTACTGGACCATGAGGGGAGAATTCGAGAGATAAGTGACACCATAAGACGAAACAACATTAGAATAATTGGGATTCCAGAAGAAGAAGAAACAGAGAGGGGAGCAGAAAGTCTATTGGAGAGAATCATTGGAGAGAATTTCCCTAATATGGCAAAGGGAACAAGCATCAAAACCCAGGAGATGCAGAGAACCCCCCTCAAAGTCAACAAGAATAGGTCCACACCCCGTCACCTAATAGTAAAATTTACAAGTCTTAGTGACAAAGAGAAAATCCTGAAAGCAGCCCGAGAAAAGAAGTCTGTAACATACAATGGTAAAAATATTAGATTGGCGGCAGACTTATCCACAGAGACCTGGCAGGCCAGAAAGAGCTGGCATGATATATTCAGAGCACTCAACGAGAAAAACATGCAGCCAAGAATACTCTATCCAGCGAGGCTATCATTGAAAATAGAAGGAGAGATCAAAAGCTTCCAGGACAAACAAAAACTGAAAGAATTTGCAAACACCAAACCAGCTCTACAGGAAATATTGAAAGGGGTCCTCTAAGCAAAGAGAGAGCCTAAAAGTAGTAGATCAGAAAGGTACAGAGACAATATACAGTAACAGTCACCTTACAGGCTAATAATGGCACTAAATTCATATCTCTCAATAGTTACCCTGAATGTTAATGGGCTAAATGCCCCAATCAAAAGACACAGGGTATCAGAATGGATAAAAAAACAAAACCCATCAGTATGTTGCCTACAAGAAACTCATTTTAGACGCGAAGACACCTCCAGATTGAAAGTGAGGGGGTGGAAAACAATTTACCATGCTAATGGGCATCAGAAGAAAGCTGGGGTGGCAATCCTTATATCAGATCAATTAGATTTTAAGCCAAAGACTATAATAAGACATGAGGAAGGACACTATATCCTACTCAAAGGGTCTGTCCAACAAGAAGACCTAACAATTTTAAATATCTATGCCCCTAACGTGGGAGCAGCCAACTATATCAACCAATTAATAAATGCTACTTCAGTGTGAATACCAGGCATATGCATCCATGGAAGAAAGAAAAGGCTGATGGGAAAAGACAGAATGGATGACAAAACATGCAGAGAGAATCAGCCAGTAACTGAAGTGGAGGGACTGGAGGAAGAGCAGGCTGGAGGCAGACCTGGGGGGACAGGATGTGACCAGAGGACATGAGCAGCCTCAGCCTCACTGCCTGCACAGACCCAGAATCCCAGGCAGTGAGCGTGCTCTAGGATGTCATAGGCAGTTTTTTAAAAAGTAAAATATCTGACCTCTAAGCACTTAAAACTCAACCAACATTCTTTGTAAGTTGTTGGATGCTATGTGGTTCCCAAGCATGATATGTGTGAGGAACTGCCCATTTTCCAAGCCATTCTCTGTTGCCTCCCAAGCATTCTTCCCTCTTACCTCTTTTTCAAGAAGCCATCTAGACAGCCCACAGATCTCAGGGAAATCTGACCCCATGTCCAAATCCAGGAGTGAGCCCTGACTCATCTAAGTCAAGTTCACATTCCCATTCCCCTTGTCAGTGATGGTTCTGGAATGCCACCTGCAGCCAGTCAGCCTCACCTTCCAGGTGGATGCAAACCTGCTGCTCCAGGTGCTGCTGCTAGTCAGGGTAAACCGTGAAGAAGTAGAGCCACAGATCTAGAGCCTGTGGTCTTTCCGAGATATGAGAAATACCTTTCTTTACTTGTTTAAGCCACTTTGAGATGCTTTTTCAATGTAAGTCAAAAGTATCCTAAAAAAACTCCACCTGGCGAATGGGGCAGAAAGGACTACATCCCAGCTGCCACTGATGAGCAGCTAAAAGTCTGCTTTCCTCATCTATAATATGAGGAAGTCCTCTGTGTTTCTGTGATCCCTACAATCCTTCATCCTTTAAAGGTCAGTCTTGATGGTTCATCCATAGAAAATGGGCCCCCTGGGAGCAGGGGGGAAACTCAAGGTACGGTAGATTGCAAAAGAACAAGCTACATCACTCAGTTAACGGGTTAAAGGAATTAGCTAACTTGTGGAAGCTTCTAGTCATTACTTCTCTTTAGTCCCTGGGGTTACTATTCTTCTGGTCTGGTCTATTCTAGTTTCACCCTGAGATCAGGGTTGAGTCATTCCCGTTAGCTCACGTAAAATAAGGTCTTTTTCCTATGGGGTCTCTGACACAATCATTTTAAATTCTTACTGAAAATATACTTGGCTAAAGATGTCAGCCTCTCTAACCATGATGTTCCAACCACTGATGTTGCGGTCTTCTGTCTGCGGGTTCTTTCCAATGATCTACACCTTTATAGCTTCCTCTCTTCTGAGAAGGATCCTTTCTCCTTCACATCAGAAACTCTGAATATGATCCACCCTGCTGCTCCGAAAGCCCCAAAAATGTCTACTTCCTCTGTGAGCCCTCTCAATTAGCCATTCATTCACTCAAAAGTTCTTCCTGTCTACATCTTCAGGTTGTCACAGTGTCACCATAGAGTATAACAAGATAAAGAATATGGGGTCTCTGCTCTTAGGAAACTTACACTATAGCAGGGGGTTGAGAGGTCCAAATAACTCCAATATTAGGCAGTGTCTGATGACATCATGGAACAGATCCAAAGAGAATGCTAAAAAAGCTTGGAAAAGGGGCTAGGATTTCAGTTGGAGGAATTCTAAGCAATGGCTGCTTGGAAAACACAGGGTTCAGCTCTGTTTTAGAGGATAGATTGAATTTGAATTGATAGTGATGGTAAGGCAAGGGCATTGCCGACAAACAGAAAAGGTGAAGGCAAAACAGAATGGCAGGAAAGGTGGGGCAGGGCTCGGGAAGAGGCACTTAGCACAGTGTGGCCATGAGGACAGGAAGCAGATTAAAGGAATTTAGGACTCCAGGTTGGGCCCAGGTGGTGGTCTTTGGATCCATGGTAGGAAAACATAAGTTTAATCTAGTAGGTGATAGAGAATCCAATTTCTTAGTAATTGCACTGTGTTTTAATTTGATTTTTAGTCCAGTTATCTATAAAGTAGAGATCTGTAAGGATTTCTGCAGCTTTTTTTTTTCCTCCATAAACTCAGCACTTAGCTTTGTGTCTGGCATATCGTAGGTTCTTAATATATTTGTTTGTTTAATTAATAGTTGAATTGATCAGATCTATACCTTTTGAAAAGTAATCTAGCAGTAGGGGGAGAAAAGATCACAGTTTTAGTGGGGGATAGTCTAGAAGTAGTTAGGAATTCTGAAGGAAGGAGAAAAGGAGAACAAAATAAAGGAAGAATGGATTAGAAAGCCATTGTGAAGGGAGAACCAACAAGACTTGATAGAATGGGAACATTAATGTTGAGAACATTAAACAGACTGCAAGTGTGTGATCCCAGGAAATGGGAGAAGCATGGCAGTCTTAGGCCCTTGTGACCTTGCTCTCAGTAGATTCTTACCCTACCACTACAGGGACTTGATGTTTTATTTTTTCATTACTGTGTCCCCAACACTAAGAATATAGACACCAGGCTATCAGCATTATTTGAACAAACAAATGAATGAACATGTTACATTTCAGATGATGCCAATTCAACCACTCATAAGTGTCTGATTTAGTTAGAAATATGTGCCTGGCATTTAGGACTAAGCATTTCAATTTCAGAGTCATCTGCAAAAAGGTGTTGAAGATGCAGCCTGCACCCATCCAGTCCTGAGACACAGTAGGAAAGGGAAGTGCGGGAGGGGTCCTTGGTTACAAAGATCAGAGGAGTTTCCAGACAGAGCCTGATTGAACAATTTTGTCCAATATGCTTGAGAACTTAATGGGAATGAAGATTAGCTCTTGGCCATGAATTTGACAACTGGAGGCCACTGGTGACCTTCAAAAATATAAATTTAGGGGTGCCTAGGTGGCTCAGAAGGGTTAAGCATCTGACTTCAGCTCAGGTCCTGATCCTAGGACCCTGGGATACCCCCTGCTGAGCTCCCAGCTCAGGGGTATTCTGCTTCTCCCTCTCCCTCTGCCTCCTCCCCATCCCTTGTGCTAAATAAATAAAACCTTTAACAAAACACAGTTTTAGCATTGTGGGTATGAAGACAGATTTCATCAGCCCTGGTCAGATATCACAACACACAGACACAGGTTCAAGGCATGCATTTACATTTCATGCAGAAACAGACACCTTTGTCTTTCTTTAGGGAGTGGGGTCAGCCCTAAACATTCATTTTTTTTTTTAAGATTTTATTTATTTATTTGACAGATAGAGATCACAAGTAGGCAGAGAGGCAGGCAGAGAGAGAGAGGAGGAGGAAGCAGGCTCCCTGCCAAGCAGAGAGCCCGATGCAGGGCTCGATCCCAGGACCCTGGGATCATGACCTGAGCGAAAGGCAGAGGCTTTAACCCACTGAGCCACCCAGGCGCCCCTAAACATTCATTTTTAAGGGGAGAATAAGTGGTTCTTGCACAATGGTAGGTGAGTACAGGGGAATCTTATGGCAGGACATTCAGTTTGAATGGTCAGAGAAAGTGAAAGATAAGACTCAGATGGAAAGAAGTGAGGTTAAATGCACACCCAGCTCCAACACAAAAGGTAAATCCACCATTAAGTGTAGGTCTCAGAAACCTTCCCTGAGAACTGGAGAGGCCCAGCCTCCAGCCATCCAAAATAGAGTGAGGAATGCAGGATATGCAAGAATTTGAGACCATCCTGGGCAATCTCTAGTGTAAACTACTCTAGAAGGATAGTAAGGCAGATTGCAATCCCCAGTTTACACTAAAATTGACCCAGGCTTACTCAGGTCCCCTAGGCCAGAAAAGACCAGGGTCCCTGACAGCTCACATAAAACCCCTCTCTCTAAATTCTGATAATCAGCTGACACAGCCCCTTCTCTGTGCCAGAACATTCACTGCAAACATGACTAGAATTTTCCCCATACGTAAAAAAACAAATATTATTAATATTCTGGAACATCATCTATATTAAAAATCTAAGCAAAGGAAAAATCAGTTCTTTAAAAGAAAAGCCAGAGTTTAGAAAACTCTAAGGCCTCCTCTCTGTAACTCTGGAAGAGCCATTTCCCTCTCCTTGCTGCAAAATACCTCATTTAGGAAAATCTTATGAAGGGATTAAAAGCCAAAACACGTGTTTCGTGACATCAAGGCATTTTAGCACAAGGAACCACCCCGGAGGAGATGAAAGGAATTAGATCTGAGGGATGAATGGGATGTTAGGAGGAGTCGAGAAAGGGACCAGAAATATTCCGTGCGTGTTTCCACATTTTACAAAATTGTCCGGGGTCGGGGGGGGGGGGGGGGGGCGGGTCGGAGCGGAAGTCTGCCGAGCTTGTCAGGACAGCAGTCAGCCCTCCGCTAGGGCCAAGGACAGATTTTGTAATCCCAGGCACCCTGCACAAGCGGGCGTCCGGGAAAGCGCAGTCTCCGTGAGCACTGAGCCGGCTCTATAAATCTCCATTAGATCAGACAGTGCTGTGGGTGGAGGGGTGGAGTTGCCAGAAATAGCTCCTTTCCTGCAAACTTCTCAAGACCACAGCTGCTACGTGGCCTAAACAGAATGGGCGCCCCCGGTGGAGAGTGGAAGGCTAGAAAAGTGGTGTTTGTGCGCCCAGGCGGAGGCCACGGACGCCGAAAACTGCGCCTGAGCCGCTTCGAAAGGTCTCATAAAAGTGCCATTTGTTGGGAGTGCGCAGGAAGTGGAGGCAGCTTTGGCACACGTGGCCACGGTGCTAAATTAACTGTTAACACAAATAATCAAAGTGCAAGACCCATCCAGCGACTGGCGCCAGCGAAGCCCGGGGCGAGGCTGTCAGCCCGGCTGCGGGCGGCAGGTGGAGGCTGGGCCGGGGTGGATGCTGGGCCGGGGCGGGGGCGGGGACAGGGCCTGGGATCGTGGGACCCAGGGCAGGGGGTGGCCTGGTGGGCGGAGGGTGGGCGTTCGCGCTTGGGCATTGGGACGCAGGGCAAGGGGGAAGCTGGAGCTGAAGAATGCGTCCCCAACCCCGGCAGGAATGGCGACCGGTTCCGGGCCAAATTCGGGAACGCTGACATTACTACGCACAGGAGCATACGACGTACAGGCTCCCTGAGTGAGGGTGTGGGACCTTACTGGCGGTGAGACAGGTAGCTAGTGCGCGGAGGAAAAACGTCAAATCCGAGATGAGGTTGGGGGGAGGGGGGTAGGTTGCTGGAAAGCCCTGCTGACTGGCCTGGTCTCCACATGCTCCCTCTGATTATGTCGTGCCGAGACATTCTGAGAGAGCTCCTCAGGGAGTCCCTGGGAGAAAGCATCAGAAACCTGCTTCATGGGTACATGCTCCTTGTTTCCACCAGTAGAAAGGTCGGAATTTTTTCTAACAAATTTTTTTCTCAGGCCACCTCCGCAGCCTTGTTCTGCGAGCTGTGTCCCCAAAACCATCATCTTCAAATTGCAGGTAGGGAAATTAAGTGGGTGCTGCCACAGTGTACTGACCAGCTCAGGGCTGGGCCTCCTCACACTCATGCTCCCTGAGCGCCCTGGGTGTCCAGTACCAGGTGACATCTACATTGCCAAGAACTGGGAAGGAATGAAACTGCTTTTGAGGGAAGTGAGAAAGGAGGGCTAAATCATGGCATCTATTTTGGGGTGCCCTTCCTAGGATCCTGGAATTAGGAGAGGGTACGTTCTGGAAAGAACTGTCTTTTGAGAAGATTCTTAAACACTAACTGATATCTATTCTTGGGTAAGCTGTCCTCATCCAGCTGTATCTCTAAAGATCAAAGCAAGGTAGAATCAGAATGAGTCTAGCAGGGGTGCCTGGGTGACTCAGTGGGTTAAAGCCTCTGCCTTAGGCTCAGGTCATGATCCCAGGATCCTGGGATCAAGCCCAGCATCAAGCTCTCTGCTCAGCAGGAAGCCTGCTTCCTCCTCTCTCTCTGCCTGCCTCTCTGTCTACTTGTGATCTCTGTCAAATAAATAAATAAATAAAATCTTTAAAAAAAAAAAAGAAAGAAAAGAAAAGAATGAGTCTAGCAAATAAATGGGGGGAGCAAGAGATATAAATTTACAAATTGCATAGTGACACTAAGATGCCTCAGTGAGGGATAACACTGTCCTATTTTTACTAAATCAGACTCGTCACGTTCTAAAGGCTGAAATACAAGATCAAATTGGTAATCTGGCATAATTTAGTTTTTATGTGTTTTCAGAAACTGGATTTAACTTTAGTGCATTTATATCCAACACATCTGTTTAGGCAGACAAAACTAATGAAAAACAGGAGAATTCCTCTCTTTGGAAAAGGTATTAAAAGTATGCTGTAGTGATTAAGAAAACTCCAACATGCTAGTTCAAGTCCTATAAGATATCTTTATAAGAAAGGAAGATTGTTGAAATTCATCTTCCCCTACTTCCCTGGATGTTTAGAACAACTCTGGGAGACAGGTGTGGTCACCAGTGCCACACCTCACTTCTGGGAACACCAGGCACAAGTGTCAGCAGTGCCACCAAGGCTAGTCATCCAGGTACATGGGATTTGAACCCAAGGCTCTGTCTAGAGCCTGTGGTCTTCCAACTGTCGCAGAAGGAGATGGTCCAAAGAGGTAACAAGAATGTGTTATCCCTCTGTATTAATTTGTTCAGCAAATATTTATTGAGCACCTGCCATGTTCCAGGTCAGGAGTCAGGATCCAAGAAGGAAAAGCTAACAGATGGGATTCCTATTTCACATAAAGCCAGTCAGCAGCCCTCCCTGTGGAGCAGGTAGATGCGCATGGAGTGAAGCTCCTCATAAGTGATTGTCTAATTACAAGTTCTGACTTGGTGGAACTCATGGAAGCAGAGTGCTGAGGTTCTCTCCCAGCACTCAAATGGAAGAAGACAAGGACCTCACTTTCCTCCCAGCACTCCTCATAATGATGATAAAGATGTACCAGGAATATCAGTAACTCCAAGTAGGGGGTGCTAGCTATGTGCTAGCCAATGTGCAAAGTACCTTTCAGATTGTTCATTCCTCCCAGTCATCCCATAATTGAGGCTCTACTGTTATTCCCATTTTACAGATGAGGAAACTAAGGTTTCAAGAAATTAAGGGCATTCCACAGGTTTCACAGGGACAGGGCAGAACCTACCTTTAAAGTCATGTCAGGTCTTGTATTTTCTTTTTTAATTTATTTATTTGACAGAGAGAGATCACAAGTAGGCAGAGAGGCAGGCAGAGAGAGAGAGAGGGAAGCAGGCTCGCCGCTGAGCAGAGAGCCCGATGTGTGACTCGATCCCAGGACCCTGAGATCATGACCTGAGCCGAAGGCAGCGGCTTAACCCACTGAGCCACCCAGGAGCCCCAGGTGTTGTATTTTCTTAAAGCTTGTTTCCTTCTCCTCTATGTCCCAGGAGCATGTCTGTGCAGCATAGAAAAAAGCATAGAAAAAAGATGCCACTGTGCCTGTGGTCTGCTCTGTGGTCATCATTGAGTGGGAGACTGTAAGTGATGCCACCTATAAATACAGAGCATATTTCAGGTCACACAGCACAGAGTGACCAGACTCAGTGCTGGGGGCACAGGCCACTTGCTCTGCACTAGATCTGGACCTATCTTTCTAAGCACAGACAGGGCCTTTAATTTCTGGAGGCTAATGATGATAATACTGATAGCAATGATCACAGTACCCTGCCCTCCACATGGTCACCTCACATTTTCCTTAGAGCAACCTGGGCATAAGTACTATTATTCCCTTTCTAGAAAGGAAGGAACTCAGACATCAAAAACTTGTGTATCTCACATAGTTAAGACCTGAATCAGTACCCAAGTCCTCAGGCCTCCAAAGCCTATGCTTTGGCCACTGTGGTACACAGCAACTCTGCAAAATGAAGCAATTAATATCCAGAAGTTTCCCTTCCATATCTCATACACAATAATTATAGGTGAAAAAAGCTATGAATTCAGTTCCCTGTTTCAAAAAAAAAAAAAAAAAGCCATTTAACTAGGTCAGGTAAACAGAATGATACTCAGACTAGCTTGGTCCAACTCTAAAAACTCATAATGGAACATCTGAATTAGGCTGGAAAAGGACCCAGTTACCCGTTGTTTCCCAACTTATGGTGCCGGTTGGCTCTGGGCACACAGGCAGACCACACAGCCCCTCCTTAGCTACCCAGAATCCACCAGGAGCAACAGAGATGGGCCACACTCCCAGGCAATCTCCACTGTGCCCATTCCACACAGTACCCTGAGCAGAGGGGAAGGGGTCCTATTATAGGACATGGTTGTCAGCCCACTCTGCAGAAAAGGTAAGCCTGTCCCACCCAGAGTTATTTCCACTATGCGGCTGTTCTCATTATAGGTGACAAGGAGGATCCCATTGAAGTCATCCAAAATATTTAAATATTTACAATCTGAGGCCCAGATCACAAGGAAAGAAATCAGACAACCCTCCCTCATTGCTGCTGTCACATTGACAACCAAATTTCCAGCAACTTTGGATGATCAATCCAAGAAACAATTCAAGCATGTCCCAAACGGGAAGTATTTGATAAGTAAAATGGTTATAAGCTCCCAGTGCCTCTCCTTTTCATGGCTCCTGCAGCTCTGTCCACCCTCACCTGCTCAGTAATAGCGAGGCATCATCCACCCTGACATCCCCCCCACCCCAGTAGTAGTCAGCTCTGATAAGAACCTCTGATATTCTCTGCCTACACAACTGATAAGACTTGCTCGAGTTTTCTCTTGTCATGACTATTATAGGAGAAAGAGATCCCTAGAGATGGAATTTCAGATGCCAGGAATTTACACATGCTTACAAAGCAGCATATCATTCTACATAATCACAAGACAGTCACTATCTTAAAAAGTCATTTCCAATAAATCAGATTGATGTGGTACAGTGGACAGAGGGTCCCAAGACCTGGGCTGCACACCTGAAGGCTGTGTGCACTTGGGCAGACCAGTCTACGCCTGGCATACAACAGGACTTTATATGGGACTTTCTCAGTTGATATGCAGAAGATATAGTGAAGTGTGCTGAAGTCAGCAAAAAGATTCTTCAAAAATAAGAGAAGAATTATTTTCCCCTCTAAGCACAGAGGGCCTGCTGTTAGAACTTTCCAGATTTCAAGGACAGTACTCCTGGAATCTCAGAGTATCTCCAAGTGAATGGTCCTTACCACCACTGGATTCATTTAGACTAACTCACACAGGCATGTGTGCTGGAGAGTCACAGACATCCTTGTGACTGGATTTGGGGTAGAATAAACATTCTGGGTCAGCTATAGAGGCAGCTCTGGCCAGAGGAGGAACACCAGCCCGAGGCTCCACCTCCTCTTCCACAAAACACTTGGATAGGTGGCATATTTGCTCCCTGCCCTCTATGCCATTCTTTTCCATCCGGGCATCCTGTGTCATTTCCTACATTGAACTTTCCCAGACCACCTACATCCCTTCTCCAAGTTCGTATCAACTACGTTCCCGTAGTAGCACTTGGTATAAAACTCTGTTATGGAACTTGTCTTATGGTAGATATTTTCCTACCCTGTTTGTCTCCATAGTACTGCAAGTTCCTGTGGCAGGGATGGTTTTTTGTGCTCATGTGCAGTCTCACATACACCACTGCACAGATTCTGAGGAAGAACAAGCTTGTCTATACACATCTGTCACCAAGAAGTGTGAGGTCCTCTTCTAGAAATAGCAACGAGTCTTTCTGAAGAAATTATAAAGGCCAGTGGGAGATCTATAAGCAAAACCATAAATGGCAAAAGGGCCCCCAAATCCAGCTATGTTTGCCATAAAATACCAATGTGTATTTGTAGAATGCACCCAAGGCATGACATATAAATAACATCTCATCATTTCATTGGATTTAAAAAATCAGAGACATAACATTTCAGTTTTAAAATTAACAAAATTGAGACTATATTCCTTTGCAGGTAGGATCTGTGTCTTAGTTATCTTTCTATTCCCTATAGAAACACGATAGGCACTTACTAAGAATTGAATCAATGAATGAATAACTACTGACAATAAAAGAGGTGAAGAAAATAAAAATTGTACATGTCCAACCACAGATCTGTAATCAGCTATTTTTCTAAGGAGTCTTGGCTCCTTTCAGTAATAAATGATAGTTAATGACAGAAAAAAAAAGAGGTAAAGAAAATTAAAAAGACAATATTGGTAAAATCATTAAATTAATGAATAAAAACTCATTTCAAGTTTGTGTTTTAAATTATTTTTATTAGAGTCAGCCACAACAAATCTGAGCAAAGTTTTATACACCCCACTCAAGGAGGTAAAACAGAACTCTGAAGAGTTGTAATGCTCTTAACAAGATCATTTAACATATTCTATTGTAGTTCTTTTCATGGGTCATATATCCTTAGCACACAGCATGGCTTCTCCCCTTTAGGCTTCTATTTCTATTCAAGTGAAAAGTTTAGGGTCAGCTAAATTTGACACCTCTTGTGAAATTCAAGAGGCTCAAAAACTAATGGAATTTAAGACAAAAGGATTCTTCTTTTTTTTTTTTTAGAAATATACCCAGGAGGTCATCATGAGTATCCTTTTAATAAGACAAAAAGAAGTGTGGAGGGAGGTAGAAGGAAAAATGCAAGGAATCAGACAGAGCGTTAAGTTCTTACAACAAATATGGTCTCATTGCTGTTAACATTTCCAACACCTTAGCTACTTGACTGTAGTATTGAAGAAAATATATAACTTTTTTTTATTAAAGAAAGTTTTCTGAACTACAAAATGTTTTCATACTAAAACAAAAAAAAGCAAAACACCCCAGCGCAGCAGCCAGAAGATTATCTGTTTTAAAAGAGATATTTTGATTTGAAATCATTCCAGGAATGATCACCAAAATGGAGCTATTTCTAGATGCATCTGGGTTTTGCTGCCTGTCCTGTTCTGTCTCCAAAGTCTTTTCCAGAACATCCAAGTTTTATCCCAATGTCAGACGTCCAGGACTTGGTCACTTAGCTACCAGAGATTGCTTTGAAGCTTGTACACTTTGGGAGAAGCCGTGGGAGGAAAGATGGGGAGGAGCCGCGGGAGGGGGTGCATGTGGAGACCCAAGCCAGTCCTCCCTCCTGGAGCCTGTGGCAGGAGTGTGCAGGCTGCAGTCACTGTGAGGGTCAAATGGCATTTCAGCCTTATGTTGGAACTCTGTTTCTTCCTGTCTAGAAACAGGGTTTTCCATTTTATTCTCCAAAGTAGCCGAAAGTATTGCACATTTGCCGTATCAAGCCCATGGAAAATAATATTACAGACCAAATAAAATCGGAAAATAAAACAAAACTTTAAAAAAGTAAAATAAGGCAGTTGGTCCCCAAACTTTTGCAATTGAAAAGAAAGATGCCTTTTACCTTTCCTGCTCTATATGCATTCTTCACCTTGACTTCACTGTCAGTCATGCACTTACCTTTAGCAGGAAGCAAATCTGTACATTCTAAAGACATCTCCCAGATACTTCAGGCCAGGGCTGTTCAGAAAAAGATGTCTAAAAATTCTGTTGTAGTTGAGAGTTCTCCAATCTTAGCCATGGTTTGTATGTTTTTTGTCTTTGTTGGTGTTGGAGAGCATCAGAATTCCACTACTAAAATCACCCAAGCCTCCAGAGAGCTCAGGAAACTAATTCACTTGAAATCGATGTAGTTCCACTTTGCTCTACACAATTGATAAGAATCAAATGCTTCAAAGTTCAGACTTAAACTCCACCCCTGTCTGCTCCCATGTACTCTGGGACAACAAACTCACTTCTCTCCACGTGTTGTCTAACTTAAAGGAAAATGCAGGGCCTTTTCTGGAAGATTGTATATCTTCCAAGAGATTTCAATGAGAGTTGTCTGTTGTTGGGTTGTTTTATTTTTAAACTTTGCACTTTTGTAGATTTGGCAACCACAAAGAACCGAACAGACAAAATATAGTGTTCAAAACCAATGACTTTTTCTCTTACAAATTATTTCTCTCCCTTAAAAAAAAATCATTATGCAAACCTGGACTTACTGTGTCTACAAATAAAATAAGCATATATTCCATTTTGGTGATATTCTCCTTAACAGCCCTGCTGTTACAGACTTCCCTAGGGCTGTCCTGCACACTGTCATAGCCAAACAGGAATAAATGGGGAAGATTTTAGTTCCAAACACGTTGATAACAGCAGATGGACGTTTCCAGGGCTTTATTTCACATCACAACCTTTTGTTGTTATAGTTTTATGTTGTTGTTCTTTTGTCTACCTTTTATTTGGTGGTAGGAAGTGGATGTTGAGAGTGTGGACAAAAAATAGATTTGATGCTTGGAGATTACAATCTGACCTTTGTTCTGGTCAGCCCGCTGCCCTCCACAGCTTAGGTCATCCCGTACCACATATGGAAGTCCAGTTAATGAGAAAAGCAGACATTCTGTGGTGGAGACAGAGAGACTGGGTTTTAATCTCCTAGGGAGAGAAGTGATTTCATTCTGTGGCTCTAGATAGAAGTGAATCAAAGGAAGATATTTACCCTATCACTTCTTCATCTTCTCACTGTATATTTTTACACCAGAACTATCCTGACTCATCATTTGCTGTTGTTTTCTGTATAAAACGTTGGATTCCTCTTTATCCACTACCCTTCTTCTCTTCTAGCCTGTCCTTGCATGCTAGTCATACAAGCTGCTTCCCTCAGGGGAACTTGATAAAGATCTGCAAAACATTTGCTTTCTCTCTTTCCTATCCTGCTCCAAGTTGCAGTTCTTGGGAACACAGGGAATACCAAAGATAAGACATAATCAGATTTGCCCTTGTGATGATGAACCAGGAAACCCCACTTGTCACCTATTGGAAACACTTTCTGTTAGTCAATAGAGAGAAACAAATATTTTGAAAAGCAGGTGAAAATTGAAGTGGCAGAGAAAAGAACCTACTGTTACCTCCCTTGAAAGGCATTTCCTACACTGCCTACAGCCACATGCATTACTTTTTCCTTGCCCAAATATTCATACCAAGGATTTCTAGAACTTTGAACCCCCATGCTTCATATCTATGAATAAAAGCTGAATTGAATTTGTAGGTTGTTTGTTTGTTTTAATTTATTGAGGAGGAAATCTTATCTCTATTTAGGCCCATTCAGCAAATTTTCACTCATATTTGTAGAACTGAATGCACAAACAGATTTTTATATACCCAACTTTCAGACCTTGACCAATCCGTCAATCTTCTTGAATCTCAGTTTCTTAATCAATAAAATAATATAGAGCTTGGATTATTTATTGCTATGTTTCATCCCAGTTCTAAAATAACCTTCTCGCTAAATTTTAAATGTCTCACCACTGGAGCCAAAGCACGGTAAAAGACTCCAAAATGATTAAGTCTCAAGAATGGAGGGAACCAGATCTCTGAAGTACCACCTGGAGGAGAATTCCCTTTGAGAAGGAACCCCCCCCCCCCTTCGTATTTAAATGATTGAGAAATAGACCTCTGTCATTTTTAAAACCTTTTACAATTGGGTTTTTGTTGTTGTGGTGGTGGTGGTGGTGGTTGTTACAACAGCTAGCGTTAACTAATATGCTTCTAGGCTTTAGTTTCATCATTTAAAATAATGGGAATAATAATTAGCACCTCAGAAGTTCCTGGGAGGTTAAATGAAATGATGTATGTGAAAAGGCCCGCAGTGTCCCACCAATAGCATGTACTATTTCTCTGTTCCTTCCTTCCATCCAACTGCAGAGGGAGGACACAGAGACCCTTTGTACACCATGTGGGCATGAATGAGGCTCATGCTCATGAGATCTGCCAGTGGGTGCTAGTCTTCTGAAGAGCAGCTCACAAGCTTGTGCTCCCCCAGAGAGAGATGTATTGGCCTTCCTCACATAATGACACAGGGCTGGGAACAAGGGCATCTGGATAGTTCAACTCTCTAAGACTGGGAAAGCTGGGCAGTCACTTGAATTGTCCTTTTGTGCCGCTTCTACCTCTCTGCCTCCACAGTGCTTTTCCTCACTCTGAGGTTTAGCTACAGTCCTTACCTTGAAGATCATGTTGTTCCTTGGGAACCCAGTCATCCCATGACAACTATGTCACAAGATCCCAGTTTTCTGTCTGCCAAGGAAGCATGGGTTAGAACTCTGATGTTCTTTGAGGGGACAGCACACACTGAGAGTCTGGACTACTCCTTCGAGAAGACCACGCTGAAACAAGACCCTTCATCCACCAACAAAACCATGAAAAGACCACACAGATTTAATTTGGAAAAACCCATGACATACAATTACAAACATAAGTAGAACACAAGATACCAGGTAAGACCACAGAGAGGCCGGAAGAAATAGGGGACAGAACAACCATTATGACAGGAATGACACACTTGTCACAGAGGTGCCACCTCTAAGCAGTGGTAAATATCCTGCCATAGAAGACACTATGAACTTAGTGTGAGTGTGGGAAAGAAATGAATCTCCAAATTCAGAGTACATTCAGCCATGTGCTCAGTAAAGTAGGAACTAGAGAACTAAGAGCCTCTTCACTCATAATGATAGTAATAGTAGCTCACACTCAGGTAGACTTCCCCTGTTTTCCTTACATATTAATCTTGACAATCTCCAAAGTTTCCTTGATTTCATACCATGTCACTGTTACTCTCAGTCTTCACTTTTCTGGCACATTTCCTCAAAACAGACCTCAGAGCCTTTGTTTTCCTAGGAATGCTTTGAAAATTTGGAGAGTTTCTATCACCCAGAAGGAAAGCTCCTTTCAATGCTTGCCCAGCTCCCCTGCCCCACCTTTGTCTTGTGAAACAATCCCAATACACTTGTTCCACCAGCATAAAAGGAAACCTGAAGGTTTGTGAAACAAACAAGGTGAGATATGCAAAAGCCCCAGAGAAGATAAAACCTGCCTGAAGAACAAAGGAGTCCTTGCCTCTGAGCTCAGTCTCCGAGGTCATTCTAACCTGCCCCTCCAGGTTTTGTCTGGAGAGTGTGAAACCAGTGTGAACTGAGGAGCGGCAGGCCACACCACCAGCACCGCTTGCCCTCTCTGGGAAGCTGGCCTTATACCCCGTCCACCCCTCTACACCTCCCTATGCTCCTGGCTTCTCCCCTCTAACAATTCTTTGTGCTTATTATAGGCCAGTGTTCATCTTGCATGACTCATCGGGCTGTTTTCATGCTACACCCTTTCTACCCCAGGCAGGTTTCCTGCCCTCAATTGCTCAGTCAGACACTTCCCACTGGTGAGGTCAGATGGAGAATGTTATGCCTCCTCCCCTCTCTGTAATTTGGATACTGACTATCCACCAGCCTTTTGACCACTTTTCCCATTCCTCCTTTGGCAGTCCTGAAAATCCTCTTCTTCCCCAGGAAAATCCCTGTGTTATCATACTTCTGTTTTCTCTATTAGTACTTCTTAATTTTTGCAAGACTCCTTTAAGTCTCTCATAAAAGATATGGATTCTGCCCAGAGAAATGACTCTGATCCTGGTCAGCCCCAGAGCATGGTCGCCCCTGGGCCTTGGGGAAGCACCTTTCTTCTCAATGGTTCTGGAACACTGGCACCAATGGATGCCGGATGCCCAGCGAGGGAGAGCTCCCAGAGGGCATCTCTGTGTGCTCACTGAAATCTGGGAGAGCCTGGCTTCCGCTCAGGTTAACCGTTTTCCTCCCGGCCCAGAGCTGTGGACAAACCTCCAGAAGAAATAAGACACATGGCTGAGGGAGAGGGGAGGGATTAGAAACTGTAATTCAATCTAATATTTGAGGCTTGGCAAGTGTACCTATGGGATTTCATGAAAACCCCCGAATCTTTTTCATTTCAGAGCAATTAAGCAGACCCCAGCGTCCTGGCTCCAGTAAGCCGCTCAGCTCTCGGTTTTATTGCCCGTTTCCTTTCACTTTGCCAGCACTAGCTCCCATCCTTGCACTGTTTCGGTGCCACGGAGAGGCCCCCGTGAGCGAGTGTGGGGCTGGGCGCTGGGGGCCAGGCGCAGGCGCAGGCCAGGCCGGCGAGGCACATGTGGCTTCCAGGGCCTCAGTACTCAAGCACTGATGTGTGGTATAATCAAAAACATCCAGCAGTAATTTAATAGTTCCCACCAAGCACAGACACAAAGTCTAGCAATTCTTCCCTCCACATACTTAACCCTTAGAGGAGGAGAGAAGAGCCAAAAGAAAGGGGAAATTAATCCTGGATAGTTGCTACCCTGGGATTTTTTTGTGTTTTGTGTTCTGCTCTGATGTAAGAGAGAGAGATGTGAACTTTGGAAACTTGCAAGAAGCAGGAATTCATATTAAATGCCTTTCTTCAGTCCTGGTGGAGAAGAAGCTGCTTGCAAAGGGCAGTGGACCTCACACACTGGAGAGGCCCATCTGGCTGAGAGTGTCCATCTTCTGAACCAAACAGAACGCCAGTGGACACAGCACCATGAACGAGGTGCTGTACTTTTAAAAAAGTGTTTGGAGCTGACTTTGATATACAGCGAGATGACAAAGTTCATAGAGTCTAGGGCCACATCTCCGCCAAGAGTGGTCAGCTTCTTTTTCTGAGTTCTGTGGCTCACTGCCATCCCTCTGGAGTGTTGGACATCAGCATCCCCCATGACAGTGGCACATTCTGATCTGCAAGCAGACTTAGAACCCAGGCAAGTGACAGAACCGGAAGCATGAGTTTTAGGAGAAATTTGTCTTGTAGTTAGAAGTTTTTACTTAAAATTACAATAAATTTCTCTAAATTTAGTTAGCAACCATTGTCAAAATATTTCCATATCTGATAGGATCAGTGACTGCTTTCCTCTGTCTGTGGCTTGTCATATGATCTATAGGCTGACATACATCTGAGAACTCTGATATTGAGACTTCCACTAGGCAACACACACACACACACACACACACACACACACACAATCCTTTTATACCTACTGTGCACTTAGGATCCTGCTGCAGGAATGAATGTCCCCAAACTTGCCTTCACTCTCAAAACACTGAAGGAAGTTGAAGACATTCCCTGATCCACTAAATCACAGACTCTGAGTGGGAAATCCAGGAACTTTTATTTTGTAAAGTCTCCGCAGATCACTCTGATATGTAGCCAGGAGCCCCTGGCAGGGAGTGTTCTCACATTCATGCCTCCCCTGGATGGTAGCGCCCATGGAGAGGGGCTGGACCAGATGCCCATATGCACAGCTTTGTTTTACAACTCTGACAAGTGGTGGGACCAGCAGAAATGGAGCGACCATTCAGACCTTCACTTTTCTTGTCTGCAAACAGAGGTTAATAATGGTGTCTGTCTTATAGAGATTTATGCACGTGGAATGAGTTAACATTTGAAAAGCATTTGGAACAGTAAGTGGCATGTTGTGAGTGCTAAATAGGAATTAACTACTATTTTGCTTTGAGATATAAGTTACATTATGTAGAACTGACTCAATGGTAAGGGAACTCACAACACTGGGAGAATCCAACAGGGAAAGTTTCACAAAGAGAGCCTTGAGCTAGGTCCAGTGGGGCAGAGGTTGCATTCCATGTGAGAAGGAAGATGACTGTCTATGAGTGAAATTGATTAGGAAATGTACAAAGATGATAGAAAAGATATAATTACGTGCTTATTTATGAATTAACAACAGACTCAACAACAATTGTAATGGATAGCTAAGTCAAATGGTAATTCATTTCAAGTAATATTTTCAACCTTCCCAGCAGGCCTAACTAACTCTGTGAATAGGTAACAGGCGGGTGTATTATATCCTTGGGGTCAGAATGGAGGCTTCTTCAGAGAACACATGCCTACCCTTCCCCTACGGTTGATATCTTAAATCTATGCATGTCCTTACTATTCAAGGACTGCAGGGAAGATACATGGATGAGATGAGTCTCCCGGCTCCTGAGACTAAATGGGATGTACTTCTGATTCCTCCGCCCACTGAGAAAAGGAGTCAAGAAGAGGTGGACTAATTGCTTGTAGTTTTGACCTGGGCAAGGAATGGCCAGGAATGGCCAAGAATGGAATTTTCACTCCAGACAGAAGGTCCTAGTGTGTGGACCAACCTCCACCCTCTTCCTGATGAGGAAAAGTTCTCTATCAGATATAAAATACTTCATATATATTTTATAATATAAAATGGTTGTGGTATTTGTTAATTTACATATTTGATAAACATGTACAACTTTATGAGAAACACATGTTATTCTCTGTGGTGGGAGAAAATGGATAAGATAACTCTGAGAATTTAAGATTTTCAGAAAGACCAGTGTTTTTCCTTGAGATCCAGAACAATGCTTTGTTGTGAAATGTGCCTTAAGTGACAACAGTTAGCATCCCATCCCAAATAAGAGCAACCTCCCAAGTGAAATCCCAGAAATCAAAATAATCACAAGAGAATGTGCTACATCAGACTAATCTGGGTTCTAATTTTTTTTCTTCTACCTTCTTTGACATTAAATATTGTCTGTTAAAAAGATGTGATTCAGAGTGAGCCATGTGTCTTTCATTTCTTTGGGTATGTTGCCACCTGAAGTAATGAGCCTAATCCTGAAATCAGTAATTCTGTTGTACCGATAGGACCTTGATTAGAGGAACTCTATGGGAACCTCTGTTTCTTTCCTTGGGCTCCTTAGAAACTTATAGTCTGGCCCTCAATCCTCTGATATTCCTAGCATGTTCAGTGCAGGTTGTCTGGGGCAGCCTTGGCTGGGATGCAGGCCTTCCCCTAGCCCCAGAGGGATGTGAGCCCTCAGGGACACAGACAGACACAGGGAGAGCAGTGTTTTCTCTAGTCCTGGACCCTTGTGCTCCTCTGGTCATTCTATTGAAGCCTTCCCTACAAAGCAATGCATTGTTACCACCAGCTTCTTTCCCTGGGCAGGCTGCCCCCCACACCCTCCCAGCCTGCAAGCCACCCAGCACCCCAGCACTTAAGACAATCCATTTCTCAGCAAGAATCATTCTACTTGGGTGGCTTAGAGTCACTCAACCTTTGGCCTTATGCCTGTAACTCCACCCAAAGCATCTAGTAATTACCCTGAAATGCAATGCCTGACATGTTAGACAGCTTCCTTGCAATCTAACTTATTTTATTAATGTAAATAATCTTTTTCTATCAAGAATCAGTCTTCACAAAGTCTTCTCATGACAGAGAGGCTAACCTGGTATATGATGTGAGTCATTCAGGTAGCCCAACATCACATAACCAACAACTCCCATCAGCCTAGCATAGATCTAGACCTGAAGCAGACTTAGGAACTTAATTAAGGATCCAATCACATTTTCCTCTTCCCTCCTGAAAAGCATCTCCTTTCTGCTCTCTCCTGCCTCCCAGGGCTTCCCACTTCCCAACCACTTTCTAAATTAAAGCAGCATATTTATCCTGGATCCCAAACCCTTTCAAGCCAGAGTAGTAATTCTCCAGGCATTTGCATTTCAGATTGTTATCTCCAATCATTAAATGGAAGGTTTGTGTCTTGTTAAAGGAATGTGTGGTTGGAGGCAGAGGATTTGGGATAAATCCTCCCTACATCTAAAATCACATCAAGAGTCCCTGGAGCCTCGATCTGAAAGAGGTGTGGGCACCCGGGCTATGCTCCTCTGCCTCCCTGCACTGTCCCTCACCCTGGCGTGCCATCTCCCTCCCATTCTTGCATGCTGGGCTCTCCAGGGGATGTAGATTTTCCATCTCTCTCCCTCCCCCACTTGGCCAGCTCCCACTGGGAGATCGCACACCCTGTAGATCCCAGACTTCTCTTGCAGCTTTGGTCTCAAGACGGGGCAAAGTACCTGGTAGGAGGAGGGGAAGAATGTGGGAATTTTGGTGAATGGGAGGAGGTATAAAAGGGACTCAGGGGGCGCCTGGGTGGCTCAGTGGATTAAAGCCTCTGCCTTCGGCTCGGGTCATGATCCCAGGGTCCTGGGATCGAGCCCCGCGTCGGGCTCTCTGCTCGGTGGAGAGCCTGCTTCCCTTTCTCTCTCTCTGCCTGCCTCTGCCTACTTGTGATCTCTGTCTGTCAAATAAATAAATAAAATCTTTAAAAAAAAAAAAAAAAAAAAAAAAAAAAAAAAAAGGGACTCAGAACAAGGCTAGTGGGCCCAGGAAGCTGATGGAGCACACGTGATGAAGAGCTCTGTCTTTGCACACTGGAAAATTGCAGCCACACACAGTACCAGAAAAGCTAGAGTGACACTAGATCTGAGTACTAGAGACCTAATAAAAGATAACATTTAGAAGATGACTTGTCTGTGTAGCAGTTGTACTGATTATAGTTATTTTGGTTAACTGCTGATCATTTATGCCTGATTATCATACAGCACAGTAATGACTATGTACATCCTGAAATGTGTGCCAGATTAACTGTGTTTCATTTGATTATAGCAGCAAATCCTGCCAATGTATGACCACTTGGTCTTTATAATTAGTTTCTTCTGTGGCACTATCTACTCTGACAGCATGGCTTTCTGTATTTGTCCTAAAATAAATGAAGTTAAATGAAACAAAATGAAGAAAATTGAAGAAAATTAAAATTAAATGAAATAGAGCTGAACAACACCAGGCCTGTCCAGAAGCCCCAAGTAACCAGGTCCTTGCCCATCCTGCCTCCTGGAAAGGAAATGGAGTACTGACAATAAGGATGCAGCTTTGTTCTGCTCACCTCTTTACCTCCAGCACCCAAAACAGCACCACACACTTTAGATATTAATAAATATTTAATGAGCAAATGTTAAACGAGTGACTGAAAGGAAAGGTGGGATCAGTCTAGGTGAGGTTTCAACAGCGCTGCTCTGAGTCCCTTGTGAACAGGTAAGATGGAGAATAATTTAGCACAGGTGACTGTTGGTCACCTGAGCTGGCACCATGGTTCCATCACAAGTTCTTCAGACTCCGCCCACAATATTCACTTGTTAGAGCCTCTGTTCTTCTCTGAGGAATATGGAGTGCACAACTGGCCCTTGAATATCAGAGGGAACTATCTGCTTTTTCAGAATTTTGCTTTTCAACTTACCAAACACCTACAGAAGAGAAATAGTACATGTCTGCCCTTTGTCAGGAAGCTTTCAGACTTATTCCAGATAGACTGGATGCAGTTCTCACCATGCCCTTCCTCCTAAAACAGCCCAGCATCTGGACCTAAGCATGCCTCATGTAGAGAGTATCTGGATCCGACCAGCCAGTGTTTTGGAGTTAGTGAGTCACTTCTTTGTTTGTTAGTTCTTCACCTCTTTGGCCTCAGTTTCCTCTTCTGTAACTATTTTATTTTAAACACACTCTACCTTGAGTCAAAGTGGGTGCTGTGAACCAAAATGCCCCCAAAATTCACTTGTTGAAGACCTAGTCCCCCAAAGTGACTGTATTTAAAGATCGGGATTTTAGAGGTAGTTACGATTAAATGAAGTCATAAAGGTAGGGTTCTAATCTGATAGGATTGTTTGCCTTATTAGAAAAGGAAGAGAGAGATCTCTGTCTCCCCATGAACCAAGGAAAGAATATGTAGGGACACAGAGAAGGAGGCTGTATGTAAGCCAGGAAGAGGGCCCTCACCAGAAATACAATTGGCCAGAACCTTGATCTTGGACTTCTAGGGTCCAGAACTGAAAAATAAATGATTGTTGTATAAACTATCCAGTCTATAGTATTTTGTTGAAGCAACCCAAGCTGACTTAGAGAATGAAGTTTAAATGGGAACTTTAGGCAAGCTCCCACCTCAAAGTAGGTGCTCTATAGAAGTTATAGAGTTCTATAGCAGTTTGTTCTATAGAAGTTAGCTCTTTCCCCCAAGCTCTGGACTGTGAGCATGATCTCCCTTTGATAAATTAAGACAATATAATGCCTCAGAATATTGTTCTGCGTAAGAAATCTCCACATACAGTAATATGAAGGAAACTATAGAAGGTGCTGGAAACACTGGTGATTGGACATCTCTCAGAAAACAAATTTCTTTCTTTTGCCAGCCAAGTCACATTCTGCTTTTGTGCTTTAGAAAGAGGTAATGACTCTACTAAGTCAGGATTTGTTTCAATTAGAATAAAAGCTACATTCTTAATAATGGATCCCATAGGCAAATGTCCTCCTAGTGAATGTCCTGTACATCCCATAGTCTTTTTATGAAATTACTGCTAAAATAGTTAATGTTGTGTTGCTCCTCCAAGGGCTGGCCAGAGGCAATAGTGTGAAATGGCCAAAGTCTGCTGTTTGTCTGCCCTCAGATATCTCTGAGCTGCTACCTTCAGACACCCCATCTTTTTAGCCCTCTTCTCCCTCCCTGTGGTCCCTAGTTTTCTGAAAAGGATATGATGAACTAACCCTAATTAAGAATTTAAATCACTGATATTTCTTTTTTTTTCTTTTATTTTTTTCAGCGTAACAGTATTCATTGTTTTCGCACAACACCCAGTGCTCCATGCAATATGTGCCCTCCCTATTACCCACCACCTGGTTCCCCCAACCTCCCACCCCCGCCCCTTCAAAACCCTCAGGTTTTTTTTCAAAGTCCATAGTCTCTTATGATTCGCCTCCCCTTCCAATTTTTTTTTTAATAAACATATAATGTATTTTTATCCCCAGGGGTACAGGTCTGTGAATCGCCAGGTTTACACACTTCACAGCACTCACCATAGCACATACCCTCCCCAATGTCCATAACGCCCTCCCCCTCTCCCAACCCCACCTCCCCCCAGAAACCCCCAGTTTGTTTTGTGAGATTAAGAGTCATTTATGGTTTGTCTCCCTCCCAATCCCCTCTTGTCTTATTTATTCTTCTCCTATCCCCCTAACCCCCATGTTGCATCTCCATGTCCTCATATCAGGGAGATCATATGATAGTTGTCTTTCTCTGATTGACTTATTTCACTAAGCATGATACCCTCTAGTTCCATCTACGTCGTCGCAAATGGCAAGATTTCATTTCTTTTGATGGCTGCACAGTATTCCATTGTGTATATATACCATATCTTCTTCTTCTTTTTTTTTTTTTATATTTTATTTATTCGACAGAGAGAAATCACAACTAGGCAGAGAGGCAGGCAGAGAGAGAGGAGGAAGCAGGCTCTCCACAGAGCAGAGAGCCTGACGTGGGGCTCGATCCCAGGACCCTGGGATCATGACCTGAGCTGAAAGCAGAGGCTTTAACCCACTGAGCCACCCAGGTACCCCATACCACATCTTCTTTATCCATTCATCTGTTGATGGACATCTAGGTTCTTTCCATAGTTTGGCTATTGTAAGCATTGCTGCTATAAACATTCGGGTACACGTGCCCCTTCGGATCACTGCATTTGTATCTTTAGGGTAAATACCCAGTAGTGCAATGGCTGGGTCATAGGATAGTTCTATTTTCAACATTTTGAGGAACCTCCATGCTGTTTTCCAGAGTGGTTGCACCAGCTTGCATTCCCACCAACAGTGTAAGAGGGTTCCCCTTTCTCCGCATCCTCACCAGCATCTGTCATTTCTTGACTTGTTAATTTTAGCCATTCTGACTGGTGTGAGGTGATATCTCATTGTGGTTTTGATTTGTATTTCCCTGATGCCATGTGTTGTGGAGCACTTTTTCATGAAATCACTGATATTTCTTAAGGAGTTTTGTACTTCCCTCTGGGGCATTTCCATTTCCACAAGTGATGCATCCTCAGGAAAAATAAAAGACCCTCAAATTATAAATTTCTATCACCAACCTTCAGTGGGGATAGCTATACCTCAGGATGGGATGGGAGGTGATGCCTCATGTACAACCACCACACTGCCATCCTGGTTCTGCTCTGCCATTGTCTAGCACCCTTACTCCATCTGCACTACACTACTCAGCTTTATGAAGAGAGATAACAAAGGTATTTAGTAGAATGCTTTCAAACCCTTCCCCCACAGACAAGGTTCTGCCCCATTTCCCAAAAATAAAAGAACTGACAGATTCCTGAGTCAGTGGTAGGTCCAGGGAAGAAATGTAACCCCTTGTTTCCAGGACTAAGCTCTACTTTGACTCCATGTGGCAGACAGCTTATAAATTAGCCAAAGGGAACGACTTTACTGACTTATTTACACCAAACTTCAGGTAGGCCTTATGAGCATCAGAGGTCAGCAGTTGCTTTGAGAATCCTGACTGTCCCACTGCCCTACTCATTCCTGGTAATTGTACTATTCCAAGATTACCCAATGAGACAAGAGTTCTCTATTACTGTTGCAGCCGCATTTGAGGCAGAGAGCCTATCAGGTCTTTGACCTTGTAATATTATGATTTATAAAAATATATATATTTGATCATTGAGATATATTTGGTCTTCTTCCACAATTCCTGGCTCATAGTTCCCAAAAAGCTTGGAATTTCCTTAGTGTTGAAAGTGATAAAGAGGGGCGCCTGAGTGGCTCAGTGGATTAAAGCCTCTGCCTTGGCTCAGGTCATGATCCCAGGGTCCTGGGATTGAGCCCCGCATCTGGCTCTCTGCTCCACAGGGAGCCTGCTTCCTCCTCTCTCTGCCTGCCTCTCTGCCTACTTGTGATCTCTGTCTGTCAAATAAATAAATAAAATCTTTTAAAAAAAAGTGATAAAGAGTGGGGTTTTTTTATGTTAATGAGGTGACTTTTGGAAAGCATCTAAGGATGAGGGCTGGTTTATGGTAGAGTCAACCACAAGATTAGAGGTTTGTAACTTTCAGTCCTACAACCCTGACTCCTCTCCCAAAGAGGAGAGGGACTGATCATTGAATCAGATGCCAGTGGCTAATGATTTAATCAATTCTGCCTATTTAATGAAGTTTCCATAAAACCCAAGAGGCCGGGGCACCTGGGTGGCTCCATCAGTTAAGCGTCTGTCTTCCACTCAGGTCATGATTTCAGACTCCTGGGATCCAGCCCCATGTTGGGCTCCTGCTCAACAGGGGGTCTGCTTCTCCCTCTGCCATTCCCCCACTTGATCTCTCCCTCTCACAAATAAATAAATAAAATCTTAAACAAAACAAAACAAAATAAAACAAAAACAGGAGGCCTGTATCTAAAGAGCTTTCAGGCTAGTGAACATGTGGAAGTGAGGGAAAAGTTGGCTTGCAGGCAGAGGAAGCTCCACACCCCTTCACCATACCTTGCCCTATGCATCTCTTCCATCTGACTGTTCCTGAGTTATATTCTTTTGTAAAAAAAAAACCAATATGATCTAGTAAAATGTTTCTCTGAGTTCTGTGAGCCATTCTAGCAAATTAATCAAATCTAGGGAGGAGGTCCAGGGAAGCTCTGACACAGTCTACTGGTCAGTAGTAGTCCAAGTAACAACCTGGGGCTTGTGGCTGGCATCTAAAGTGGAGGGTGGGGGGCAGTCTCTTAGGAATGAGCCTTTAACCCATGGGATTTGATGCTATCTCCAGGTAGATAGTGTCAGAATTAAGCTGAATTCTTGGACACCTTGTCTAAGAATTTCTTGTAGGTTCAGGGAAACACCCCTCCCTCACCAGAATTGATCTCAGGGTAAAAGAGCTCCCTTAATCTGGATTCATGTCTTTGCCATGGTGAATCCAATGGCAGGAGATGCCAACCATTGTTTTCACTTGGGGAAAGAAGCATGGGTCCTGGTAGTGTTCAATACTCCAGAAGGCAAGTTTGGGCAGAGGGACACAGAACTACAAAGTGGCCAGTACCATAGAAAAGGGCTATAAAAACATATAGAACAGAGGGCAGGAGAGGCCAGAATATGGGGAAGGTTTGAAAAGAGCCAATTAGAGCCAACATGTTCCATGAGATATCACCATGCAGTTGGAAAACCATCCATTCATAGGCAAGGAAGCTGACTAAGTAACTACCTTTCAAAGAAGCAGATTTCTTTATCACTCTGATATATTAACAAATGCCACCACAAAAGACATTTAAAACAAGGCTTGCCATTTTTTTTTCAGAAACCCAAACCAGGGTAATGTCTCTGTAAATAAAATAAAGAAACATTACTTAATGTGTGGCATTAACTACTACCTCGAGTGCAGGGCTTATCATTCCAAAAGTAAATATTTGCTTATAAGGAAAATAGTGGATTGGTTAAACCAGTTTTACAGGCTCAGTGCAGAAAAGTAAAAATCTGATTTATTTCTGCCCCTGTTCTGTTCTGTTTCAAAGAAATAACGCAGAAAGCAACTTCTCTGCATGTGTGCATGTTTTATAAAAGTGAGAGAGACTCTAAATGGACCAAATTACCAAAATATGATGCCTACTGAAAATATTCAATGTGTATGACATAGAAGCTAAGTTTCCTTAGCAGGTCTCTTAAGTTCTCTTCAATCAGTTGTTTGCTGAAGTCTGCTAGCACAAGCTCAAGAGAGCCTATTACACACAGGTTTTCACAACAACTCATTGAGTGACATCACATTGGTACTTGTAATCAGCTATAGTGAGAGTATTTCCACAACAGAAATCAGCAAACTCTATAAACCAGGGTTTTTGATCTCCAGAGATCTAACTATTAAACATTTACCAGCATACCACCAGGAAAAGTTGTAGAACAAAATAAAGATACTAAGGCCTTCTGCCTGTTTTAATATGGCTTAAGCTAAGAATGTTTTTTGTGGTTTTAAATGGTTAGAAGAACCATCCTTAATCACTATTATCAAACACTGAATAGTTTTGTGAATTAGCAATTGCTACAGACTTGATAATATTTCTTAACAAATTCAACCAAAAATTATAAGACTGAAATGCTTTTACATAATATTTGTAATGTGAAAAAGCCATTTCATCTGGAGCTAACGTTGTTTGAATCACAAGTAATATCAAGATGTTTTCTGTATGTTAGGGTCCGTTATCGAAGGAACGAGACTGACACAAAGCAAAAATCAAGCAAAGATTTATTTCATGCCAAGCATCGAAAATCAAACCGACCGGTCAGGGTCATCTCTTACGTAGAGGCGACGACGACGAGGATGCCGCTCCTGATGACAAAGAGGCGATGACAATGAGGACGACGACACAGACTCTGCTCCTCATGACGCCACTCTGACAAGGCCACTCCCCGAACGAGGCCACTCCCGAGACGAGGTCACTCCGGACAAGGCCACTCCAGACAAGACCGCTAGTAGACGAGGCTGCTCCCCAGATGAGGCCGCTCTGGACAAGGCCACACGCCAGAGGAGGCCACTCCCAACAATGAAGAGGCTGCTCTGGACGAGGCCACTTGCAGATGAGGCTGCTCCCTGGAATGACGCTGCAGCTCGGGGTGACGAGGCCGGTCATGGCGGGGCCGTGGCTCAGGGTGGCGAGGCCGCTGGGGGCAGCGAGGCTGCTCTGAGTGGCGCTGCTCCCGACAAGGACTATCACTCAGACCACTACCCTAACGACTATTCTAACTCCTCCTACTTCTCCCCTCCCCCCCCAGCCTCACAGACTAACCTTTATAGAGGTGGTTGAGACTGGCCCACACACAGGTGGCCAATGGGATTTCAACTCACCACAGTTAATATATGCACACCCCACTGATTGGATACAGCTATCTGGCCTGGCCCACCCCTATATCCGGGGTTTACAAGTAAGTTCCTCTGACTAACCAGGTCCCTACATTCCCCCCTTTTCTTTGGAAATTAGTCAAATCCTTGACTTTTCAGACAGTTCTATGTTCTCCTGTTGTAAGGGGGTTATATTGGGCATGTAAGACTAACATTTTTATCGTTCCAATTTTCTTTGGTACAAATGACATTAGCGCATTTATAATACTGGGGCCAAAAAGTAACAGTAGTGCACAGTTGGCTGATGAGTTAGCCATTCAACACTTTGTATAACCTTTTCCATTTTTCCTAATTCCGTTCATCTAAATTCCCACCTATACTTTACGTAAACAGGTAACAATAGGAGCAACAATAAACTCACAGTTTTTTAGTCTTAGCTATAGTCCATGGTCAGCGGGGTCCATTGACTGCAGCTTCCATCTCTGGGGAGCATCCTCGTCCTTGGCTTGTTTGATGTGACCCACATGAATCCAGGCTCTGATGCCTTCTACTTTTACTGCTATGGGGGTGGTCAGGATAACAGTAAATTGTCCCTTGCAGCAAGGCTCCAAGTTTCCCACTTGATAGCGACATATCCAAACCAAGTCCCCAGGTTTGTAAGGATGTGGTTCCACCTCCGTCTCCATCCCAGTGTGGGCAGTCCGGATCCCTGTGTGGGCTTTTTTTAAGACAGACTGTAATGCCTGCAGTGACTAAAGTACAGACTGATCAGTCATTTCTGCTAGGGCAACCTCTTGTAGCCAAGGACAGAGTGGGGGGGGGTCTCCCAAACATTATTTCAAATGGGGTCACCTTGTTTAAATAGGGTGTACATCATGCCCTGAGGAGGGTGAAAGGAAGGAGATCCACCCATCCACCGCCAGTCTCCAGAATTAGTTTTGTCAAGGCTCTTTAAGAGTCCAGTTCATTCTCTCTACTTGTCCGGAACTCTGGGGCCGGTAGGCACAATGTAGTTTCCAATTAGTGCCCATGGCCTTGGCCAATGCCTGTGAGACTGAACTCACAAATGCAGGGCCATTGTCTGACCTGATTGTGAGAGGCAGCCCAAACCTAGGAATTATTTCTTCTAGTAGCTTTTTGGCTACCACTCCTGCCGTCTCATGTTTGGCAGAAAACCCTCTACTCAGCCTGAAAAGGTATCTACAAAAATAACATATACTTGTGCCCATATTTTCCGGGTTTCATTTCTGTAAAATCTATTTCCCAATAAATTCCTGGTTCCTTACCTAAGGAACCTTACCCATTTTAGTTCTTCCCACATTAATTGTCTGGCATTGAGCACATCTATCAACTACATCCTGAACCATATGCCCTAATTTAGAAACCTAGAACTGCTTGCCTATAAGCTCCTTGAGTTTGCGTATCCCCAAATGAGTACCCTGATGTATCTGGTCTACTAATTTCTTGCTACTAAATAATTCTTCCGTCTTCGAGGAAGAGTTATTTTTCCTGCTTTAGTCTTAGCCCAGTCCCCTTCATAGTCCAATTTTACCCATTTCTGTAAAACTTTAAATCTTCTTCTGAATAGTTCGGTTTTTCTGGTAGAGCTGGAGCAGGGAGTATAACCAATTCTTGCACTGTTTCTTGGGCTGCTTGCTTTGTGACTTGATCTGCTAATTGGTTTCCTTTTGAAATCAGATCAGTCCCCTTTTTGTGTCCCGAGCAATGCATAACGGCCACCTCTTTTGGGTCCCAAATAGCCTGGAGGAGAGCCAATATTTCTCCTCTGTTTTTTAATTCCTTTTCCTTCTGTTGTTAATAGGCCCCTTTCTTTATAAATAGCCCCATGTATATGGAGAGTAACAAAGGCATACCTGCTGTCCGTATAGATGTTGGCGGTTTTACCTTTGGCCATCTGCAGTGCCTTAGTGAGTGCAATCAGTTCCGCTTTTTGTGCCGGAGTTCCGTGTGGCAGGGCTGCTGTCCAGAGTTTCTGCTCAGGAGAAATCACCGCAGCCTCCACATACCTCTTTCCATTGACCATGTAGCTACTCCCATCTGTGAACAGAGTCATCTCGGCATCTGGGAAGGGAGTGTCTCTGAGATCTGGCCTTATTCCTGCAACTTGGGTTAGGACCTCCCTGCAGTCATGTGGGTGGTCAGCCAGCTCCTCTGGCAGCAGCGTGGATGGATAGCACTGCCAGGGGCTGGAAGGTCACTCTTGGTTCATTGAGGAGGAGGGCCTGATACCCCATCACTCACGCGTTTGTCATCCATCGGTCTGGTGGAGTCTGTAGAAGGCCCTTGATAGCATGGGTGGTAGTCAAGATGAGATTTACCACCACTGGAGGTTGTCCCCTGGCCAAGCCAGGGGGCTTCCCTTCTGCCCAGACCTTGGGAAACTCAACCTGTAGGATTTAGAGAAGGCTCCCCACTTTTGTCTCCTCTGGATTTGAGACTGGCTCGTAAAGGAGGTATTCATCTACTGCTGCCATAAGCACCTGTACAGTGGGTTGTCTCAAGGTTACAGTCATGTCTCCTTCCGAGAACTGAATCCCAGCTCGTAACTTGTGGAGGAGATCTCTTCCCATCAAGTTATATGGGGCATTAGGGAGGACCAAAAATTGATGTTTAACTTCTCCTGAGGCCAAATTTAAAGTCCTTTCTGTTGTCCATTTATGTCTCTCTGTGCCATTTGCTCCTTGTACCCAAACTTCCTCTCCAGATAGTTTTCCCATAGGTTTAAGTAATGATGAAAACTGGGCTCCCGTGTCCACCAAAAAATCAACTAATTTCCCCTCCACTTCAATTTTTACTCTGGTGGCCAGCATTGCCATCTTCCTTTTGGGGCACTCCCTGATCCAGTGTCTTTCTTCCTTACAGTAAGTGCACTGATCTGAATCTAAGTCTTCCCACCTGCCTTCTCTGTGCTTAGGCTTTTCCTTCCATTTATTATCCCCTACCTATCTCATGTAATGTCAAACCTTAACCAGCTTTTTGTCTGTTTTTCATCCTCCTGTGCATTCCTGTTGTTAAACACCTTTTCTACTATTCCCACTAACTCAATCAGATTCCTCCCTTCAAATCCTTCAATTTCCTGAAGTTTACTCCTTATATCTGGGGCTGACTGACTGGCAAAAGCAAGATTCACTGCCCCCTGATTTTCAGGTGCCTCAGGGTTGATCAGGCTATACATTTTATAGGCTTCAATAAGCCTTTCTAGGAAAGCTCCTGGAGACTCATTCTTACCTTGAGTCACCATACTAATTCTGGTTTAGTCCCAGTGCAACTTTTACTTCTAGAAATTCAGTTCCAGGATTTCAACATATCAAAGACCTATATTTGTTCTGAAAGTCTCCCATATGAATTTCCTTTAAGGCAGAATTCATCTTACAAGAGAATTAAAACAATTACAAATGACAAAAAACTCAGAATAGATAAGGTTAAATATCAAATGATGACCCTTATCAAAACATTAAAGCTTTAAGAAATGTATAGAACCTCTGGAGTAGTTACAGCATTTACCCAAATGTAACCCAAGGTTTATCATTGATTTAACAGTACTTTCTGAGTAACTTAGCATATCAGGGAAAAGCCTTATGAGTCAAAGAGACCTCATTTACAATTCTGGGTGGGCAAAGAGAAAACCATTCACATTTTAGCCAATTGTGAACTGTTACAACAGAATTCAGTTAAGCACAAAACATGTTTACCAGTAGATTTCAAAAGCACAAACCTAGTTCCAGCAACCAGCACCCTAACATTTTATCCCATTTGTCATCCAAACAAAACTTCAAAGCTTCAGGTTACCAAAGACTCTGAAAGCTACTTTAACAATTACCCATTAAAACCCTGAGACAGATAATTAACCATCAGTTCAGTCATCTCTTTGCTAACAGATTTCATGTTCCACCTGGGCCCATTCCACTTCAGATGCCATGCTTTACCGCCTGCAAGGGGGAGGGGCTAGGCAGTCCACACTGGGCCAGAGAAAGCAAGGAATTCCCTGAAACAAAGGGAGTTTCAGCAGCTGCTTGGGAATATTCCTTAAAGTCTCTGTCCCAAGTTAGACTAACCCCAGTTGGCTCTAGTGATAGCCCTTAACACACGAAATGAGTGAGGGAGAAGCCCCACATCTATTATAAGGAACAGAGGGATGAAAGTCAGAGTCCCTTTACTCTTTGCTTGCCCCATTCCTTCAAACATAACAAATAACACAGCAGACAACAAAAAGACAAGACAAAGACAACCACAGGCCCAGCGGTCCTGCCACCAGTGGGAATTTCCTAGGGGTACTCAAACCCCCTGACTGCCTAGGGGGACTCGAACCCCCAATGACCGCCTCGGGGGACTCAAACCCATGATGACCGCCTAGGGAGATTTGAAGCCCCTGACTGCCTAGGGGGACTCAAAACCCCTGGTGACCATCTGGGCGACTCAAACCCTGTGGTGACCGTCTAGGGGGACTCAAACCCCCTGACTGTCCAGGGGTCTCGAACCCCCTGTCCATCTATGGGGACTCGAACCCCCCCAACCACCCAGGGGGACTCGAACCCCCTGTCAATCTACCAGCAGAGGAATGGGGCATCCCCGCATCCACTCCAGCCCTGGGGAGCATGGCTGCGTCCAGCTTTTCCCCGGTGGGCCATACCCTGGAACTCCAACCAGACAGACAGACAAGATCCCAACACCTCCGGAGGCTTTTCCCATAAATTCCGATGCTGGCTCAGTTCTCCTTGTTTGATCCCGGATGAGCCCCCAATGTTAGGGTCTGTGATCAAAGGAACGAGACTGACACAAAGCAAAAATCAAGCAAAGCTTTATTTCATGCCAAGCATGGAAAATCAAACAGACTGGTCGGGATCATCTCTTACGTAGAGGCGACAACGACGAGGATGCCGCTCCTGATGACAAAGAGGCGATGATGACGAGGACGACAACCCCCAACGACACAGACTTTGCTCCCCATGACGGCACTCTGACAAGGCCACTCCCCAAATGAGGCCGCTCCAGACAAGGCCACTCCAGATGAGGCCACTCTGGACAAGGCCGCTAGCAGATGAGTCCGCTCCCCAGACGAGGCTGCTCTGGAAGAGGCCGCATGCCCACGAGGCCGCTCCCTGGAATGACGCCGCGGCTCGGGGTGGTGAGGCCAGTCACGGCGGGGCCACGGCTTGGGGCAGCGAGGCCCAGGGCGACGGGGCTGTGGCTCGGGATGGCGAGGCCACTGGGGGCAGCGAGGCTGCTCTGGGCGATGCTGCTTCCGACGAGGACTATCACTCAGACCACTACCCTAACGACTATTCTAACTCCTCCTACTTCTCTAATGGCTATTCTAACTCCTCCTACTTCTCCCTCCCCCAGCCTCACAGACTAACCTTTATAGTGGTTGAGCCTGGCCCACACACAGGTGGCCAAGGAGATTTCAAATCACCACGGTTAATATATGTGCACCCCACTGATTGGATACGGTTATCTGGCCTGGCCCACCCCTATATCCAGGGTTTACAAGTAAGTTCCTCTGACTAACCAGGCCCCTACAGTTTTTTGTGTTGTTAAAATTAAAAAACAAGATCTACATTTTCACACAAACAGGCAGTGGATAATTTTTTTTTCTTTTTATTTTTTTATTATGTTATGTTAATGACCATATAGTACATCATTAGCTTTTGATGTAGTGTTCTATGATTCATTGTTTATGTATAATACCCAGTATTCCATTCAATATGTGCCCTCCTTAATACCCATCACCAGGCTAACCTATTCCCCCAGACCCCCTCCCTCTAAAACCCTCAGTTTAACTCCCAGCGTCCATTGTAACTCATGGTTTTTTCCCACTCTGATTTCCCACTCCCTTTATTTTTCCCTTCCTTCTCCTAATGTTCTCCATGCTATTCCTTTATGTTCCACAAATAAATGAAACATAGGATAATTGACTTTCTCTGCTTGGCTTATTTCACTTAGAATAACATCCTCCAGTTCCAGCCATGCTGATGCAAAAGTTGGGTATATCAACATGGATGGATATATAGTTGTAAGTGCAAAGGAAATGTCCATATTGCAAAATCCATTTAAGCCTTCTGGGTCTAAAACAAGATGGTGTTCTTTTCTTTGATTATCTCCTCTAAGTGCAACTAATAACATTGGAGATTATAAGTGAGTAATGATAAAAAGATTTCAAAAGCCTAGAGAGAAGGACATGGGCTGACTAGAGACTTCAAGACCTGAGGAAAAGCATGTGGTTTGCTGGGTTTCTATATGCCATAGACCTCAAACTAAAGGATCTGAGGAGCCTGCAAATCAGAACTACAAAGAGGTATAAACAACAACAAAAAAATATTTCTAAGCTTTTCTCTCTACCCAAAAGTCTGGGAAAGAGGAAACACAGCAGAGTCCTAGGGAAGCCCCAACTTCCTCTCCATGACCTCAGCACTCGCAGCTGTGCCAGTCCACCTCCAGGGCCATGCATGAACAGAGCCCTTCATTGCCTTGCCCTCCAACAAGTGCAGAAGTAGACTTAGGTTTTGTGGCTTCTGAGCTTCTGCCCCCCAGTAACAGAGTGTGCTCCAACAACACAAGACAACCCAGAGAAACACTACCCTTTCCTTTAGGCAATACCAAGTGGGATTGAAAGGAAGACCCCAGGGGCGCCTGGGTGTCTCAGTCAGTTGAATGGCCTACTCTTGGTTTCAGCTCAAGTCGTGACCTCAGTGTTGTGAGATTGAGCTCAGCATCAGTCTCTGTGCTCAGAATCAGCTTGAGATTCTCTTCCTCTGCCCCTCCCCCTCTCATACTCTCTCTTTCTCTTACTCTCTCAAATAAATAAACCTGAAAGAAAGAAAGAAAGAAAGACACACACGCACCTGGGTGGCTCTGTCAGTTAAGCAGCTGCCTTCAGCTCAGGTCACGATCCCAGGGTCCTGGGATCAAACCTTGCATCAGGCTCCCTGCTCAGCAGAGAGCCTTCTTCTCCTTCTCCCTCTGCCTGCTGCTCTGCCTACTTATGCTCTCTCTCTCTCTCTAATAAATAAATAAAATCTTTAAAAGGAAGAAAGAAAGAAAGCCCACCCCCAGAAGTGTCAGAGAATTACTGAGAACAGAATAGCATTGCAAAGTCTGAAAACTAAATTAATATTGGAATTAGAATCAACAACAACAACAACAACAACAAAAAGCCAGCATTTGTGGATAATGTTAAGCAGGGTAATGATCTGCTAAAACAGAAGATGAAAATAGGCTAAGAGTATCCTAATATAACAAACAAAATGTCCAGGATACAATAAAAAAAAAAATCACTCATCATACCAAAAGCCAATAGAACTACAACTTTAATGAAAAATATAATTAGCTGACACAAACACAGAGATTAATTAGAAGTTGGAATTATTAGATATATATCTTAAGCCAGCTATCATAAAATGTTTCAACAATGTTTCAAAACAAATACAAAAACAGAAAATCTCAGTACAGAAATGAGACTATTTAAAAAAGAACAAAATGAAAATTAACAAAATGAAAAAAGAACGAAGTGGGAAAACACAATAACTAAAATTTTAAAACTACTTGATGAACTCAACAGTGGAGTGGTGATAATAGATGATACACTCAGTGAACTTGAAGACAGATCAATAGGATGACTCAATCTGAACAACAGAGAAAAAATAGACTTAAAAATAGACTTAAAAATCAAGAATCTATGAGATAATAAATGATCTAACATTCATGTTTTCAAAGTCCCAAAGGAGAGGAAAAGGGAGTATGGGACTAAAAACTTCTCAAAACTGATAAAATACATAAATGTGTGAGAAGCTGAAAGAAACCTAAAACTCAAAGAAATCCACACCAAGGTACATCATAATTGAATTTATGAAAGTTAAAGACAAAGAAAAAAATCTTAAAAAGAGTCAGAATGAAATGACACATTACTTATAAAAGAACAATTCATATGAGAGCAGATTTTTCATTTGAAACCATGGAGGCTGGAAAGAAGAAGCACAATTTTCCAGAGGACAGAACTGTTAGTTGTGAATCCTATATCTGAATAAACTATCCTTGAAGAATAAAGAGGAAAAAAAGAAATTCTCAAAGGAAAACTGAGATAATTTTTTACTAGCAGGCCTACCCTAAAAGACTGGCTAAATGATAGTAAAGGAAAATAATAATGAAAGAAGCTTAAAATTTTCAGGACATTAAAATAACAATGAAAAGAGTAAAAATGAAAGTAAACATAATGGACTATTCTTTCATGAGTTACATTAATTATATGTTATGGTTGAAGAAAATTTATTATACCATTTGATATGATGATAACATATGTAAAGGAAGTACTTAAGACAACTATATTTAAAAACTACAGAGAGTAAAGGGACCTAACCTCAAGCAAGGTTAACACTTCATTTAAGTGATAAAGTATCAATACCAGTAAACTTCAACGCTACATATATATAGGGTAAAATATAGAACCAGAAATAACACTATCCAAAGTAACACCCTCAAATATTATAAAGAAAACAAAATGGAATTTTGTTCTCTTTTGAATATTTTTTTAAATATTCAAGTTACACACAGGAAAGTAAAAAATAAAAAGAAAAAATATAAAAGAATAAAGAGGAAAGAAAAAATAAAGCCAGATGTAAGTCCTAACCATAGCAATAATTACTTTAAATGTAAATGACCTAAATATACCAATAAAAGCACACAGGTTGGCACAATGGTTTAATAAAAAAAGGAAAATACATGACTCAAATATATCTTGTCTACAACAAACTCACCTGAAAGATAACAACATAACTAGGTTTAAAGTAAAGGGATAAGAAAAGACATATTATGCAACAAGTTAAGGAAATGTTGAAAAAGAAAAACAAAACTGGGGGCATCACGTTGCCTGATTTCAAGCTTTACTACAAAGTTGTGATCACCAAGACAGCATGGTACTGGCACACAAACATTGTGACCAGTGAAACAGAGTAGAGTGCCCAGATATGGACCCTCAACTCTATGGTCAAATTATCTTCAACAAAGCAGGAAAAATATCCAGTGGAAAAAGGATAGTCTCTTCAATAAACGGTGCTGGGAAAATTGGACACCTATGTGTAGAAGAATGAAACTCAACCATTCTCTTACACCATACACAAAGATAAACTTGAAATGGATAAAAGACATCAATATGAGGCAGGAATATATCAAAATGCTAGACAAGAACATAGGCAGTAACCTCTCTGACATTGGCCACAGCAACTTCTTTCAAGACATGTCTCCAAAGGCAAAGGAAACAGAAGCAAAAATGAACTTTTGGTACTTCATCAAAATCAAATGCTTCTGCACAGCAAACAAAACAAAAGTCAACAAAACAAAGAGGCAACCCATGGAATGGGAGAAGATATTCGCAAATGACAGACAAAGGGCTGATATCCAAGACCTATAAAGAACTCCTCAAACAGCACATGCAAAACAGATAATCATGTCAAAAAATGGGCAGAAGACATGAACAGACATTTCTCCAAAGAAGACATACAAATGGCTAACAGACACATGAAAAGGTGTTCATCATCACTAGCCATCAGGGAGATTCAAATCAAAACCACATTGAGATACCACCTTACACCAGTTAGAATGGCCAAAATTAACAAGACAGGAAACAATATGTGTTGGAGAGGATGTGGAGAAAGGGGAACCCTCTTACACTGTTGGTGGGAATGCAAGTTCTTGCAGCCACTTTGGAAAACAGTGGAGATTCCTTAAGAAATTAAAAATAGAGCTACCCTATGATCCTGCAATTGCACTACTGAGTATTTACCCCAAATATACAGATGTAGTGAAAAGAAGGGCCATCTGTATCCCAATGTTCATAACAGCAATGGCCACAGTCACCAAACTGGAAAGAACGAAGATGCCCTTCAATGGACAAATGGATAAAGAAGATATGATCCATATATACAGTGGAGTGTTATGCCTCCATCAGAAAGGATGAATACCCAAGTTTTGTATCAGCATGGACAGGAGTAGAAGAAATTATGCTGAGTTAAATAAGTCAAGCAGAGAGAGTCAGTTATCACATGGATTCACTTACTTGTGGAGCATAAGGAATAACACAGAAGACATTGGAGATGGAGAAGAGAAGTGAGTTGGGGGAAATTGGATGGGGAGACAAACCATGAGAGACTGTGGACTCTCAGAAACAAACTGAGGGTTTTGGAGGTGAGGGTGAGGTGAGCCTGGTGGTGGGTATTATGGAGGGCATGTATTGCATGGAGCACTAGGTGTGGTGCATAAACAATGAATTTTGGAACCCTGAAAAAAAAATAAAATATTTTTTTAAAAAAGAAGTTTTTTAAAAAGCAGTAGTAAATATATGAATATCCAATAAAGCAGACTTCTTGGCAAAGATAATTATTAAAGTAAAAAGGAGGGCATTACATTAATCCTTCAAAAATATATAACAATTCTAAATTTGTATACATGAAACATCAGAGCTTCAACTAACAGAGGTGAAAGGAGAAGAAAGCAAATGGTAACTGAGGACCACAACACGCACTCCCAGAAATTAATAGACCTACTAGACAGAAAATCAATAAGGATGTAAAGCAACTAAACACCACCATCAACCAACAGTATTTAACTGACATTTATAAAACACCCCAAACAATGGCAACAGAATGTGCATTCTTTAAAAGTGTCCAATGCATAAAAATGAAAGCATAACATATCAAAATTTATGGGATACAGAAAAAACATTGATAAGATGGAAATTTATAGCTTTTAATCTTTCTAATGAGAAAAGGAACGATCTCAAATCAAAAATCTAATTTAAGCTTCAAAATAAAAAGAAAGAAAAAGAAAAAAAGAAAGAAAAAGCAGAGCAAAGGAAACCAAAAGCAATCAAAAGAAAGGAAATAATAAAGATAAGACAGAACTCAATGAAACTGAAAAAAAATTAATTAGGAAAAACTTGGTTCTTTGAAGAAAAAAGAAATCAGTGAAATCAACAAACCTATAAACAAGTAAAAGAGAGAAGACACAAGTCACCAATATTAAGAAAAAAACATGTGAAATCACTAAACATCCTGCAGAATAATAAGGGAATACTGCTAATGGAATTCAAAAAATATATTTATAAATTAAACTTAGAAGAAATGATCAATTCCTGGGAAACACAAATTACCAAACAGAAAAGTCAAGTTATTCTGTACCTATTAAATAGACCGAATGTGTAATTTAAAATCTTTTAAAAAGAGACAATTGCTGGCCTAGATCCTTAAGAAAATTTTACCAAAACTCTTCCAGAAAATTTAGAAGAGGGAGAGCACTTCCCAAATAATGCTATGAATAATTTTATTTTTTGTGGGGTTTTTTTGGTTTGTTTGTTTTTGCTATTGTTGTTGTTTCTTTTCTTTTGGCTAAGACAGGTTTTCGGATATTTCTTTTTTTATATTTTATGTTTTTTTATATTTTATATATATTTGTATATATTTTATAGTGTATGTTCATCATAGTAAGTGTACTCTTTCATCATCATCCCCTATTTCCCCATCCCCTCACCCACCTCCCCTTGGGTAACCACCAGTTTGTTCTCTATACTTAAGAGTCTATTTCTTGGTATATATCTTTTTTTATCTCCTTTGTTTGTTTTGTTTGCTAAATTCCACATATGAGTGAAATCATATCATATTTGTCTTTCATGAACTGACTCATATTACCTAGTATTAAACTCTCTAGCTCCATCCATGTTATTGCAAATGACAAGATTTTATTCTTTTTTATGGCTGAGTTACATATATATATTCTTCTTTATCATTTCTAACCTAGGAAAGGAAACAGACATCTAGGTCTAAGAAGCTTAGAAATTTCTAAATAAGATAAACCCAAATAAACCCACACCAAGATACATTATAATTAAAATGTCAAAAACTACAATAATTAATTAATTAAAACTACAATAACAATTTATGAGATACACAAAATAAAAAGGTGTAGAATTTGACATCAAAAACATAAAACATGGAAGAGGAGAGTAAAAATGTATTTTTGGAATATGTTCTAAACTAAAAATAGACAGTTATATACATAGGATGATATGTGTAAACCTCATAGTAACCACAAAGAAAAAATTATTGTAAATACATCAAAAATGATAAATAAATCTAAACATAAAACTAATGGTCAACAAACCACCAGGGAAGAGAAAGAAGAAAAAATGAATAGAGAAAAACTACAAAACAACCACAAACCAATTAACAAAATGGCAATAAGTATATATTTATCAATAATTACCTTAGGGGCGCCTGGGTGGCTCAGTGGGTTAAAGCTTCTGCCTTCAGCTCAGGTCAGGGTTCCAGGATCCTAGGATGGAGCCCCGCATCAAGCTCTCTGCTCAGCAGGAAGCCTGCTTCCTCCCCTCTCTGCTGTCTCTCTGCCTACTTGTGATCTCTGTCTGTCAAATAAATAAATAAAATCTTTAAAAAAATAATAATTACCTTAAATTAAATGGACTAAATTGTCTAATCAAAAACAGGACAGCTGAATGGATTTTTTTTAAAGGACACATCTGTATACAAGATACAGATGGACTAAAGGTAAAGAGTGAAAAAGATATTCCATACAAATAGAAATGTAAAGAAAGCTGGTATAGCTATATTCATATCAAACAAAATAGTCTTTAAAATAAAGACTGTACTAGAAGACAAAGAGGGACATCACATAATGATAAAGTGATCAATACAGCAAGAAGATACAACATTTATAAGTATATATCCACTCTACATTGGAGCACTAAAACATATAAAACAAATATATAAATATATTTAACATAAAAAACATATAAAACAAATACTAAGAGACCTAAAGGAGGGAATGGAAAGCAATACAATAATAGGGGACTTCAACACCCTTCAGTGGATAGATCATCCAAACAGAAAACAAATAAGGAAGCATTGATCTTAAAAACACATTAGACCAGAGAGACTTAATAGAATATGCCACCCCAAAATAGAAGAATACACATTCTTCTCAAATGCATATAGAACATTCTCTTGGATTGGGGCGCCTGGGTGGCTCAGTGGATTAAGCCACTGCCTTTGGCTCAGGTCATGATCTCAGGGTCCCGGGATCGAGCCCCACATCGGGCTCTCTGCTCCGAGGGGAGCCTGCTTCCTCCTCTCTCTCTGCCTACTTGTGATCTCTCTCTCTCTGTCAAATAAATAAATAAAATCTTTAAAAAAAAAAAAAAAGAACATTCTCTTGGATAGATAATGTATTAGGCCACAAAGCAAATCTCAAATTCAAGAAGATTGAAATTATATCATGAAACATTTCTACCACAATGGTATAAAATTACAAATCAATTGCGAGAAAAAAACTACAAATACATGGAGATTAAAGAACTGTTACTGAACAACTACTGGGTATTATAGGAAATCAAAGGAGAAATGAAAAAAATACCTAGACAAACGAAAATGGAAATGCAAGTACCAGAATTATAGGCTGTAGTAAAAACAGTTCTAATAGGGAAGTCCATAGCAATACAGGACAACCTTAAGAAACAAAAGAAATCTCACAAAAACAATTTAACTTTATACTTCAAGGAACTAGAAAAAGAAGAACAAATGAAGCCCAAAGTTAGCAGAAGAAAGAAAATAATAAAGATCATAAATGAAATAGAGACTAAAAAGACAATAGTAAAGACCAATAAAACTAAGATCTGGTTCTTGGAAAAGATGAACAAAATTGACAAACCTTAAGCTAGATTCATCATGGAAAGAAGAGACAGAGTTCCAATAAATAAAATCAGAAATGAAAGTTAGTAACAACAATAAAATCAGAAATGAAAGTAGTTACAACTGATACCATAGAAATACAAAGGATCATGAGACTACTATGAACAATTATATGCCAACAAATTGAACAACCTAGAAGAACTGTACTAACTCCTATAAACTTACAATATTCCAAGACTGAATCATAAAGAAATAGAGAGTCTGAATAGACTGATTATTAGTGAGGAAATTAAATGAGCAATCAAAAACTTCTAACTAGCAAAAGTCCAGGACCAGATGGTATCACTGGTAAATTCTACCAAGTATTCAAAGATTTAATACATAGCCTTCTCAAACTCTTCCAGAAAGTTGAAGAGGAGGTAATGCCTACAAATTCATCTTATGAAGCCAGCATTACCCCGATACCAAAACCAGAATGACCACCACACATTAAAAAAAAACAAAAAACAGTAATAATAAAAAGTACAGGCCAATATCCCTGATGAACTAGTTGCAAAATGCTTAACAAAATATTAGAAAACCAGGTTAGCAGTACATTAAAGGGATCACACACCATGATCAAGTGGGATTTATTCAGGTATGCAAGGATGCTTCAACATTTGTAAATCAATGAATGTGATATACCATATTATTTTAATAATCTCAATGGATTCAGAAAAAAGCTTTTGACAAAATTCAATATCCATTTGGTAAAAACACACAACCAAGTGTGTATGGAAGGAACTTATCTTAACATCACATATGAAAAACCCACCACTATTATCATACTCACCATTCATCAGTAATGAAAAGCTGATAGCTTTACCTATGAGGTCAAAAACAAGACATGATTCCCACTCTTCTCACTTTCATTCAACATATTATTGGGAGTCCTAAGCACAGAAATTAGGCAATACAAATTTTTAAAAAGGCATACAAATTGGAATGGAAGATGCCATAAATAGGAAAGCTGTTTAAGTATGCCCCACTCCCTACACTCTCCAGGAACCTAGCCAAAGCCAGCAGAAGGGCACAATTCACTCAAAGAATTTCCAGGTGACACAATGCCATAAATAGAAAAACCTAAAGATTCCACCAAAAAACTGTTAGAACTAGTCAATGAATTCAACAAAGTGATACAGGATATAGGATGAACAATTAATATATAAAAATCTGTTGAGTTTCTATAAACTAATAATAACTATCAGAAAGAGAGATCAAGATAATTCCACTTGCAATTGTATCAAAAACCATAAAATATCTAGGAGTAAACTTGGCCAAGAAGATGAAAGATCTGTAGACTGAAAACTGTAAGACATTGATGAAAGAAATTGAAGAAGACACAAATAAATGGAAAGATCTACCATGGATTGGAAGAATTAACATTGTTAGAATGTCCATACGCCCAAAGCAATCTACAGACACAGTGCTACCCCCAGTAAAATTCCTTTGGCATTTTTCACAAAACTAGAAAAAACAATTCTAAAATGTATATGGAACCACAAACGGACCCAAGTAGCCAAAAAATCTTGAGAAAGAACAACAAAGTCAGGACTATCATGCACCCTCATTTCACACTATACTATGAAGCTATTGTAATCAAAACAATACAATAGTGGAATAAAAACAGACACATCAGTAAAACAGATTAAATAAACTCATACATATATGTTCAATTAATTTACAAGGAAGGGGCAAGAATATACAATGGGAAAAGGACAGTCTCTTCAATAAATGGTGTTAGAGAACTGGACAGCTACATGCAAAAGTATGAAACTAGACCACTATCTTACACCATGTATAAAAATTAACTCAAAATAAATTGGACATCTGAATGTAAGATCTGAAACCATAGAACTCTATTTGAAGAAAATGAAAGCATTAATTCAAAAAAAATAAGCAAAAAACAAAAACAAAGCAAACAAGATATATGCACACTTGTGTTCACTACAGTATTTTTTACAGTAGCCAAGATATGGAAACAACTTACGTGTCCACTGATGGATGAGTGGATAAAGAAGATGTCACACACACATACACACACACAAACACACACACACACACACAGTGGAATACTACTCAGCCATAAAAACAGAATGAAATCTTACATGGATGGAACCTGAAGGTATTTTGCTAAGTGAAATAAGTCAGACAGAGAAAGGCAACTACTGTATGATTTCACTTATATATGTGGAATCTAAACAACAAAACGAACAAGCAAACAAACAACAAAACAAAACCCAGACTTAGAGGTAAAAAGAACAGATTGGTGGTTGCCAGAAGGAAGGGAGGTTGAAGAGGGTGAAATAGATGAAAAAGATTAAGAAATACAAACTTCCAGTTATAAATGAATAAGTCATGGGGCTGTAACATACAACATGGGAAATATAGTCAATAATATTGCACTGACTTTATATGGTGACAGACAGGAACTAGACTTATTGTGTAATCATTCTGCAATGTATACAAATGTTGAATCACTTTGTTGTACACCTGAAACTAATATAATATTGTATGTCAATTATACAATTAAAAAATAAGTAAAAACTTAGGAATAAATTTATCCAAGGAGAAGAAAGATCTCTACACTGAAAACTATAAGACTCTGAAGAATGAAATTAAAGAAGACACAAATATTAGAATGATGTCCCATGTTTCTGGATCAAGAGACAATATTGCTAAAATGTCCAAACTACACAAAGCCATTATTCCAGAAATACTTAACAAAAATTCCAAAAGCAGTTTTCACAGAAATAGAAAAAAAAATCCTAAAATTTGTATGAAACCACAAAAGACCCCAGATAGCCAAAATATGATTCATGTGGAATCAAAAAAGCTGAATTCATAAAAATACGGTAAAATTGTGGTTGCCAGGAGTTGGGAGGTGGAAGAATGCCAAGTATACAGAATGCCAATTATAAGATGAGTAAGCTCTGAGGATCCATTGTGATTGGTGATTATATACTTTGACGTTGGTAAAAGTAGATTTTAAATGTTCTCACCACAGAAAATAAAAGATAATTATGTAAGGTGATGAAGGTGCTACCTAGCCCTATTACAATAATCATTTTACAATATATGTGTACAAACAAACCTTAAACTTATACAATGCTGTGTCAATTATAGCTCAGAAAGCTGAAAAAATTAAAATTTTTTAAAGAGCATATGTTCTGCTATGATTGGGTAAAGCACCTGTGCAGTGGAGTTGGTTTATAATGCTGTTCAAGCTTTCTATCTCCTTGTAGATCTTCTGCCTACCTTTTCTATCCATTATGAAAGTGATTTCTTGAAGTCTCCAACTATCATCCATTATTGAATTTTATTTCTCCTTCAAGGTTTTTTTTTTTTTTTTTTTGCTTCATATATTTTGGGCCTTTGTTGTTAGATGTATGTGTTATAAAATTGTTGTATCTTTTTAATGGGTCAACCCTCTTATCATTATAGCATATCCCTCTTTATCTCTAGTAGCATTTTTTTGTCTTTAAAGTCTATTTTATCTAATATTACTAGAGCCATTCCAGTTCTCTCACAGCTGCCATTTGCAAGACATGCTTTATCATCTTTTTACTTTCAACCTATTTGTATATTTTAATCTAAATTTTGCTCTCTATTAGAATATATACTTGGGTCTTATAAATTTTTTTAAATTTTATTTCTTTTCAGTGTTCCAGAATTCACTGTTTATGCACCACACCCAGGCTCCATGCAATACGTGCCACCAGGCTTACCCAACCCCCAATTCCCCACCCCTCCAAAACCTTCAGTTTGTTTCTCAGAGTCCACAGTCTCTCATGGTTTGTCTCCCCCTTGTATTTTTATCCAGTGTGACAACTTCTGCCTTTTATATTGCTTACTTGATTAGATTGTTTGATTCTTTCACATTCAACATTATTATTGATAGAGTTGTATTTATATCTGCCATTTACACATGGTTTTCTATGGGTCTCATGTCTTTTTCTTTCTCTATTAAACTTTTACTATGTTCCTTTGCATTATTTCTTAGTCTAATATTTTAATTCCTTTAAAGATTTTTTCATCATTTTTTAGTTTTTGATTGTTTTGTTTTGCTTTGTTTTGTTTTGTTTTTGGTGATTCCTCTAGGGTTTACCAAATACAGATTTACTTATCAGAATCTACTTCAGATTTATCCTAACTTAATTCAGTGAGACATTGAAATGCCTGCCTTGTTTTTGAGCCAAATGCAACCAGAAGGAGTGTGCCAACAGCCCCATTGCAACAGTAAGAGGAGTAGTTTAGCAGGCCAGATAGTTACTAAACATCTCATTCCTTGGCTATGAGTTAGAATTATCCTTGTCACTTCTAAAAATTCCAATATATCTTTCCACCCCAGAGATCCTAGGTAAGCCAATGAGTAGCTGAAGCCTGGGCACCAGCAGTAAGGTCTTCAGTTAATTCTAGTGTGTAGTCACAGTTCAGAACCAGGCACAACACAGTATGTCTTCTGACGGTACAACCTGAGGAACTGAGGCCACCAAGATGTACTGTCACTAATTCTCAAGTCATCTAGTCAAACACCTGAGAGTCCCACCAGAATGACTAATAATCCAGTGTTCCCCTAAGGCTAGAGAACAAGCTGAGTGCTTGCCAGATCCTCCCATTTAGACCCTACCATATTCCCAGTTGCTAGCCAAGGTCCTTCTCCAGAGATACCACTCTGAGCTAAGGTGTCACCACTGTCACAGGCTCTTGTCATGCCCCATTCCCTGTCCATCAAATCAGATCCTTTGAGATATTGATTTTCAATCTTTCCCTAGGGACTGCTGTTTTACCTACAGGATCTTAACCCCACACTACTGCTTTTTCTAGAAGCACAGATTCCAATTACTGGAAGGTCAAGTCAGAAGGCCAAACTAGGACAATTGAACTAAATTTAAGATGTACCACTATGGCCAAGCATAAGGAGAGCACCACAAATGAATGCTAAAAATCTACAGCACCCAAAATCAAAGAATCAAAATTAGACTAATACACAGGATTCTACTGCTCCCCGCTATGTCCATGGAAAAAGTCTTCTTTCATTCTCAATTTGACATGTCCTTTCTGCCACTGCTCTCCTGTTTCTGTTTGGGCTCACTACCAGCAGCTGCTTGAATTACCACTTCACTATCTTACTGAAAGAGAGATGTTTCCACAGAGTAAGTACAACTGCCCAGAGCTTGACAGCTATTTAGTGTACCCAGTAAAGGTGTGAATAATTGTGTGAGTAAGTCTATATGGGGTTTAGGTGTGCTGTCTCCCCCTCTGTGCTTGATTAGTGAAGGAGGGCTGGAGATGAACTATTAGCCACAGGGAAGTAGGAGAGAGAGCTATCCCCATCTCCACGCCCACACTCACACCATGTAGATTTTATTTTTTTCATTATTCTAAATAGACTATTTGTTTGCCTGGATCTAATAGCTAGATCCTTAGGAAATAAGGAATGTTTTTTGTTGTATGAAAAAAAATAAAAATAAAAAATAAGCCCATTATATTTGGATGGACCACAGCACAGTTAACTACAGAAATCTAAATTCTCATGTATCACAGGTTTTTTAAGAAAGTTCGCCTTCTTCATTCTTGGGCAGAGAAACACTCTGAAAGTTTCCTCATCCAATCTCCAGTAGGCACTAGCATTGGAAAACATGGCTAAGTGGGGTGTTTGGCAAACAGACTCCTCATACTTTATCCCTTTCCCAGGCACAAACTCTTCCCACGCCCGCACTTCTGGGGCTTGTTCCTTTTCCCTTTGCAAAGGCAGGGCCTGCTATCCAGAGCTGGCACTGTTGGGTTCCTGGCTGCCTGGATGATGAATAGGTCCAGCAATGGTGGTGTAGTATGATGGGTTGTGCTTATGGGAATTATTTGGAAAGGGAAGGGGGGAGAGCTCAAACTGTCTGTTATGGGCACAGTGTATGCTCAAAGACAGAAACAGGACCTGTACCCAGGGGTATGAGCTGATCACAAAATGTGCTCTATTAAGTGATGAAACAGACAGTGCTGGACAACAGTGGACTGCAGAGGCCAGGGGCTATTTTTACACTTTAAGAAGCAGAGTTAAGAATTTTGGACAGGACAGCAAGTATTACACCTAGCTGGCTGGGAGACTTAATGCGTCTCTCACCCCTTTTGTTTTTTCTCTAACTTCTGTGTCTCATCCTCCTGTAGACTTCGTTCTCATTTTTCAAGATAGCCACTCCCTGCAGGATCACTTATGTTTAAGTTATACCTCCATATTCAAAGTATCCTGCAAGGTAGTAGAATATAGCAACACTAGTCAGAATCCTGCACCTTGTAACATCTGTTCTTTGGGGCTAATGATTCAAAAAAAATATTTGAAGAGATATAAACTTCAGAACCTAACTCTTTCACACCCCACCACACTCCACTCCCCAACACACTTAAAAATCTGTTGGAATTCTCCTCAACCCTATGACTCTTCTTCTCCCTCATAATCTAACTTCTTGAAAGACTTACTCACATTTGCCTTTTCCATTTTCTCACCTTCTGTGTCCTCTTCAGCATGTCAGGCTAGCTGCTACTTTCACCACTGCCCCAGACAGCTCTCATGAAATTCAAGTACTTCCATGTCAGTTGCCTTCCCCCCTTCTTGAGGCACTCTCCTCCCTGGAGTCCTGGGACACCACACTCCCCAGGCCTCCCTCCCCAATTCCATGTGCTAGATCTCCTTTGCCAGCTCCCCCTTTCCCTGACACATAGACACTAGGGAACCTCTTTGTTCTTGATTCCAAAGCCCATGGCTCTTCTTGCCATGGACTATCTCCCACTCTCAATTACCATCGACATGCATAAGGCTCCCAGTTTAAACGTGTCATCCAAGATATCTCTGAATCCAGATGTGTACATCTAAACTCCCACCAGCCATCCCCTCGTGGGACCCATAGGCACACCCAAGACCAAACTCATCATCCTCCTTCCACAGCCTCCTTGCTGCTAGCATTTCATGTTGCTATTCCAGAATCTGAGTTGTCATTGGCATGTTCCTCTCTCTCATCACCAAGTCCACACCCCATTTACCACAAGTCCACATGCTTCTCTCCATTCCCACTGCCACCATCCTACCTGGAACCAAGCCCATCATTTGTCATCTAACCTGTGGTATTGGCTTCCTATGCAGTCCTCTTCACACACCCTGTCCCTTCTACCTTCACATGCAACACACACAGAGTCATATTTTCAAAATTCAAATTTAGCATGTGTCTCCCATGCTAAAAATAACAATGCAAAAATGAAATAAAGTCTGCAATGGTTTCCATTGCTCTTATAAGAAAGACCAAAACTGAATTCAGTTCTCAGTTGTAGCAGTGTCTGGTGGTCTATAGGGTTTTCTATTTATAGTATCATGTCATCTGCAAATAGTGAAAGTTTTACTTCTTCCTTACCAACTTGGATGGCTTTATTAATTTTTATTTTTTTAAAGATTTTATTTATTTATTTGTCAGAGGGAGAGAGAGAGAGAGAAACAGCGAGAGCAGGAACACAAGCAGGGGGAGTGGGGGAGGGAGATGCAGGCTTCCCACAAAGCAGGGAGCCCAATGTGGGGCTTGATCCCAGGACACTGTGATGATGACCTGAGCTGAAGGCACAGGCTAAATGACTGAGCCAGCCAGCTGCCCCTGGATGGTTCTTTTTTTTTTTTTTTTTTTTAATTAAATATAAGAGTAAGAAGAAAAAAAAAAACAAGAAAGAAAAACCAAAACCCTTACCAAGACCTGCATGTGGTCCCTACCTACCTCTCCATCATCACATTGACCCATTCTTCCCTTCCTTTCTGGGTTGGAGCCACATTGGAGCAGGGTCAATCCAGTGGGCAGAACACAGCAGTAAGAGATACTGGCAGTCATGCCATTGAAACATCATGGTTAACAGGACTGCAGCACTGTGTGTACCTTCTTCATTAGTGATTCAACAGAATCTTCTTTTGAAGCTCTCTCATTATTCCAGACTCATCTTATCTTTTAGGGTAGGTAGCCCTGGGATTAACCTACTTCCTCTCAGTGGTGGACAAGAAAAAACACGAGAAATCGATTTATGAAGAATATAGTCCCTGAAACTGTTGCGTCATTTCTATTCAAGTCTACTCAGTCAATATCCTTTATATAAGGACACTCACAACATAATCCTTTGAAAGTTGAGAACAAAAGTCTTAAGTCAAGATTCAAACTAGTCTACTTCTATTCATGATATAATGGAAATCATGTAGCTTATAGTATTTTATTTAATTTCTATCTCTATCAAATTTGTTTGAAATTTCAAAGTTAAATTAAAGCTAGGAGCAGCAAGTATCTTTAGATTATGGTTATATCTTTCTTCTAATCCTTTGTTGTTGTTATTATTGTATCCTTTGTCCTTATTTTCATAGTCCTACTGTATGTGACTAAAAGGCACCTCTCTGTGAACCCTGGGGGCCTGGGGAGGAAGGCATTGCCACAGATCCCTGGGTGGCAGTCATTGGCCTGCAAAGGGAGGCAAGGAGCCTCAAGGGAGTTCTGGCCTTTGAGAAGGCTCAAGGCCAGCTGGTGTGGTGGCACGAAGAGAGGGAAGGCACAGTGTCCTGTCCTCCATGGCGCTTGTACCCAGGCAATGGAATCATTAAAAGGACACTGACAGATTTTACAGACTATATTGTATTTTCAAACACCATTCAGACCAGAAACATTTAAGGCTATGAAACCAACTGAGGTCACCCTAAAACAGAAATTTTTTAAACCTTAAAAAACAATTGCATAAATCATTAAAACCCTGAAAATACATAATATAAATATTTTTCTTTAATTTAGCATGGATTTAGCAGAATTTGGCAAAATCCATGCAAATTGCAGAGCCAAAAGAAGAAAACTAAGTAGTTTTTCAAAATGTTGTGCCAATCATGGGTTTTTTTTACAGATCTCCTTAGACTGAGATCCATAAAATGGAGGTGCCACTTCCCATTACTTCACCAACTTTTTAAAGCCAAGGCTGAAACTTCCATTCCTCCCTTTACCTCTTTCTATTCCCAGACTCAGAAGTGATCTTGAATTAAGGGGAAAATCACTCCAAACTGCTGCTAATCAGTACGTGGCTCACAAACGAGCACCATTAATAAGAGTAGCAGCCCCTGAGGTAAGCATGCATGTGTCCATCACTCTTCTAACTGCACTAAGCTTCATGACACCCTCTGAACTGGGCTCTACCATCTCAGCCATCAGCAAACCAAGAGGCTGAGCAATATGCCCAAGGTCACAGAGACTATCCAGCAAAACTGATACTCAGATCTTGTCTGGCTAGTTCAGCGTATTTCTGACACCTTTTGTGTTTGTTTTCTTTTCTCCTCACCTTCCTATATTCCTGCCCTTTATCAATACTGACCTCAGTAAAGGACCTGGTATTGGTCATTTATATTTCAGTGTGATTTTTTTAGTCAGTATTACCATCTGAATGCATAATATATGTACTGTTTTTCTGATTCTGAAAATCATTACATTAAAAATTCTAATTAGAGGATTGTTACTTTTTGAACTAGTATAGATCTGAGCAATCAAATAGTACAATTATTTCCTTTTAAAGTAACGTAATTTGAGGTCTAAAAAGATGACTACAACTTGCTCAAGGTCACACGGCTAAATAAGTCTCTAAAAGACTCTTCATCCTTAAAAATCATAAATTTCCTAAAACATAATTTTTAAATAATTT